>NC_059191.1:1133368-1744618 GCF_020631705.1 Daphnia magna
ATTTGCAAACGATAAATAAATTAAATTAAGAAAAAATTACTACTAGGTAAGTGGGCTCGTCCGGGAATAGAACCCGGGACCTCTCGCACCCAAAGCGAGAATCATACCCCTAGACCAACGAGCCGGATGGAATTTACCTGGTAGCCAATCAAGCAATCCGGATAGCAGGTGGATTTACAAATTTGAAATTAAAATATTACATTACTTCATGGGCTCGTCCGCGATTTGAACCCGGGACCTCTCACACCCTGAGCGAGAATCATACCCCTAGACCAACGAGCCAGATGGAATTGCCATGGTAGCCAATCAAGCAATCCGGATAGCAGGTGGATTATCAAATTTGAAATTAGAATAATACATTATTTCATGGGCTCGTCCGGGATTTGAACCCGGGACCTCTCGCACCCAAAGCGAGAATCATACCCCTAGACCAACGAGCCGGATGGATGTGCCTTGGTAGCCAATCAAGCAATCCGGATAGCAGGTGGATTAACAAATTTAAAATTAAAATAATACATTATTTCATGGGCTCGTCCGGGATTTGAACCCGGGACCTCTCGCACCCTAAGCGAGAATCATACCCCTAGACCAACGAGCCAATGAAACATTGACAGGTAATAATTAAGCAGTCCGGAATTCCGGATAGAACGTGGATTTACAAACTTAAATTAAAATATCAAATGAAAGAAGGGCTCGTCCGGGATTTGAACCCGGGACATCTCGCACCCAAAGCGAGAATCATACCCCTAGACCAACGAGCCAGATAGAATTGCCATGGTACCCAATCAAGCAATTCGGATAGCAGGTGGATTATCAAATTTGAAATTAAAATAATACATTATTTCATGGGCTCGTCCGGGATTTGAACCCGGGACCTCTCGCACCCAAAGCGAGAATCATACCCCTAGACCAACGAGCCGGATGGAATTGCCTTGGTAGCCAATCAAGCAATCCGGATAGCAGGGGGATTAACAAATTTGAAATTAAAATAATACATTATTTCATGGGCTCGTCCGGGATTTGAACCCGAGACCTCTCGCACCCGAAGCGAGAATCATACCCCTAGACCAACGAACCAGATGGAATTTCCCTGGTAGCCAATCAAGCAAACAGGATAGCAGGTGGATTTACAAATTTGAAATTAAAATATTACATTACTTCATGGGCTCGTCCGGGATTTGAACCCGGGACCTCTCGCACCCTAAGCGAGAATCATACCCCTAGACCAACGAGCCAATGAAACATTGACAGGTAATAATTAAGCAGTCCGGAATTCCGGATAGAACGTGGATTTACAAACTTAAATTAAAATATCATGTGAGAACAAGGGCTCGTCCGGGATTTGAACCCGAGACGTCTCACACCCGAAGCGAGAATCATACCCCTAGACCAACGAGCCGGATGAAACCTTTCAGGTAGCCAATTAAGCAATCCGGATAGCAGGTGAATTTGCCAAATAAAGAATTTTTTAGATTTAAAACAAACTTAAGCGCTCGTCCGGGATTTGAACCCGGGACCTCTCGCACCCTAAGCGAGAATCATACCCCTAGACCAACGAGCCGATATTTAAACGTTGGTACTAACTTGCACGATCAGGATAACAGGTGGATTTGCAAACGATAAATAAATTAAATTAAGAAAAAATTACTACTAGGTAAGTGGGCTCGTCCGGGAATAGAACCCGGGACCTCTCGCACCCAAAGCGAGAATCATACCCCTAGACCAACGAGCCGGATGGAATTTACCTGGTAGCCAATCAAGCAATCCGGATAGCAGGTGGATTTACAAATTTGAAATTAAAATATTACATTACTTCATGGGCTCGTCCGGGATTTGAACCCGGGACCTCTCACACCCTGAGCGAGAATCATACCCCTAGACCAACGAGCCAGATGGAATTGCCATGGTAGCCAATCAAGCAATCCGGATAGCAGGTGGATTATCAAATTTGAAATTAGAATAATACATTATTTCATGGGCTCGTCCGGGATTTGAACCCGGGACCTCTCGCACCCAAAGCGAGAATCATACCCCTAGACCAACGAGCCGGATGGATGTGCCTTGGTAGCCAATCAAGCAATCCGGATAGCAGGTGGATTAACAAATTTAAAATTAAAATAATACATTATTTCATGGGCTCGTCCGGGATTTGAACCCGGGACCTCTCGCACCCTAAGCGAGAATCATACCCCTAGACCAACGAGCCAATGAAACTTAGACAAGTAATAATTAAGCAGTCCGGAATTCCGGATAGAACGTGGATTTACAAACTTAAATTAAAATATCATGTGAGAACAAGGGCTCGTCCGGGATTTGAACCCGGGACCTATCGCACCCAAAGCGAGAATCATACCCCTAGACCATCAACGAGCCAGATGGAATTGCCCTGGTAGCCAATCAAGCAATCCGGATAACAGGTGGATTACAAATTTGAAATTAAAATAATACATTATTTCATGGGCTCGTCCGGGATTTGAACCCGGGACCTCTCGCACCCGAAGCGAGAATCATACCCCTAGACCAACGAGCCAGATGGAATTTCCCTGGTAGCCAATCAAGCAATCAGGATAGCAGGTGGATTTACAAATTTGAAATTACAATATTACATTACTTCATGGGCTCGTCCGGAATTTGAACCCGAGACCTCTCGCACCCTAAGCGAGAATCATACTCCTAGACCAACGAGCCAATGAAACTTAGACAGGTAATAATTAAGCAGTCCGGAATTCCGGATAGAACGTGGATTTACAAACTTAAATTAAAATATCATGTGAGAACAAGGGCTCGTCCGGAATTTGAACCCGGGACCTCTCGCACCCGAAGCGAGAATCATACCCCTAGACCAACGAGCCGGATGAAACCTTTCAGGTAGCCAATTAAGCAATCCGGATAGCAGGTGGATTTGCCAAATAAAGAATTTTTTAGATTTAAAACAAACTTAAGGGCTCGTCCGGGATTTGAACCCGGGACCTCTCGCACCCAAAGCGAGAATCATACCCCTAGACCAACGAGCCTGATAAAACATACTGGGAAGCCGATCAAGCGATCCGGATAGCAGGAGGATTTACAAATTTTAAATTAAAATATTACATTACTTGATGGGCTCGTCCGGGATTTGAACCCGGGACCTCTCGCACCCAAAGCGAGAATCATACCCCTAGACCAACGAGCCGGATGGAATTTACCTGGTAGCCAATCAAGCAATCCGGATAAGGCTCTTACTTCATCTTTATGGAAGTCTATTGGGAAATATTGCGAAAAGAGTAAGATCTTACTGAATACCATAACGCAAGACACTTTAATGCAATTACCTTCCAGAGGTTCTACTACACGGCCGTGAAGGCGCAACTGATGAACAATTTCGGAATCGTTATGATAAGTCTTTACTGTCAATCCCAACGACAAAGTTTGGCGACCATGCACGTTGGTGGAGGCATCACGGAAAGTCAAACTTACTTCAACAACCTAAAACAATTCGAAATATCAAATCTGATCGCTGGTATGAAGAAGAAATGAGAAGCCACTGTCTGTAAAAGAACTCGGTCATAGAACAAGTATTATAAACCGTAGAATTTGAGATGTGACAGGACGACGTATTTTGGAAATTTTGGCCAATAATAAGATTCTGAATGGTCCAGAAAAGTATCTCAAATTACCCGAAGATTGAGCCCAAGTTGCTGTAAACTAGTGACGACCTGCTCGGATTCGTCTTTACGCAGGAAACCGTTATCGATATGGATGGCCTGCACTCTCGAAGAGTCGTCACCCTGTAGGAGTGCTTTATGTAGAAGGACAGCACAAACGGCGGAATCCATTCCGCCGCTTACCAGCATGAGCACAATCTTATCACGTCCGAGCGGGCGCCGGATTCCCGTACTTAAGGATATCCGCATACGTCAGTGTCATTGACCTAACTAGAAAACTACAGATTTCATCATGTGGCTAGGGAAACTAAATCGTAAGATTATCTTCTTAGGATCTTACCAATGCTCCGGACACAAGATAAAGTAGCTTGCAGCATCTTCGGCTACTTGGATTGCTTAGTCACATAACATCATCGGCTTTTTTAGGTTTGGAAGATTGAGCTGATGGACATGACTTTCGTATTTCTTGGTACATGGCTCCAGGTGTCGGATTGCATTACTGGCCGTAATAGCGATGCAGCAAGTGATGCACGGGAAAGTTACGGATTACTTCTCAATATCGCCTACCACATGGACACATTACACATAAGGCAACATTAAGTTAGGTTATTCCTTAAGGAGAAGAGGAAAATACTCTAGCAATTAAAAGATTCCAAGAGAAATAAGATAAGATGAGGTATTTCTTCCAAGTTTCAACAAACTCTTCCAGACTTATTAAATTTGTTTGTAATGAAGGAATCTTTACAACTTAAATGGCTGATGATTTTATATTTCAATATTTCCCCTAGTAAAGAAGTATTGTGAAGATTTGTGCAAATATAAGCAGAACTTACCAATAATCCAGATCCATCAAAGAACAACATTAAGATTGGTTGTTCCTTAACAGAAAGAGGTACAAAAATACACTGGCAGCAGAGAGTTTCTAAGAAAAATCTGATTAGATGAAGTATTTCTTCACAATATCAAAAAGCTCTCACTTACTAAAATCACTTCTGTTGAAGGAATCAACTTTTTGCCAGCAAATCTCCATAAGTTTGTGTCATCACCACACATAAATTCAACTTTATACATGTCACCTGTCAGTACTTAACTGTAGAATACGCGTTAAGCCGAATTTCAACCTACGAATCAATTGACAATGCTAGACTTCAAAGTTTTATGAAAATGTCATTATAAACATTGTTGCAGGTAATAAGTATTTATCGTTCTTTGAAGAAATACACACTACAGTTGTGCTTCATTTTAGCACAGGCCACAAGGGTAGGAAGAATTCTTCATTTCTGCAGTCCTTCAGCCTCTTGATGCATAAAACTGTCTCAGGTAAAATAAAAAATACATTAGCTTCTGTAGACAGTAAATAGGAAATATTGCCAGTTTCACAATTTAAATAGAAAAGGATGGCCAGAAGAAATACTGGTATCTTGGTCAGAAACTGTCCAATACCCATAGCATGTTCGAGCTGTGATTGCATCAACACATACTGTTTACTCTCTGGTTACTACATTTCTTTACTAAACTAGAGACCCAACATCAACACAAAAGACAAAATATCTCAAAAAACCAAATAGGAAAAGGGAATCAACAAATAAATTTTAAAACCTTACCTTTGGGAATTACCAAAGTAATCAAATGTACTCCAGTTAACAAAGTAGATGTTGGAAAGAAATGTGACAGGAACCAAAACTCATTCCGCACATCCTCTGACCTCCATTTTATTTCAATGAGATAAAGTGCAGTATTTTTAGTTCCTCACATTAAATTCCTTTGAAAATTTTCTTTCTAGTTTTTTCTGCTAGCCTAAAAAATCATTAGAAATCATGTAATAACACCTGCATAAAAACTAACTAAAAAGATTACAGATTTAGGTCCAAGTACAACTCATTTAAGTGCCCATGTCATTGAAAGCAACATAGGTGGTGGGAGATCGGTAAACATTTTAAAAATGTACCAAGCATGGATTGCCATTGGTGGACCAGGTTAGTTTATTATTCCGAGTTTCCAATAAACGTTTCTCAGCTCAACAGGACCTGACAACGAGACATGCATTACTAAATATGTAAATATTTTTTTCGTTCCAACAAACGTACCCTTAATACTATCCAATAAGAGTTCATTCATATAAAAGTTTTTCACATAATAGTCCAAATGATTGACGTGATATTAATCGCTCTAGCATCTTTTGTTGTAATTGCAGCTATAATAACTAAAATTCAGTTTCTTAGCCATGTGTAGTGTTGGCGACTATCTAATTTTTTTAACGATATATCGATATTTTTAGATAAATGTTAGATAGTCGATATTTTTAGATATATCGTTGTATCGATACTTTCCAAGTAGTTTTTCCGATACTCAATAGATGGCGTATTGTCAAAAACAAAACATTAAGAATAGATTCATACCCATCGCTGGAGTTGACAACTTGGTCTCCGCGAGACGGTCTCGAAGGGTCGAGACCGTCACCCGTACATCCCAGTGGGACTATCCCGGCCCTCTGATTGGCTCTCTTCATCCTTACATCCTTCTATGTCTTTCTGCTTTCCGCTCCCACATTTTCCTGATGTACACAGTGTGGTTTTCCGTGGGGCTGCCGCTTTGATTTGTTTGTTTCTTTCGTGTATTTTTATTATTTACATTTATTGTTTGTTCTTTATTAAGTTTTACAAATACAATATTTTTACTTACATTAATTGTTTTTTTTTTCATTTTATATAATAGATTGAATTAATTACCGGTGTGTTTTCTTAAATTAGTGTAAATTGTCATCCCATGGGCCTTGGGTTGGCGGTTCCAAAACCCGATCTTGTAATGATCGGGGAAACTATAAGTCCAAAACTTAAAAACTTATAGGAATGGATATATCTGGATAAGATCTGTCCATTTCTGCAAAAATATTGCTTAAAAACTACTTATTGGAAGAGTAACTCGATTTGCAATTTTTCCGGTAGGTCGGTGCGGTTTAGCGGGTATCTTGTAATCCCCACCCCCGAATAATACTTAATATTTAAATAATTTTTTGCGGGAAAACTATAAGACCAAAATTAATAAATTTTACAGAAATGGATAGCTCTTACAAGAGCTATCCATTTCTGTCAAATAGTTAAGACAATTTTCACAAACAAAAAAATTTTGGGCAAGAACTTTTTGTAGTTTTTGTGCTCTAGAGATATACTCGATCCTATAGACTTAAGTAATAATTTTCATTGTTTTTGAAACTTTTTAGTGTATGAATATTTTTTCATAAATTATAGAGAAATAGATAGCCCTTATCAAGAGCTATCCATTTATATAAAAAAATTAATTTTGGTTCTATAGTTTCCCCGAAAAAAATTATTTAAATTTCCCGTATTACTGGGAGATGAGGGTTAACTTAAAACCGCTAAACTGCACCGACCTACCTGAAAAATGCCCAAGCGGTTTACTTCTCCAATAAGGAAATTTTGAGCAATATTTTTACAGAAATGGATAGATCTTATCAAGATATATCCTTCCTATAATTGTTAAAACTTTTGGACTTATAGTTTTCCCGATTGTCCCAAAATCGGGTGTTGAAACCGTTTTTCTCCAGCCCACCAACCCAGTTGCCCATGAGAGTTCATTCACAATAATTCTGATGGAACACACCGATGTTTAATTCATTCCTGTTTTATAAATTGAAAAGCGATTTAATAAAGGTATAAGTAGTGTAATAGTATAAATTAATAAATTAAAAATAAAAAACGAACAATAACGAAAAAATATTCAGACACAAAAAAGTAAAAAAAAATTAATATTGTTACTTAAGTCTATTGGATCTAGTATATATATCTAGAGCGCAAAAACTACAAACAACGTCTTGTCCAAAATTTGTTTGTTTATGAAAATTATGTTAATTATTTTACAGAAATGGATAGCGCTTACTAAGAGCTATCCATTTCTGCAAAATTTATTAATTTTTTCCTTATAGTTTTCCCACAATAAATTATTGAAATATGACGTATTTTTATGAGGGGGATTCCTTTGACCCGCTAAACCGCACCGACCTACCCGTAAAATGGCGAAGCGGTTTACTTTCCTAATTAGTACACCCTAAGCA
Organism: Daphnia magna; assembly: GCF_020631705.1. Taxonomy (NCBI): domain Eukaryota; kingdom Metazoa; phylum Arthropoda; class Branchiopoda; order Diplostraca; family Daphniidae; genus Daphnia; species Daphnia magna. The sequence goes on from NC_059191.1 coordinate 1,141,085, forward strand.
AAATTTTTGCAGAATTGGATAGACCTTATCAAGATTTATCCATTCCTATAAGTATTAAAACTTTTTGACATATAGTTTTCCCGATTCTCCCAAAATCGGGTTTTGAACCTTTTTTCTCCGACCCGCACCAACCCAATTGCCCGTGGATGACAATTCACAATAGTTATAATGAAAACACACCAATATTTAATTTATTCCTGTGCTATAAAATTTAAAACGATATAATGAAGATACAAATAGTTTATTAACAAAATAGTAAGTTAGAAACAATAAATATAAACATAAATAATCATAAATAAATAAACATGAAAAACAAACAAATGAAGGCGGCAGCCCGACTACTCCACACACGCCACAGCCCCACAGGCCACACACCACAAGCAGAAGGGGTGGAGGGGCTATAGGGTGAGGAGAGGGAGAGAGCCAATCAGAGGGCCGGGATAGTCCCACTGGGATGTACGGGTGACGGTCTCGACCCTTCGAGACCGTCTCGCGGAGACCAAGTTGGGAGTTGAACTCTGAACCATTGTCATGCAATTGCTGTCTTCATCCACAGAGCCATTGAGAAGATAAACAAGTGTGCCATGCAAAGAAAAATTATTTTGTTACCGAATATCGATATAAATTGCACAATACAAATCTGAACTGATCATCGTCTGCTTTTCTTAAGACTAAACAGTATGTTACAAAGCTAGTTTTATCTATATTTTTATCGAATTTTACATCAATTTTTTTGTAATTTTCATGCTAAACGAAAAAATTAAGACGATTTCTAATTGCAAAATAGTCGCAAAGAACACGCAAGGAACACGAAAAATAAATGTTAATACCCTATACGAAATAAAAGATGTGGATCGAGTGAGATTTGAACTTCGATACTCTGAATCCCAAATAGTGTATGATACCACAGAGCTATAGTTGGCTGCCATATTATTCAGTTTATGCTATAGTTAAAGTAAACTATATGAACGACAATCGATATAATTTTACAAATAGAAAATCAACTAGAAAAAAGTAAAAGTCAAACCTTCAAATTATCAACGATTACCACTGTAAAATCACCATTTTCCCAGACTAATGTGCAATAAAAAGTTATGTTATTTATTGAGATCGAACACAGATCCTTGTTGCCAATCAAGTTGGTAACTGATGAGTAAGTTAAAAAATATTGACTGTTGTTGGTTAGTATCGATACAAAATGCAGACGAAAATCTAAAATTATCGTCGTCTGTAACACTATATTTGGCTGGATAGTAAATTTGTTTACTATTGATATCAGGGTTGCCACAGCAATGACTAATTCTTTTAAAATTAAATTAATTACTAATTCAAATTACAATAAGAAACATTAGAATTCAAAAAATATAAATCTGTTATGCAATTGATTTAGAAAATCCAGTAAAAAATCTTTTAAGCAAGCTTTTCCCAACAATAAAATCGCTGAAAAACATTCTTCGTTCAGGTTTGAACCCAATACCTCTACATCGGTAGCCTTGTATTATACCACTGTGCCAATACTCTGTAAAATTTTACAGCACAACAATGAGTTTGTTGTTGTTGGGTAGTATTGATACAAATTGCAGACGAAAATCTAAAATTATCGTCGTCTGTAACACTATATTTGGCTGGATAGCAAATTTGTTTAATATTGATAGATATCAGGGTTGCCATCGCAATTAATAATTCTTTTAAAATTAAATTAATTACTAATTCAAAGTACAATAAGAAACATTAGAATTTAAAAAAAAATAGGTCTGTTATGCAACCGATTTATAAAATCCGTCAAAAATAATTTAGGCAAGCTTTTCCCTACAATAAAACCGCTGAAAAAGTTTCTTCGACTAGGTTTGAACCCACTACCTTATTATCACTAGACTGGTATTATACCACTGCGCCAGTAGTCTATACAGAACTTTCAGCATAAAAAATATTAATTGCTGTTGGGTAGTATCGATACAAATTGTAAACAAAAATCAAATCTTTCCGTCGTCTGCTAGCTTTCAAATGCGTTAAAATGAGAAAAATCATTATCAGCGTTAAAAGAGCCAATCATCAAGAAAAAATATACAGTCGCTTCTGGATTTGAACTTCGAACTTTAGGGTCACAGCCTAAGTCGTTAACCTTAGCGCTACTACAAACTACATTTTCACAATGTCTCGCCGCCATAAAAATCTTGTTGACGACTATCGATGCAAATGAGAAAAAACTGCTATTTTTTTGTTTTACTGTTTGAGGCTTGTTAGTAGTACCGTGGTTACCACAACTCACAGTCACTTTTGCATATAATTTTTAAATATTATGTTAACCGTGTTTTTTATATTGATACAATCATGTACGCAGTATATTTTTTGGCCAGTAGATGGGGATAATTAGATACTTTATCGATAATCGTATCGTTATCTAAAAGTGGGCGTAGATAATTTGTATCTAACCAAATTAGATAATCGCCAACACTACGGGAGATAGACTCGGCCGATTAGACGTTTTTGGTCTTGGCTGACACCGTATACGGTATCTTTCTGCTTTGAAATAAAAAACAAAAAGAATTAGAGATGGCGTTCCGCTGTTTTTCGCCACCAGAATGCTCTAGTAGTTAATTTAAATATAATGGCGCTCTTGCACCGCCATCTATTGAGCTTAACATGCGTAGCTCAAGGCCACAAGCTCCTCCGTGCAACAGGGTATCCCCTTGATTCCTCCTGATATATTTGAATATTTCATGATGAATTCGTGAAATGGCTGTAATATATAGGTGTTACTTCCATCTCACCCTAGAATTGACACATTGTGAAATTTGGTAATAACAGGTATGAAAATATAAAATCAAGATGCCAGTTTAAAAGTCAGATGTTAGTTTCAAAACGAGCAAATGGCCCCTCATAGGATACTGGGAACTAGGATGATCCTAGGATGATCCTAGTTCCTTACCGGTGTGCCCTACATCCTAGTAGGATTGCCGACCCGACCAATCCGCTTTGATCGTGTTGGGCGTTTTTGATTTCGGGGCGGGTCGGACAGGTTATGGTCTATCTCTAATTGGCCCCATGCCCTGCCGGATTTCAATCGGGTTACCGAATCAGGGTGCTCAACGCCACCGCAAGCAATGGATTGTTTATAAATATTCTCCTATTTTTTATTTTTTGTTGCAAACTATCTTTTAAAAATAAGTGAACAAAAGCCAGGCGGATTCAAGACACTAGTACCATATCCGTTAACAAAACGGAGGGCAGAGTAAATCTATTTATTTTTTTTTGCAGTTTGTTCTAAAAGCAATGAGTATTAGTAAGCCAACTGCCCAACACCAACCATAGACCAAGTGAGATACAGATGTATGCAGGGTTAAACCATCTAAAAACCGCTAAAAACAAGCATCCTCACCTGGTGAAGAAATGCTAACACCAAAGGCGAACGAACCGTGAACTAAAGATGTAGGGAATTTGCGTGCTCAGTGCAAGGTAATGGAATGAGGAATTACCATAAGCCATAGTGCTTAAAGGTGAAATAACGGTAGGGAAACAGGAACACAACACATTTGTAAAACACAAATCACAGCAAAGAATGAACTAAGCAAATGCCGAATGGGCAATACTCAACCGTACCATCTTCTGTTTTTCCATCATCCTCATGGGCGTGAATCACGGGGCTGGGCGGCGAACCTCGATGTCCCGGTGGTCCCACGGCGACCTCGACGATCTCGTTGCTCCCACGGCGATCCTCGATGTCCCAGTGGTCCCACGGCGACCTCGACGATCTCGTTGCTCCCACAGCGATCCTCGATGTCCCGGTCGTCCTCTTCGGTGGTGCTGGGGCCCTCCTAAATACATAAAAAAAAACATGGTTAGACAGTTAACATGTTAAAACATATACCTCAGGATCCTTGGCGACGATCTCGTTGTCCCACGGCGATCCTCGATGTCCCGGTCGTCCTCTTCGGTGGTGCTGGGGCCCTCCTAAATACATAAAAAAACATGGTTAGACAGTTAAAATCTTAAAACATATACCTCAGGATCCTTGGCGACGATCTCGTTGTCCCACGGCGATCCTCGATGTCCTGGTCGTCCTCTTCGGTGGTGCTGGGGCCCTCCTAAATACATAAAAAAAACATGGTTAGACAGTTAACATGTTAAAACATATACCTCAGGATCCTTGGCGACGATCTCGTTGTCCCACGGCGATCCTCGATGTCCCGGTCGTCCTCTTCGGTGGTGCTGGGGCCCTCCTAAATACATAAAAAAAACATGGTTAGACAGTTAACATGTTAAAACATATACCTCAGGATCCGTGGCGACGATCTCGTTGTCCCACGGCGATCCTCGATGTCCCGGTCGTCCTCTTCGGTGGTGCTGGGGCCCTCCTAAATACATAAAAAAAACATGGTTAGACAGTTAACATGTTAAAACATATACCTCAGGATCCTTGGCGACGATCTCGTTGTCCCACGGCGATCCTCGATGTCCCGGTCGTCCTCTTCGGTGGTGCTGGGGCCCTCCTAAATACATAAAAAAACATGGTTAGACAGTTAAAATCTTAAAACATATACCTCAGGATCCTTGGCGACGATCTCGTTGTCCCACGGCGATCCTCGATGTCCTGGTCGTCCCCTTCGGTGGTGCTGGGGCCCTCCTAAATACATAAAAAAAAACATGGTTAGACAGTTAACATGTTAAAACATATACCTCAGGATCCTTGGCGACGATCTCGTTGTCCCACGGCGATCCTCGATGTCCCGGTCGTCCTCTTCGGTGGTGCTGGGGCCCTCCTAAATACATAAAAAAAACATGGTTAGACAGTTAACATGTTAAAACATATACCTCAGGATCCTTGGCGACGATCTCGTTGTCCCACGGCGATCCTCGATGTCCCGGTCGTCCTCTTCGGTGGTGCTGGGGCCCTCCTAAATACATAAAAAAACATGGTTAGACAGTTAAAATCTTAAAACATATACCTCAGGATCCTTGGCGACGATCTCGTTGTCCCACGGCGATCCTCGATGTCCTGGTCGTCCTCTTCGGTGGTGCTGGGGCCCTCCTAAATACATAAAAAAAACATGGTTAGACAGTTAACATGTTAAAACATATACCTCAGGATCCTTGGCGACGATCTCGTTGTCCCACGGCGATCCTCGATGTCCCGGTCGTCCTCTTCGGTGGTGCTGGGGCCCTCCTAAATACATAAAAAAAAACATGGTTAGACAGTTAACATGTTAAAACATATACCTCAGGATCCTTGGCGACGATCTCGTTGTCCCACGGCGATCCTCGATGTCCCGGTCGTCCTCTTCGGTGGTGCTGGGGCCCTCAACCTAAATATAAAAAAAAACATGGTTAGACAGTTAACATGTTAAAACATATACCTCAGGATCCTTGGCGACGATCTCGTTGTCCCACGGCGATCCTCGATGTCCCGGTCGTCCTCTTCGGTGGTGCTGGGGCCCTCCTAAATACATAAAAAAACATGGTTAGACAGTTAACATGTTAAAACATATACCTCAGGATCCTTGGCGACGATCTCGTTGTCCCACGGCGATCCTCGATGTCCCGGTCGTCCTCTTCGGTGGTGCTGGGGCCCTCCTAAATACATAAAAAAAACATGGTTAGACAGTTAACATGTTAAAACATATACCTCAGGATCCTTGGCGACGATCTCGTTGTCCCACGGCGATCCTCGATGTCCCGGTCGTCCTCTTCGGTGGTGCTGGGGCCCTCCTAAATACATAAAAAAACATGGTTAGACAGTTAACATGTTAAAACATATACCTCAGGATCCTTGGCGACGATCTCGTTGTCCCACGGCGATCCTCGATGTCCCGGTCGTCCTCTTCGGTGGTGCTGGGGCCCTCCTAAATACATAAAAAAACATGGTTAGACAGTTAAAATCTTAAAACATATACCTCAGGATCCTTGGCGACGATCTCGTTGTCCCACGGCGATCCTCGATGTCCTGGTCGTCCCCTTCGGTGGTGCTGGGGCCCTCCTAAATACATAAAAAAAACATGGTTAGACAGTTAACATGTTAAAACATATACCTCAGGATCCTTGGCGACGATCTCGTTGTCCCACGGCGATCCTCGATGTCCCGGTCGTCCTCTTCGGTGGTGCTGGGGCCCTCCTAAATACATAAAAAAAACATGGTTAGACAGTTAACATGTTAAAACATATACCTCAGGATCCTTGGCGACGATCTCGTTGTCCCACGGCGATCCTCGATGTCCCGGTCGTCCTCTTCGGTGGTGCTGGGGCCCTCCTAAATACATAAAAAAAACATGGTTAGACAGTTAAAATCTTAAAACATATACCTCAGGATCCTTGGCGACGATCTCGTTGTCCCACGGCGATCCTCGATGTCCTGGTCGTCCTCTTCGGTGGTGCTGGGGCCCTCCTAAATACATAAAAAAAACATGGTTAGACAGTTAACATGTTAAAACATATACCTCAGGATCCTTGGCGACGATCTCGTTGTCCCACGGCGATCCTCGATGTCCCGGTCGTCCTCTTCGGTGGTGCTGGGGCCCTCCTAAATACATAAAAAAAAACATGGTTAGACAGTTAACATGTTAAAACATATACCTCAGGATCCTTGGCGACGATCTCGTTGTCCCACGGCGATCCTCGATGTCCCGGTCGTCCTCTTCGGTGGTGCTGGGGCCCTCCTAAATACATAAAAAAAACATGGTTAGACAGTTAACATGTTAAAACATATACCTCAGGATCCTTGGCGACGATCTCGTTGTCCCACGGCGATCCTCGATGTCCTGGTCGTCCTCTTCGGTGGTGCTGGGGCCCTCCTAAATACATAAAAAAAAACATGGTTAGACAGTTAACATGTTAAAACATATACCTCAGGATCCTTGGCGACGATCTCGTTGTCCCACGGCGATCCTCGATGTCCCGGTCGTCCTCTTCGGTGGTGCTGGGGCCCTCCTAAATACATAAAAAAAACATGGTTAGACAGTTAACATGTTAAAACATATACCTCAGGATCCTTGGCGACGATCTCGTTGTCCCACGGCGATCCTCGATGTCCCGGTCGTCCTCTTCGGTGGTGCTGGGGCCCTCCTAAATACATAAAAAAACATGGTTAGACAGTTAACATGTTAAAACATATACCTCAGGATCCTTGGCGACGATCTCGTTGTCCCACGGCGATCCTCGATGTCCCGGTCGTCCTCTTCGGTGGTGCTGGGGCCCTCCTAAATACATAAAAAAACATGGTTAGACAGTTAAAATCTTAAAACATATACCTCAGGATCCTTGGCGACGATCTCGTTGTCCCACGGCGATCCTCGATGTCCTGGTCGTCCCCTTCGGTGGTGCTGGGGCCCTCCTAAATACATAAAAAAAAACATGGTTAGACAGTTAACATGTTAAAACATATACCTCAGGATCCTTGGCGACGATCTCGTTGTCCCACGGCGATCCTCGATGTCCCGGTCGTCCTCTTCGGTGGTGCTGGGGCCCTCCTAAATACATAAAAAAAACATGGTTAGACAGTTAACATGTTAAAACATATACCTCAGGATCCTTGGCGACGATCTCGTTGTCCCACGGCGATCCTCGATGTCCCGGTCGTCCTCTTCGGTGGTGCTGGGGCCCTCCTAAATACATAAAAAAAACATGGTTAGACAGTTAAAATCTTAAAACATATACCTCAGGATCCTTGGCGACGATCTCGTTGTCCCACGGCGATCCTCGATGTCCTGGTCGTCCTCTTCGGTGGTGCTGGGGCCCTCCTAAATACATAAAAAAAAACATGGTTAGACAGTTAACATGTTAAAACATATACCTCAGGATCCTTGGCGACGATCTCGTTCTCCTGTGGCGATCCACGATGTCGAGTGTCCTCTTCGGCCTCCAGAAATTGCCCTCCTGTTCACACAGAAACGAGAACCAAGAAAAAAAAAATGCGTTTTGAATAATCACATAAGACAAGTTTAATCTTAACTATACAGTCATCAAACACAGACATAACAATCACATATTATTACAAAATTCCTGAAAAAAAAATTTTTGATTAATGATGATTAGTTAGTTAGTATAGTCGGGAGGTCGTTTAGGATTGGGCATTTGCAAAATGTGCGAAGAATTGGAAAAATACAACAAATAAAAATTTCCGAGATAATGCAAAAGCAACGAGTGAGATCTTAGGACCCAACAAAATACGGCTTGACATATGCAACTAAACTAAACCAGTGCAGAGGCAATACCAAGTGCTAGTGCAGTGCTTTTTTAGTGCGTGATTGGTGTATACACTAATTAAGAAATATATCCAGCATGAGAAAGCAAATTTAATCCATGTGCGAAAGTGTGAATCACTACACCGACCATTTAGGCAACAAATCTACACTAGTGCATATTATGCAGGTGAGTGAGCTACTGAGCTGGAAAGGGAAAAATCGGGTTTGATTCTTTTGTTTTTGAATTGCCCAAGGTTGTTCGTCTATTATAGGTCATTGAACGAGATAGGGTCAAAAGAACGGCCATATCTTGAAATCACGTGGAAATCTTTCGACCTTCAAAATTATGTTCCTCTACCCTCAACTTTTATTCCGGGAAACCAGAATGCGGAACGTGTCAACGTGTATATAAGGCGGTAGCCAACACTTATTATTTCACAATCGTGCAAGGGTCTTCCACTGCATCTGTACTGTTGCTTCAACATCTCAGGACGCTTCGCTTGCTTGGTAAGTTTTGATCTTTGCAGTTTGTTTTGTTTGTCTTTCGTAGTAACAAGTTCACATGGTTGTACTTTGAAAAGTCAAAGGTCGAAAACTATGTCCTAAGCTAAAGTGCATTCTAAACTACATCATTTTATTATGTAATTGCCAATTTATGAAAATTTTTATTGTGTTCTCAATTAAACACTGAATTTTTCAAATTGTTTAAAATCACGAATTTTCATTCCATTGCTTTTTACAGGTTCCTTCAGTGCTGAATTCCGAAACCGATCTTGTAGGGCTTGCCATTCGTCGTCAACTATAATTCAATCATCCTTTTGTAAATTCATTGCTGTTTGATTGGACCCATCAATTGTTCGTCCATTTCATGTTATTGGTTAACTATTTGCTATTTAAAAATCTCATTGATTGTTTTCATAGCTGGTTAATTACCAACGTACCTGAGGATAAAAAGTGTGCTCGATTCTAAGGAGCGTCGATCAACCGATAACATGTCCTTGCCAAGTAAAAAACAATCAATTCCGCAAAAGCGTATCTGGTCAAAATGCGAGTTTGGTCACTACGGTGAGCTTAGGTACATTTTACGACGTTTCACGTCTATGCTTGTTGCTTCGACAAAAAGAACAAAGGATTTTTGATTCTGCATAACATAGACAAAATTACCGGTAGATTGCATGTAATTTGTTTTAAAAATTCGTAAAAATTACGGTTTGTCTGCATATTATTCACATGGACGTTAATCGCCAGAAAGATGTTGACAACGCTCGTCATTATGTGGAAAACTGTTTTCGGAACATGGTCTATGGACTACAGTTTACAATGCTGGTTGGAACCTAACAAACGTTAAAAAGAAATGATTATAATCTCTTAAATTTTCGTTGGTCACCAATTTTCGTATGTGCAACATATGATATGAGTCTCTGAAAAAAAATTTAAAGAGACAAATTCGAATCGGTAAAATCTATTTATTTCTATCTATCTATTTTCTCGGTGAGTACTATTTTACATTTAACTTAAAACCGAAAGGATACGCCTTAATTTAGGACTCGGCCCTGTGACGATCGTCGCGATCAGATTAAGGCTTAATCTGATTTCTTTGTACTATTTTGAGAATAGATAGAAACAAACAGCAGTTTATTTATAAACGCCATCACGGAAGCAAATTCCAAGAACTGCTATTTGAAAATCTCAATGAATTATCTCTTGTCTATTTCCTTGATTGACCACCTGAAATTCATTTTCCATGCTGACTAACTGTTAGTTTTTAGGGCTGGTATCCAACCTTGCTTACCTGTTGAGTATGTGACAAAGTAGTATTAGTTTCTGTGTATGCTTGTTGTCCCTTATTTATGACCCTCAATTGTGGGATGTTATCGTACAAAACTGCCCAGCATGTAAATGTCACTGCAAAATTTATAAAAATAAGATTAATAAGCATTTAAGTATCAGGAAAAGTACAAGCATTGAGATTAGTGTAGGTTTACTTGCTTCTTTAATTACTTGATTAACTTTCTTGCTCTTAGATTTGTGATGATTGCCCAGTAAGTTTTTTGGCTTTGTTGTTAGTATGACCATCATATTGTTACCAGAGTCACAATACTATTTCCTTATACCTTGTTTTGATCACATAGATGCCAAAGTTATTAAGATGTTTCATTTTCATTTCATTTCATTTTTAAAAATGGCAATCTAATTATAAACCAAAATTTTTATTCATAATATACTGTGTGTATGATATTTCATTCAGATACTCAAAACCATGGTACCTGTACTTTGAAATAAAAATTTACATTAAATTTGTTATAAGTAATGGAATAACAGTGTTCAGTTGGTGATACTTGCTTGAAATATCTTAGAAGCATGAACACTTGAAATGAAAAACCATGGAGCGAGAAGAAAAAAAGGTGATGAAACAAGACTAACGGAACTCATTGGCTAATACGGTGGCGTGACAATTGATAAACAGAAAAATTTACACAATAAAGTGGCGTGATGATTATAGCGTGACAAGTTGCACCACAAACTGTACAAGTAAACACACTAACACAGGCTGGTAGCGAGGGAATATGTACAATCCGCAGATGGGAAAAGTGGCCGCTAGGGCCTGCCACTTGCATTCTTTTCCTGTCAAAATGCATGCGGCGTTCGTCGTCAACTTTTTTTTCTTTTGATTTATTTTTCTTTTATGCCATAATTTTCGTGATGCAATAAAAAAATTTTGTTTGATTATTTAAAAGGGAAAAAAAATCTTAGTTTTTACTGTTATTTTTGTATTTAACTTTTTTCATTTATAAATTGTTTGTAAAGTGAATAATATTAAACTTGTTAAAGATAGACATATGAAATCACATGTAATTATTCGACGTACACATGTGACACTGCAAGGTGATGAAAGATTAACGGAACTCATTACCTAACCCCGTGACGTGACAAGTGAAAAACAGAAAAATGTACACAATAAAGTGGCGTGATGATTATATCTAAAATAGCGTGACAAGTAGCACCATAAACTGTACAAGTAAACAACATAAATTGAGCGACAGTTGCGGCATTTAGATTTTTCGAAAAATATATGGAATTGGAATAGAGAAGAAAAAAGAACTGGAGTTGCGGAGGATTGAACTCCGGGCTTTTCGCATGCAAAGCGAACACTCTACCACTGAGTTACAACCCCTCTATATATTCAATTTCAAAGTAGATTAATGAATCGCTTCTCTTACTTTTTGTTACGAATGTTTATTCGGAAGGTGTTTGTGTAGTAAAATTTAAATATAATTATAATAGATAGCTTTGATTACCTATGTTAGCTATTGATACTTTAAATGTTATGATATTTTGATAGTAATAACTAATAAGTTGAATTCAAGAAACAAATTCCTCCACAAAAACTGGAGTTGCGGAGGATTGAACTCCGGGCTTTTCGCATGCAAAGCGAACACTCTACCACTGAGTTACAACCCCATTACATAATCAAAGAACAGAAAAATAGGTATTTACTTATTGTTTATTTATATCCAGAGTTGGGAGTAGCTCACTGATTTGAGAGCGCGCTCAGAACTTTCCGCTCAGTGCTGAAAAATGAGCGTAGCTCAGCTCTCGCTCGCAAAAAAAAAAAGTGAGCGCGCTCGCGCTCTTCGCTCACGTACAAAAAATGCCATATGAAATCTGTATATTTCCGTCTTCATTTTGGCATTACAACTGCATTACAACTTACTTAGAAGATGAATCCTACGGGTTCTTACTGGAATTCCCTGTTTTTTTTTCAAAAAAACTAATCAACGTTATTTTCTTACTTACAACGTGTGCGAGACATCAGAGTGATCAGACGATTGAGAATTACAGTCTGTTTCAATTTCATTAAAATCTCTTTCACCTGTCTTGTTACTTCTCTGATTGGAGGCCATGGATAAATAAAATGCCTGTTTGGGCTGCTTCTGAATTACTTGATTGGCACAAGCACAGAACGAGATGATGAATATGATTAGTGACTGCTGATGCTGAATTGCTGAGCCCAGTATTGAAGCGTCGTCTGAATGAGAGTATGCATTTGGAAATATTCCGTCATCCAATTAGTTTTAAATATTGACCGCTAGATGGCGTTGCAGTCATTGAGCTTCCGCTCAGGAGGTCTTCGCTCGCGCTCCCGCTCACGTTTTTCCAGTTTTAGCGCCGCTCAGAGTGCGCTCCCCCCAACTCTGTTTATATCTTATCATAATTTAATCTTCATCAGACATCTTTAACTAAAAGACAGATTATTTACTCCAGATCCACCGCGGCCGGCAGACGTCGTTTTCCGTTCCTAGCTTCTTCAAATTAGGTAGAATTTGAAAAAAAATTTAGTTGACATTTCTTACTATGCTCCATAATCCACATCTTTCACTAACAAACTTCTTTTATTCAACAGTAAAATAATTGATTTAAAATATTCTTTGTCGTGAAGATGGGATTACGTCATGTGGCTCCCTGCAATTGCAGGGAGCCGCATGACGCAATGACGATGACATGATAAAGCCGAATTCAGCTTTAACTATGGTTTTGCCCTTTTTGTAGCACCAATCATAATTGCCTGTCAAAAATATTGTCTATAACCACTACGGAATGATGAAGGCCCTCGTGTGGTGTCTTTTTACTATCTTCGTGGTAAATCCATCTTGCTCTGCACACGCACCAATGCGGGTAAGCCATTGATCGACTTATTTATTTCTTTTTTGTTTCCTTAATTGACCGCGTTCAAATTCTATGCTTTTCAGTGCCACGTCGACACGGATTGCTCGAAAGAATTTTATTGCTCTTCGGATATGTATTGCAACCCTTGTATAAGTTGCGAAACGACGTACAAACGTCAACCACTGGTATCAGCCACTTGCGCCAGAGTCGATGAGGATTGCGGTAACTGCCTCCCTGGGTAAATACAAGTAATCGGAATGATGTCATGACATGAATTTCAGTTGAAATATTTTCTGAATTGGATTAACAGATATCAAGCTGAAGAGTGGCATGGTCAGCGCCACTCGATGAAATGTTATGAATTCTCGGCCAAACCCATTTCGTCAGAGAAGCCCAGTTCAAATACAGACTTTTCCGTAAATCCATCTCGCTCTGCACACGCACCAATGCCGGTAAGCCATTGATCGAATTATTTATTTATTTTTTGTTTCCTTAATTGACCGCGTTCAAATTCTATGCTTTTCAGTGCCAAGTCGACACGGATTGCTCGAAAGATTTTTATTGCTTTTCGGATATGTATTGCAACCCATGTATTGATTGCGAAACGACGCACAAACGTCAACCACCGGTATCAGCCACTTGCGTCAGAGTCGATGAGGATTGCGGTAACTGCCTCCCTGGGTAAATACAAGTAATCGGAATGATGTCATGACATGAATATCAGTTGAAATATTTTCTGAATTGGATTAACAGATATCAAGCTGAAGAGTGGCATGGTCAGCGCCACTCGATGAAATGTTATGAATTCTCGGCCAAACCCATTTCGTCAGAGAAGCCCAGTTCAAATACAGACTTTTCCACCATATCGACAATTTTCGAAGGTTCACTGCTGATAATTTTTTTCTTAGTCCTAGCCCTATCAGCTTACTTCATTAAAAGTAAGAGGCTCTTTATTTGTAAAAAGATACCTATACTGTGTTCATTTAACAAGAGATAATTGTGTTATGACAGATACTAAACGTCTTTGTCTGCGATTGAATACCACCAACACGGGAATCGAATTGGAAAACAGAAATCCTTCGGCACCAGATTTGCAACATGATCAAGCCAGAAGCCAAGACGGAATTAACGAGACTGATCCACTGATCAATTCGACTCAGATTCACAACGAATTCATTGTACAAGTCGAGAAAGATCATCTTAACAGCGCCATTCCCATCGGTCCCCATCACAGAGATGATGACACACTATCAGAAGCTAGTCAGCACACTGTTCCACTTTCAGAAAACATTAATCATGGAGACAATGAAGAAGCGAATGACGGCCCAAGAGAAACCCCAACTGCAACGAGTGAACTCAGCCATCCTATGTCGAATGCATCGCAAACGCAGCAATTACCTGTAGATGACGAACATGTTACACCCATAGAGAATCCCTCGCCTAGTGATGTGGTAGTAGCCATGCCTGCTGAAGCATCTGATTCTCAAGATCCGAATGAAGAGGGATCCCGGGGTCGACGGAAGGAAACGGGCGAATCACTGGAAATTAGATTAGCCTTGGGTGTAAACATCAATCGTGTCAAAGAGTGCTGGGCATAGAAAAATTAATCCGATTGCACAGCGGCGGCCTTATACTTACTTTTTAATACTTCAAAAAGATTTTTTCGTACTTAATTTCTATAAGATACATTATACAAATTAATTTTTTTGGTTTATAATTTTAACAGGCTACTGAAACACTCAGTAGTTTTATCTACTACCTAATTTGAGGTTAATTTTTGTCAATAATATTTAGCCGTGAAGAGATGTGAGATGTGACCCATGGAACTTTGTATTCGCAGTGTCATACTCTACCGCTACCCCACGCCAGGTATTGTTTTATAAACTAATTCAGCTAAAAATCCAGATAAGATGGGTAAAGTGATTGAAAATTTTCTGGGGCCACGGGTTGAGCCACTGGGGCAACGGGTTGAACTGAAAATTTTTTTATACATTTACAAACATGTGATTTTGCAGCTAAAGATTTTAATACACTAAAAAGTAATGATCGTACAAAATGTATTTTATAAAATTTGAGTGGTTAAACAAAATCAACACCCAAAAAATTCTAAGCGTGGTTCTTACCGTGTCATTCTTTATAGATAAAAATTGTTTTAAACCCATGCAGTTTAGGACACATGTTGCAGCAGACAAGATGACTTCTGTAATTTCGTCACATTTATTTCACAACTTTGTTAGTTTCGTGCGTCATACGTGAACTGCTACGAGTTTCGAAATTTCTCCCTTGAAATGATAGAACTTATTTCATTCCAAAGTGTTAGGGCTTGTTCTAGTCGTTTCAGAAGCAAAGAGCAGTAGTCTACTTCCTGTTTTGAGTTGATACAATTTAGCGCTTCCGAATGTAACTGAGATAGCGCACACCTTTCAACAATAGGATGTCCAGCGCCACCTGTGAATCCAATGAGGAAATTTTAATCACAAGTGAGTCTTCCAGTTTTAGGTGTCTATAAGTAATAATAGTTGAAAAAAACATATTACACAAACTAATTCTATCCTGGAATGGTGGATATTTGGCGTGGTAAAATATTAAATATTTGTACAAGAAAAATGAATCTCAAACGTAAACAAATTGTTCATGACACAATTGGTTTTTAATAACTTACCGAAAAAAAGATTTGGAGTTGCGGAGGATTGAACTCCGGGCTTTTCGCATGCAAAGCGAACACTCTACCACTGAGTTACAACCCCGTACTTCATTTTCAAAAAGTAGTTTGATAAACCAGGTGAGTCGAGTGCTGCGTAACAAGTTAACAGGAACACTTTTATGGGTCTTTACTATATTCCAGCCATCTTGGTAACATGGAACATTTCATCGCATCTAGGATAGATACGGTAATTGAATGTGCTTACTAAGTATTGTATTGTTTCATTTGGGGAATTAGGTATAGCCTTGGCCTTTCTTCTTCCATTTATCGGTGCAAACAGTTGCGGGGATGCAATAAGAAATACTAGTCAGTAAATTTTTGCTGATATATATTTCTTTCTTTAAACTATACAAGTACGACGAGAGCTCAGCGGTCGTCACGTTAGACGGAACGGTATTTGCATCTTCCTTCACCCGATTGCACAGTCTACACTCGAAATACTACATACGTACATCCTGTGCATGCTGGTGGGTTGTTGTGGTCATCTTTCAGAAAATATTGGGACGTGTAATAAGTGTAAAGCAAAAATAAGTTTTTCAACTTGGAAAAAAGACATAAGAAAGAGGAATGCCTTAGAAAAATTTTTGAAGTAAATTCCAAATTATGTTGAGCGATAAGGACGGCCCACGTTGGCTGCCCAGTTGACTTGAAGAAGCACATTATCTCGGGTGTTGGATACCGGAGGAAAGCCCAGTTGTCTCGGTTTAGGTGAAGAACCGAATGGGCGAGTAGGGAACTTGTTGTTTCCATACGAAGTGGCAAGAGTGGCACGAGGAGGTCCATATGCCGGGGTAGGTGATGATGTAGGAGATGTCACCTGATATTTGGGCTGATTGATTTGAGCCTGCGCATTGGGGGAAGCATTTGAGATTGGGTTTGATTGGGCCTTAATTTTACCATAATCCGGTGATTGTTTAGGATATTGCTGCTTCAATTGCTGGCCAGCAGGATAAGATTTCAACTGGGTTTTTACTGGACTTGGAATATTCACCATTGTGGCCATCTTTGGTGGATGGGTAACTGAATAACTGGCTGCAGGTTTCTTTGGATTCGTTACGGAATACAATGACGGGCTGACAGGTTCCTGCGCCTTAAAGGGAGCAACTGTAATGGGTGATGCTGGGAAAACAGTTGAAATAAAGACTGCTTGAGGAGGAAAATCAATTTCTGAAGGTGCAGCAGGTGGCGATTGGGGTTCTTGATGAGCCACTTCAGAAGGATGATTCGCTACAATGTTCGTAACAGGCTCTGCAACGATTCTTGTATCAATCTCGGGTACATCCTGAACTAAAACTGGAGCAACTTCAACGGGATTTACAGAAGGATCTTCTACATTCTGCTGAGCTTCGTTTGAAATAGATGCATCAAATGAAGGAACATCCACTGAATGATTGTCGTGGATAGGCACAGTCTCATCTGAAACCGGGGCAGTAATGATTAACGAATCGACAGAAGGATCTACTATACTCTGATTGGGCGCATCTTCGTGTAAAACTGGTGCAATGACGTCTAACGGCTCGCTAGAAGGAGTCTCAACATTGTGAATAAGTTCAGGTTCGTTTGAAACTGGAATTGGAACATCTTCATGTACAATTGGTGCGATGATGTTCAACGGCTCGTTAGAAGGAGTTTCAACATTGTGAATCAATTCAGGTTCGTTCGAGACTGGAACTGCTGTGCGATCGAAAGATAGATCTTCCGGCTTTTGAAGGGGTTCAGCTTCGCTTGAAACTGGTGGAAAGACGACCAAGGGATCGAAAGAAGGCTCCTCTAGCTTTTGGATAGGTTCTACCTCATCAGAAATGGGTCCAAAGGTAGACAGAGAATGGATGGCAACCGGCAAATCTGTTGGAATCGCTGGAACATCATTCGATGAGTCTGAAGGTGCAGCTGGTGGCCACTGGGCTTCAGATGGAGAATGCGCGGGACTATTGTAGAAAGGATCGGCTACTATTTCGGGGTGGGTAGAAGGATCCTCCAGCTTCTCCATAGGCTCAGCATCTGACACCCAAACGGGGACATTTTGATTGTCTAGAAACGAAGGGGTTACGATTTCCAAAGATTCCGGTCCATTGGAAATAACGCTATCGGAGGAAATGAAAGGATTGATCTCTTCTTGGATAACAGATGACTCAGTGGCACTCGTTTCCTGGTCCATTACAACACCCTCGCTAAAAGGTGCTCCAGTAGGTGCTACCACTTCCGCTTGATCTTCAAACTGCTCGTAGCCTCGATCGGGATCGTTACGAGCGACACGTTGAATCAAACGACTGTCAACGTTGCTTGTTTCAGCCGTTCCAGACGAACGAACTGGATGTGCTCCAGTAATCGACAATTGAAGAATAACCAGGCATGCGATGATACCTTTGCTTTTTCTCAACTATACAAATATCAATTTGTTTTTTGTGTAATGAAGAATTGAAATAAAAATGCAATATTAACTTACATTCAGAAGACTCATGGTGGGGAAGTTAAGGCACTGCTCAGTTAACACAGTAAAGTTGACTGACTTATTTCTGAGGATAGCCCAGGCTTATATAGTCCTGAAGCTCCCGTTTGTTTCTTCTCCCTCTAGTCTTCCTTCTTTTTCTAACTTTCCCATTAGGTGAAGAGCACTGCAGACATTTGGGGGATGCCATTAAAGAAATGTAGCGATATAGTTTGTGCTCGTAACATCGTTGGACGTCTAGCTGAACGACATGCCGCCAAAACGAAAGGGAAAACTCGAGTGATGCAATCGTTAGCCCTGCAGCGGAAGTGCAAGCTGCGTCTTTATTTTGCGAATGCGATTTCTATTCTTCACCAGCTGACACAACTAATTTCTCTCCAGTTTACGAGAATATGAGCCCAGACATTATTGCAGACTCGGAATTAGGTTTCTTCTCTTTGTAGGCTATACTATTTAAAGTTCTATTAGCCCTTAAGGGGAACTGTAACATAATAGCGGACTATATTGGTTTTTCCTCTAGGCTTCCATTTCTCCTTTTTTTCCCCCCCTCTCTGGATGACAGAAGAGAATTAACCGCACGTTTTTCATTTGACGTCTTCTTCTTGACGTTAAACTGCATTTAAGTCTTACCCAAGTGATTTTGGAGATAAAGAGGAGCGAAAGCTAGCGAATAAATTAACATTTTCTCTTGCAGTCAAACGTACGCATTTCAGTTTCTCCGTGTCATAAATTGGCCGAATGCTATTGACGTCATACTGGGCCTGTTTGTAACGTGCGGGTTTTATAGGAGTGTGATACGATTTTCAAGATGACCATTTAAGGTACGCGTACTGTATACATGCCCGATTGGTCATATTGTTCTTCTCAACGTGACATGTGAAAGCTTTACAGTTTATGAGGTTGCATCAGTTTGATTACAGGGTTGCGGGAACTCTTGTTTGTTGGCCGTTTAAAGTGGCAAAACACTGTGATTATAGTTAACACTACATGTTCTGGGTGGGACAATATTCCCTTTGACTTTCACCCGTTCAACTATAAAGCGACGGGGGGGGGAAAGCAAGTTCGACCCATAAGATTTTAAATATTTGTGTTAAACGACTTTCGAACAGCAAGAAGAAACATCGGCCATTATCTCTTATCCGTTCGGAGGGGAAACGGGAATTGCTACAGTTCCCCCCTGTTTACTTTTTCCACCGTAAACAAAATTGGTTGCCAACCGATAACAACGAGATCGCAGTCTGAACGCCGCCTGTGAAAGAAACTGCAAGAACATTAGCTAAAAACATAAAGGGAAGACCAAAACTATTCGGATTCTCCAACTGCCGAAAATTTCTCCTCTTTCCATTCGCTAACGTCAGTCACGATTAACCGCAAGACATGTAAATAGCTTTTTCGTCGAGACAGTATGATAATGCGTCTTGCTGCGTGAAAATTCCTGAACGGAGAAACAGTTCCGCATGTTTTCCTGTAGGTGAAACATCCGAATGTGACGACATACGATCGCCAGTTCAAAAAAGTATTTTGTTATGGGAATCAGGAGCTGTGCAAGTGGGCTTGACTATAGTATATATAGTTATATGAACATTAGCTTTGTTTGATTAATTGAAAATGTTCGTGTGATGGAGGCTATAACTCTCCATCATCATTTCAGATCATCGCATAAAGGATTTCTATCTTAGTTTTAGGAAGTTCTATCTATACACATCGTTTGGATATAGCAAATACGTTGCAAGTCTATGTTTATATTCACCGGAATTGTGATTGGCAAAATCTGTTGTTAATTGATGGTGCAAAATTCTCATTGTCCAACTATTGTTTTGAATTTGATTGTAATAAAACCAGGAAAAGTACAAACAATTTTGATATTCTTTGGTTTATTGTTTCGTATATTGGTAGGATATCATGTTCGTATAGATTACAAAAGACGAAAGCTCAGCAATCGTCATCAGCTAATTGTTTGATTCAAGTCCATGTTTAACAACTAAACAATCGATGGCTTTTCCAACGGATTAAGCCAAAAGAAATTCATGAAATGAACCATGAGAACGACCAATTTTAGCTTCCCAATTGACTTGTTGACCCACATTTTCTCGTGTGTTAGATATGGGAGGGAAGCCAAGCTGCCTCAGTTTGGGTACACCCAATCCAAACGGACGACTGGAAGTGCTTACCTTGCCACCTCTAGAAGGATGACTTTCAACTGGAGGAGCGTAGTGGGTAGCTGGGCGATATTTGGGTTGATCGACGGGCACGGAAGGGTAAAACAAAACAGCTTCTGGAGAAGAAGTTTCAACAGGTGTTGATGGTGATGCAGATTCTGTTGCTACATGAGGAACAGGGTTCACCAGATGGTTCCTGTCATCCTCTTGTACCAGAGACAAGTCTTCATCTGTTGGCAACTGAGGTTCAACTGTAGTTGCTAAAAGATCTGCTACATCAGTCGTGTCTTGATCGTGATAGTCTCGTGTAAATCGTTGCTGCGTCTTCCGTCCAGATGAACGGCTGCTACTTAATTCAGCGGAAGAAGGAATCGGGCCCGCATAGATGATTGGTAGAAGACAAAACACCGCCAGTAAAACGATACTTTCCAACTAAGGAAATAGTTAAAATAACACGTGAATGAATACAGTCGACTTTGAAACAAATTCAAGCAAACTTACCTTCGTAAAAATCATGACGAATAGGATATGGAGAACAGAGCTTTAGAGTAGTAAGAGCAGGGAGCTTGCCAGATACCAGACTGAATGGCTAAGGAGGTCGATCGACAGGCTTTATATATGGTGCTCTTGTCTGCTTTCCGTTTTCAGACGTTTTCTTCTTTCGCTACTTAATTTTTTTAGCTGAAAAAGCTCTCAACCATTGACCACAAATCATCTACAAATAGTTTAGTTTAGATATTGCTTCCGTTATTGCTACCCCCCTCCGGAGACACCATTTTCCGTTCACGGCCCGGTAACATGTTGATGATGAAAAGGAAAAACTGGGACGAAGGAGTTATTAATTGATCCGTTATCTGCCAGTTCGTGAAAAAGGGGTAGACAAAAATTTGCATGAGACGATTTCTATTGTTCCCAGCTGACGGAACTCATCTCTTTCCTTTCACGAGAAACTATTCCCTATTTCAGCCACTTTAAAATGTTGAATAACAGCAAGCCAGTGGTCTGGAAAATTCGCACGGCGTGCAGTCCTTTTAGTTTACCCAATTTTGGATTTCTCCCTCTGAGTTCGTCAAGAAGTCAACACCCTAGTTCCTAAAAATATTGCTCCGAGTCCACTTGTTGAGGGAAAACGAATAATAAAGGGAGGCATCATTGCCCATGGCTGAATCTGAATGTAAGAGCAAGTCAACTTGAATTTTGAATTAGCGTAAAGGAAGAACTTTGTTCCAAGTTTTGTTACGGTGATGCAAGATTTAATTGATTTTGGAAAATGAACTTACGAAAGGTCCACTCGATGATGAATTCAGGAGATACTAAGCGACGAAAGTGCCTTCGGTAATCAGCATTGGCCCTCTACTACGATGTTGATGAACATTGTCGTAGTTGATGACACACACTTCCTTAATAGACTGAACTCACATTGTTTGATTATGCACCGGCATCATCTATATGGCAGTGGTATGTACAGTAATTCAACTGGGTTGTGAGGCGATAGCGATCTTATTCAGGATTTTATTTTGCCTCACCAGTAGCAATGGTACATAATCTATGCCATATAAGAATGCCTTAGCCTGGACCTATTCGACAGCTTAGGTCATCGGTAATTCTGACGATCACAAAAATAAACCCAGCTTTTCTGCGATTACTTCAATCGGTTCACGTGTACGTTGGTGACTTGCGATTCTATCGCTTATGACTGACAAAGTCATCAATAAATCGCAATGTGTTATGTTTGACAGACAGCTGACATGTTTAAGAATAATGTTCATTTGTACGTAAAATAAACTTTGTACTTCTTTGGCATCCAAACTGCAAATGAACTGTTGTTAGCTCCCAGAAATTTCATTTTAGGCGTATTTGCCGTAGGGACATTTGTCATATTGGGTTAACACACCATATCCTATATAATCATAGCATCACGTAATAGGTCCTTGTAGGGAATTGAAGTTGGTTTCTCTTAACTTGTACGGGAGAATCTTCTCCAGTGTTCTTTAGATCCAATCAATCCAATTCAATCAACTAGAACTAGAGTGTAATGAAGTGAAGTTTCTCCTCATTAGGGGACAATTTTTATTGTACTGTCACCATCAAGGAAGACTAGAAATTTGCTTTTCAAATGTTCACAAACGCTTTCCGTCGCCGAAGCTATAACACACATATACTACACGTCTAGCTCTAATTTTCCCTTTCGTCACAGCTACAACGTAAAGCGTTGAAAGTTACACGACCCACATGCGGGATGATAAGCAGAATCTCAAAATGATCTGACGGATAAATTGGACAGGACAAAGGTGCGGAAATAAGGACACGGATGAAAAAAGAAATCAAACCAGAGCTATATATAAGCTGGCTCCTTTTTCGTTTCAGTAAGCCTCACCCTGTCTCCCGAGTCAACTCGTCATGGATTCGCTTAAAGTAAGTTTCAAAATCGGTATCTATTTTTGTTTTTTTTTGTTCAGAACTCGTGTACATTTTTTTGTTGTTGTGTTAAATACAGTGCAATCATTAATTTCACTTATTCTAGTTGAAAAATAGTTTAGCACTCGTTGCTGGTCTCTTTGCTATTCACCTGTCAATCAGCTGCGCCCATCCAGTTCCTTCTTCCTCTACGGATGGTGTAGTTGAACAGGAGATTTCCAACTTTCAGCGTTTCGCTCGCAATAATACAACTACCGGACAAGATTATCATGAAGCTGAAGCCACCAATGAATCTTTTGTACTAACAACTGAAGCCTTCCCTATGGATCAAAGCGCCTTCAACATCACGACGTCTTTTATCAACCAATTTCATAGCGATCTTTTCACCCCAACATCCAATCAAACGGAAGAGCCACTGGCGACAGACATTCCGGATTTAGTTGGAAACATAACTCCACTACCTGTTAACGAGGAAGAAGTCTGCGAGACAGTTTCGGAAGAAGATCATTCTGTCAATGTCTTAGAGAGTCTTCTTCTCGATTCTGTTGCGCCATCGACGGATGGTACGGTCGATCTTCCATCTTTAAAACCGACGGAAGAACCGGAACTCCAATGGGCATTTGTTACACCGTTCGTCCCACAAGATCGTTCACATCTGCAGATGTCTGTCTCAACGTCTCCATCAGATGTCACTTCGTCCACTTCAGGTGTGGCAGAGTTTCGTGATTTTTCTAGCAGCGTCCCACCGTTGGACGTACTCCCTGAATCTCAGTCGACATCTATAGCATCTTTCGAATTATCCGGACACATCCCAACGACTTCGACAGCCCCTCCAGCCACAGTTGCATCCGCACAAGTCTCCATTCCAAATCAATCGTCTTTCACTCCTGGCATAGTGACACAGCCTGTTTTCAATTCTTTGGAGAATCCTACATCGACGACCTTAGCTACAGAGACACTTGAATCGCAAAAGAAATCGTTTGAAACCTTAGATCCACTCCATCCGTCTATCCATTTGCAAACGGCTGTACGGAAGCTTGTGGATATGAATCCTTTTCTTTTGAATCCTACGTGGCCAACTGAAATGGGATTTCATTCCATTCCGGCGCAACGAGTGATGACACAATCCTTTGGCAACCAGCGTCCCACGTTTCACGCTAAGATGAATCCTTATAGAAGAATGTTGTCAGAGTTCCAGCTGGATCCACCGTCCTATCCCGGTGTACAGAGTTTTAGCCCGCAGGTACATCCCGTTCAGTACAGATATCGCCAACCTGTTTCCCACGGTCATCCGCGCGCTCCTTATCCTCATCCACACGATAATAACAATGCTATCCATCGTTCGTTTGAATCAGCTTCTCCGAAGTCGAGGATGTTTGCCTTTCCCGGAATATCCAGCACACGCGAAAATTTTCGTTTTCGTGTCAATTGGGTTGATGAAATTGCGCCGGCTGGTTCGGCTTAATTCGTCCATTCACACTTTTATTCATTCACCCGATTATATTTGCTTTACGGAGAGCGTGAAATAACGTGACACGACTGACGAAAGCTGAGCTTGCGTTAATGTTAGATGAAATGACGTGTTTTAAATTCTAATGAACATGGAAGACAATACAAATATATACGTTATTCATTGCATATAAACGAATGTCAGCATCATCTTGAAAAAGCAGATGGTCAACATTATGCAGTAGAAACTGTATAGCTCCACTTTCCAAAGTATATACCCTCAGAGTTATCGTTCTTAAAGAAGAACCCAAATACATTAACCTACTCATCTCGAATTTTCACGCATTGACCCTGTAAGTCCAAAGGCAACGAAGATGTAGTCACTTTCATATGCCACGCAGATGGTCAACAACGATCACGAGCGCTGATTATTTTCTAACTCGCCAGACTTCTTTTTGTTATTCATGTGATGAGTCGTTTGTTCGTCTGGATGTAAAAGATTTCTCTTTTACGAGTGTCTCAAACAGTTATAAAATAGTGAAACTAAATATGTCAAGCCAAAAAGAAGACAATGGCCTTTTGTGCCGCACAATCGCACAATCACGTCAACGTGACAATCACATTCAATTCTAAACTGAAGAGTTAATGACGCCAAGTAAAGACGAGTGCAACATAACATTTAGAAATTCATCATTTGTATATTCAAAACCGCTTCAAATGTTTCACATCCACTCATTCATTGTTCGTATGTGGCAAAAGAAAAATGAATGCGGAATGCAGCCATATAATTTGTTTTGCTTCTTGTCAAGAGATTGAACGTAGAAATTCATCTGCACACAATCTTTAACTTTCAGGTCCATATAAGTCTAAATCTATCCTCGATTGACGTTGGCTACGAACGACTGGAACATGTCCTGATTGCTTCGGCCTGATTCTTCCGGTGCTTTGCTAGAATATTGTTGTGCCTGGGTTGGATAAGAAGCCTGTTGGGCAGAGGGTTCACCGTAAACTGGTGGGATAGGTCCAGGTGCTCCGGAAGGGAAAGGTCCAGGTGCTCCGATTGGAGTATCAATAGGAGCTCCGGGTCCTGGAGCTCCAATAGGTGGGGGAGCGCCAGGGCTTCCTTGAGGTCCAACTGGTCCTGGAGCGCCTAGGAATCCTGGTGAGCCAGAATTACCTTGAGGACCTGTTGGTCCTGGGCTTCCCATAGGGCCAGGTCTTCCTACAGGTCCGATAGGACCTGGAGCGCCAAGCAAACCTGGTGCTCCAGGGTTACCTTGAGGTCCCATTTCTCCAACAGGACCCATCGGGCCTGGGCTGCCAGTCATGCCTAGTGCACCGGGTTTGCCTTCAGGTCCTACAGGGCCTGGAGCACCAGGGAAACCAGGAGCTCCGGGGAAACCAATGAAACCATCTTTTCCAGGTTTGCCTAGCTGTCCGGGTTGACCTAGACATTAAAGACAAATGAGTAACGGGTCGTTTCAAACTATACAGAATAAGCTTTCAAGTTTAAAAAGTACCGATAGGTCCGGGGGCGCCGTTAAGTCCGTCTTTGCCTGGAAAACCAATGGGGCCAGGTAAACCATCTTTTCCGGGAGCTCCGTTGAAGCCTGGTGGTCCGACCAATCCTTGTGGTCCAATCGGACCTGGTTGCATGCTTGGAGCGCCATTGAGTCCATCTTTGCCGGGCATTCCGTTGAATCCGGGATTTCCCATTTCGCCTTTAGGACCAGAGGTTCCGGGAAAACCATTTGAACCGGGTCGTCCAACAGGTCCGACTGGTCCAGCAGGGCCGACAGGGCCAACAGGTCCAGGCCCACCAGGGAAACCAGGCCATCCGTCTTTACCAGCAGGTCCGGGAGCACCGATTGGGCCGGGAATGGTTGAAGTTAAAGTTGGCCCTTGTGCACCCTTTTCACCCTTGGGTCCAGAAAATCCGGGCATTCCATTAAGTCCGTCTTTGCCAGGGGCTCCTGGGGCCCCGTTCAAACCAGGAGCGCCATTGTAACCGGGCTCTCCTTTAGCTCCAGGGTAACCGTCTTTTCCAGGAGCACCGGGAGCTCCATTGTAGCCTGCTGCTCCTTTTTCTCCATGTGCACCAGGTGCGCCATCAAAACCCTGTGCTCCTTGTGGGCCGGGAGCGCCATTCAATCCCGGTTTTCCAGTGTATCCGATCTCTCCTTTAGCTCCAGCTGGTCCTGGTGGTCCGGGAGGGCCAGGGGGTCCAACAATTGTCTGTGGTGGTTGATTGTAATCAGTTGCATAGCTGTCAACTCCTCGTCCTCCACCAGGAGGTCCGGGAGGACCAGGAGGGCCAGCAGGACCTTTCAGCCATGGCAGTTTTCTATAATTAACCGAAAGGTTTAATGTCTTTTCTCGTAGAAGCGAAGAGAATTTAGAAAACTTACTCTATAAACTTATTCCATTCCTTTTGGACTTCTTCGATGTTCGGGGGCCTCACTCCGGCCGGATAAGTTGCAACATTGTTACCGTAAGAATTGATTATTGCTTGTGGAGGAGGTGCAACTGCATAATTAGGGGCAGCAAATGCTGTAGCAGCCAGGAAAGGTATAATTGCCTAGTTGAATATAAAAGAAAAATTCAATCACATCACCAAATTCGTAGTTATTGATCAAATAAAATTTGATGTTTAACTTACTAAAACCTTCATGGCGAATCAGAAAATCACCAGTTATTTCGTAAGTTAAACGTGGAACCCGATCTGCTGTAAATCAATCAAATTAAACGGAATTGTAAACATATTTCAAAAAAATCGTCATAGCAATAGAATTTTAAAACAAACAGATTAAAGTTAAAGATGATTGTATTTGAATTACCTTGTTGAGAGATGCTTCTCAGTTCACTTGCAACTCAACACTGATTATTGAGCGCAGGACATCAGCCTTTTGTAGGCAAGGCATAAGCCACTAAGATGGCTAACCTAAATTTCACTGTATGAGTTTGACACCATTTCTCGATGAAAAAAAAAAAAAACCTTTCACCTTGTTGACCCTGTTCCTCCGTGGCCCAGATTGACCTTCGACAACATGAAAGGTCTTGGCCGAGCACAGTGAAAGTGACATTAGACTTGCTGCTCACTGTGCCTAGCGAAGTAAAACGGTAAAAATGAGGTACTGGGACGCAAATAGGGTCAACAAGATGGACAGCTTCATGCATATCCACCTTGGGCTTTTTACCTGACAAAAAAAAAAACTCGAGATCTAATCGGATGGGTTGACAATGTACCCACTTCGAGGAAGTTATACTTCTTAAGGGGGGAAAAAGAAAAAGCTAGTTACAGTAATGGTTTAAGGGAGGAATCATTGCCTATGGCTATTTGAGTGTAAGAATAAAGCCAACTTGAATTTTGAATTAACGAAAGGAAAAACTTCGTTTTAAGTTTTGTTACGGTGATTTGAGATTGATTTTGTAAAATGAACTTACGAAAAGTGCACTCGATGATGGATCCAGGAGATAATAAATGACGAAATCGCCTTCAGTTGAGAATTTTTATCATCTATTTTGATGGTGGCAAAACGTTGTCGATGTTGACAACGGACGTTTATTATAATTTGGTATTCATACGTCACATAGCAAATGGGTATTTTCCATAGCTCTTCGTTTCACGTGTTCTTGAATGGCTCTGCTTGTACTTAAATATGTTTAATCGAGAACGGGGAAAATGGACAATGAAAAATAAAAGATTGTGCTTGGCAGCGGTGGGATTCGAACCCACGCCTCGAAAGACTGGTGCCTAAAACCAGCGCCTTAGACCGCTCGGCCACGCTACCTTATAAATACAAAGGTAGCAAAAGAAAGAATTCCCTATTATTAAATGTTATGTAACATTAATTTTCTAGTTCTTGTTTGAAAAGTGCACCGAGAGAAGTAGGAAGAACCACCAACCAAAGTTTAGAAGCAAAATCGTTCATATTCTGGAACGCTTCACCTTTACCCTTAAGGTAATACTTTGTGATGAGTCATACTATTTACATCCAATATTTCTCTGAATTATTCATCCGGATTTCTTGATTGAAACAGAAGTCGAAAGGCTCCAAAATATCTGCATTGCTAGAGCAACAATGTTTTGCTTGACTAGTTCTTTATTCGGGATGATGAAATTTAATCTTTTGAAATGGTGTTAGCGACTTTATATAAAGATGCAATGTGTAGAGTTGCACAACATATACTCACGTAATGCTGGTGCTTCTAGGTAGCTGACGACATGGATATGGCCAAGTCAGTTCGATTACTGTTTCCATCCAATGGTACGAGGGGAGGGACAAAATTCCATGAGATTGCAAAAGGAAATAACAACTGATTCGACGTGTTACAAACTGCCTTACTAGAAACTCACTAAGCTGTTCACTCAAGCCGTCGTATATTATTTTCTATGAGATGCTAACGTACATGTTGTTGGGAAGTCATTTAAAAATTAAAAGGCATCTATTACGTCAATCTCTTTATCTCTGATATCGGATAATGCTGGTATGAAGAAACTGTTGTCACGCTTCATTCAAAACTAAGCTGGCGCTATTTATTTAGTTTTTATCTTATCACTAATGGGCAACAAGCAACTTTCATGTCTACAGCCCCCGTCTGGTTGTCGCTTTCTCCAAGAAAATTACAGAGTAGGCTACAATTACTGAACCTCTGGCTTATTTCTTCCATCAATCAGACAAAAACATTATGGCAGCGGCGAGATTCGAACTCGCGCCTCCGAGGAGACTGGTGCCTTAAACCAGCGCCTTAGACCGCTCGGCCACGCTACCGATATTTAAATCGAATCAATAAATCACGACAAAATGTTTTTCTTGTGGGTGGTCTCTGTTGCCTTAAAACACGTTGCATAACAAGGCGCGTTAGTAAGATATTTTAGTGTTTACAACAGGCTTCAAGTTATGGATTTGATCTCTTTCTCTTTGTTGTTGATTTACATTAAGGAAGCTCGTAGCTCGCATTAACAACAAATCATTGGATGTCTTGGAAACCACTAAAAAAAAAAGACTTTTTATGATCGAGGTTTGCACAATGTAGAGTAAAAACAGGGCTTCCTTCACTTCACAGAAAATCACAAACGTTTCTTTGGTTTTTTAAGTACTTTAAAAGAACTGTCAATAAAACAAAATACGTTTTTTATAATTAAAGGAAAAAGAATTTTCTAAAATTTTCCATTAAAAATTAATGGCAGCGGCGAGATTCGAACTCGCGCCTCCGAGGAGACTGGTGCCTTAAACCAGCGCCTTAGACCGCTCGGCCACGCTACCTTCATTTGATTTCCTTTTATAAAGATTCTAATATCGAGATCAAGGGAGAAAAACTTTTTTTTACCACACGTATTCCTAGAACTGTTGCCATGCGTTATGCAGTCTTCAGATATTTATATTTTCAATGACAGTTAACCGTAAATAAAGTTTGCTGACAAGAAATTCATAGATTAGCAAAAGCCACTGTACGAGAATAGGTTTTACAGCAAACATTAAGTCAAGTAGCAATTGTATATTGATAGTGAAAAGGGAAATAACAGTGAAAAGCAAGAGACAGTTGGATATATAAGGGCAGTAGTTTAATCAAAATGGTAGTGGGATGACTAATTTTATTTATTTTCTTTCCGATTATTTAAAAGCCACTGAAAATTAACGGATGGCAAGTGTTGGAATCAGTGACCTTTGTGTGCCTTTGATTTGATGTCTTTGGCTTTGTGAGCTTTAAGAGCATGATGTTTAGGAGCGTTATGTTTTGGAACGTGAGCTTTAGCCTTGTGAGCCTTATGATGGGATTCCTTCGCGTGACCATGGGACTCCTTCACGTGGGCGTGGGACTTACCCACGGAACGAGATTCGCCCTTTTTACCATCATGTGGCACCGCTGAGACCATTGCGACCAAAACGAACAATGCAAACAACTGGCAAAAATAAAATACGATACAAAGTTGAGATGAGAAAACAAATCAAGAAACATAATGACTTACCAAAAAGACAAGCTTCATTTTGTGTTGATCTGACTCCTTTGATGTTTAACTGCCAAGTGTTTGCATTGTTTGCATTATCAAGCGGTTTTTATACCGTCAATATGCCTGCAGGTGCGTAGAGATAAAATTTTTAAAAATGAACGCACGCAAAAACAAGTCAAAGACAAAGGCAAATAAGCGTGAAATTATCAAGGCAGACTGTCGGTTTTGAGCCGGTTTCTATTTCACAAAACCCGACAAACCGTCTCAAATCTCCCATGGGCGAGAAGGAAAGCTTTAGCTCTTTCTTTACAAGACAAAGGAATTTTGAGTTACTAAATGTATCTATGTACCACAAAAACTGGCAGGTTGATCGTGAAAATAAAATTTAGATGAGCTACCGAAAGATGAAAACGTCTCGGTACGATGCAACTGACTCGAGTCGGCAACTTTCTGATTTGGCAATCGAAACACTTTCCAGCATTTGTGTGTGCATTCGTTGACCATCTGCTTACCTTGGTAATACGCTTACGCGCACTTGTTTGCTAGAATTTAGGAAGAGAGCACATGGAAAGATGAAATGTTGTCTGATCTGGAAAGCCAGCATGAAGGTTGTGGCGTATGGATTTTAGGTTGGGATAAACGCCTCACACATTTTTCTTCCAGAACCAATTTGTTGAAATGATAAAAGGAGAAAAGGTTATGCTTATGTTGGGACCGATCATACAAGATATTTGATTTAATTCCACAGTAACAATTTAGAGCTTTATCGATTCTTAGTTTGATATGTAGAAAACCTTCAGTAGTGCCATCTGCAAGTTTCGCCCCTTTTCGTCAGCACAGCCTCCATATTGAATTCGAACGCCTCCTAAAATCTCGTGCTCGCTGGTAATCGCCAAATAAAAAATTACTTATCTGTAAAAAAAAGAGCTCATTGAGGATTATACCTTCAATTAAAAAAAGTTTTAAAGTTGTTGCCTTAGCTGGCAATTTTTCGTCACAACTTTTCAAATACTAATACTATTATTTCAAAACGAACAACAAGTCAACAATGGCTATCTTTTAAGCGGGAATACGGCATCGTTGTTTAAGCGCCAGTTGCAGTAACTCGTGGCTCGTGCTTCAGTAAGTTTAGTTCTTTGCAGGTTCCTTGAACTGCTTTAATCCATAGTTTTCTTACACACATGGAGGTAAGGAATTCTCGACTTTCATTAAAACTGATTGCATTCCCTCAAATTGAGTTGGGAACTGAGTGGCTATCTGTAGTAATTTTGTGGGTTTACAGACTCTTAAGACTTGTAACCGCAACTCGGTGGCTTTGGTAATAGAACCCAAAGGCATAGTACTCGCCTGCCATGCATTCATGTTGGTTTCGTGTTGTCTGTGGACGGATATGAGGGATTTCGCACCTTAATCTCTACTTGTACCTTATAATTTCAAAGAAACATCCAAAAGATTGTTATAATAACATCCGTAATTGATGATGATGCAAGTATCTGTTTGGGCGCCTTATTTTATGTCTTTTCTCCAACCATGAATAACGTGGTTAATAATTTGGCCAGTAGATGTCGCTAGGGTTAGTTTGTTGTTCTTTTTCTCCACCGCCACGAGTCGCCCGTAGCCCATCCCAGCACTTGCGACACACACGTCGTATGTGTGCCGTGCATATCTAGCACACACCACCATACACATACATTTGAGCCGTTTCCGCTGCTAAAAAAAGGGAAAAACTGAGAAGGGTTTTTTTTTTTATGAATAGGCCCTCCTTCAGTGCAGGACTTTGGTGGGCTAGATGACATTTTTTCTCACCCAAGAGTCTTCTTCCCGCACACACGCAATAGAGTGTGGTGCACAGCTTTAGGGGAAAAGGAATTTAAAATATAAAGAAAAAAATAAAAGCCGCCAGTCAGCGGTTCTCTCTCTTGACTCTCATTCTCCGTGTATTCGTTCCCACCCACTTGGCGTGTGTGTTATGTTGTCCGAACTGTCAGTAGTGTATTCAGTGTCTTTTCATTTTAAAAACAAGACTAGCAAATTTTCGTGTCTCTTAGTTTCTGCCAATGTTTTCAACGTCTAGTGCCGATTCGATCAAAAACAAGAAGTGAGGTTTGCAGTCTTGTTCTAGAAAGCCGATACGCGTAGATAAAGCAGAGGCCATTTGTCTGCTCTGTTTCAATGGGTTTGGCAGAAAGGGAGAAGTAAAAAGAAAAACAGTTTCAAACAAATGCCATTATACTTCATTTGTATTGACATCCTCTTTTAAACTGTAACCTTGTTGATTTTGGGCTTTCAAGGTCTCAGTACACAGTGTGTCGACTCAACAACAACCAAGTAGTGCCTGTACGCCCCTTCAATTCCACGAGTGCCAGTCAACCAGCAAAGACACATGGATTCTTCATACATCTCATCGTTGGTTTAATGGTGCTACGTTGGTTGGTGTCCTGGTCAGCCTGATTCCTGTCTGTGTCTCTAATTGTGACTGCGATTTCCCTCTGCTGCTAGTGCCTCAAGCACTGCGACACCTGCAGGTTGGGATTTGTGACAGCTTTGTCCACACCCAATTACTAGCTGTACAGTGACACGTGCGTGTGGGGCTTGTTTCCTGGTGCGTCGCCAGTTCGACGCCGTCAAAAGTTATAAAAAGAAACGCACGCAAGAAGAGCAAAGGTTCGTCGACCAGCTTGAGAGAAAAAAGAAAGAAAGGGAATTTGAAAAGAGTAGAAAAGAAGAAGAGCCGGAAGAAGAAGAAGAACGTACCTATACATACGTGGGATTTCCCACCTGGAGTGGACGTGAGAGGACGAGGAACTATGGCGTTTTGGTGAATCCCGACAAAGCATTAGACTGTCCTTTCCTTTTTCTTTTATTTACTTTTTGTTTTCATCCTATCCACCGTTCCCTTCCTTCCCCCTCACCCCCGTCAGTCATTTCGAGGCTCAAGAAACGTCATGAGTCAATCTGTCCAACTAGACGCCCATTCCATCGACACGCCCCGATCTGCAGTTGCCGAACCCTTATCCCTGGACACGTTATCCTCTTCGCTTTCGGTATTTTTTTCGTTTTTCTTTTTAATCATAAATGAAAATTATGCTGAGATATGTTCTAGTAGCAGCAGCAGAAACCTCGTCATCATCTTTGTTTTGATTATCATATTTTTCGAGCAGGAAGAAACATCTGATATGAGTTCATCCAACGCTTTGGCGGCGTCTGCAGCAGCAGCAGCTAGCAGTGAAAAAACGACCTCCAACCGTGTCGTCGTCCCGAGAACTACCTCCACTCTTACTTCTAGTACAGCTACAACAGCAGCAGCAGGTGGTTCAAACGTGCATCTTCCATCAGCAGGCCACCAACAACACCGGACGGCCGTCAACCGCAGCAACACTTCCGGCGGTGAAGGAGGTCTGGTCATGGTGGCTACTTCGCTGGCTACTTCTTCATCTACTGCTTCGTCCAGCCGAGCTAACAGCGCCGAACCCTTCAGCAATGTAAGAGAAAAAACAACAGATATTCTTCTACTCCTGCTCCATTCTCTATTTTTGTTGTCTGCTTTTGTTTTTCTTTTTTTTCTAACCGGAAATCGTTACACACACACACAACTCGATTGATGTGATGCAGGCAAACTCGTATCGAAATCCGATTTCGTTATCAAGCTAAGAGGGCGAACCCATCACGACTAGCGGGGTGGGATCCAGATGTGCGTGCTAAATTCGAAACTCGAGATTATCTATCCGTTTTTTTTTTTTTTTGTTTGGTTGTAGTTTGTAGAGATTCCGACTCATCGTAATGTGGGCTCATTATTATCTGCTAAACAGGTTTTTTGTTTGTTTTAATGTTTTTTTTTTTTCTGGTGGAACATTCCGCTCTGCTCTTGTCGTTTTGTGATTGAAATGGAATGTCAACGTTCCATTGTCGTGGCCGATCTACCAGGATAGCTTTTCTCGGCGGGAAAAAAAATAAAAAATAAAAAATAAACACGAAGATTTTGTCAACCGAGAAAACGGAGAATGGATGCGAAAAAAATACAAATGTTTTTTTGCTTTGATTCATTAAACAAAAACATAAAAACCTCTGGTAACCAAACGAGAAAGGGCCACACACGGAAGGCGAAGCAAAGGAGAAAGACGAGTATATGGGACGAATGTGAAGCAAAAAGGAGAACGTAAAATAAAATAAAAGACGTAGGAAAAAAAGAAAAAGAAAAGGAAAAAAAAAAAAAGTTAAAAAAGAAATCGCCTGGGGCATTTTTCCGGTCCGTGAACTCTCTGCCGTTCGTTCGGTTTTGGGAACACAACAACACATGGAATGAAACCGGCGTGAACGAATAGATGGAAGAAGAGGAGGAAGAAGAAAACAGATTTGAATTTTTTTGGCTCATCCTATTCGCTTTTTGCTTCGTCCATTGTTATTCTGTGTTAAAGAGAAGAAGAAGAAGAAAAAAATAGGTAGAAAAAGAAGAGAACAAGATAATGGCGAAAAAAGAAAATAACTCTCCATCACTCGACCGCGTCCAACCGCTCCGGGGCTCTTCAGGTCGCGTTCGATGTGCGGAGCTTTTTTTTTTTTTTTCGTGAAACTATCGACATGGAACAGCGTCTTGTTGTTATTACGTGTGTACGAATGCTAGACGCATTCAGCATTCCCGGATTTGCATCCTTCTCTCCTCTTTTTTTTTTTTTCACACTCCATAGAATATCGATTTTTCCCTCTGCAATCTAAAATGGTTGTCTCGTTTTTTTTTAAATCTTCCCGTGCGGGATCGGGAGGGGAAGGAGACAATGTGTGTAGTGTTTATACATAACGTATAATATATTCCTTTTCCAAGGTCGCCCAACACCCGAAAAGAAAAGGTTGGTAGTAGTCGCAAGGCGTGACAGTGTTTGCCTTTTCGACCGCCAGATGTCGTTGTGGTTGCTTACAGAGATCAAGTCCCTACTAGTTCGTTCGTGAGTGGTACGGCATATACTCTGCCCCTCTTCTCTTCGTCTAAAAGGTCGCCATTCGTGAGTTTGTTTGTCGTGAGTCCGGTCCGTTGCTCACGCAGCAGCGCTCCTTTCTCACAACAGACACACATTGAACATTACAACAACGCGGCCATTTTGTTAGTCTCTCTCTCTCTCTCTCTCTCTCCGTCTCCAACACGCCAAACACTTTCGGTTCATTCCCTTTGCCGAAACAGTTTCGACTTGAGAGATACGACAACAACAACAACATGACTTGACCGTGAGGAAGTAGTTCAGTGTTGTGTGTGTCGACTGCCCTCTATCCCCCTACTAGCAGTGTGTGTCTGTATGGGTGTGTAGTGCGTGTCATTCAGTCGAAAATTCCAATCATCAACAACAACAGTGACATATCTCCAGTGTTGTTTTAAGATTCTCACAGTTATCTCTCTAGTTGTTCTCCCCCACACAGTTTTGATCACTTTTTAAAGGAATTTCAAAAAACAAAACAAAAAAAAAACATTGTCTTTGTTGTTGGAGCAAAGTAGGCAAAATTGGAACACTGCGTTCGCCTCAGCGCCATTTTCGCCAGCGCGGCAACCTCCTTTCCTCCTCTTTTTTATTTTATTTTATTATTATTATTATTATTATTTTTTTTAAATTCTCTACCCGATTTGTAAGTGTACACAGACAACGAGACCTCCCGTGTTAAGAAACAAATTTAATCCTACCGAAGTTTTTTTTTTTTGTTTTTTTTTCTTTTTCTGGAAACCTTTGAATTTTACTGCGCGTTGTGTTTGTGTGCCTCCATTTTTAATTCTACGCGAGACTTTTGACGGATTTTTTTTTTCTTTTTCGGTGTGCAGAGAGACAAGGTGAATGCACGGTGTATCAGGAATTTGTCGAACATTATCATAACCTGTTTTCAGGCCAAGACGAATTGTCCTGAAAATTAAAAAAGACGAAGGAACGAACACGAAAAAGAAAAACTGGTTCACGATGAACCACATCATCGGAGTGAACCGGAAATACAGTGAACAAAATTACTAGTGTGTGTGTGTGTGTTTCAACTGCACACATTCTTGAGGCCCAGTTTTACCAGTTCTCGTTTCTCGTGTGTTAATCAACTTGGTCCACACACGAGAAATTTGAATATTATTTTATTTTTGTTGTTGTTGTGGGAGTTTCTAGCCCTTGACTGCCAAGTCAAATAATAACAGCCCGGAGTCGTCATGGAAACTTCATACAGAGTAGGCCATTCTTCTCCAGTTTTTTGTTTTTTTTCTTGTTTTGAATAACATTCATCATAATAATATTAAGACGTAAGAAAAATATTATTATTTTCGGGCCTCACGCTAATTGGATCCACCTTCCAGTCGATCGGGATAATGTAATCCGACCTTGAGAGAAATGCTCCATCTATGTTGTATAAAATTATATTCAAGCCCTTTGGAAAATTTGCCCCAACCTTCAAAAAAAAATAAAAATTGATTGAATCGAAGTTAAGGTGGAAAATAATTAAATGAATGGGAGAAACTGGTTACGTAGACAGGGGAGGGTGGGTATGTGTGTGGTAGCCATTTTTTCTTTTGTCGTGTCGCTTCGTTCGTTTCGTGTACCATCGTCTGCGGTTTGGGAGGCCGACGTCATCACATCGCCAAGGTTACGGCGTCGTTGACGTCACGCGCCGAGCCAAAAGCGAATAAAGTTTTTTTCCCCCTTCATCTCTGGTATTCTGAACGGACTTTTTTTTTTAAAGCCCTCTTTTATTTTACGGGAATAGTGAAATAACAGTAGCTGCAACCGACTCCCGCCATCTTGACGCAGAGTATACACCCAAATACAATCTCTCTCTCTCTCTTTGCCTGATTCTGGTGACGTCAATCCACCCACCCAAGTCCTTTGATAGGGCGGGTGGGGGTTGTGAGGCCTGTGGCTCTCACGCACGTGGAGAGCTGCGTGAATCCCCGCCTACTCATTCCGCCTCTTTAAGTTTCGACGGATTGATCGAATCTTTTTCATTCCGTTTTATTTTTTCGTGTGCGTTGCATACTTTTAAAGGAATCCCGCCAGGTGGTGTTTTTGCCGCTTTTGTTTTTATCGTTTAACGCAGTGCATTTGAAATTCGCAATAGCCCCGAAAGAAAATTCGAAATGAGTTTTTCTTATTGTTTTTTTTTTTTTTTTTTGTTCACCAAATGAAAAAGTTAATTGCTTTTCACAGATTTGTTTGCAATCCTACAAGTCGATTTTTTGAATCGTGCAATTGGGGGAACAGAGAGGCCTGCACAATGGGGCCAATTGTGAATTGTTGATTTGAAGTAGCCCCTCTCTTTATCTCACAAGCTCTGATAACTTGCACACAACGTACAGACAAAACTCCCGCTCTCGCTCTCTCGCTCTTTTTGAGCGTGTTGTATTGATTTCTCTTAGCCTTCTCCTCTCTGATCACGGGCGAAAACTCCTCCCCACCCATTCCACCCATCATCGCTCACGTCTATTTCTGGATCCACTACCAACTACAAAAAAATTTTTTTTTTTCCACGTTTAAACAGAGGGGGGGGGGGGGAGTTCGTGGGAAGATTAGAATAATATATTTTAAAAGGACTTTTTAAAATGTCAATTTCCCGCTTTTATTTTTCGTCTGCTTCTAATCCATTCTTATGGGTTCAGGGGGTAGGAAGGGTGTCCCCGTTTTTTTTATTTAATGAGTTTTTGTCTGGAATTAGGGATGGGGAGGAAATAATCAAAAGTGAAAAAAAAAAGAATGGAAGAATCGCATAAACATTAAAAACAATTGTTGTTGTTGTTGGAACTAAAATATACACAGGGCGGTGGAGGAGGAGGAGGAGGAAGCGGGAGTAGCAGTGGTGGTGCGGCGCGGTCAGCCGGAGGAGGAAGCCGGGCAACTCGGACGAATACGACAGCTCAAACTTCTCAAGGGGCCATCTATCGAGCACCGATGGCTGGTGGCGGAGGAAGTGGTAGTGGCGGAGTAGGAGGCAGTGGAGGATCTTCTCGGATTGCATCCCACGTTTCACCGCATCATCTGGCCTCCTATCAAGCGTCAACCACTGGCTCCTCCCCTTACGGAGTGAGTTGTTATTCCCCTCCCCCTCCTCCCCATTTATTTTATTTTTATTTTTTTTCAAAACAAACTCGGCCAACCGGATGTGATCTTTGATCAGTTAGGAAGAATGTTATCGAAATTTTTTCTTTGATCGTTAACCGAGGGTTGTTCTTTTTTTATCACGTTGAAAACACACACCACAACAGATGTCTTATCCCCCTGGACATTCTTTGAACGAGAGACCATCTGTCGTGTTGAAAGTAATTTAACACACACACACAAAAAACGAAAGAAGAGAAATATAACTAACATCTACCTTGTGTAGTACGTACAGCCGGAGGCAGATTCCAGAGGGATGTGAGTTAGCAGCAGGTGGTTGCGGGATCCATTGGGCCGTGAATAGTTTCTTACCCTTAAGTCGGAGGAGTAGAGAGAGTGTAGGAGGAATCGTTTAAATTGCAAAAGTTTTGCCGCCCACACGTGAATTGTTACTTGGCATTTTGGAAACTGAATGGGGGATGGACTTTTTATTCATTCATTTAAGTCAAATGTCAAAGAAAACAAAAGTTTATGTATCAAATTCTTTTTTTTTTTGCAGGCTGGCGTAGGAGGTTCGAATAACAGCAGCAACAGTAGCAGTAGCACGGGAACTGGAAGTCAAGGCTACAGCAGCTCGACGAGCGGAGTCGGTGTAGGAGGAAGCGGAAATGGGGGAGGCGGTGCCAATTCTAACCCGGCGACGGCGACTACGACGACCACGACGACCGGCGGCAGTACCAACAACAGCGATCAGCTGTCCAGGACCAACCTCTACATTCGCGGACTGACGCCCAACACCACCGACAAGGATCTAGAGGAATTGTGCCGCAAGTAAGTCTTTGTTCAATTGTTATTTTAGAATTCTTTCAATAAAGAAAATCTATTTGAATTGGTTTATTAGATTCGGTACCATCATTTCGACCAAAGCCATTCTCGATAAGAATACCAACAAGTGCAAAGGCTACGGTTTCGTTGATTTCGATTCGCCATCGGCAGCCGAATCGGCCGTCAAAGCCCTGCAGCTTCAAGGCATTCAAGCGCAGATGGCGAAGGTAATCGTCAAAGTAATTAAACCCTCTCTTTTTTTCATTTTTATACATTTTTAATTCACCCTAGACCAGACCCAGCATCTCTCAATGTTTTCTCTTTTTTTTTTGTCTCTCTCTTTCTCTCTTTAAATTTTAATCAAAATCATCTTGATTTAAAAAAAAACAAAACAAAAACGAAACAAAATCAACAGCAACAAGAACAAGATCCCACTAATTTGTACCTGGCCAACTTGCCGCCGCACATCACCGAACAGGACCTTCACGATATGCTTTACAAATATGGGACGGTCATCTCGACCCGAGTGCTGCGCGACGGTGGCAGCCAGAGCCGCGGTGTGGGTTTTGCGCGGATGGAATCCAGAGAGAAATGCGATGAAATTATTAGCATATTCAACGGCAAATCGCTGGCGGGGTCGACCCAGCCGTTGCTGGTGAAATTCGCCGATGGCGGCAACAAGAACAAGCGCCAGCACAAGACTCACGATCAGCGCTGGCGTGACGCGGCCGATGGGCCGGGCGGCCTCCTCTCGGCTTACGATAGCCCCGTCCATCCCAATGGAATGCCAACCCTGCTCTCTCACATGCCGCTCGGACGTAATTTCCCACACCAAATGTCGCCTTTCCCCATCGGGCCCAATGGCGCCCCATGGCTAGGACAATACATTGTCCAGCCGCCTATGCATCAACAGGTTGAAATTCGATTTTCGTTTGTTTTATGTTTTCGTTTTTCATGGCCAATTCTTTTTCAAACGAATTAGATGGAAATGTTGACGTCCGGTATGGATCCTTCGATGCAGTACATCCCGCAATTGACGACTCACCTGTCGTCGTTGCACGTTAGTAGCCCTGGCAATCCTTATGCGATGGGCCCTGGCGGTCATGGCGGTCATGGTCATCATCACCATCACCATCATCATCATAGCGCTTATCAAGCAGCGGCACTTTACCAGGCCAGCCAATCGCAGGCGGCCGTCATGGGTCCCAACTCACTCTCTATGGCTCCCGAATCTGATCCCTCTGCTAGCGCCACCGCCTCTCCCGACGAGCCCTTCTCCTACGGTATCTTTTCTTTTGTTTAATAATTTGCGAAAATTTGTGTTTCTTTAATTGAAATTCCGGTTACTTTTAGGAGCCATGTGAGGGGAAAAAAAAAAAAAAATGGATTTTTATTTTTGGACAGAAAAAAAAAAAAAAATACCAAAGGGAATTAACAAGAAATTTGTAGATGTCTGGCAGCAGCGGCGCTCTCTCTCTCTCTCTTTCTTTGACAGTGTGTGAGCAGCAAAAAAAGAAGCAGCGTCGATTTATAACACGGTAAAGAAATCGGTGAGCTGTGTGGTGTTGTTTAACCTGGACCCATTTTTTTTTTAGGGGGGGGGGAATTTTTCTTTATTATTTTTTTTTTTAAGAATTTATGTTTTCAAAAAGCGTTTCCTCTTTTTTTTTTTTGTTTGATCATTTTGCCTTTTTGTTATGGCGATTGATTTGTTTTCTTTTGTTTTAGGTAGACATTCCACACAGACACACACAGACACACACACAAAAATGTGCTTTCCCCTTCTTGATGCGTTGCGTAATCGTCCTTGACACCTCTCCGTTTCGTGTAAATAAGGCTAACGATGCAAACCTTTTTTTTTTTTTTTTTTTCGTTCACGGGGAAAACAATTTTTCCATCTTCGTCGTTTGTTTTGTTTTTGGAACCGGTAGAATTTTTCTAATCATCATCGCTAACCTTCTATTTCGTAGAGGTACCTGTTTCTTTTTTCCTCCGCTCGTTCTCCTCCTTTCTCTATTAAAAAAAACAAAAGCAAAAACAAAAATGGCTAAGGAAATAATTCCTGAATAAGAAAATAAAAATATATCGGGAAATGGGGGGAAAAAAAACAACAGCAAACAATTCGTCGTGCAGAAGACAAAAATTTCATTGACATGTTCAGAGTCAGAATATTAGACAACAAATGGGAAAATAACAAAAAACAAGAGAGAAAAGCGTCTGCCAGCCAATGATGTGCCTTTTTCAATCCCACCCCCATACCTTCCTCACACACACACACACAATCCCGATGATCAAATCGCAAAAAGGGGGAGAATTTTTTTTTTTTTTTTTTTATTTTTAACAATCCGGTTTTCTTTTTCTCTAATTAATAGTTTACGAAAATCATTTTCCACTTTTTGTCCTTAAAATTCGTTTAAAATGTTTGTGCTTGTTTGTTTGTTTGTTTTTTTGCCCCCAACTTGATAATTGATTGTTCAATTCCTGTTGAACCCGTCGATTTTGTTTGTAGATTTTTGGCGTACTGCTGGAACCAAAAAAAGGGGGGGAGGGGTCAAAATGAGAATAAGATTTTTTTTTTCACGAAACCCTTAAAACAAAAAAAAATCAAACAAAAAAATGACAATGATTTTGAATTTCTAATTATGTTGTTGTGGGAAGTTAATCCTCCAGTTGCTAAAAAAAAAAAATGTGGGGGACATAAAACAGCAAAATTACCAAAAATATTAAAAAGGAAAAAAAAGAAAAAAAAAAACTGAAAAAGTGTTGATAAATTGAAAGATTTTTCTTTTTTTTATGATGGGAAAATTTCCATTTTGAATCCCCCCCGTTCTTTGCCTCCGTTTGTTCAATTTCCACAGCAGAAATGGAAACAAAACTCTGTTCTCGCTCGCGTTCTTAGTTTTTGTTTTTTGTTTTTCTCGCCTCAAATTTTAATTCGATTTTTTTTTTCGGGGGTAATTCCGTTAAAATTGAAGGGGGGAGGGAACTTGTTTTTTTTTGTTTTTGTGTCCATGATTTAAGAAGGAAAAAAAAAAAGGCGAATGTGTCGACGTACAGTTTAATTTTCAATGTTTTTATGCGGTGATTTGAAAGGGATTGCCATTCGTCGTTCGACGATGAATAAATAAGGATCGAAGGAATCGGAGCAAAAAGTACAAAAGAAAAAAAGAAGATTAGAGAGGGTAAACATACACACACCAACGTAACACTCCCAACCCCCTCCCCCAATTTTTAACCCGACAAAGGTGGCGTCATCATTTCATTCAAAAAGGAAATTTTTTTTTCTCTCCAAACTACCCCGCTCCTTTTCTTTTTTTTTTTTTCGTGGGTTCAACACACACTGCCGTTATTCATTTGTTTCTATTGCGTTATTTTCATTTTCCTGAAATAGCCATTATTTCCAAACGATCTTTTTTTTTAAAAAAAAAAAAAAACTATTTAAAGATGATGGTTATATAATGAAAACAATTTTTTTTTTCCTTCTCACTTCCTCCTACGTCACTTCCGCCACCTCTACACACACCTGTCCTGTTCTATTTTGAAAAAAAAAAAAAAACACGAAACAACAACAGAAAAATGTGTTTCATGCAAATGGGGAAAATCAGTAATTTTTTTTTTGTTCTTTTTAAATTTTCATCTGGTAAAGTGCGTGAGCGCTGTATGCAATTTTAAATTGTGTCGCCTCCAAATGTTTACTTCGTTTCATTTCCCTTTTGTTTTTTTCTTCTAAATTAAGTTTGTCGTTATGAAAGAATGTTTGCACCACCTCGCTCCCTCCCTTCTGTTTGCTTTCTTGATTGTTGTTGCTAATTGTTAAATTCGTTCATTCATTTTTCTTTTCTTTTTTTTTTTTTTACCTGGCAAGAAAATAGCGATCAAATTTCGCGCGGTTTTGTTATTTGTTTTGAAAAAAGGAGAAGGAAAAAAAAAAAAAATGGGGAATTTAAAAAAAAAAATCGTGAAATTGTTTGTTAAATTGTTTTTTTTTTTTTTTTAATTTTGTTTCGTGATTGGTCTCCGTGATGAGATCCTTCGGAATGAAAGAGAAAAAGATAATTTTTGGTGGGTTTTAAAAAAAAATGTTCTCGCCTTTACGCGGGGCGAGAGGAAAGATGAGGAAAAACAGTTTTGATTTTGATTTCACACGTGTTGTTGTTATTGTTGTTTTATTGTCCTCGAGAAACACCACGCTGCTGCCCCTGGGCAAGAAATTCAGAGTTTAAAAAAAAAAAAATAGAAATTAACAAAGTGCGATCAGAAAAAAAAAAAAGTTAATCTTGTGCGTGTATGCGTGTGCTCCCCCCCTCCCACCACACCCTCCCGATAAACGAACGCGTTTGTTAAAAAAAAAAAAAACAATTGTTGAATTTTTGTCTTTCCCACTCTCTTTGTTCACCTTCATTTCATGTGTTTTTTTTTTTTGTCGATTGGGATATGGATAATTGAGATGGTTCGAAAATTATTTTTTATTTCGTTTCGTTTTTATTTTCTCCTTGAAAAAAAAGAAGAAGAAGAAGAAAAATTTGATAGAACTTTTTATTTCGTGACCTGCTGGACGTGTCTGTATGTGTTCATGACGCATGAAAGTGTTGGTGAAGAAGAAAAAGCAAATTCTGCTGGGTTGTGGAAAAAATGTGTGTGTGATTAAAAGAGAAAACAAAAAAACAAAACAAAAAGATGAAAAAAAGAATATGCTGTACTGAAAAAAAGAAAGATTTCTTGTTTCCCCTCTATCCTTCAATTTTTTATTGATAAATTCTTAGAATGGAGAGATAAAAAAAAAAAAAGAAAAACCAACCAGCGCGCGTATTTTTGAACAAGACCTAACAAAAAAGAAAATTTTATTCACGACAAGATGAAGGTAAAAAAAGAAATGAACGATATCTATTTCTGAGGAACGTGACAACCTAGTTTTCTCCTGGCTTTTACAGACTTTTTCAGTGTATATATAATAATCCACTTACATTTTTACAAGCCTTTTACAAACAAATAATCCTGACGAAGGCAAAAAGGATCAATACTGCTTGTTTGTCGATGTCTGTGTATGTTACCTTCTACAGTACCAGGAAATCTCTCTATAACAATTAAAAATAGAAGAATCAGTCGTCAGAGGGTGGCGGTGGTGGTGGCTGGGATCTTCCAGGTGGAATGCCAGCCTGTTCGCTAATTTCAGCCTCGAACTGCAGTGGTTCGATAAACTGTTTCTGGCCGTGTGGAGGCGGTCCAATTAAAGCTTCTACATCATGGAAGTTGAGCGTCTCTTTGATCAGCAACTCTTCCGCCAACTGATGAAAAAACAAAACAAAAACAAACTTGTTTGTCAAAAAAAGGACAAGCAAATCAGTCGAAATATTTCAATGGCACTTACCTTCTCAAGCATTTGGCGGTGCTGAATTAAGAGAGCCTCTGTCCGTTTGTAAGCCCGGGCGATAATACTGCGAGCTTCGTTATCCATCGTATTGGCCAGTCTTTTACTGTACGGTCGGCGGCCAAATTCTCTAGAATTGCGGTCCTCTTCCGGAAAGGAAATGAGGCCCAACGAACTCATTCCGTACGTTTTCACCTGTTCAAAACATTTCATGAATTCATTATCTCATCGTCATAACGTCATAACAACAAATGATGTTAACCTGGGAATAGGCCATTCTGGTAACTTTCTGCAGATCGTTTTGAGCTCCGGTTGTCACGCGATTAAACGTAATGGATTCTGCCACTCGGCCGCCCAAGGCCATGCACATCCGTTCGAAAAGCTCTTCGGTGGAGTAGAGCCGCTTGTCCGTGGGGGTGTATTGGGCGAACCCGAGGGCCTGGCTCGTACGCGGGACAATGGTCACTTTCAGTAGGGCATCCGTGTGCGGAAGCAGCCAGCCGACTAGAGCGTGACCACATTCGTGATACGCCACGATCCGCTTCTCCTTCGGAGCGATGACCGATGATCGCTTTTCTAAACCACCCACGACGCGTTCGACGGCGTATTCCAGATGGAAGGCTGTGACGATCTTGCCGAGGTCACGGGCAGCACGCAAAGCTGCTTCGTTGCAGACGCTGGCAATGTCAGCGCCACTGAATCCAGGA
Source organism: Daphnia magna (assembly GCF_020631705.1). Classification (NCBI taxonomy): domain Eukaryota; kingdom Metazoa; phylum Arthropoda; class Branchiopoda; order Diplostraca; family Daphniidae; genus Daphnia; species Daphnia magna. The sequence continues at coordinate 1,186,001 of NC_059191.1, forward strand.
GTCAGAGACGCCATTCGCTTGGAATAAAACGATGGACTTTTCTCCATTTTAATCGACTTCAAATGATGCTCAAAAATCTCTTTGCGTTCCTCGAGAGTGGGTAGATCGATCATGATGTGACGGTCGAAACGGCCAGGACGCAACAGCGCCTTGTCCAGCACGTCAGCACGGTTGGTTGAGGCTAACATCAGGACACCTTCGCGGGTGGCCATGCCGTCCATTTCTACGAGGAGTTGATTTAAAGTCTGCTCGCTTTCGCCAGATGCCCCGTCAAGTGAACCGCTGCCCTGTGAACGCTGGCGACCGATGGCGTCGATCTCGTCAATGTAAACAATACAAGGCGCTCTCTTACGTGCCTCTTTAAACAAGTCACTAAACAAAAGCCATTAGTAATAACTGCCAAAATTGTTTTTAAGTGAATCGAAATACCGAACACGGGCTGCCCCCAATCCACCAATCATTTCGATGAATTCTGATCCATTCATCGACAAAAATGGCACGGAAGCTTCAGTGGCTACAGCCTTTGCTAGTAACGTCTTTCCACAACCAGGAGGGCCCAGTAACAAGGCTCCTTTAGGTACCTTGAAACAAATGTTATGTTGTGCTGTGTAAAAAGGAGCTTCGAGAGTGAAATTCAAACAACAGTGCATACTTTGGCACCTAATTTCTTGTAATGCTCTGGTCTTTTAAGGTAATCCACAAATTCCATGACTTCTACTTTGACTTCTTTGAGGCCAGCGACATCGGCGAAGCGAACGCCTTTACCCCCACCAGTTAAAGGATCGACCAGGGTGAATTTCGCTCGGGCCATTTGTGTCTGAATACAGTAAAGATTGCAATTGTTAACAACTTTTCAATAGTAACAAAAATACTTACAAAAGAGTCCATTGAAATGGGCGATTTGAAACCTTTCATTCGCGAAAGAATAGAGATAACGATGGCTGCGGCGATTAAAGTGGTCAGCAATCGACCTGCTGTGTCTGCGTTTCGTTCGTAAATGATGGGTACACCTTGCCCTGCGGAGATGCCCAGTCTCTGTTCTGCGGCTCGCAATTTCTCCTCAAATTTATTGGTGTCGATGATGTTCATATGAAACGTACGGTGATCCATTCTACGGCCCTTGATCACGGCTCCTTCGTGCAAAACGATCGTAACGATATCAACATCGGGACGAACAATGATCTCGGCCACTTCACCCTTCGCTAACATATGATGAAGAAATTCTGTCCACGAGACATACCTGGTAATCACAGTGATATTTAAAATAATTGAGAACCACTAACAGGATGATTTACCTAACAATCTCTGGCTGGTTTCCTCCAGGAAACATAAGTGAGACAATTGTGATTAACATGTAACCTGTAAACATCCACATCATTGCTTTTGCCAACATAGATCGAATTCTCTTGTCATCGTTATTGTCCTTTTTGTCATCAGGCGGGTCTTTGTTTGATTGCATATGTTGGGAGGAGGACGAAAATCCTCTTGTGTGACTTGGAAAGTCATTGTATTTAGGAAGTGATCTTTGTACAAGACGGAGAACGGCAGAATATTCTTGTTTTATAACAAAGAGATTCTAAAGGAGTAAAAAAAGTGTTACCAAAAATATCATGTTATACTAGTTCTTTATATGTGAAAGTCTACATACCTTTCTGTTTAACCAGGTTTTATTTATACGGGATGAGCTCGCGAAACCGTCTCGGCGTAGGTACAAGAAAGAACGACATTCACTTAAGGTGGTATTATTTAAATGTCGGCCACATTTCTGAAAAAGGGATACTAGTCTTGATTTGTTTGATAATAACTGTGCCATTGTGAGTTGGAAAACACATCCCACATTTATGTAAGCCCCAGCAGACGAATAACGAAGTTGTTGACATTTTTGGCAATGTTTCATCATAATTTGCATAATTTAATTGTTTGAAAAAAAATTTATAATGTACAATTTAAGTGAATTCCTAAAATGTTTCAATTTTTATTTCAGTTTAATAATTAATATTTTTTGAAAGTTCTATAATTTCTTCTGAAATGGCAACTTCACCATGCTGTTCCTTAGAGGGCACAGCGTTCGAAGTGGAATAGGACGCATGGCGAAGTGAGTAATTGTCGCATGCTCGTTAGAATCGTGGTTAGAATTCAACAGGTAATGGAAAACAATTACTTTATGTTGCTGCGTTACTTCGTGGGGAAAATGATTTCTTATGATAAAGGAGATTTGGATGACTGCTAGCCGTTACAATGTCTGTCTTCCACTTCGTTCTTTAACAAAATGCTGCTGAAGAAGGGGTAATCTTTCACATTCACGTGCTTTTTAATGTCTCATTTGTCCAAATGCTGTGTTAGTTGTGCTATTATGGAATTCCTAGCATTTTCTACTGACATGAGGCTCTGCTAAAAGTAGTATGCAACTGAAAACCAGCAGAATTGCAACAACCATAGCTTTTTAAAACATTTAGAAATGCAATGCAATGTTTTACTATTATAGAACACAGCTCCGAGAGATAATCGTATTCCTATTTAGCTGTAAGCGTTACCGATACGGGGATAATTCAAGTTAAATGAGAATCCATTGCTGATGCATTAAGATTTGAGTCAGTAGAACGTCCTTGGATATGAACTGCACGTGTTCTAACGCTTTTTGAAAGGAAAAGACCTAAACAGGTATTTAGTCCGCAAACATTATGCTTCAGACAAAACTTATTAAGGTTCTGAAGAACTGTTACTCAAAGTGCAATATTTATCTGCTGCGTACTCATTTTTTATGTTACATCGCCAAGGCAGCATGACTCATTCCTGACAAGTTAATTTTATTTCTTTGTTTAGCATTTCCAGCAATAAGTAGCAAAAAGCAGGGCGTTTCAACTCAATAATTTAATTTCGGTTTCTTTTTTCTTCTTATTTAACGTTTCGCTTTACTTTTTTTTACCAGGTAATAGCGGAGCACTTTCTTTTCGTAATTGGGGAACAACTCCTCAAACATGGCCCGCAACTAGTCCCTTTCTGTAATAACCATTTGAATGCACTGGCATATGGCGAATGGGTTCAGATTTTCCGTGTAAGATCTTCAGTATGGCCTCATTTTTTGTCTGACGGACAGAGAGAGTCGGGCAAGTAGCATAAAGGAATTTCTTGAAACTACAAAAATTAACGTAGCTCGAGGACGTGAATCTCTTTACACTGGCCTTGCATTTTAAAATTCACTGGCAAAAAAAAAGTGAACTTATTGCGGACGGTTTTCATTTTCTTTTACCTTCACAGGGCAGGAAAATGTTTATAAGGCGGGTCGGCCTGGCTCTTTCTCATCAGCGTTGATTGTGCTTTGGCAAAAGAAGCATCAACCAGGTAAGGCTTGCTTTCTTCAATTACCATCCTATAAAATCCCAATTCATGCTGTAAACACCCATATTCTTTTATCTTTCTAGAAGTAAAACACCAGATTAAGAATCAAGATCATCAGCCATGAAAATAGCAGTAGTAAGTTAATTAAATTATCGCTACTCATCTATCGCATTTACTCTTAATGGTTCTGTCTAACAGGCTCTTTTGATCACCGTACTCGCCTCTGTAGCCAAGGCTGCCCCGCAGTACCAGCGTGAATACCCTAAACAAGGAGCTCCTACCCTTTCGAAGGGGCAATGGGCGTCTTTAAATCCTCTTCAAGCTGAAAACAGTGATCGTGATGAGCTTGCAAAGCAGTGGGCTAGCTTCCTTGAGTAAAAGATAACTGAGAAATTAAAATAATGAGATTAAATGCTATAATGAATAAGATGTTAAGGTACCTTCCATGGCTGACAGGGCCTCCTGGACCTGCTGGACCGCCAGGTCAAGTAGGTAGCCCGGGTGGATCTTCTAGCTATAATCAGCCCCAATCCATTACCGGACCTCCTGGCCCTCCAGGAGCACCAGGACCTGTTGGTCCACCGGGCGAGAAGGGAGAAACAGGTGCATCGGGCGCTAATGGTGAACCTGGACCTCAAGGAAATCCCGGTGCTGATGGAGCTCCAGGTCCTCAGGGATTTACAGGGGCACCTGGCGTTGATGGATCCCCTGGAACCGCAGGATCTCCTGGTACTCCAGGACAAAAGGGTGAAGCTGGAAACAATGGCGTTGATGGAGCTCCTGGAGCACCAGGAGCCCCGGGTAAAGATGGGTATCCTGGAGCACAAGGTCCCCAAGGACCTAAAGGGGAAACTGGTGCTCCTGGGATCACACTTCCTTCTAAGATCCCTGGACCTGCTGGTCCCCCCGGATATCCTGGTAAGGATGGATCCCCCGGTGCTGCTGGTGCTCCAGGAGGTGTTGGACCAGTCGGGCCACAGGGATTGCAAGGACCTGTTGGCACAGATGGCGCTCCTGGTAGCCCTGGTAGTGTAGGTCCAAAAGGAGAAGCTGGAAATCCTGGCTATAACGGAGCTCCAGGAAAAGACGGACTTCCAGGCATTCCAAGCACGCAACCAGGCCCCGTAGGACCTCAAGGACCTGCTGGAACACCAGGCTCCAATGGAGCCCCAGGAAAGGACGGTTCCACTGGTCCAGCTGGCGCTCCAGGCAAAGATGGGCTTAATGGCACTCCTGGATCTCCAGGTTATTCAATTGTTTCTAAATATTTTTTAAGCCAGAATATCACTGATAATATTTTCGCAATTCAGGTTTGCAAGGAGAACAAGGCAAAACTGGTAAAGACGGTTCTCCTGGCCCAACTGGTGCTCCTGGTACACCAGGAGCTCTAGGACCTCAAGGTCTTCAAGGTATTCCAGGACCAGCTGGCGAATCTGGCAAGTCTGGCCCCGAAGGCCCGACTGGGCCTGTTGGACCTGCTGGAGAAGAAGGAAAATCTGGTCCGGCAGGCGAGCCTGGAACACCTGGTCCACAAGGACCCGTAGGACCTATCGGGCCAGCTGGAGCAGATGGTAAACCAGGCCTACCTGGAATTACAGGACCCGTGGGCCCTGCAGGTCCACCAGGACCTAGTGCAAGTCAAGCTGCATACCCCAAACATGAATACAAAGGCGCAAGTCAAGCTGGATACCCCAAACAGGAATACAAAGGCGCTGTGCCTTATAGCATACCGGCTCCGAAAGACGATTGGTACAGCACCAGGTAGAGGTACTTTCCTCAATTACCCGGATCGTTCTGGACGGTACGAAACTGTGCAACAACTTGATTTATTTAAAGTGAAATAGCTATTCATTCATGCAAACAAAAATTGCATATATTTGTATTTTTGTAAAATGTTAATTATTAACATGTCAATTGTATACTGTAAATCAATCAGAAAGTGGAAAACATACTATACTGCATCAAAGCTTTGTTTTATTACCAAAGTAAGTTGAGTGTGGTTTCGTTCTTCTATGGACGTGTCAAATAGTCGGGAAATGACAGAGAAATGTCGGTTACGTGATTATTTGACATCTTAAAATAGTATGGATTCTACTTTTGGTTGCATTTGCTTTTATACCATCTGGCAGCTAGTGTGACCTTCACCGTGAACTGCTTCCGGGCAAGACATTAGTGTTTTTCTGAGAAGATGGCAAATCAAAAATTTGTTAAATTTTTTTATTTGCTTGTGGATCTGCAAAAGGAAGGGTAAGATAAAGGATATAGATTTCTTTTCGCCCTTGATATTGCTAACCTTTCCTCCGTTCTTTTTAAACATTATATATACCAAGCCTTGATGCCCATTTAGTGCTTTGCTAACTTCGAACACACGAGGATCTGTGACTTCGAGGCAGTTATATACTTATGTTGAATGAAATGGGGTAAGTGCAAATTATTTAGGAAAAAATATATATATGTTGTATAACGTAATGATTTTGTGTTACGGGACAGTCAGGGAAATCACCTAATATTGCTTTACATTTAACAGGCGATATTTTCCTTTAGCCTTTAAAATGGTTACACGACTTACATTATATCAACCACCACGACACTCGGTCTAGCAGATATGGAACTCAAAAATCCAGATTAGCAGGTATTATAACAGTCTGTAGCTCTAGGGAAAGTTTATCGCATGTTCTTTGTTCGTTCGATATAGTAGTTTAACCGCCGTTTGGAATTCCCGACAGCTGACAATGTACGGAATTTCAATAGAGAAAAGAGAAATGGTGTCAATTAACTTAAACTGAAGTCTACTGTTCTTCCTCTTTGGCTATCTTCGCTGTGTGTTTACGCCCTTTTCTTTTCTCTTCATAACTCAAAGTGTTCATTTATACAGTAATGTGCATCGTTACGCCAGTTTGTGCTCTATTCTCCCAGCTCTCATCTTCACCGATGGATGACATAATTTCCACCTTCCATGAGTCCATCTAGCCATTTAAATAGCCGGTCGTGCGCCTTCACTGATCAGTGTTGATCCGTTGGTTCAAGGAGAAACATCTTTTTAAAGAATAAGGTTTGAAAAATTTTCCAAAATTGACTTATTTCTTCTTTTACGACTTAAAAATGGATGCAATGTCTAAATGTAGAAGAAATCAAGTGCCCATTTAAACTAATTCGCTAAAGTCAGATTACAATAATATTTCTATTCGTGGTAACAGGTGTTGCTGTTTAAACTGAGATTCACATTTAAAGACTTGCAGCCATGAAGGCAACGGTAAATTAAATTATCTTTTAATCACAAAGAGGATTTACTCAAGTTACTGTTCAATTACTAGGCGATTCTTCTGGGTTTTGTTGTCGCAACGTATGCCGTTCCGCAATACGGGTCTATCCCACAACAAGCGCCAACGTCGAACTTTCATAGCAATTACGCGAACACTAGCCCAGCAGGGGGCAAACCTCAACTAGAAGACATTCAAAGGCAATGGGCCAAGTTCACTGAGTAAGTTTTGATTACCTCCGTTACTGCAATACTTCACAAAAATGAAGAATAACTGACGCATGGCAGAAAGCTACCATGGCTCCAAGGGCCTGCTGGTCCACCTGGCCCTCCAGGCGCACCTAGTGGGGATCAGGTTCAGCAAACAATAGTTGGCCCCCCTGGTCGTCCAGGAGCACCAGGACCTGCTGGACGTAAAGGAGAAAGTGGCACTCCTGGAAATCCTGGATTTGCTGGTGGAACTGGACCACAAGGACTACCTGGTCTTGACGGTGCTCCTGGTAGGCCTGGAAGAGCAGGTGAACGTGGAGCAAATGGATTTCCTGGCGCTCCTGGAGGACCTGGTTTCCCTGGTGCTAAAGGAGTGGCAGGATCTAACGGAGCACCTGGTCTCATTGGAGCTCCAGGGACTCCTGGAAAAGACGGTTTCAATGGATTGCCTGGATTTCAAGGGGTCAAAGGGGAGCCGGGTCCGCCAGGCATAACGTTGCCATCAAATGTTCCTGGACCTGCCGGTGCACCTGGTGCTCCTGGAAAAGACGGATGGCCTGGTTTACCTGGTGGACCTGGACCCGCCGGCCGAGTTGGACCCTCTGGAGGCGTGGGATCTGCAGGACGACCGGGGGGAAATGGATTTCCAGGGGCTCCTGGCCCAAAAGGTGAAGTTGGAAATCCTGGTATTAACGGCCAGTCTGGTAAAGATGGACTTAATGGCGCTCCAAGCACTAAACCTGGCCCAGTGGGACCCCAAGGACCTGTAGGACCACCAGGCTTTAATGGTGCTCCTGGGAAAGATGGTTCTTCTGGCTCACCAGGAGCTCCAGGTAAAGACGGACTTCCTGGCGGGCCCGGTTTACCAGGTAATTGGAGTCAACTATAAATAATTGATTACTGGTAAATGGTTCATTCGTCATTTAAGGTGGACCTGGACAACCTGGTAAACAAGGCAAGGATGGACTTAATGGAGCCCCAGGGGTAGCTGGTCTTCCTGGTGGTCCTGGACCTGTAGGACCTCAAGGCAAACCAGGCGCTTCTGGTTTTCCTGGTGCACAAGGAAGTCCTGGGCCAGCTGGATCTGTTGGAAACTCTGGGCCTCAGGGTAAACCTGGCGCACCAGGCTTCCCCGGTAGCTCGGGTTCTCCAGGTCCCCAGGGGGGACAGGGACCTCCAGGAGGATTTGGGCCTCAAGGAAGACCCGGCACTCCTGGTGGCCCAGGACCTGCTGGCCCTGCAGGAGCTCCTGGTTCTCCCGGAAATATTGTTCAACCTCCTGCTTATAATGCACCTGGACAACAGCCTTCCTATCAAGCCACAGCTCAACAGCATTCATCCCATTCATTTCAATCTTTGCAACCCGCATATGGACGTTAGGATCATCCCCAGTTGAACTCTTTTATCGGAGTTGAAGTTTAACCTCTTTAAATTTCAATCCAGGTTTTTTTTTAAGGTATAAATTTATGCATGAAGTTAGTTTTTTGCACTCTGACGTGCGCCGTGTTTGTTTTTCAATATTTACTGTTTTCATTCTCCATTGTGTTGACTTGTTCACATTTTCTTATTCTATCGTTTTTCTTGTTTTTATTACAACTGGTTTTATATTTTATATTCGAAGATAAATATACAAAGAATGGAGACAAGCGGTACACGAATGATGAGGGAAAAAATCGTAGGTGAAGATGAAGGTAAACGATATTTCTGATTTGACTTGAAACAAAATTTAACACACAATATCATGATAGGTACAGCAGCAGATCTTCAGTGCCGTTTACCACGATGATGTTAACAAACCAAAAACACAGATGAAACAAAGGACAGGAAGGTCAATAAGATAAAGAAGTTTGAAATCGCCTGACAATACCAACATATCACATTTCGCTTTCGAAATGCAAATCACCAGGTTGACGGCAATTTGGATTATGTTCATGAATCCATTTGTTTGATACTGGAACGAGTTTCGCGTAAGCTAAACCTTATCGATAAACTGTTACGTTAAAAATCACTGTACTCCATTTCGATCCGATTAAACCCGACAGGCGGTATGCTTTGTCAAGTCGTCGCCATCACTGATCGGGTGAAGATAATACAAGAACGCTGCACTGCTTTTCCGAGTCCAAACAGACAGATAGACTTTCGGAAAGACTGTCGCCCCACCTGCCTCAACGTCACTTATCTTTGGTAATAAACTGTTCAGAATTAATCGATCTGATAAGATATCAAAAGACAACATGATTTTATTTTAAGTTTTATTGATAGATTCAGAGTAAGGACATTTTATTTCTGACAACGGAGAGGTCGAAGCGTTGAACAATTAAATGCAAACATTTAAGATGGTCACGCGGAGGAGAGTAATGGTAATGTTAAGTCTACCCGATCAATTACAGCGTTCAGGTAACCATCTCCGTAATAATACGAATGCCTTCGTTAGACACGTCGCAGGTGGACGATTGATCTCCAAATGGCTTTGGCTTTTCCAATCATCTCCTTCCTTCTGGCTTGCATGATTAGTGCCTCCTCGGCTTTTTGCTTTATCTTTTCTTCCTTAGCAAAACGCTTGAATTGTTCTTCTAGTTTGGAGTGAGCTGCGGCCACGGCCTCTTTTGCTGCATCCAGCTCGGAAAGTGCTGAGGTCGCCCAGAATTGCGACTGTAACATGACTTCAACCAGTTTGTATGTGTTCTTCTGATAAGTGAAACGCTTTTCAAATTCGTGCTGCTCACTGTATGATGAAAACATTCTCTGATAATTCTCTGGATTTTCGTCTTGGAGACGTTTCAATGCCTCGAGTTCAGCAATGAGTTTTTTTAGTTCGGCGTTCTCGCTCTCAAGTTCTGGTATTTTGTCGTCTATCTTTTGGCTTCGGGGCAACCCGGTTAAACTGTCAATGCCATCGTCATGCGGAGAGTCTAATTCAGGAGTTTCGAACTTTCGTTTACGTATCTCGGCAAGACAGTTTAGCTCTTCGTCTTTTCTGTTTCTCGGAATCATTTTGACAGCATCCAAAATGGTCGTTGCCTTAAGTAGGAGTGCGCTTGCTGTTTCCAGCGCCCGTTCAGCTTGTTTTCCGGCATCTTGTAATACGTTGACCATATCGCCACACCTGGATATGTCATCTCTGTAAAAATTTGCTACCTTTGCCGTAGCCCGAATGGAATCCAACTTCCGTTCGTGTTTCCAAGCATCGCAATCGATCTGATCCTTCAACGATTCCAATTTGGACAGCTGATTTCTAAGATCGGCATTTTCTTTCCCCAGTTCTTCTGTTCCGCGAGGTTCGTTGGTAGCTGGTGAAGAGGATGTACTCATGTCTGCGATGTCTTCGTTAAAGGGTAAGCTCTTCCACCATATACTCTTTTCGCTGTCATCCTTATGCATAAACTTAAACAGTTGGTCACTTGGAACTTCTAGAATCTTTTTGGGTTCGTTTATGGGTGGTGTTGACAATGGGGGACAGACATATTTGCCACAAGTGCGTCCTTCGTTACTCGATCTGGTATTCGATGTATATTCACTGTGCACATCAGGTGTCTTTTTCACGGTTTGTACGATCGTTTGAGTGCCATGGGTTGTACCCGCAGATACGTTTTCTTTATCGCAGACTCTCTGTTCTTTCGGGATCGCCTTTCCCGTTGATGTAGATGCTTCTGGAATTTCAGATAATACGGCAGGTAGAGCTTCCTCCATTGCTCTCTGAGGTTCGGCTTCGTCGGTTGACACATTACTGTTCAACATTTCAGCCCCGCTAGAAGTCGGTGACGCAGTTTCTGGTTGTCTCGGTAAGTTTTCGTTTTCATCTGGGTTATTGACTGGGTTTGGTCTGGTCTTGGTTTTCGGTGTAGAATGTTGAGTGAAACATAAATTAAAGACTAGTACTCCAATTGTTATTGAGCCAATTCCCGAAGCAATGAAATGAATGAGCGAAAGCATCCATGTTAAAATATCGAAAATGATTTCGAAAAATAGCACGTCCATTTTGTGGTATTCGCGGTGTAGTTGATAATTCGCTGATGAATTCGCTTACGCTGCAATTGGAAGCGTCTCGTCTATACTTCATCTTCGTCTGCAATGACGAAAGTAGGGGAGCAACTAGGGGACTTCTTTCCCGGAAAATAAAATGTGTAGCTTGCTGTGGTATTAGATTATGTGACTTTTTTTAGATTGGGAGACATTAATTCACATAGTTCAACAGAATATTTACAAACCTTTCATAACCTTTCCATTTTGCCGATTATTGAATCCCAATGAACTGAATTGCTGCATTGGACTAAAAGATGCATTTGGTTACATGATAACCTATATGGTCGCGCCTATTGCCCCTCAACTCCAGATGGCACTAGTTACGGGAAAGAGTCGGCCTTCTAACTGTTTTTTTTTTTTTTTTTTTTTCCTCTCTTATTATTTGATATGATACCTTCGTCCTTCGTGTAGTCTGATATTCAAGTTTTTTTTCCTTAGTTATTTATTGAGGTAAAATCCTTCAGTGGGTACTAATTGCAAATGCTTTCTTTTCTTCAGAATCGTGCGTTCATAATATGATGCTTTTTTAGTATTATTTTGTTTTTTGAGATAGTTTTAAATGATAAAAGTCATTTGAAATGACATTGATGACAGATATAATACTTAAACCATCATATTATGACACATTGACACGCACGATTCTGGAGAAATAAATGCGTTTGCAATTGATAACCACCGAAGGATTTTATCTCAATAAAATAGCTAACGAAAAAAAAAGAAAAAAACCTGAATATCAGCGGAAAGACTGCAAGAAGGTTCTCATAATAACAAAAAGGAAAAAACGATCAGAAGGCCCTTCCCCGTAACTAGTGCCCTCTGGAGTTCAGGAGCAATAGCAAAAAAGTCTATTGCCAAACAAAAGTTGAGGGGCAAAAGACTCTCCCAACCTATACACATGATTCGAAATCTGTTGAATCCTTCACTAACACCAATCTGGAAGGTACATCTATCTGTTTATAGTTAAGTCATTTGGACCACTAAAAAAACAAATTCTTTGAACACATCGGCTGGAATCCATTGCGGTCTCATGGAAGTTTGTCCCATTACCATGAATTCATCAGTAATAATGTTGGACATATTTCTGGTCAGCTTTTGAAATACTTGTTCATATTTACTTGGCCTAAAGTATGTCCAGTTACAGAATTCAATGAAAAAATATTCTTTAAAACTTTTTTATTGCATTTTATTTTCAGGATAACTGGGCAATCAAACACAGTTGAGTGTTGTTCGGGACTGTTAGTTTCTGCTAAACTACAAAATGTTGGTATTCCTTTCCTATTTATACATGCTGTGGATCTGCTCAATACACACTTGGACTCCCTGTTACACTTGGGTGATTCTCAAGCTACTATCCCAACAGCTGTATTCACTGCTCTAGCTGCCTGTAAGTAAAACATTCATTTTAAACATATATCATATCATACTCATTCATACACATTCCCTAGGGCAAAATGATTTTCAACAGATTATCTTGATCACCAGAGCTGAACATCAAGACCAAGATGAAATTTACTTTCACCTCGATGCACCATTACCACAATGCTGTTAACAATGGAAAAATTAAAAATTGCTGGTTATTTAAAGAAAAACAAAAAATAATGAGCTGCACCCAAAATTGAAAAGCACCTGTTATCATCTGTGAGGACACAAATAAGAAAAAGAAATTCCCCCGAAAGTCATACTTGCTCTACATTTTGCTCTCATGTTTCAAACCACATGAGATGGATTTCTTAATTGAGCTCATGATTCCATTCTTAGACGTTCAAATGAGTTTCACGTAAGCCAAAGCTTTACGCCAAATTTTATCTCGTACTTAAATATTACAATTCCCCATTTAGATCCTATTAGAACAGGACAGGTGGCATGCTGGATCAAGTCGTCACCATCATTGTTCGGGTAAAGATTATACCAGAACGCTGCGCTGCCTTTCCGAGGCAATACGGCCAAATTGATTTTTGGAAAAACTGTCGCCCCACATGCCCCAAAATAACTCATCAAAGGTAATTATAAACATTAACAAGTTCTCCAATCGAAATCCCTGGTGCGCAACGTAAAACATCCAAATAGCAATTTAATTACCTCAGCCGAAATCTTTTTGAATTTCACCTGTCTGTCAACAGGAAGAAAACCCGGTCAAAAAAGAAAACAATCAGTTACTGGGTGGACAAGTCAAGACCTGGAATTTTTCCGTGTCATAGAGAAAACGTATTGGTTTTATAACGCCTCTGATGTCGTAATCGCTAACTTCGAGATCCCCAGCCAAGGCAGTGCCTGGTAACATTCTAAACATAACGGTTTTTATGTGTTGTTGAGAATATTTTGTTAAATCTCGGACATCAATTGATTTTTTTTACGTATCACTTTTTCAGGATCCTCGTCAAATTTGGGGTAGACTCCATGTATCAGCTCAAAATACCCAAAAATCGTCAAAAATCGCAAATTTTCCTGAACTATTTCATGAAAAATCGTGATTTTGGTCCAATACCACTTTAGGTTAAAAACACGTCATTCCAACCCCATTGCTAAGGATCACGAAAATCATACTCGTTTTGTTATGGGATCACTATTTCCGGAGATATTTGGTACTTCCAACGCATGTGGAAATTTCGAAGAACGCTACCTAAACGTTTCCTTTAGTCGCTGATTCATCTCGAAGATAAAAAAGTTATTTTTATAAATTGAAGTGCATATCTGGGCTCCCTTCTTTTCTGTGGCCCCGTTTCCCCTTGACTTATGATAAGCCCGTAGGGGGTCATGCCCCTACTGTGATCAGCAGCAAAGGTTGTGAGTGCGCTGTCCGGAAAGGGGACGTGGGGGTCCTCAAGTTCTATGACATCATTTGAGGGCGAAGAGGCTACCCACAAATCCGAATTAACGGTTAATCGCTCACGTAAAAACTTGTCCGAAACCTTCCATCCTCTTCCGGCTTCTCTTAGCCACGCCCCGGGTAATCTCCCCGGGGACCCAAATTCAATTCATTCTATTAAACTACTAACTACTACTTAGATAATACAAATTTTTAAAAATGTTAATTTTGTGTTTCTTCGACTCATGCATGTTCTTTGAATACTTGTCTTTCATATTTTCTTTGTGTTAACACCATACATTTCTAACCTAGAATTGGAATCTTAAGACTGTTGATTTATAGTTCTGGTACTGAGATTTCCGGAGTGCCTTTGAATTACCACCGATCCAATTCCAATCCTATTATTGGTAATTTTCTGTTATACAAACTTAAATTCATACTTACGAGAGTTTTATTTACCTGCAGATTGATTTCTATCCAATGTTTATATAAATCGGTTATCAGATGTATTGCAACGCTAACATAGATTTTATTTTAACTCATTCGGGTATCGATCCTCAAACTTTCGGCGTGCATCGCCGATGCTCAACCGTTGAGCCATGAGTTATATTTCATTTCGCACTAATATTAGAAGGCATGAAAAGATAATATTGTAAAGGCAATTTGTATAGGTTAGTAAAACTATATACTAACCTGAATATTCTACATTCAAGGATCATAGCTTTGTGGCAGAACATTGGTGTACGGATCCGAAGGTCTCGGGTTCAAATCCCAGGTGAAGGTAAGCAGATTAAATGAAAACGAATGAGGATACAAAATTTAATTTCATTGCGTTTCTATTAAATGGATTTATTGTGGACATGTTAATAGGAAATTATCTTGAATCATGCTACAAAAATATTCTAAGTCCAAATTTGTTGAACTCAATTAACACGAAAATATAGTTAATAATTTGGTGTGAACTATGGCTTAGTGGTATAGCATCGGTGTGATATCCCGAATGTCCCAGGTTCAAATCCCATAAGACTCGAAAGAATTACTGTACAGTTTCGGTTAAACAAATATATATTACAATCTTATATGATTAATATTGATTAAGCCAAATGTATGACGTCCGTCGGCAGAAGACGCCAGCGGTTAAACTCCGTTAAAAAGTGTCCAAGTAACAAAATACGCAAATTACGGCAAAATGAACAATTTATTGAAATTTCTTATTGGATATTATATTAAACATTGCCAAAATATCCGTCCCATTACTTCGTAATGGGGAAGTTTCTCGACCCGACTGGCAACGTGGAAGGTAGACACCTGGGAAGGTTGGATGCCCAGGACACCAGGAATCTCCTGGGAATCGAACCACGGACCTTGGAGTTGCTAGGCGGATGCGATACCTTCCTGGCAACCCCCCCTATATCCCCCCCATTGATGTTTGATCCCCTATGTACAACTTTGCACAGTTACCTTAATGTATTGAAGACTTATGTTTTTAGATAGTATCTGTTATAGCTCTATGGTAGAGCGCTGGACTGCAATGCTCTATGTCTTGGGTTCGAATCCCATTCGGGTGTAGCAGAATTCAGTGTATATGATAGATCACATGTAGTGGCATGTAACTTGTCTGCGATCTAAAAGCATATTGTAAATTATTATAATTGTTTTTTTTACTAAAAAACAATAAATTGATTACGATTAACTATACGTACTTTATCTAAGTTGTAATGTTCCAGTATATGTAACCGATAGCACCGTTGTAGAATATGACTTTACACATTTTTGGTTAAAGCAGTCTAATTTTAGTCTTAGAGATTTTGTAACTCATACTTCAGAATTACTTCCGCAGAAATGGAAATTCTGCGAACGTTTTATTCTCCCAATGGAATTTATTTTTACATTGAAATATCACTTGACTCCTTTTGGAATCGAACCCTAAACCTTCGGCGTACCGCTCCGATGCTCTACCTTTGAGCCATGAGTCATACAATTAAATTTTAACTTTTACCATGAGGTTAAAGGTAACTTGTTCACACTTGTAATAATAATTTAAAGTAGCCCAAGGTAAATTACTAAAACGCTTGTAAACTACTAACGTCAATAAAGTGAATCAGCAAACATATTGTGTACTTTTTACCTCTGATGCGATTTGATCCACACACATCCCGAGCCACAATCCGATGCTCACCCTTTAAGCCATGATTCGTACATGGACGCACACAATACCGTCTTGTTGCTTAAATGCAACCCTTTTCCACTTGTAAATCATTGAAGTATAGTCGATGTAAACAAAATAAACCATTCGACCAAGGTAGCCATTCAATTCTGTAAGGATTTAAACCAAAGACGCTTTACTCAAACAGATTCCGAACGCTAATTGGATAGAGAATCTGCATAGCTATCTAGCAGAAATGTTTTCCAGTCAGGTTTCAAAAATAAGCCCGACAAAATAAGCCCGGCTCCCGGATTTTGATCTTACGTAATAGGTCATGTGATGTTTCATTTTATCAATTTACCTTGTGTTTACATAACTAGTAATGAGAAACAAATGTATCATCCTCCAGCTTTAGGTTTTTCCTGCAAATTAAAAAATACTAAAAAAGTCACTTTATTAACATAATTACAGATTTGTCAAATACCTTAAACATCTTTTTACAATATCTTTCCCATGACACTTGGTTGGCATCAAGACATCCTATGTTCCATGTTCCAAGAAGCAGGAAAATATTTCCGATACAAGAGTCATCTAAAGAAAGTCCACAGCTACTAATTTCCTTAAGGGATTGTGCAGGCCAGCATGGTGCAGGCCAGCAAAGCACGATGAGCAGATTTTTTCCACTGTCTATTTTTGCACACTGTAGGGCTGCGGATAGGAACTGCACCTAAAGATACGAAAACATTGTCTGACAGCAAATAAAAACTTAAAGAAATAACTTGCAAATATACTGTTTAAATGATGTCTAGTGAAAAATTAACTTTCAAACAATCGTGTGTGTCCCTCAGGTTGGTACGAAAAAATGGCAAATTTCAGTGAATTAACGAGTAGCCAAAAGAATGTTTAAAACGAAAAGCACTGAAGATTTATTAACTCCTCGCTGTATACGTCTGGAACCCCTAACAACTAGGCTACATCTGATGAACCATAACCATAAATTTCTACTGCAGACGATCCACTAAACAGTGTAGCCATCTATTGATAAGGTATCTAGTTTTACTTCATTAATTAAGCCCGACATTTTAAGTCCCACTTATTGTATAAAAATTCGGCTTAGAATTTTGACTTGGAATTCAATAAAACTTAATCTATTACATCTATCTATGAGTAGATCTACTCCTAGTCTGCACTTCTGTCTGTCTGTGGCAGCACTTTTTTTTTTTTTTTTTACTGATGGTTTAACGAGAAAACCAACAACTTAATCGAAATCAACGTTCAATTTGGATTATGCCGTGGGATTTTTGTCAAATTCCATGAGATGTCGTTTTTCGCAGATTTTGACAAAAGTGGAAAGGCTCCCACTTTTCCATGCCAATGTTTTATTTTTTCTTTACATTAACCCACATATAGCAAACTATGAACGATTTAGTTTCAAAATATAGCGACGTTGAAGAATATTAGCTTTATTTTGACCCTGTTCTATCAAATTTAGTCTAACTATAAACTAGCTTATTATCTTGTCTTTTTGAAGTGTAGCAGTACAAGTTCAGATCTTTGATTTTTATATTGATATTTCTTTGGACGAAAAAGAATGTTATAATTAAAGGTAGATAGGAGGTTATCACAAGACGTTTTTTTGCCAAAAGATTTGGCAAAAATTAACAACAAGTGATGGGCATATTTATGTGACAAAAAAACAAAACAAAAACAAAAAAATAAAATAAACGAAGAAAAATAAAACAAATGAAAAATACAAACAGCCTCGTCCGTTGAAATTTGCCATCCCCGCACTCAGTTAGCCAGTTAACGACAGAATAACAAACCAACATGGCCAATCAATGTGAATGACACTAAAGAGAATCGTAAGATCGAAAAAGAAGAGAGGGAGAAAGGGAAGAAGGACATTTGACGTCTCTGGAGCTAGAAAACAAACATTATCGATGATATTTAAATTCAACTAATTCGTGCTAATTTTAGAACCAGATCGAAGTGTTTCAATGGTAACAACAGTTTGTGAACGAACTGGCAATATTGTGCCAGCCGTAATTATTAGCCAATGAATAATATGAAGGGAAACCGAATTTGACTAGAGAATTAAGAACTCTTATTAGACGGGTTCTTATTAGAAAGAGTATAGGGTTAGAGAATAACAATAACGTGGGAAAAAAATTGCAAGTGGGCCGCGTTCGACGATGAATCCTTCCTTCGTCGTATTTTTGTCGTAGAAATGATTCAGTTGTGATGTGTTGCTTGTTTTCTGTTCTTCTGAGTGGGTTGAGTTTGATGCATATTGTTTTGAAGATAAAGGTGCGTCTACCAACTTATTTTTTGTTTTGTTTAATTATTCAAAAGTTGCGAATGGGGGAAAAAGAAAGTTCCCATACTCGTACGACCTTTGAAATGCAATTGTGAAGAAGTGTTCCCCATCGACCATGAGACCAGCAGAATTATAGTATACGTAAATTAGAAGCACCATAATGATTAACAGTTTGTCAGATTTAGTTTACAATGATTCGACGATTCATTTGAATGACCGACTGTTCATTTGCCAGTTGACATTTCCTTTTTTCGTTTCGCGAATTACCTCATTTATTTCTTGTCCTTCTTATCGGGTTTGATGAAATGTTTCAATATATCGATCGGCAACGGAAATATGATGGTAGAATTCTTTTCAGCTGAGATGGTGTTGAGCGTCTGAAGGTAGCGCAACTGTTAAGGGCACACACAACAAAAAATGGTTAGAACAATCATTGTTTTCTTTTACACCTTAAAACATTAAATATTTACCTGAAGGGCGCCAGGTGATTCGGAGATTATCTCCGCAGCTTCCCTAAGAGCGTGAGAGGCTTTTTGTTCTCCCTCGGCGGCAATGACTTTAGCACGAGCTTCACGGGCAGCCTCAGCTTCTGCAGCCATGGCTCGTTGCAGTTGCACTGGCAAGCGAACGTCCTTACTGTTAAAAATAAAAGGCCCATAAATCGTTAACCACCACACATTAAAAAGACAAATAAAAATAAAAAAATAAAAAAACTGATTCAATTACATTTCAACGCGTTCCACTTTAACACCCCAAGGATCGGTGGCTTCGTCCAAGGAGCTCTGCATCGTATGGGAGATGGTCTCGCGTTCTGACAGAACTTCAGCCAAGTTTTTGGTACCCAGAACGTTACGTAGAGTCGTGGCCGCCAACAAACGGGTCGAGTGGCTGTTAGCGTACAAGTGGAAAGTTAATAAACTGAACAGAATAGGGCAGATTGTAGGAGTGACATAGGAATAATGGGATAAGGTAAAAGGGATTTTTTGTTTACAATTGAAGAGCCAAGAGAGTCGCAACGGTAAATGCAATTAACGAAAATGTTGGTATACGGGAAAGTACGTAGTTTGGCATTACAAAAATTAGGTACCTGTACATGACTCTCTGGATTCTAACATGCATCGTGTAGGAGGACAAGGCAAACGTGTAACTGTGTTGTGTTTTTATGCTATGCGAGTGACATGGCCCACACGAGATGTGCAAATGAATCCATTTAAAAACAAAATGGTTTCATTTAAGGCGAAAATTGAATCGTGGTCGAATGTTATGTCTTTGAAATGATCTACTGACATTGATACTTGATTTCTAGTGTCTTTCTTACGGCCTCCGTAAAGGAGGAACGTTTGAATAAATTATAGTGAACGGGTTCAATTTTAGCGGGAGTATCAATCTCAGTAGTGTGTACCTAAGCCCATACGCAAATCAAACTGAAACTTATGACAACAGCGAAAGAAATTTCAGAGCACAGTAGAAAAAATAAATAGAGAATAGGATTGAATATCGTAATAACTATTCAGGTATATAGAAAACAATAAAGATGAGAACTGAGCATGCGAGGTTTTTTTTTTCTTTCTCACGCAACATAAAAAATCATCTAATCAACAAATAATTGAGAGCCAAAATGTAAACAAACAAAAAAAAAGGGACTTATCGTCTTTGTTTAATTCAAATAACACACTCGCAAAATGGTGTTTACTGTCAAAATCAAATAGGTAACGTGGAATCGCCCTGCTTTAGAAATGATAACAATCGCAATCCATAAAACTCATTTGAAGAAAAGATGATTACATTTAATAAATTGAAAACGAAGACCATAAAAAAACAAAACCAATGAGATCGATAGGATTCGTCATTCAAAATGAAAACAAAAAAATTGATATCATTTTAATTGCATGTTTGCCAGCTCTGAAAGGGGAGTAGCGGGGAGGGTGTAATACTTGTATAGCTTACGTTCTCATTAAAAACGACTGCGAAAATGTTTGTTGCCGTTATTGTACGTGCTAATAGGCCCTTAACACTAACGAACTCATCGATTCACATCCTCCCTCAAAAAAAAAAACAAAGAAAAATGAAATTAATGTAAAAAGAAATGAAAATTAACCAAAGTGAAGTTTCGCCTATGGTTTTATACGCACCAAGGCTGGCAAAATAAAAATATGTATAGAAAATACACTAAATAGCTGGTCATGTGTTCGGGGAAGGGGAACGTTTTTTTTTTAACTTCAAATTTCGTTTGCCAATATTCTAAAAAAAAAAAATGTCTGCTCCGACCGGGCAATACGAAAGAAAACAATTACCGGGGGTAGTGAAAGAGCGGGCGAGCTACATTCCAAAATACACTAAAAAGGGCAATCGTATCAACAAGGAAAATAAACAAATAAATAATAAAACAAACAGGGTTCTAATATGTGACAAATTGAGGCTGGAGATAAATGGTAACAAAAATAATGAATGTGTTCTATCGGTGGTACAACTGGTGGTTCATGAACTGGGTTAGTGATTTAGGCTTTTGTTGTGTTCCAACATTCGTTAAAGCCGCCTTTTGTTTTCGTCTTTTTTTTGTTTTATTATTTTTTTGTTTTTGGTTTTTTTTTTTTTGAATTTTACCTGAAATTTTCCACATTGGAAACGGCTATGGTTGGATTGTGCACGCGGTAATAGACGACCGCGTCGACGGCCACCGTTACGGAGTCACGTGACAAAATCTGGACAATATAAAGAAGGATCATGCAAACAGAGAATGAGGAGATGTGTAGGATGTAGGCTAATAACAATTGGAATCATTTCTGAACCAGATCGCAAAAAAAAAAGAAAGAAAGAACGGCGTGAACCGATTAGGATTTCGAGACTAATGTGTGGTTGTTCTTTTTTTGTTTTGTTTTTTAAAAAGAGAAGTGTCCTAAAAGGAATTCTGTATAGTGATGGAGGTGTAGAAGAAAACAAAAAGCTTAACAAATTAAAATTAGAAAAGAAACAAAACAAAACTTAAAAAAAGAACCAATGAATGAAAATTTATATAGATCGATATGGGACAAATCATTTTTCATTGTGCCACCGTCCGTTAAAAAAACTTATTGGCGATTAATTAATTAATTGTAATTAAGTACCTTCACCTCTGGGGAAAAAAACAACAGAAACATAAAATAATAATAATAATAATGGCACGGCTCGATTTGGAGAGACATAATAGTGACCAAACACACCTGGCATTCAACCGACGGGCCTATTAGCATATCTGTATTGAATTAGCATGAAAGATGAAAAAAAAAACTGCACTGCCTCCACCGTTTCATTTTTCACTTTATTGCGCCCCCCCCCGACCTCCCCGTTTGATTTTATTTTTTTCTCGCCGAGCTTTAGTGTCAAAAAGGAGAAACTGAATAGTGCCAAGCTCTTTATTTTTTATGAATGACGACACCGATCTGAAAGAAAACGAAAAAAAAAAATAAATAAAAAAATAAATGAATAAAATAAATGGAATAAACAAAATAAAAGAAATAAGCAGGTTTAGCTTTAAATATTGATCCATGCAAATGATGCATTTCATCAACAAGCAAAAACTTCCCACACTCGTGCAAGAATCTACTCCAATTTTGAAACGAAAAAATAAATAAAAATAAAAATAAAATAAATAAATAATCAAATTAATTAAAGGAAGGTAGAAAACACAAATGTCGGTGTGTTTAAATAAATCAAATTAAGGCTTATCTACAAAGGATTTATCGTATTAGTTAATTTTGTTTGTTTTTTTCTTTTGGTTAAGACACGGCAAATGAACTTTTATTTTGTTTTTATTCGTGTTTTGGTGTTGCAAAATTTAGCTTTTTTTTTTTTGTTGGGTGTTTATTGGGGCTAACCTGTAGTCCTCGACGTTGTTGGTGGCCATGATGGGGTTTTTGACACGGTAGTAGACTACGGCGTCTACGCTCACCGTGACCGAGTCACGCGACAAGACCTGCATTAATAACACAAGGTGGCGGTGTGCAAACGTCTAATATTTCTCGTTTTATTCCGCCCGCTTCGTCCCCTCTCTCCTCACTTTATTTATTCATTCTCTTACATCATTATTCCAGCAAAAAAAAAATGTGTTTAAAAATTTGCATGTATAGAATCACGAAACGTCATCATTCCCTTTGTTTGGTGCAATCTCTCACTATGTTATGTCTCTCTCTAATATTTAAAAAAGAAAATGAAATGTGTAACGAAAAAATAAAAAATGAAAACAGGAAAAGAGAAAACGCCCCCCCGAATAAAAAAACGCTATTTGATTGAGGTTCCACAGTGGTATGTAGGTGATGTTGAGGAAGGGGAAAACAAATCAAACCCAAAAAAAAAGCCAACAGAATAGAAATGAATCATTGATGTTTTCGGGTATGAACAACCCGTTCCCCAAATCAAATTCTGAGATGCCTTTTCTTCTTGATCGGATAGATCAGTTGAAAAAGAAAGATCGTGCCACAAAATAAATGAAAGGAAATCATCGTCGACGTAACAAGAAATTTAAAATCGATTGAAACAGGCAAAAAAAAATAAAATAAATTCCCTTTCTGATCAATTAAAAAATAATAATAATAATAATAATTAAAAATTCAATATTAATATTGAAAAAAAAAAGGGAAAAATCTACGCTGTGGTCTGTTGAACGTAGCAGAAAACCAATCACCTGAATATGTGAATATCTCCATTCTCTTTCGATAAACTATTATGAATCCTCGTTCCTACATTGCCGCGCCAAAATTCAAAATCGCCGAAGACGCGGGAAAAAAAAAAAATGGACGGGACATTTTCATCTTCAAACCGAAGGAATCGAAACCATTAAGGAGAAGGACAATGAACGGTAACGCGTCATTTAAAGTACGAAAAACGAAATAAATCCCCAGAAAAAAAAAAAAACCAAGACAAACACAACAATAAAAGAGAAAAACGATGCGCTTACCTCTTGCGGTGGGACATCGAATGAGACGGTACGAAGATCAATTTTACGATAAGTATCGATGCAGGGGACGATAAAGAAGATACCGGGACCGCGGGCGCCTCCTTTGAGCAAACGACCCAAGCGGAAAATGACAGCTCGTTCGTATTCTTGTACCACCTAGCGGAGAACCAACCGTGAACGATTTAAAGAAAACATTTATTTTATTTTTTTTTTTTTCAAACATCGTAAATCCCAACGTGAAACAATTCGAGATAAAAAACAAAAGAACGGAAAGGGGGGAACTGAAGATTTATACGCAACTCTTTTTATCCTTCCGTAACGTCTTAAAACAACACGAAAGATTCACCGACATCGGGAAAGCAATAGATTAAATAGATTGGGAAAAAAGAGGAATGTTACTCGTTGCATAACTAACCTGCTACTATTTACGACATCCATTTGTATACGTTGGCTGCTGTGTGTGCGCTGCCATTATTTAAATCCTTGTTGGCTTGTTGTCGACAGTCTAATCTTTTGCTTAGAGAGGATGAAAAGGGAACCCTTTCTCTACGCTGGACTGCATCCAACATCAACTTTCCAATTAAGGCAACGTCCCGTTCCTCGTTTAGATGCGTTGCTTTTGAAGATCAAGTCAAAGCCCTTGTACGTCGTTCTATTCAGCATGCCGCTACAGTCCCGCATCCCCATTCTCTATTTTTTTTGTTTGTTGAGCTCTACTTCGTGTTTTTACTAAACAAAACGCCACATGAGTGTGGAGGTAGTCGGTTGGTCTCTGGCTCTATCGTCCCCCTTATTGGCCGGAGAAGCCCTGAGCTAATAATGCGCTCTCGGCTAAACAACAAACCTGGCTCCTTTTCTCTTGCTTCAATGCTGTTTATCTCGGGAGAATACGTGACAAGGAGCGGGAAAAGGGAGAGGTCTTGAATATTCCTCAAGTGTTTTTGTCTGCACTGCGGATGAATGCGTCTTCATTTTGACTGCGTTGTTTCGGCTGGACATTTATCTGGTCCTTATAAACAAAAAGGCGCATCGGCTAAGAGCATAGCATAAAAGCCTCTTCTTCAACAGGGAATGAAAGTTACAAAATGCCATAGTTTTTGGAGAGGGGATAGCGAGAGAAGTTTTTGATAACTTGGTTTTCTTTCTTTCTCATAGTTTGTGAAGCTTCGTTTCAACCTTTTTCAGATGAGTCAAGTTGTCCGGAGAAACTAACGATGCATATGTTCATTAATAATCACGGGAGCGTTTGTAAACGGATTGAGAAACGCAGTGTTGAGACATCACGCATGATGACGCACTAACCGTATTAGGGACCGGTGCCAAACAGAAACGTCGATAAATTGAAAGCGAAAAGCAAATCGAAAAAAACAAAACAAAAACGATTCGAGATTTAAGCCGATTGGTTGAAATGGTTTTCACTCTCTAAAATATACTGCCATTAAAAAAAAAAAAAAAAAAGGTGACTCACCTTGACGGAGAAGCATAGCGAGAGCGGGAACGTGGCCAAAATGAGCAGGAACGAGAAGAGTGTCAAGATGAATGCACAGATGCCAGGGCCGCCAGGGTCTGCTGTTAAATAGAAGAAAAATGATCGAAATAAGATTACGAATGACTTGACATCGGCATTCTTCCTCCGTTTAATGCCACCCACATATTTGTCTTATTGCTACCGTATTAACGGAAAACAATCGAACCGCAATCAATCCAATCGCTCTTATTCACATGGACACAATACCTTTCGGAGGCGGAGGCAGTTTAGAGCAGCAAGTCAAAACAATAACAACAATTCGAAGAGAAACAATGCGAGCATGACCATTGTCAATTGGTTTTTATTCTGAATCAATAAAGGTGTTGAATGCCTTGCCTGCCGAGCCACGAACAACGGGAGGACCCCAAATCCTAGTCCGGACTGGATCGGACAAAGGCTGTGGGTAATCGGCAAAGGAGGTGCTGTACTTGCTCCTGAATTCGGACGGTATTGATGAGGCCGGCTCATCTCCGTTGCCACCGCCGCCAAAACGATCCGAAAAGGAAGAGTTGATGGGCGCTGATGCCAACTCTAGGGCGAACATATCCCGACTGAGACCTACCGACCATCGACAAGGCCGACACTGCCTCCCTCCCGCGCTACTCTATTCGTTCCCGTCTGCTCCCCTACTGCAGCTCACGAGCTGCGTCCATCTGCGATTTGTGACACCTCGCGGCGTCTTTTGTCGGTGCACGCGTCTATTCTGCCCGACGCACTCTCTTCGCCTTTGCCTGTTCATCTTTGCAAGCACCATTGCATTTGTTAAGCCTGACATGCCTATAGTAATACACAAAGCGTGGAACGTGTTACACATCAATTCTAAGAGTAAATCTAGGGGGCCATCGGGATAAAAAAGAAAAACGCCATCAAGACAATCATCGGTTTTGATGCCGGGCCCAGAGTTTGAAGAATTCGATCCAAACTTTTGATTGTCGGTCTTGTCAACACAATTTGTGTTGATTTTTTTTCTTCCAATTTTCTATCCCACTTTCACCATTTCATTTCTTGTATACGTGCCATCATGTTCCATGCCGATTTGAGCGCTATCCAAACTTCTGTGTTTGCCTTTGGCTACCGCCCGCTGTCAAACGCAACTCACAATTTGCTTTGTGACAGAGATTTGATTTATGGCAACCGCCGTCGCTTGCCTCACCTCCATGATTCATGAGGCTGACGGCAGATTTGGTGACTGTAATCAAGCCGAACGGCAGCAAATACAAAGGGGCCACATTCGCGTTCAAAAAGAAATGTCAAAAGAAAAAAACGGGGTGAACGTACAACACACAACAAAAATGGAAGAAAATCCCCAACTCCGTTTGGCCGACCAACCATCGAGCGACGCTGATGTTGCGGGTTCTTCCCCCCGGAGGAAACTGACCACTCTGTTTCCTGTGTTTTCTCTTCCCTTTATAATGTTTTACATAGTAGATCTTTCCTTTTTTTTTTCGCCTTTCCCTTTTCTTTCTACATTTTCACATCAAACTCGATCTCCCTAGCGGCTGAATACATCTTATACACGTAATACTAACTACATAAACGTGTAGTTGTATAAACACACACACACACACACACACACAAAAAAAAATAAAAAGGAAATAGAAACAAAAAGAAAATCCCGGCCACTCTATACTGCGTTCCTTTTGTGTAATGCACGCACGCGCGCTATATTCGCTTGATTGCATTATTTCAGCGCGGGCGGAACGAGCTCAGCTCTGAATGTATAGTTCATCATGGCAGCTAAAAGAACGAAGCAAGGGGGAAAAAAAATCAAATAAAAATACAGAAATAAATTACATATTTATAAAGGATGAGAGACGGGGGGGATAAAGGGTAGTGCAGAGAAAGAGAAAACGTATAAAAGAATAGGGCGCCAGCAAAGAGTGGCAACTTGACTTAAAGAAAAGAAAAAGAAAATGGCGCTTCGATTGTCCCTCGTGTTATACTCTAATCAAATCGCTTTTGTGTGTGTGTGCCACCATTGTGCTCTTGTACCTTCATCCGGAGACGTTAAACCTCTTCTTTTATGAAATTGGGCTTCTTTTAGGTTGACTTTGTCCATACACACACACACACACACACACACATATAAAAAAAAAAGAAGGGGGAAGGGGGAATAAAAATCATTCATCTGTAGAGAGAAAAAGGCAAAAGAAAAAAGAAAAAAAAAGATTTGATCAAATGGGCGGACGTGAAATGAATAGTGAGGCCAATCTTCTGCGTTCATCGTCTATCCTTTCCGGCCACGTCTATAATGATTATAGCCATCATATATAGACACATGTCTCGGCGATATAAAGAGAGAAGAAGTTCACACGTCAGCATCATCTTCTCAGTCAGCCGCACATCACAATGCGCCCAAAATTGACATGGCCCAGTTTCTTTCTTTTCTTTTTGTTTCCCAATCGACCAAACCAAAAAAAGATAAAGACTGTACAGAATGTGATCTACTATTCTTCACGTACCATACACACAGCACTGATTGGCTAGCGGAAGCGCTTCCAGTGTTGAAAGTCATTCGATCTGGCACCGTCGCCGTCCCCACGTATAATGATCGACTTGGGAAAGACGACCTTAATAGACACAGTGACCATTGATGATTGTAACTGTTACGTCGGCCTTCCCTTTGATTTAATTCATTTTTTTTGTTGTTGCGTGGTTTTCTTTAAAAAAAAAAATCTAATTCTGTTTAACTTCTAATCGTCTTCTTATTCTAGAGACTATAGCACCGGATCTCACGAAATGCAGATGAGTTTTGTTGGCTCTGCCGACCGGAAGATGTTTGACAGTCGGTCTCGAAATAGATCTATCGTTATTAAATGCTATCACGTTCCTTTCCGGTGTTTTCCTTTTTTTTTTACTTGATCCATCCAAGTCCCACGTATTCCGGCTGAAGCTTCGAAAAGTATTCACTCGTTTACTTTTTATCCATCCCTTTTTATTTTCCCCGTCTGCCAACGTTTCATCAGGTCCATCCTCCAATGCGTAGGATAGGAAAGCAAAATCGTACAAGAGCGACAGGCTTAAAGAAAACATTAAATCTTTGATGGATGTGGTGCGGATGCACGTTGAACAGACGGGGCAAAAGAACCCAAGACAACAACAACAACAAAAAAATCAATTCCGGCTCGTCGCAAGTGGAGAGATATCCGTAGGAGATGATCGATTTTACTACACACTAAAAAATAAAAATAAATATGATAGGGGGGGGGGGAGGGGGGTGAGTGCTATCAGCGTTGATGAAATGGCTGTAACACCAGCGTTTGTCGTTTCCACCACAAGTAAAGCTTTCGTTTCCTTTTTATTACTACCGTCAGGACGGGCAAGTCCATAACAAACCCCGACGTTGTTTGATTGCTAATGGACGACGACAAATGCGCGGATGGCAAGATGATTGAAGCGACCACACAATTCGAGATAAATACAAAGACGCAGATGGTTCTTTTGTTTGTTTGTTTGTTTCGTCCTATTGAAACCCCAAAGTCTTCCCCCCGCGCAATGGTCATCCGAGTGGTTGAGTTTCCTGCGTCCTAAAACATGGGGTCCAGTAAACAAAACAAAACGGGGGAAACTAAAACTATAACGGCCGAAATGAGACGGGAATGAATCCACTTAACATGGAGAAGTTTTGGCCGGGCTGATGCGAGCCGCAGAGAATATTGCGCTCTTCGAAGCGAAAGAAACAAGAGAGAGACAGAGATCCCCGAGATGAGATATACTGCGCCAATCCACCGCATGATGAATGGCTCACTGAGTTTCTCTGATGCTAACAGCGATGCGCGTGCGGATGACGGATGATAGTTTGCGGCCTTTTGTTTTGCACAGCGAACCCGAAGGCGAGTAAACAAGAGGACACAACAACATGGAAGGGCAAGTTCACATTAGCGGCTGGTGGCCGTATGCCATTCCTTCCTACACTCGTGTAAAAACATGCGCCTCTCCATGGAAAAGAAGAAAAACAAATGAAAACAGCAAGACAAAATAATTTTAAAAAGAATAAAATAATACAAAAAAAAAAGGAGATCTAGAGAAACAAATGATTTAGGTCCGGACTAAAAATACAAAGACAAGAGGAACGAGACGGCTGTGTAACGTCCCAAATCCGGGCATCATCAATAACACAGTTCTCGGCTACGAACATTTTCTACAATGCCACACGATGTCATGCTGAATCACGTCCCGTATTTTCTTGCCATTTAAAAGCTTAATTACATCGTTTTGTTTTGTTTTTGTTTTTGAAACATTCAAATGTTTCCTTTGTGTGTTACAACGTTCTTCTAAAAACAAGACATTTTTCTCTTCGTAATAGAACCGTGTTAACGACGATAAAAAAAACTAAGCTCCATTTCCTTACCGGAAAAAAAGCAATCAAAGTTTTAAATCGAAAAGAATAAATTAAAAAAAAAAAAAAATGCTAAAGTTGGGTGAGGAACTTCTACTTCAATTGATTACAAGAGGCTTTTGAGAGCGCGGATTTAATTGGTCTTTGAATTCTCTGCGAAATGTGGGAAAATACAAAAGCTCTGCCCTGGGGGGTGAAGTGATGGATGATGAGATACGAGGGATGGAAATGAAAGGCCAACAGAGAAAGAAAAAAAAAAAAATAAATTAAAAATAAATTCCAGCCAAAAGGCATTGTGTGCAAAACTTGTCCGTGTTGCCTTTGTTGAGTTGCGTGCGGGAATCCGGATGCAACCCAATTAAAGTCTTAACTCGGGACGCGCAAAAGCCGGCCGGTAACAAAGAGCAACGGCACGCGTCAATCACTGGCGAACGTGACGTGGGAACTCAAAAAGACACACAAGTGGCCCAAACGGATTTCAAGCAGCAGCAGCAAAATTGAACCCTTCAATCTCGGCACACAAGCCGTCCGTAAGAGTCTTACGGTCAAACTAAGTTAACCGTGAAACCGTCGGCTCGGCATTCGAGTTTTAGCCAATGAACGCCATCGAGAATAACTATCGAATGATCCACTAGGCAAAACATTTGAATACCCCCCCCGATCGAATTTGAATTTTTCTGGCTGCAACTTTCAAATTAGGCAAATTGCGCACCACACGATAGCAGACGCTATCGACTCCCTTTGTTATCGATATCTTGTGCATCGTGCAAAGGACACCCTGCGTCGAATGTTCAAATAAGAAGAGTCGCAATTTCAATGGATATAACCAACTGCTTTAGAGTGCGGAAGTGTTGAAACGAAATGCGAGATGCGCTCTCAACGTGTCATCGTCTATTTATTTTTTATTTTGTTTGGCCTTTAAAACAACTGCAATATAATAGCCCTGACATTTCTCATTTCCCAGATGGAACTTCAGTCGAGTGCCGCAAAGCTCGTCGCGATGAAGACGCTCGGAATATCAAAGAACGTCGGACGGCGATCCAGCGGCCAATCGAGTACATCCATTCCTTATTTGCCTTTCGAATTTTTGAAGAGAAAAAAAAGATACAAAATCCACAGACGTGATGTCATCGAGGACAAATGCCAACTTGCTTTTCCTTCTTGTCCCATTTCCTTTCTACTCTCAGCTCTTTACTGTCCCAACTTGCCAACGGCTTTTCTTTGCACAACAGCAACATTCTGCCGAGCTTCCGCACGACCCCAACATGTCGTACAGGTTCGCTGTGCGATCGCCAGACGTCGTGACCCTCTTCAGCAGACAAAAGCGGATCGGAGTAAACTCCGCACGCCATCGCCTTATGATGTAAAATAGCTTTTCGAAAGGCATCCTACTCTACGTGCGCTCTTTCGACATCAAATATCTCTGCGCATTGCATGTTAAGGCCAAAAAGAGAAAACAACAAACTTTCTCTGGAGATGGACGCAGATGGAGACAAAGGGACGCCGGAGCCAATGAAAGTTCTCGCGCTCCGCTGAATGGACTCGCAATTAGCCATCCATCAACTGAGTATATTGATATATATATATACACTCTGCTGCTATGACGCGCACATGTATCGACCCCTCCGCGCGCGCTCCCCACTCGGAACAGTTGACTTGTTTTTCGAAACTAACTATGGAACAAGCGAGAGAGTCATAGCAACTCCTCCATGAGAATACGACGCCCCAACGAGCTGCGCTTCTACACTAATGAACCGCTAAAGCCATAAAGCCGTCGAGTCAATCAGAAAAGCCGCTTGATTTTCGCTTATTTCAGACTAACAAGTGACGACATTCATGCCTAGCCTGTCACACAGCAACTGTTACGCAACTCCAATGTTTGCGTGAATTCAAACAAAAAAGGAGAATTATTTCTTTTGTGTTGGAGAAGGGCCGTGTTTGTTGATCATGTTGCCGATCCAAGTTCGTACAGCAGCTGGACAGAACATGTTCCTAAGAGCACGCACGACTAGACGATCTCTACGGAATCACGAGCATCGAGCGTGAAAGTAATTTTTTTTTCGTTTTAAGAAATGAAGTTGGTTGTCCGCACACGAAAAACAAAAACATCCTCTGAATAGGCGGACCCCGAGCAGCGTTCACGCAATCCAACTCACGCCACCTTTTCCCCCCGTTTGTTAACAGTAGCGTCAATGAGACCTAACATGTTGTTTTTTTTTCCCGAGGGTCTTTCTACCCGCCGGACGTCGAGAATGGGTCCGTTTTATAAATACATTTTTGTGCTGCACACACACACACGCGTGTGTGTGTGTGTCCAAGACGAGCAAAAGAACAAAGGAAACGAAAGATAGGCTGATCTCTTCATTAGTTTACGATCGGACTTGTGTTTCCTCGACACCTACGGAGCAGCCGTGATCGTGGAATAAAAGACACGTGCACATTATATTCTTCACGCTCTCTTTCCCACCTTTAATGAAAATCAAATTTACACAGGCCCTTATAGCTATTCCGTTTTATGTCTTTTTTTTTTTTCCTGACTGACTCTGATATAGAAGCAAAATGGAAACAAGTCCCACGTAACAAAAAAGAATTCGTGTTTCCTGCGAACATTTTCCAAAATAAAGGGCGTCGTTGGACGGGCGATGATGGCGGAGGAGGATAAAAAAAAAAGGGGGAGGGGGGCGAATAAAGTTGATGTGAAAACGGTGAGTTGGCTGCCAAATGATGTTCTTATAGTCTATGCGAATAAGGCAGCGGTAAATGGGCGAGGGTAGGGTAGGGGGGAGGGGGACTAACGACGTGATAACTTTGACGAGAGGTGCCGGAAAGAATCCCAAGACGACGAAGAAGAACATCTAAGCTGATAGGCTCAATTGAGCGCCGGCAGCATCGCAGAGAGAAAATGGAGGCAAACGAAGTTTGTTGTCTCGTCTCTCGTCGAATAATAAGACGAAGATGACGTTTCTTTTTGACATGGATAGAGCTCAGAAAAGAAGCTTATTTCAAGACAAACAACTCTGAAACAAAAAATAGATAAAACAAAAATACACTGAAGGGAAGATCGTCTTTCGTGTTTTCATATACTACACGTCCAATTGATTCAAGTCTCCTCTTTTATCCCCCCGTGTAACAGCATCGATCCAGCCGGAATAAAAACTTTGTCCGCCTCTCCAGTTATCCTGTCCATCAAAAAAAATCCTTCCATCTCTCTTTTGTCTCTTCTTTTCATGCATTTTTAATAAAACATTTAAAAGAAAACAAACAAAAAAAAAAAGGACATTTGATATGCGAACAAAAACATGTCCCCCCCCCCTCGCTGTATAACGACAAGCTGGCCAGTGCTACAACAGACGTGAGTCGTATTAATATATTGACAACGTCACGCGGGATAACATGCAATTATTCCGTTATCATCCACTGGATTATTTTATTTTATTTTATTTTTTTAACTTTGATGTGATTTTGTAAAGGGGAAAAACGAGAGCAAAGACCTTTGTCGGATTGATTTTTTCTCCTACACCCGACGACGGGTACGCCAATGGACGTTGTGCGTGACAACCAAACCCACAATTGCGGATACCCAGGGAACTCCTTATCATTTTTTTTTTTCTTCTTCTTCTTCTTCTTTACTAAGAGAAGCGCAAATGTTTCGTCCAAATGTGACATTTTTCGCTGTGAATTGCCAGCGCAACAAGACACAAAGTTCACATCACTCAACTACCGCGCCCCATCGTTGACACGACATTCAAAAGTGAACGCCGTCACGCAACAACATAATGGGCCCAGTGAAATAAAATTGAAAAAAAAAATCATTTCAAGATGCGATTGAAGAAAAAAAGTGAAATTATATAAAAAAATTCACCAAGTTTAAATGAGGCCATCAAAATTGAGCAAAGGGCCTTCATTTGACCAAATGCGTTTCATTTGGCACGACAAAATTTCGAGTGAAAAACGGGGATCGATAATTCCCGGGGCCACGTTAGTCCCATCCGCTTAACGAACATCAAAATCACATAAAAATATAAAACACGCAAGAAAAAATTGCAACGGTGCGATATTGGCACAATGTTCTCACGGCGCGTAAACACCAAGCCAAAAACGGGTCAATCAGCTTCAATCTTGACGATGAATAAGATTAACGGATAATGCAGCACAAAAAACAGCTTGTAAGCAAAAAGAGTAAAGCCACTCGATTTCAAAAAAAAATAAACAAAAATAAAAGAAGAAGATCTGAATGAATTCAACGATGCAGAACATGGCCAATGTCAAATAAAAAGGAGGGACTAGCAAGAAACGAAAGACCAAGAGTTCCATTAGGGAAGGCAGCCGGTCGGTCGTAGATCATCTTTTTTTCAAAGAAGATTTCATATCGAAAAGCGGGAGAGAGAAATAAGATGACAGGGGCCTGTGCTGCTTTGCTGGATAGTTATCTCCCCCCTCCAAATTAGAAGCGCCGTTATAAAACCATCAATCACATTCACCAATCATCTCCATCCTTCCCTTTTTTTTTTCTTCATTTCCTCGTTTAAAAATACAACAATAATAATTCCGTAGAAAACGGAACGTTATTGCAATTCGCCATCAAAACAGAAAACATTGTTAAAAAACAACAAAAACTATCGTCAAATGTGTTGTTTTTCCCGCGCCTTCTATTTTTAGAAAAACAAAAACAAAATGTCAGTCTCGGGATTTGTAACGAACGCTTTTCTCGCATTAAACTCGAATGAAAACGACCGATTATGGCATTGCCGCTTGTTAAGTAATCCGACGAGAAAGCTTCCGTCTTGGATTCATCGCCTTTTAATTGGGCGCTTTCGAATGACTTGAACAAATGGCCATATGCAAATCGTTTCTTCGATCAAACTCGCTTTTAAAACTAAACAAACTATAAAACGAATTAAATACTTACAAGCCAATCCATTTTCGCGGCAGGTTTCTTTCACGCTCTTCCACATGGCTCTCGAAAAAGAAACGTCAATCGAAAAAAACAAAACAACCAAACCAAAATAAAAACGACAGCGCGTTCCGTCGTGCCAGTTGACCTCTTTATATACCCAAAAAAAAACTGATGGCCGTTGTCTCGAGTAACTGACCTTCTTTTTCCTCACAAAAGAAAAACACTAACCGTAAGGTTCGCACAATGTGGCACGACTCACGCCGATGGCCCCACACAGTTTCACTGATCGTCTGTTCCCCGTCCCCTCTACCGAGGCAATGAAAGAAAGAAAGAAAAAAACAAAAAAAATAGGGGCGAAGGAAAGAGAGGACACTGGAACGCGAGAGAGACGTAGCGCGCCAAACGGAGAAAATAAACAAGTGAACGGGCACACAAGAAAAAAAGAAAAAGAAAAAAAAAAAAAGAAGGGAAAGAAATGAAACGAAACACGCGGCTTTTGAACGCGGGACGGGTGTCGACTGAAAAGAAAAGACGCTTAGGAACTTGTTCGGGAGTCGAAGCCAAGACGGCGAGTGTGACGGGATCGTATGGAGAAGCGGGTGGTGGTAAGCATTCAAGGTGGCACAGGGGCGAGGTCCACGACGACTTTAGCCCGCAGTGCAGTTTCGAATCGAGACGTCGACATCGTAGAGTAAAGAAAAAAAAACAAAATAGAAAAAAAAAAAAAATCAAATAGATCAAGACGAGAAGAGCTCGTGCAACGCGCATGCTCATAACGAACATAAGCTTCGTGACTCCACCTCCTCCATCCTCCCCCTCCCCCCCCAAAAAAAACGAGTCGTAAAAACACGCACGCTCTCGCAATCACACACGTCCGCATTGCAACGAATTTCATGCGGTTCGTACACGACGCAGACTTTCACTTTGTCAAAAAGCAATTTCACCTCGAGCGGCTTTTTCGCCATCGTAATATCTTATTGAATAAAACGTTTTTATTTTGGGAACAAGAATCAAAAAGAAAAAAAATGATGGGAACTTTGAAACTAAAGCAATCGATCGTGACTGCGTCATCATCGCTGGTAACAACAACTCGCATTATACAACCCGCAGGACAGCACGACACGGAGCTCGTCTAATGGTTTGATTTCATTCGGCGTTGGCTCCCTCCAAACTTTTGGTCGGGGCTCTCGCGCAGCTCGACACGGGCCATGCAGAGAGATTGCCCCGTGGTTAAACAAAACTAGCGGCGCCCCAACTCTGTAAAGCAGCTGATGCCCAAGAGTTTCGGGCTTCGGGTCGAGTGAGCCGACTTAAGTTAATTGAACGTCATTTCGCCACAGCAGAGAGCGTCGAATCGCGCACGCCGGCCGCTCGGAAAATGGCCACGCACGGAATAAATCCCCGCTTCATTTTCGTTTATGACTACACAGGCCGATGAAAAGCCGGCCCGCTAAATCAATGCAAACTAATTGGCATAAATGAAGAGGGAAATGCCAAAGTATGTCGCTATTGTTTCGTTGACAAACGGCCTGTTTTTTCAAAATGAATTCCTTTTATTTTTTTAAGACTAAATTAGACGAGGGCTGTTGTAAAAACATGACAATAAAATGCAAGCCAACCTTATTGCAGACGCTCTTGACGTATATGCAGATTGAACCGTGAGCGCTCACAAGTTTGATCAATCAGCTTTTGACTACACGTGAGGGGGTTAACAGAAAGCAAAATTTCATTTCACTTGCAACACAAGACAGAAATCCTTCTCTCCTTCTTTGTGTGTGTGTGTGCGCGCTCAACATTCACGATGAAACCAATTTCAAAGACAAATAGGACCCAAAGGAGAAGATGAACCGCGCGGGATGCCGAGAAAGAAGGCAAACGGGGAGCGTGCTCAAATAGATTTTCGTTTCACATTCCCATGACGATATGGATTACTTTGCATATTTCAAAAAAACATAGCCCGCTAGGATGGAGAAAGGAGAGCCTTAGGAGTTCAAGATAAATTGACCCTGTCATGTGCCTCGTTCGATATTCACCCCCCCCCCCAAAAAAAAATAACTATGAACAAAGAGAACGGTCAATTGCTTCAACGATCGAGAAGCACAAAAAAAAAAGAAAAAGGATGTGGCCGAAGAATCTACTTCAAACAGAAGGGTCATTACAAATCCCCTAGACTACTTGTGTTTGTGCACAAGATTGGAGGACATCGACCAAAGTCGAGATCCATCTTCATCGTAGACGTCATCTCTTTTTCTTTGCCTAGGTGTCTCTCTCTCTCTCGTGACGTCAACTTCATTCCCCGATTTTTCTTTTTCTTTTGTGGAGCCACTTCAAAATGTTTTACGATTCCTTTGGCGACGCTTATCACATCCAGTTGCTGTTTGAGGAAACTCAAACTAATTCCAAAAGAAATGAAAAGATTGTGGTTTTTGAAGAGGAACCCCCCTCCCGCCGATCATCGTTAGCTTGTCAAAGACACTACTTCGTTCTTTTGTTTTCTTTGTGTGTGTGTGTGTGTGTGTGGAGGGGGGACATCTTGCGCGTTTGGCAAACGCCAGCAAACGCCTACCGTCCTACAGCGGCCATCGTTTGCCCATTTTCTTTATTGATTGAGGAGCTTTTGCCTACCAACATAATCGTTTTTGATTGCAGTGACCACAGACGAAGGCAGCGGTGGCCATATTGGGTTGGATCGACGTCAATGTTAACGCATTTAAAACAAAATAAAATCAAAAAAATATTCATTTTCTCTTTGTTGTTAGTCAACAATTTTTCCTACATCGCAGGAGTAGAAGAAATAATTTTTTTTTTTGCAAAACAGGGGGGGGGGTTGTACGGAACTTCCTTCCGGATTGATCCGTGTGCAGTCTAATAGAACGACGCAGAAAGAAGGTAAAAAAAAAAACAAAAAACGCGGGAGCCAAAAATACATAAATGGGGCGGTACCATCGCAATGCCCCACATTTTTCTCCTTTTTGTTCGACCACGCGTCGAAGATGGCCGGACTGCTCTAGAATCAGGCGTGGGCGCCAACACACACACACACACAAAAAATAAAAATACTACGATTTGTGGATGGGGACGAACAAAAATTCCGCAGTTTGGCCTCCCTTTGCGTTCCATTGGACACGATTTATCGGTGCGACTCGATGATTGGTTTGATGATGTCGGGAGTGGGGGAAAAAAAAAAGATAGATGAAAGCGGATATACAACGGCACGTAGAGAAAAAAAAAAAACACATCCCTGCCAGTTGGAAACGACAATTCAAACGCGGTTCGTGGTGTTTGCCAATCTTTTTATTTATTTTTTGCTATGTCAATTGTTGTTGTCCCCTCTGAGGAGAGGGCTGTTATCGTCATTTCCTCAGCAGCTCTCTCGCCATCGGATCACTGCTGCTTCGATTGACTTGGCCCCAAACATCAACAAAGGCCAAACCAATTGATGAAAAACTATTGCATGTGTACATCTGTGTGTGTGTGTGTGTGTGTGTTTGTTCCTTCCTTCCCGAACCCGTTTTGTCTCCCCCCTCCCTCTTCTTCCGGGTGTTCTTGCTATTTTTCAAGTCAACGCAATTCAAAAAAAAAAAAAAAAGGAGGGAGGGGACGAAGACAGCAAACAAACAAAAATACACAAACTGAGCAAGCAAACAAAGAAAATCAAAACAACATAAGGTGAACTCCATTGCAACCCACTTTTTCTTTTTTTTTTATTATTATTATTACGAAAGGCCAATCTATCAAACTGACACGCCATGACGCCAGCGGTCTCTATATCGAAGAAGAAAGGGGAGGAAGAAAGCGAAGCATCTCCAACCGAAAATGTTGAAGAGGATTTTTTTGTTTTTGTTTTTGTTCTTTGATATTTTTTTTTCTTTCTTCGTTTCTGCTGCTGATGTCGATGGTGACGGATGGCTTGCGGATACGCCATCGAGCAGTTCTAATATTAGGTCAAAATAAACAGCTAATACCGAATTGTGTGCCCTCATAACTGTCTCCTCCATTGTTTTCCCTTTTCGACACGTTTTGTTTTCCCCCACGTTCGTTCAGACTACGTTTTCCCGCGATTTATCAACTCGTCTATTGAAAAAAAATGAAATTTACGGAAAAAAAAAACAAAGAGAAAATCGAAAGAAAAAATAATAATAATCACGTGATTCTAAAAGCAAAAAGAAAATTCGGTGGCCGGTCATCCAAATCTTGGCAACGAAATAAGGAAACGGCAAGGAAAAAAAACAAAAACAAACAAACGAATGAAAAAAATAAAATAAAATAAAATGAAATAGTTTCTCCAATAGCTCGGCCAGCTTTTTATTTATTTATTTATTTATTTCATTCTATTTTTTTTTTTCCTACGCATTTATCTTCCAAACGTGATCTATCGTCTAATTAAATCTAGATAGCATCGTGATCGTGCAACGCTGACGTCCCTCAGATGCAACTTTCTAGCACGGCCGCACATCTCCGATTCACACGAGATTATTCGGCGTCACTTCTTCTTTATCTGATCCCATTTTTGCGTTCGGAAAAAAAAAAAAAAAATAAAATCCCGCACCTTTAGAACCAACAGCTCAATCCCGCTAGGTATAGAACCGTAGTGCGCAAGACCCTCCCTTCGAACCTCCCATTCACCCATTTTTTTGTTTTTTTTTTTAAGGAGGGGGGAGTCTCGTGTTTGGATGTCTTACCTCCTAATTGAATGTTGTGCATCCTATTGTTCACGTAGACCGAAGAGTAGCCGCTCGGCGGAGCGTGAGCAACAACGGGAGTCGCAATCGGGATGGCAACGTCGGCCTCTCCGTTGTTTTGATGCGTGCCGTCCACGCCCGTGATGGTAATGGTCGTCATCGTTGGCCTGTCGCCGGTCGGCGGCACAACAACCGCCGGCGCCGCCACGTTTAGCGAAGACGAACCCGACGATGGCGAGGCCGCCACAATCGCTTTCATATCGCCACCTTCCGGGTCAACGGGTCCCATTTTCGTTTCGTCGTCCGCAATTTCAAACGACCGCAGAGTTCGATTCTCTTTGATTTTGATTATTTTGGAGATTTTTGTTTTTGTTTTTTGTTTCTCTTTTCGAAATCGGTCGGAAACAAAGGGCAGTTTGGACACGTCCACCCTCTCCAATTACGCAACAGTCTTCCGGCGGAGGGGGAGCGTTATGATTTCAAAAACACTCACGAATGTATTAAATCACGTCGCTGTGTTGTCAAAGCCGAATGTTCCATCGTTGCCAATCTGCTCGCATTCGTAAGATTTAAAATCACAAAGAGCGAACAAGTTCCTTTCGACAACCTGATCCCGCACCCTCTCTTTTGTTTTTGTTTTTTTTTGTTTTTTAAAATTCTTATTTCAACACAAAAACAAATGAAGAACGTCAACCGATAGAGAGAATTGATACTAATGCAGGGCCCGAGTGCACGTGTATGTCTAATATCAACGACGACTGAGTTGTGACTGCGAATCACCAGCGCCTGTGCGCGACTCCTGGCCTCGTTCGCTGACGTTATCGAGCACAGCGGACACGGGAGGCGGCAAAAAAGACTAGGGAAGAGCAAGAAGAAGATGAAGCCTTTACCCACTTCCCCAAAGTCCCCCCCCCTACCCTTTCATCCTATCCCCCTTTTTTTAAAAAATAATAATAATATAAAAGAGTAGCCGCTCTCCCGACCATTGCGTGACCAAGTCGACCTGGTAAATGACACACATCACCGGTGGCCCAAACGACCGATGATTTTTCTTTTTTTTTTTCTATTTTCTTCTGCGATTCGTTTTGAATTAAAAAAAAATAGAAATAAAAAAAAAATGGATCAAGAAAAAAAAAAAAAAAATGGTAGTTGAGCTAGAGATTGGATGAAGGACACGTCCTTACATAGAAAAAAGAAAGAAAAGGAGACGATATTTACTTTCGCTTGGTTGCACATCTCTATATAGGAGACACACACACACACACGAGGAGATTGCTTCTGTCGCTCTATTCCCATTTGGCAGCGAAATGATGGAATTAGATTGATTCGATATAGGAAAAAGACATTTGGCCAGTCAGTCATATAAATACGCACGCCGACCATCTTCACCCCCCCCCCCATACCAAAACTTTCCTTTTTTTTATCCTCCTCGGTCTCTTCTGTCCGACATAGACACTTATGAAAGTCGCTATCCAGGCCAGACAGCTAAGATTGAATCAAACGAAAAAAAAAGGATAAAGAAAAACTGGGAACGCGGTCGACAATTCATCTCTCTATCGCGGGACACGGCTATGCCTTTGACACAACAACAAAGCTGTTCTTTCCTTAGCGTTGACAACAACAACAACGACAACAATCCCGAGAGAGAGATGCTGGCCAAAGAGAGAGAGAGAGTATACATCGAATGTAAACTTTTGCACGGGAGCTGTCTTCCAGCTACCATACGTCGTTTCAAAGTGCACCCTGGCGTCTTCTTAGAAGCATCCCTGATGTTCCTGACACACGCATATATATATACACAACCTCCTCTACCCATCTTTGTTAGACAGGAAGGTATGTTCCTCTCACTATACACCGTACACAATCACGGGGGGGGCTTCTACTCCCAGAAGGATGTCCATACAAAACGTGGGGACCTGTCACGCTGGTTTATAAGAGACTTCGACTTGAAAAACATAACAAACAAAACACAAAAAAAAAAGGCGGAAATGCTTTCAAGAAAAGTCCGAAAGACACGCAAAAGTAGATGAACTCGTTATGGGGAAAAAAGAAAACGAATCCATCACGAAATCCTTTTTAGTTGTTGATAGCAACGGGACAGACAGTCAACAGAATGTTGGCCATTTTGGAGATGAAGATGAACAGCCAACATATCCGTTTCTCATCAATTTTGCATTTTTTTTTGTTTGTTTTTTTTTTTTAAGAAAAGAAAGGGTCGCAATCAACGGTTTTCCATCCCCCCCTGGAGAGCTGTGCGATTAGATATAAAAAAAATAAAACCCTAAACAAATCAAAAGGAGTTTCCTCCCCCCCCCAAAAAAATTTTGTTTCCCCTTTTTCTTTCTTTTCATCACCGTGATGATATTTTAATATTTAAAAAATAATAAAATAAAATAAATAAATAAATAATAAAAAAAAAAGGTGCTTGCGTTAGTAGTAGCTGAACAGCCATCGCTGGATCGATTTAAGCCAGTCAATGACGTGAGCCACCCTTCCCTGCCCAACTTCCGCGGAATATTAAAGACAAGAAAAAGAAAGACGCAAAAAAAAAAAAAAAATGATGACGTGACATATTCTATATATATACATATATATATATATATATATATATATATTGGGAATTTGATGCCATAGTTGACTGGAAATTGAGCGGAGCCCGAGCCTTTAAACAAAGAGACAAAGAGAGGGGGGTATCTATTGCCGGAGCTACTTGGAGGCTACAAAAGAGCGTAAAAGTAAAAAAAAAAAAATAATAAAAAAAAGGGGGGGGGGAGAGAAGTCGAAGAGTTTTATTTGATTTCAAGAAGAAGCGCAATCTAAAGCGAACAAAGTGTGTAACGGATCGATGACACGCACATAAAAAAAAATATATACTCGGGACGCACCGTGCGCTCCTATTCAAACGATTTTCTTTCCCGCAGTTCTTCCTCTCTCTCTCTCTCTTTCACATCCCCTTCTATCTCTCTCTCAACAAAAAAAAAAAAATTTTGCTGTTACAAAGTTTGAACAAACGCGCGCACAGCTTACGTTGTGGAAAAAAATATTTCAACGTCAAAAGATGGCAAAAGGCTATACACACAGTCAGCACAATCTCTTGCGAATACCCCGGCCTCGATTGTCTTCGCCTGGATATTGTGTTACGAAAAAAAAAAAAGAAAGGAAGGAAGGAAGAAAGAAAGAAAAAACTGTGGAACTTACGAACCTTTGCCAATGTCAATGTTATCGTTGCGCCATCTCTGCATGTTTTTGCCCCACTGATCGCCGCTCTTCTGGCCGGTCGTGCCCTTTTCCACGTCATTGGTGCCGGTAGCGACGCCCGTGGCTGGCGGCGCCGGTGACATCAGACTTCCCGCGCCGGGCCGATTGGCCGACGACACCTCCACCGTTTGGACTCCCATCGCAGACGCTCCTTTCGCTATGTCAAAAATGAAAGAACCGTGTCCGAGGTTTGCAATGGACACCAAAGAAAATGGTAATAATTTTTTGTCCTTTTTCAAACAATCGCCATCGATTGAACGTTATCGATCAAATAGCAAAAAAATTAAAAAATAAATAAATAAAAATGAATGGAATCAGGGGAGGATAACAACAATCCAATCAAGAGCTAGTGGTATTCAATAATTGAAACAATCAAATTGAAAAAAAAAATACGCATGCCTTGCTGACTGTCATTGAACGATGAACAAATTCCTAACCCCCAAGTTACACGAAAGAAGAAACAAACAAAATGTGCGCAATAATTAAAAAAAAAAAAAGCACAGACAGGAACGACAAGAAAGGCCAATCTCAAATGATTGCGCTGTTTTTGGTTGTGACTTTCCCACGACAAGGAAACAAAGACAAAAGAGGCGAAATGCGCCGTTGCAAGCCGAGCCAAGGAAAATGTGCGGTCGGTGAATTCAGGCAACGGAAATGTCTGATCGATCTCCTCAATTCACCGACATTAGCCGAGTGGTTCCTCAAGTCCCGACAAGCTTCGCTTGAGCCTACAACACAAAACACAAATGGAAACGTGTACGCCCATAATCGCCGCCAGTATCGCAACATCAATTAGGAACAAATCCATCAAGTTCCCCGAGCATACAGCAGGAGGTGGGGTGGGGGGGTGGGGGTGGGAGGAGGTAGGGGGGAGGCTTGTTGGAGGCCTGAACTTCCCTATTCCCGCCGTCGTGCGTCTGTCTTCCTAATCTGCTAGAGGCTTTCCGGGCTTCTGGCCGTTACACGGAATCCGCTTCCAACCTTTGCCTCCTAATCAACAACTGTTTCTCATTATCTAGCGAGACAGTCAGATTATTGTCTTAGCGCCGGGGCTTATGTAACTCTTGATTGCAAATGATGAGACAGGCCAGTAGATTTAAGTATTCTCATTTGTGTATACGAGGCAGCAAAATAAATACATAAAAGTCAATGTGGTACTAGCGCCGACCGCTAGATGGCATGCATGACCGGAAGCCTTCAAAATCATCAAAAATCTTTTTAAAAAATTAAATAAAATAAAATACAACAAAAAAACACGTTTCTTTCAGAATGAAAGTCAAGTGGAAACAGAAAAATAAAATAAACAAATGTTTTGGTTTAAGTGTATGCAAAACAGGAAACATAGCCAGTGGTTCCGGACCAACCAACGCACATCCGGCAAAAAAAAAAAAGAAGTGAGGCTGAGATCGATAGCCGTTGGGAGAAAAAAAAATTTGATCTTAAACCCCCCCCATCTAAAAGAAAAAAAAGAGCCTAAATTGTCGGTGATGCGGCGGCAGTAATGTAAATCCTATTTACTCGAGTCTATGAATTTTCCGAGTCAAGAAATCCTCCTCCCCGCGCGCTCTCCGCCCCGGATTTGTAGTGGCTGTCATCCGCAAACTGGCAAGGGGAAACTGACAGCCCAAAAAATTTAGCATTTTATAGAATCAGCCTCGTAATGAGAAAGAAATACACGAGCGAGCGGCAAGAGCGGACATCCTTTCTAGTTCCGCTTTCTAGACGATTCAAGAAGGGAAAAGCTGTCACCGAAACGGATGTAAATAACAGCAAAAAAAAAAAGAGAAAAGGAGAAGAGAAAACGGACAGAGAGAATAAGAAACGAATGATTTTGTTTCTTTTGAGGAAACGATAAAAAATGCTCTTGACAGATTTGTGTGCCCAGGGTTGCCATTGAACGAGAGAAAAGAAGGGGGAAAAAAAAATAAAAAGAGGCTAAAGCAATTCATTACATCGGCCAGGCCCGTCTACTTCCCATGCCAATTTTTCAAAC
The DNA here is from genome assembly GCF_020631705.1 of Daphnia magna. Lineage (NCBI taxonomy): Eukaryota > Metazoa > Arthropoda > Branchiopoda > Diplostraca > Daphniidae > Daphnia > Daphnia magna. Next base: position 1,229,731 of record NC_059191.1, read on the forward strand.
AAAATAAAGATAAAATTAAAATTTCATCTTGATTTATCCAACTCCATTCCTCGAAGAGAGGAATGCGCAACGTGCGGGCCGTGGCAATTTGTCAATACAATCTTCTTTAAAAATAACTTTTACAAAATTTAATAATGCGGGGAATTCTACGTGGAATTCTTGCGACATTAACAATCCATTTTCATGTCTATCCCAACTGACTTAATTCCATCCATCTGAACGATTGTCTTTGCAGCTCAAACAGACGGATCATCCTCTCTTTAAAAATAAAATTAAATAAGATAAAAAGTTTCAAACCGCCATCAATTACAAACTGTTTTCTTTCTAGCGCCACCTTCTTTTCCAACCCCCTGCGGATGTTTTCGGCCGCTCTCTTCCTCCGGGCAAAAACAATAACACGCAACAGTCACGTTTCCTCCTACTCAGATGGCAGACACGGCCCGGACCCACCAGAGGATTACCAAGACACGAACCCTCCAAACAACTGAAGACCCAAAAACAAGGAAAAGAGAATAAATAAGAACAAATGCAAGTCGACGATGATAGCCCCGTTCTCTCTGCGCCGTCCTTTCCGGCCAAAAAGTTGATCAAGGCGGCGGGCAATGCGGGCATCTTACACACAGTAAAAAGTCTTCAACTCGATTACAAAGTTGGCGATTTGCTAGCTGCGCATCGTGAATCGTCCAAAGCTTAAAAGAATAAATAAAACAGAGAGATAGAGAGAAGACGCTTAGTGGTGGCTCTTGTGTTAGCTGTCTTTGACGTTCTCTGTCGGATGCGAGGCAAAACATTAAAAGCGATTGACGAAGCAGAGATGTTTTTATTTATTTTTTTTTTCTTTTACACTTGGAGCTTGTTCCTGCCAACTGCGTCTATTTCTTTCTTTCTTTTTTTTTTTGGTTTGAATTATTACATCGCCGCAAAGGCGCCCTCCAGCGGCCGCGGGAGTTAACTACTCCATGAGGGCAATATAACCAGCAGCATCCCGTTCAACCCTTCCGACTGTAATGTTACGCCGCTAACAGTTGCCAGGCAACCATTCACCAGTTGTCTTCTCTCCCTTATCCGTACAATAAACAAATAAACATCACTCAAAGTTATTGGTTGCAACAATCGATCCCCCCCCCCCTTATCCTGAATGTTCTTTTTTATTCTTCATTCTTTTATTAACTTCTTTGCGAAATTGTACAAGCCAAACAAGAGGCAAAAGATTTCAAAAAATGAAAGAAATCGAGGGAAGTATTAAAAAAAAAAAATTGCCGCCAGGTTCGCTAGATGATAAGACGCACGTTGGTAAAAACATGCCGAAGTCGGGCGGCACGCACGAATGCGTACATAAAACTCTTTGCAGCAGTGGCTGCCTGCGAAAACATCTTTAAACCAGTCTTGATATGTTATGTTAATGTGTCGCATAGAGACACAGAGACACACACACACCGGGAAGAACAAACTTTAGCCGTTCTCAGAATGATGCAAAGCCCCGGGAGCTACGAGAGAATTCTTGATTCCTCACGTATAGCGCGTGCCGTTATCAGTTAGAAACAAACGCAAAAATAATTTAAAAAACAAATGCTACAAAAGAGAGAATCCCTCCCCCCCCCCCTTTTTTTTTTGTTCGATCAAAATATAAAAGCAACAATTTTTTACGTCGTCAAAACACTAAAGTATTGAAATATCTACACACGAATGGCAAAGATAAAGACGACCAAACGCCATTTCCAGCCGCACCTATTTTTGTCTGATTGCCAAAAAAAAAAAGAAGAAGAAAATTGAAGTTCTTTGAAGCGGATTGGGGGGGATGTAACTCACCGAGATTTATAGTTGGCGATTGTGACTTTAATGACAACGATGGGCAGAGGACGAATGCCAGCAATAAAAAGAAACAGCGGACGTGTTCCGTCCGGTTTGGCCACCTTACACGAGGATTCGGGACGAAACGTTGGGACGTTTAATTTTGAGAGTTATAAAAAAAAAAAAAAAAAACGAAATTGCGTCCAGCAAATGCTGGGACTATTGGCGGATGAGGAAATAATTATAGCGCGTTAAATTGGGGTCATTGTCCCTCACCCGGCGATGATTGAATCCCACCTAATGTTTTTCACATGCTCGTTTGTCTGATTTAGTGGGCACACAAAAAGGGATGGCGACGGAAGTCGAATTCACTCAACACACACCAACTGCAACAAAGGGGAGGGGAAATGAAGAGAGCAAAGCTCTGAAACGTGTCAAAAGCTATTCGAAACTTTCCGTTGTACGCAAAAAAGAAAACGGAAATTATCAAAGAAAAAAAAAAAAGGGACGTAGAATCGAAAGTTCCGGATTCACCCAATCAAGAGCGGTGCACACACACACAAAAAGAAAAAACCCGAATAAATAAATATACACACGAAAAAAAAAAGGAGGGAAAATTGAAATTGATGGATGGGCAACGACGTCACCATGAATTTCTTTTTCTTTTTTCTCTTCGATTTCCGCCCATTGCGTTCGACTGACTGGCGAATTGTGTCGACGATGTCGAGGAGAGACTGCCACATCTCTTAACTGTGGCAATGTTACTCTTTTCTTTTTTATTCCCACTTTCCTTTTTTTGTTGTTGTTGTTGTTGTTACTCCGGATCTATTCTGTGTAGATCCATCAACTCATTTTCTTACTCTCTCCTTTTCTTTTTTTTTTTTTCTCCTATTTTTTATCAGACAAAAAGAAGAAGGAAAGAGTAAAGCGGAAAGATAAGAAAAGAGGCAGGAAAAAGGCCGCACTACTCACGATATTGCGTTCAATAAAAACAGATAGAGACTGTAGAAATGCGACAGGCTATTGCGGCGCAGGCATCGTAAACTGCCATCTTTATACGCATACAACATCGACGACAACATCACCGTCCGCGGGTTCGTTACAAGCGTCAAACAAACGGAGCACACACACACACACACACACACACAAAATGAACATTGCGCATCGTACCCGCAACAAAGAACGAAATTACATAAATTTTTTTTTAACATTGTTAATGTCCCTTTTGACGCACGTGTGTACGTGCGTAAATAATAATCAGAAAAAAAAAAAAAAAGTTTAGTTGAAAGTCAGAGAGCCGTTCGAATGTAATGTATGCGCAAGGCACAACTTTCTTCCGCTTTCGGGGGGGAAAAAAAAGTGCCGTCCCCCCCTCCCAAATGTCGGCCATCGTCATATCACGTTGATGAAGCTAGACAACGGACTTGGTGGAGCGTGTAAACTGGCAAGAAGAGCACCGTCCGGATACGATGGCACTTTATGCGGTGCATAAGCCCTGCCGGCTCCTTCTTTCCGTACTGCGCGTCTCGAGTTACACACGACATGAGACCTCAACGTCAATCAAGCTAATCCTGTACACTTATCCTATACACACCTCCCAGCACGACTGACGTCTTATGGGGGGTGGGGGCTTTTGTTACGCAACTGCCGTACTTTGTCAAGTCAATCGCTTCAAATCTTTCCGGCCTTGGTGGCAAAGCCGAAATTCAAGACGTTAAAGCCGTTAAAGAAAACATAATAATTTTGCCATTTTACTTTTAAAGGAAATGCAGACGGGATACAATGACGTAATCACTTGTTTTCACCCCCGTTAACGACACACATGGCGGAATTCAATTGCAATCAATTCAATTGAATTCCTGCCATTGCCTTCCGCTGATTACATCTCAATGCCTTAGTTAGTCAATTTGATGGAACGCGGCAATTCGTGCAATCGAACCAGTGCAAAATGGCACTGACCAAACGGCATGCAACTATTTGTTAACATTACATCAAAACAAGTCGAGCGAAATAAATGACAAACATTCCGTTTGTTTGCCAGTTTTTCTCGTCTGTTCTTCCTCATTTTTTTGTTTGGTTTTTTTGCGGGCTTTTGTATATACATTGCGGAGGGGATACGCTACGTCACAACCTTTGAAAGCTGCTATCAGAGAAAACGTCACGTCGACAGGATTTCGTACACGTTCCAATTGGTCACATCAAGAGCGCGGGTAAAGAGTCGACGCTCTCGCCAAAAGGCAATCAATAATTCCGCCCGCAACCTTCATTTCATTCGCCTTTCGGGACTATACATACAATTGCACGCCCGAATGCCAACCTCCAAGATCCTACATATATTTTCTAATCATTTTTACCCTCCCCCCCCTCTCTCTATGCCCTTCTTTTATTTATTTATTTTTTTTAACAACCTACCGACAGATGTTGCTTTAAAAAAAAGAGATGCGCAGCAAAGATTAAGAGATATGGGGATATTTAAAAAAAAAAAAATAAATAAAGGGAGGAAGAAAAGCGAGTGACTGATTGTTAAGAGTCTATTGGGGTCGACACATTGTTACTTCAAGCGCCCGTCGAGGTTGGCCTGAAAAAAAATAGCGACGCGTTGCGGCAACAGGGAAACAAAAGAGCACATCAGCAACGTCAGACATGTACCGTTAAAAAAAAAGAAAGTATAGCATAGGCAAGCATTATAATACAGTCTGCGGCTAGAACCCCCCACCCCTGGCTATAACTTTACCCCCCCCAAAAAAAAACACACAAAAGCATTCCATCTTTCTGTTTTAACCCAGTCGAATTACATTATCGTCGGTTATCCCGTCACGGCTTTTCGGATGAAAGCGAGAAGCAACTGCATGATGCATCTCTCCTTCGCCAGTTTCCTCTCTCTATCTCTCTCCCTGTGTATATCTTTTCAAATTGTATAACTGTAATTTAATTAAGGGGGGGAGGCAACAAGAAAAAGAACAACACTTAATCTTAATGACAGATTTTCTTCTTCCTCTTCTGCCTTCCTTCCACGCGCAAAGAAAGTTCGTAACATCTTTCTCTTATATGTTTGGATTGCGAAAAAAAAAAATGAAATAATAATAATCCCGGCACTCGACAACATCCTCCCTGTTGGTAATAGTCCCGTGTAAAACAAATTGCAGCGCGGACATGTGAACGCGATGACTGGCGAAAAAAAAGAAAAGAAAAAGCCACAGAGTTATCCCAAACAACAAGAGCGTGCACGCAATTCGGGCCGCAAAATGGAATTCGACTGCTCGCTGCTATTGACACACACACAGAGAGATGTTTGAAGGAAAAACATATGGATGTTTATCCTTTTCTTTCACGCAGTTTGCAAAGAAAAACAAAAGCGAAACAGCAAAGTGCGTGAGAGAGAAGAGGATGGCAGCCCAGTGAGGCAACAGTCCCATCGGGGCAGACGAGAAAAAGCAAACAGAAAGAAAGAAAACAAAAAACAAAAAAATTGTATCGTCGAGGACTCATCAGGTTGCGAACGATGACGAGGTGCCGTCAGCGCCATGCCGCACGCGTAGGCTCAAGGTAAACAAACAGAAAAGCGAAACACACAAACAAGACGCGAACGAAAAAAATTCTTAATCTCTCACCGAAGTTTCTTCTTTGGAAAGAAATGCTCGCGTGTCTCCGCCTAGTGATGTGCTAGCGTCCAGAAAAAAAAAATTTTGAAATCGTTAAACGTGAACAATCACACCTTTAACCTCCCTCCCCCACCGTCGCGTCACTCAACGTACTTAAAACAACAAACTGTTGGCAGATTTTTGAATAACAATTCGTTTGTTTTGCCGTTGGGAAAGACACACGGAAGTCAAACACTAAACAAAAAACAACAAATGAGAGCGAGAATCCGATGGGTCTCGTTCAGGCCCAGACCGGCGGACGAGTGACCGGACTGCGACCGCGCGCACAGACTCTATACTAATGGGCGCCCCGACGTCTCTCCGCCCTTTCTGCAACATGAAAAAAAAACAAAAAAAAACAAGAGGGGGGTACCAAAGGAAAAGAAACAAGAAGAGCAAAAAAAAAAAAAGGGGGGAATCCAAACAGACAAGCGTATATGGAGGAGACCGTGTCCACATAAACCAGATACACCACTATAGTCTGACTATATAGCAACGCCTTCATGTGTACATTGAGAATGGCTTTCTTTCTTTTTCTTTATGACATTGCCCTAAATTGTTTACGAAATATGTTTTTCTTCTATTTTTTTTTTGTTTTGTTTTTTATTGATTTACTTGACGCCTGCAAATGGTTTGAAAAAGAGGAAACGCTTGTTCAACGTTCCGGCAAATTGCATTGTGCTCGATCTAGTTTGCTGGAGTTGATTGTGTACGAGTATGTTCCTTTGCGGGAAGGTGTAAAAAAATAGAATAAAAAGGAAGTGAAATTCAATCAAATAGGACGACCAGAAAGGGGGGAAAACGGGGCAAAATGTGTGAGCCGATGCTTTGGGGCGACATCTCCAACCAGGACAAAATCTGGAAGTCGACTTTAGCAAGAAAAATAAGGACACAAAAGGCCAAAGAAAAGCGAATCTTGATCATGTCCAACAAAATCGACAGCAATCGAGATGCTATTCAAAGAAAATTTGAACGCATTTCTTTTTTCTTTCGATGTTTCCTCTTTTTAACGTTTCGCTTTCGCCGCAAATGCAGAAGAAGTTGGACCGCCACGTACGGCCGAGTTCCCCAATCACAAGAATACACGTTGGCTCGAATTCGAAAATGTTTCGTTAGAAAAAAACTTTTAAATCCTTCTTTACCCAACTCGTCGATGACGCGTATCGACTTGTGCAAAAAAGGCGAAACCCCGAATTGAATTACACGACTGCTAAAGATTGCAATAGATTTTTGTTTGCTTTTTTTAAGCGCTACTTTAGAATCCACCACAACTCTGCATAATGAGGTGATGGGTTAAGGACCGTCATTGGTAGTTTAAAAAAAAAAGACCCAACAATTCGTTCTTCCTTTTTGTTCGTCGAAACGCACTAACGGCGGAAGAACTACTACTCTCTCACGCCACTTTTAACATTCAAGAAAACCCGACTTCTTCTTCTCCTCCCTCCCCCCTTTTTTATTGTTATAGTACACACAAATATATATATATCTATCTATCTGTATTATATAGTATTGTGCGAGATTGTGACTCACCTCGCTTGATGTTGTAGCCGACGGCTTCTGCCGAGCGAAGAGAAAGGATCCGGGCCAAGGCACAGATCGCACCGCCAACAAAAGAGAAAATGCCACCGGATCGAAACATACAAAAAAGAAAAGAAAAGAAAAGAAAAAGAAATAAATAAACAAATAAAAAAATATAAATTAATGACATACAGCGTGAAAATCAATGAATTGTTTCCAATATGCAACATCAAAAAATTGAGCAAAGGCGATCATTAACGGAATTCAAATGCGACAGTTAAACAAGAGCGGGCGATACGCCGCTTAAACGTTATCAATCGTTTAGTAATCCGCTCAAGAGTATCTCTACACATCCATCTGGCAACTTCTAACCGAAAAAAACCCAAACAAAGAAAAAAAAAAAAGGATGTGATCGATGTCTATACACAAGTCCTTTTCATCGATACACAATAGCCGCGTACTGCGAATCCCGTTGATAAGGCGAAAAGAGAAGGACTTTTCATCAGCATCCGTGCAGTTCTTCGCTGCTTGTTTTTAAACAAAAGGAGAGGCAACACACACACACACACACATACAAAAAAAAAAGCGATTACGACCGGCAAACAGAAAGCCGAAAAGCGATTGCCGACAGTCGCTCCCCACCACCGTACGCGGTGCGCGCTCGTATTCCAACCAAGTGAGTTCGTTCTCTTTCTACTCATATTGCACTTACACTACCCACGAAAAAGAAAAGAAAAAAATGTATATATCGATCGATATCTATAGAAGCGGATCTCAACAGCAAAGGCTTCTGTTTATTCCTTTTCTTCACACTCGTCTACAATGAGCTCAAAGATGGAGGGACTGGATAACGAGCCGTCCCTTTCGATCCCTCCCTATACGATGAATACATGAATCGAAATGGACGGTTATCGGGAACGCTGAAAATAGAAGACAATCCTTTCAATGGGCCCATCTCGAAAAGAAATCATCGTTATCATCTATCGCGGCGCTGCTAGAGATATTCACATCTCTGATGACGGCCATTTCTTCTTTGCGCAAAAACAAACCCGCGCAATTTCATCGCGGCCCCCGTGCCGAGATTTCTCATTACAAAAGTAGAGATCCTTTCTCGGTCGGGTGCCATCGACGTCCCTCTCTTGACTATCAAAAGAAAAAAAGAAAAAAAAAAAGGGGGGGGGGGGGAGATGTAAAGAACTAGTCGCACTAGCGGTGGTGAAAGAGAAGCGAGTTACTTAAAAAATGAGTCGTTGCATAACATGGCGCAAAAAAAAAGTTGCCAGTTCCGGAAACCAATATCCCTCACCCCTTAGCGCCGTCCCCATAGTCACAAGGCACTTTGACCAGCGTTGCGAAAGACGGAACTGAATGATCAGGAATTCCGCATTGACAGGCTTCCCTTTTACTCCTTTTGCCTCCATCCCAATTTTTTTCTTTTTCCCTTCCCAACCCTTTGATATGATACATCTCTTTATCGTCTTTTGTTTCCAGCCAAGTCATCATCATCCCCCCCCCCCGCCATTTTCCATAATATCAGACTGAATCCGCTAACTCTATTCATCGGTATAATAATAACCAAACGCTCCGATTTCAAATCTCAAGTCGGGCCGACGCAACAGACTTTCATTTTCTAAATCCTTTCAAATGAATTCGAATTTTCGAAAAAAAAAAAAAAAATCAAGTCAACATTTTTAAAATTTCTAATTTCACCTTTGTTGTACAGTGACTGAAAAGAAACGTGCGCATTCTACCGAAATTGAACGACGGATTATAACGACATTGAATGGCAACGACGGGTGCCAGGTGGCCATCTCAAGTGGAACTGGGAAAAAAAACAAAACAAAAACAAATTGTGAATGTCCTTTATTTGCTTAGCTAACGACACGGACAGAATTCATTTTCATTGAGCGTGACGGACGACTCCTGTTTTTAAAAGAGTAGAATAGATAGACCCTAATTGTAAAAAAAAAAAATGGCTCCTCCTAGTATCCCATCTATTTTGTTTTGGCCTACGAGCCAGGGGCGTCCTCTATGATGGATGGGGTGCGTGAAACAGAAAACTAATCGACTTAAAAACTAAAAACAAATGAATCTAGCAAGAGAAATTGGTTACTATAAAAAAAGACATCAAAACGGCAACGTGAATACATCCTGATTTTACAACAGCCCGTTTAAACAAAACAAAAATTAACATCTTCATGTAATCAGCTATTTCAGCTTCTCGCCTAGCTAAAGAGACAAACAACAAAATTACCTAAAGATGGGGGTGCCAGTTTCCAACCGATCGAGTTCGGCCATTTCTTGTTTGGTGGCCATATCGTCTTCACTTTGTTTTGTTTTGTTTTTTTCTTTCGAATTTCGTTTCCACGTCAAAAACCTCAACGGGCCATCTGATTCGCGACGGTTCAAACACTAGTCGATTGGGGGCGATAACGAAACAAACTCTCACAGAACTAGTCACATGAAACACAGACGGGAAAGGTCCAGTCGTCGACTGCCACAGAAAACGGCCCAGCGATTTCCCTTTTTTTTTTTTTTTTTAAACAATACGACACTGCGCTATACTCGTTTTTGTTTTTTTCCTACTTACAAGCCGCACGACCTACCAACAACTGGACGCTTTGTTTTTTAGCCCCGACGGCCCATACGACCCGCCCACACGGTACTTGTCGACTAAACGAAAGTAAACGTTTTTTAAATAAAGGTTCACTGTTACGCACAAGTGCGGAGCACGATCAATACGAGGGGAGCTAATTTATACCAACAGACGCTCACTATTTAAAAAGAAAAAAGAAAAAGAAACGTCTAAAGTGATCGGGTATGTGGCCCTTTATTTATTTATTTTTTTTTTTAAGGAATTATCAAGTGGCAATAATGCAAAACACTCGCAAAGGATAAGGTAAGACCCTGGGTTGCCCTTTAAAAAGGCAATAAGAAAAAAGGAATGAAAAAAAAAAAAAAATGGCGACTTTCTAAACAGCCGAAAATGGCACCAGGAAACGACTGAACAGACGAGACACGCAACTCACACGGATGTTTTCATTCACGCGAAAATCTTCACCGGTAGTAGCTCAACTAAAAAGCAGACGGCAAAGAAGCAGAGAGAGAAAAGAACTTACGTCTGTTTTAGACGCTTTCCGGATACAACATTGTCTTTCTTTTTTCTACACACACACACGGATAAGAGGAACATCACGCAGTCGACCATGAAAGAAAGAAGAGAATCGAGAGACAAGAGTTGGAATGCGGGAATGTTGCATCATCCGCTCGGATTGTCAGAAACCGCACGTACGTACGAGAACGGAAATAATAAAATCTTTCGATATTTTCTTTTGATTTTGTTAGACTTTTAAATGAAATTTTGTACATTTTTTGTTTTTTCGAAATTCAAACTTTCTTTCTCGTTTTGCATAACGTCCAATAAGATTTAGCGCCATATCTTTTTACGCCACATTGTACAGATAAATTAGTTTGTTTTTTTCACGTTTCCGATCGAATCAGGATCTGCTGTCAGAAGTCGACGCCAAAAATAGCCAGATAATAAGGCAGAGATAAGAAAAGAGCAAGTGATGTGACATGTATCGTTCGTGTTGCCAAAGAATGCGGCCAATCTACATCCATCATCGTCCATTCGGCTCGACGACAACATTTCGAATTGAAAAAATAAAAAAGTAAATAGAAATAAATACAAAAAAACAAAATGTACAAACAAAATAAATATAACCCACCCACCCCCCCTGCAAATGAGAAATAAATCGATACGAATTAGCACATTGATGACATTTTTTTTTTTTACTCGCTTTTTTCCTGCTTTCTACTGTTTTTTTGAGTTGCATTTATCTCAGTTTCTCCCTTTTCTTTGCTGATTTTTGTTTTGTTTCCCTTTGCTGACCAAAGACGAGAGGGGGGGGGACGTTCATTGGCTATGCGCACCTCGTCTTTTTTCCTCCTCTGCACGGGGGGGGATTACATGGACCGGACGTCGTCGCTTTAATATCAGGGGCCTTAAAACTCGATTACCTCGTTTTCCCATCAGACCATCCTCTCCCTACTGGCAAGGATAGGCTTCAACGCAAAAAAAAAATAAAGCTTTAATCTTTAATGCCTCTGCAAGAGTGCAGACAAACAGGAAAAGAATCGGCCGCATTTTCCTTTTCAATTTTTGAACGAAAAGAAAAATAAAAGTTTCGATTTAAGAAAGAAAAAAAAATAATAATCTTTTACTGTCCTACTCGATCATGCAATATGGATCGAGAGAGACGGTTGTTGTGTCACAATATATCTGTCCCGAACGTGACCCGCCAATTTTAAAAAGCCATCACGAACTTTAAAAAAAATTTTTTTTTAAAGACGACATGACGGAGGAGAGATTTTTTAAAAAAAGAAAAGGGTAAAAAGGCATTTCTAGTTCTTTATAACTACATTATACTGTAGAACTATCCCTGTGACCCAATACGAAAGGCGACGATGACCGTATTGATATATGGGGCTCTTTCCCGGGACCGATAAATCTCCGTTCGGGTATACCCCATCTACCAAGGGACCGGCTTGCACACCAAACTGTTTCCAAAAGTCAGTACGCCATTCTTTATTTATCTATTTCATTTCTTTCTTTTTAAAAAAAAAGAAAACCATCACCCCATCTGTCACACATCAGTCCGTCTTCTATCATAAAGCTGATCGATAGCGAATGCAAAGAAACAGCTGTCCTGTAAATATTTTATTTTGTCTCGGCGATTTTATTATCAAATTTTTAATCAAAAAAAAAAAGAGACTCGTCTGTTTCTAAAAAAAAAAAAGGGGGGGACGAAGATAAAAGACGGTCCAAGTCAGTCGAGCGAAAATAGGTGGCGCTGGCGTATCGGAGAAAGATGACGCAAAAACTCTTCAATGATGCAACTTTTGCTCCATTGCACCTACAGCGATAGACTTCAGCGGAGACAAACTTTATTGATTTCCCTTGTGGAAGGGTTTCTTATTCACGACTTCCTCAACTCTCACGTTTCCCTACGGTTTAAACACACACACACACACACACACAAATGTGAGACTTTCAAAATTCTACGGAAAGCGTGCGCGTGTTAAAATTGCCGTGGGAAAATTGCGAATTCATTCGATTGGCAAGAGATGATAGATCATCAATGTTTATCAAAGTCTATGCCATTCAACTGATAAGAGATTACTTCATTCGGTCACAGATAAAGCCCCCCCTCAAAAAAAAAAAAGGAAGAAAACTTTAAGGAAAATTGTAATCATCGAAATGGATCTCTTCCTTCTTTTTTTTTTTTCGCCATTCAACGGTTCATAACATATTGGCTGTATTGAAACGTCAAAGTTTGGCGGACAACGACAGATGTTTTCTGCATGTTGACCCTTAAGCTAGAAATCTTTTCATGTCTGAATCTTTTGATCATAGTCTAAAAACTTCCCTATGGGTTTGGTTACTATGACGATGCCCTTTGAATTTCGAACGAAACGCCAAACTTCACCCTCCCCCCTCCAAAAATTTGGTGAAGAAAAAAAAAAGACCGTTCGATACAGTGCGTACAAAAACACAACCAAGTTGCCATTACCATGGGGATGCAAGAACTTTATCCATCATTGATACGACCATCGATATCTATCGCTTTACTAAGACAAGATTCTATTGTTACCATGACGTTACCATTGTTTCGCAAAGTGGAACCGAGTCTACATTTAGAAACATTGCTGACGTCACCAGTAAATGCAAACCGTATCATTTTGAGAGTACCCTACACCAGCTATAAATTTTATGGCCATTTTTAACGACCCTTTCGGTGTATGTGTCAACGCGTTGGAAATGCTTTTATATAGAAGATTTACGATGGAACAATTTTCAGTCTAACAAAATGCTCTGCATAATCGCAATGATGGGTGAAAATATTGGTACGTAAAATTCAACGATCCACATCAGATGGATCGTTCAATTTCATGCAACAAGCCACTTGTGTGATGTGCTTCACATGCCGTGTGGCTGACAAATGTGAACACCTGCGTGTTTGCCCACGATGGGAAGGCAGTGTGTTAATGTGTCACGAAAATACTCTCATGGGATTTCCCAACGTTCTTAACTAACTGACACTGCTGGGTTGATTAAATGAGCTTCCTGGTCTGTTCCGCAAAGCTTTCCCTCGCAAAACGGTTGACTCCATGAGAGTCTGCATCAAAATTGAAATTCAAAATGCCCGATCGAATATTGCACAACTGAACGCCAGCGAGCATTTTGATCGAGAAAAAGCTTTAAATGAAAGATTATCAATCTTACCTTGAATGGTGGTGTGATGAATCTTCTGGCTCAGCTAATCTCTGAATTCTTGTAGATATTGGAATCTAAAATAAACCAGATGAAAAGAAAAAAGTTAAACTGTAAGCTTCAAACTCAGAGAAAACTATTTCATGAGAATCACATTTAAGAAATGCTGACATTATTTAAGTCTGGGACTTGTGGTGAAACTCAACTGTAACTTGTACGATGCAGCTAAAAATTGTACTGCACTTTGATAATTGTCTAGAATGCATTATCTTGAGACAGAAAAACAGTTAACAAAACTTAAAAGGTCCACTGCAAACATTTTTTGGCGAGGTTACCCTTGGTGACGTCACCAACACGTGTGCCGAACAAAATTTGTTTGTCAAGTTTTGGCGGGAATCAGCGAATCACTCTTTTGTTAAATAATCTTTTCCAATAAATGCCACCATCGTTACCACAATCAAACACTTAATTTCGATTCGAAAAAAATTACCTTTCTTCGATGCGGGGAGATTCTGTCGAAGACTTCTTCGACCTCCATCAGACTGACGACCACACGATCACAAGACAAAGATAGGTACTGATCGACTGAAAAGCTGAACTGCAATAACTGAATCACTAAAATGCTAATTATGACTATTCCCATCGTCTGCTTCCTTTGTTGTCAAAATTCCAATTAGTTCTATTTTTAAAATGTTTGGCGGTTTGGGTTTGTAATTTTCAATATAAATTTTGACAATTTTTGACAAAAAGTAATAATAACCGAATAACTCTATGCCAATTGAATGTATTTTAACATGCCTACTTGAAGCATGGTGTAAAAGGGCCCTTTTACACCATGCTTGAAGTTTAACAAATTTCTTTGTTGGCAACCATGAACCAGATTTTTGTAACTTACTTAAATGATAAATGGTTTAATATGTTTCGATCAAAATATGTTTAAAATAAAAAAATAAGCAGAGTTATTTTTATTATCAATAGAAGGCTAAATAGACGATGCAACCGAGTCCACCCCTTATATCGTATGCCGCTTTTTCTCGTGGCTATTTTTGGCTATCATCATGACTCACGAATCAAATCTAGATCGATATTAAATGGGGCATATTTGCACGCCCAAACGATATGTTGTTACCTATTGAACAAGCTTTAAAAAGGTAAAGACGAAATACCATAGCTCATGATTTTTGGAAACCAACCTTTATATTTTTTTACCATCGGCATAGTGTTTGATTGCTGACAATGCTGGTTACATTCTATCCAGAAATTTAATTTCCCACTGAATAGTTTACCCATTTTTAATTATGACTAATCTTCTCATAATTCTTGAATCCCTATACAGTTACATAAAAAAACAAAGCTTTTTTAACTCCCAGCTTTCTATCAGCCATTTGTTGACTGGTCACAACAATTCAGGTTTGGCTTAGCCATGGGTTCTGAATTGGGTATTCCATAGTTTGGCATATACACTATTGGCGGTTGCAAGCAATTCGGGATGTGTCCCTCTCTCCACTATACGTCCGCCTTGGAGCACAAAGATTTCATCTGCATCAATCACAGTGGTCAATCGATGAGCAATGCAGATAGAAGTTCTATTGGTTGTCGCTCTCTTCAATGCTTCCATGATGTTCTAATGATGAAGAAGATACTTCAGTTAGTCTGCGTACGACTGACTATTCAAAAACTTACACTTTCGGTTACGGAGTCTAAAGACGATGTGGCTTCATCGAATATCAGGATTGGCGAGGTTTTCAATATTGCTCTAGCGATTGCAACTCGCTGCTTCTCTCCACCAGACAGTTTTAGCCCTCGTTCCCCAACCTATTGATAAGAATAAATCGTAATTCAAATACGTCTAAGGCTGGTATAAAGACTCTGAGCAAACCGATGTGTTGTACTGCATGGGCCAAGACATGATTGAATCATGAATTCCAGCCATTTTTGCCGCTTGATGAACCTCTTTTTCATTTTTTTCAAAGTTGCCGTAATGCAAGTTATAATATATGGAGTTGTTGAACAGTACAGGTTCCTATTCATCAAAAATGAATCTAAGAAATGCAGCCTTAATTGTTAGGAAGTAATGATTAAATAATACCTGTGGAACAATAGCAATTGACTGACGAAGACTGTCAACATTAACAGCACTGATATCTTGTCCTCCAATCAATATCTTTCCTTGTTGGGGATCAAACAAACGATAAAGAAGCCTTATAAGCGTCGATTTCCTATAAAACAATGAGCTGGTTAATAGCCATGATAAATTAATTATCTGAAAGTATCTTTAACGGTAGAATGGAAAATGATCCTGTTAACAAAAAGAGGAGATGAAGAAAGACGCAAGAAACAAAAGCTGAAGAGGGCAGGGATTTTGTTTCTAACTGATTATCGGTAACGCTTTCTAATGTGAAGACAGCATTAATAGGATGGATTAAATTACCCGGAACCTGAGCCCCCAACCAAGGCAACCGTTTTCCCAGCTGGAACTGTGAAGTTTAAACCACTAAAAATTTCTTTGTTCCCGCCATAGTGAAAATGCACGTCTTGGAATTCGATCGTGGCTTCTTTAAAAGTTTCCAGTTTCAATGAAGGTAATGCGGTCGTGACCTTACAAAGCAAATAGAGAACGTAGAAACATAATTTAGAGTCCTATCTCAACGATTTCGAGTAACTTAATTAACTTACAGGAATCGAAGATTTAACGTTTTGAAGTGCAAAAAGAACCTTTTGTGTTCAAAACAGCAGACAATTTATCATGTAAAAAGCAGTATGTAAATTTATTATAATATGAAAATACAAACCTGCATGTCAATTACTGCTTGACGTACTTCCCGGTACACGGAACCAAGAAAATTCAACGGTAAAGATAGTTGGAAAAGAAGACCATTCACCATAACAAGATCTCCAACTGTCATTTGCCCTATAACGATTGACGAAGTAAGTAAAAAATAAATTCAAAGAACAAAGATTCAAATAATGTACCATTGACAATTTGCTTCGCTGAAAGCAGCATCACTGCGGTCAGCGCAACACTGAAAATAGTTTGCTGTCCAAAATTTAACAGAGCAAGGCTTGAATTTGTCTTCAGAGAGGCAGTTTCGTATTTTTTTAGTGACTTGTCATATTCTTCGGCTTCAAATTTTTCGTTGTTAAAATACTAAATAGCGGGGGGGTTATAAATTAAAAGAAAGTCCAAAACAGATGTGCTATCTTCCAAAGGTTGGATAAAAGTTTACCTTCACAGTTTCATAGTTCTAGCCCATTACACGGGTAAAACAAGAAAACGTTAGTTTCCATAAAGCCTTAATTGAACGAAGAATTGTTTTACGATCAGTGAGTCAATAGCCTTGTTTCCTGCTTCATTCTCTGCTTGATTCATGGCAATTCTGAAACGGGTTCGCCATTGGGTGACTGCCAAAGTATATCCAGTATATAGACCAATGCAACTAAGCGTGATAGTGGCAAATTCCCAACCGCATCGCATTCCCTGTAGAAAAAAAACAAAAACAAAAAAAAACAAGTTACAGTGAGATGTTAGTGATGATTATTTTTCAGTTCTGCAGTTGACTACATTTTCCGCTTACCAAAATAGTGCTTACGAGTGACACCTCAAAGATTGTGGGCACGACATTGAAAAGTAAGGCAGCTAGAAGAAAATTTATGCCTCGGCTGCCGCGATCGATAGCCTTTAAAAAAAGATATTAGAAACACATTTTTCAGTTCAAATTCTTGCATTAATATAAAATTTTTATTTCTACCTTCGAAAGGGCGCCTGTTTGGCGATTTAAATGAAAGTTCAGGTCTAAATTGTGAAGGTGCATGAAGACATTTTTGGCTATTTGTCGTACTGAATGTTGTGATACTTTTGCAAACACTGCGTTGCGAAGTTCGTTCATACCCGAGGCCCCGATACGAGCAATACCATCTACAATAAACTTTGAAGTCATAGGGAGTATGTTGAAAAAGAACAATTTCACTTACAGGCAGCTAGAACGGTGAATACAGCTGTTGTGATAGTTGCTTGAGGGTCACCCATGTGCAAGGGGGAGTCCAGGTGTGTATTGAGCAGATCCACAGCATGTTTAAATAGGAACGGAACACCAACATTTAGTAATTTAGCAGAAACCAACAATCCTGACGCAAACACAACTCTGCGTTTAATTTCCCAATTATCCTAGAAATAGAATTCAAAATAAAACAATAATTTAGAACATTTTTTTTTTTCATTAATTTTTTCATTGTATATACTTTAGGCCAAATGTATCTGAACAAGTATTTCACAAGCTGTGGACCTGAAACAGGCCCAACATTGTTACCGATGAATTCATGTGAATGGGATGAACTTCCATGGGACTGCAATTGGATTCCAGTCTATGTATGTAAAGCATTTGTTTTGTTATGGGGCCAAAAGACTTAGCTATACCTACATACTTTCCAGTTTGGTGTAAGTGAAGGGTTCAAAAGCTTTGAATCATGTAAATAGGGAAGATATTTTTGTTTAACATTATTGCATACAGTACCCCTGTGATATCTATTTGCTCTAGAGATTTTCAAGCATTGAAATGCAGGCAAAATGTTTTTTGTAACACAATAAGTTTGTAGGGACGTATTTTGAAGTATCCGCCTTCGGAAAATTGATAAAGGGAGAGTTGATGCCATTAGACCTAATTTCGACTCGAAATAAGTATCTTTATTAAGGGCGCATTTTAATGTAAAACACCATTCGGTTTAAAAACATAAACAAGTCAGAGGGATAGGGACAGAGCCGATTCATACTCCAGGAAATCACCAGAGCAGACCATTCCCAGGAAAAACGTCCGCGCATGTTAGGTTTCCTTACCTACGCGTGGCGTGAAACAACACACCCGCAAGAGGCGCTTCCACCGGGCGGAAAATCACTCTTTCACCCCGACCGCCCCGACCCAAAACCCCCGTTTTTTTTTATAGTAATCCCCACAAGAGGGTACCCCTTTTTTGAGAGGGAAAATAGCCATAATGGAGGAACCAGGGGTTTTTGACTCTAGTCCGGTCGGGCTAGGTTTTAACCCCAAACAAATTGTAATAAGTTTATTTTTACATGAGCTGTGTTTATATCCCTTTGATCTATGCCCTGTTAAAAAGCTCCCGAAAAATATTAATATTTAGTGTACTTATTTTAATTTTTAAAATATGCGTGTTTTTGTGAATCGATTAAAACTATTAAAATACAAGAAAATAGAAATTTGAAAAAATGAACTTTGTTAGTTATTCCCTCATTTATATTCTGGCAAAATTTTGTTTACATAACTTTAAAAGTGTGAAATTGACAGCCACTTTTAGCTGGTCACCTCCTTTTTTTCCCCCTTAAAAAAGCGTCCGTGTTTTACACGGCTCTTATGTAAAAAGCATGACAACGAAAATCGTTGCCGATAGTGAACTAGAGTTCGCTGCTCATCCGTTAAGGTCTCATTTTAATCGGCGGTTTATCTTTTACCACCCCAATAAATGATTCCCGGGAGCTAGTTTTACTTTTCAAGTTATTTCATGAAATATAAACCCAATTTTCCCCAAATTTTCTTACTACACGTTCTAGTTTCCGTCACACCCGCAGTGAGCGCTGTGGCGTTCTGTTTTGTTTTTTCTTTTTCTTTTTTCTTCACTAATTTTCACACTAATTTTCACAATTTTCTTCACCATCACTCAAATTGCATATCACACATTTAAAGATATCTGGTGCCATTTTTGAATTTCAAAAAATGTAAACAAAACAGAACGTCACAGCGCCTACTGCGGGTGTGACGGAAACTAGAACGTGTAGTAAGAAAATTTGGGGAAAATTGGGTTTATATTTCATGAAATAACTTGAAAAGTAAAACTAGCTCCCGGGAATCATTTATTGGGGTGGTAAAAGATAAACCGCCGATTAAAATGAGACCTTAACGGATGAGCAGCGAACTCTAGTTCACTATCGGCAACGATTTTCGTTGTCATGCTTTTTACATAAGAGCCGTGTAAAACACGGACGCTTTTTTAAGGGGGAAAAAAAGGAGGTGACCAGCTAAAAGTGGCTGTCAATTTCCCACTTTTAAAGTTATGTAAACAAAATTTTGCCAGAATATAAATGAGGGAATAACTAACAAAGTTCATTTTTTCAAATTTCTATTTTCTTGTATTTTAATAGTTTTAATCGATTCACAAAAACACGCATATTTTAAAAATTAAAATAAGTACACTAAATATTAATATTTTTCGGGAGCTTTTTAACTGGGCATAGATCAAAGGGATATAAACACAGCTCATGTAAAAAAAAACTTATTACAATTTGTTTGGGGTTCAACATACACTTTTTGCTAGCCCGACCGGACTACTCTGTATGAAGGCAAGAAATGCCATTTTCATGCAAAATTTGAAACTGCTCCACCCTCCTTTGTCGTTCAGCCGAAAAAAACGGGGACTCGACCGCGGACTGCTCCGTTATTACCTCTACAAAAGGAGAACAATTTCAGCGGCACAGCATCGAAAATAAGAAAAACGAACAGTTGACCGACCGACACTTTTTCTGAGATTTTACCCCATACATGGCGTTGATGGCGCGGTGATTTTCGGAGTGTCGGCACTAATCTCTCGTTCGATCGGGATTTTCGTGGCACTGAAGAAAATGATGAATTGATCGGATTGGAATGATGGAAAAATCGGATTGGATTCTTTTGTCATTGAATTGCCCAGGTGATTTTGTCATTGAATTGAAAAGGTTGTTTGTGCATTATGGGTCATTGAACGAGATTGGGTCAAAAGAAGGGGAACGGCCATATCTCCGAAATCACGTGGAAATCATTCGACCTTCAAAATTTCTTTCCTCTTCCCTAAACTTTTATTCCGGGAAAGCTAAAATTCGGATCGTGTCAGTGTGTATTTAACGCGTTAACCAACGATTTACTTCAGTCTTGCTAAGGTCTTCCACTGATCATGTACTGTCTTATCATTAAATCAGGACGCTTCGCTAGCCAGTTAAGTTTAGAATTTAGAATTGTTGGTATCGTTTGTGTTTTATGTATCAAGTTCATATAGTTGTATTATTTTCCTCATTGGCCATATTTCAACCATGCATCTAAAATTCCTTGATATGGGATTGGATTCATCAACTGTTTGTTCCTTTCGTGTTATTGGGAAATTATGTGCTATTAAAACATCTTATCGATTCGATTATACATAACTGGGTAGTTAGCAACTTATCTGAAGATAAAAATCCTTGCGAATTTTTTAATGCCCCCTCTACCTGGAATTTCCAGCCACGTCGAAGACAATCCATTCCCCAGAAGCTCATCTGGACAAGTTGGGTCGTCACGCCGACATTAAGGGTTGAAAGTTCCAGTGTGTCAATTGTAGCTGTTCGTTGTCTCATTTCCTAGGGGATACTGATAGCACATTAAATTTAATTATAACTACGAAACGCCGGCCATGCTGGAGGATAGCAATATAATCTTTATATACTTGTTGCGAGAATCTTATTCATTCTGATGATTGTAGCCGAAATTTAACATGTGCGTGTATTCTACAACTCTCATTCCGAAAATCCCGAAATTGTTGTAGAAATAATGCAAAGGTACTATATTAGTACCACCTGGATGATAAAATATTTTTGATTTATATCCCTTCATTTTATTCCTTTCCAATACCTTTGTCGCAAAAAATTAGAAAACACTTCAAGATCTCGCAACATTGGCTCTTTCTTATTCGGCATTTGCGTATGCTAACATCTTTTCAGCTCTGTATATAATTGTTCCTGTTCATTATTGGTTATTGTCACATTAGACAATAACATATAAAATCAGTACCACATAGTTTAAAGAAAACTTGGATGATCAATATGCAAAAAAAGATGTAACCATGTAAAAAAAGTAAATAAAACTTACAATCTTGTCAGTGCAGGTTTCCCAAATAACGATTACTTGCATTTTTAAAAATTCACATCCTAAAAGCCAGAACAAATTAGTTGTCACTGTAAAATGATAAAAATTAGAAAAAGACATTAATTGTTAACAAAAAAGTGCCAATTGTAACAGAATAAAGCTAATCTTTAACTCTACTTATTGCCAAACAATTAATTTTCAACATAATCATATTGCATCATGAAATAGCATTTCCAAGAAGAAAAACTTAGAGCTTGTAAAGTGAGACTGCTAAAGATCAGCATACAAAAAATTCATAATGGTGAATTATGTGCTGTTAGCCTGTTACTTATGTATAACTTGTACAACATTCCACTTGGAAAATTAACTTTTCAAATTAATCAAAATCATACTTGTTTTTTATTGTCCACATACTAACCACTGATTTTTACCAAGGCAGCCATCTGTATGGTACTGTATGTCAAAATTAATGTAAAAGCTCAAAAATTAAGGGCAACTTTTAAGTTAATGAAAGTTAACAATTGCTCACAAGTTTACAGTCAGTATGACGGCCTAGCCAACAAAACTAACTTCTTCTGCTACCACGTTTGGCTTTCGACCCCTATCGCCATAATAGATTTTTATATCACATTTATTTTAACTGTATCACATATTCAAAAGTACAGTGTGGCACCCAGTTACCCAAAAATTGGTACGGTTCTCCTCGCTAATACCATTTACCCATCACAAACTCAAATCCTTTGTTTACCAAACACCAGAATTAAGACTACCACACCACGCGGAATACTAAATGAGGAGAAAGAGTCAAAGAGTTTCTGCTGGAGACGGTCTGCCAAACGATATAGCCATCTATTGGTAAGGTATTTAGTTTTATAACATTGGGCTTCAGCGATTGCCATCTGTTGGTACGGATTGACTGAAGCACTTTGTAAATATGTCGGGATTAGAATAAGATGTGGAGATTGTGTAACACGTCGGGCCTAGAATAAAAACTGCCATATATATTGTTGCATGATTGACTGTTTCATTTTACGAACACAACATGGAATTGCTGAAAGTGAAAAACTCTTTCAGAGTAAAAAGTATTGAAAGGTGTGGGTAATGTGCAGTCATGTTGAAAAACCAAATTTTTCTAGTAGTTTTTCTGAACCGAATAATTTTGTTGATGCAAATACTGTCCCGTGAGTGCTATGCTTGTACATATATGCAGGGTCAATAATGGTATGCAAAATCCCTACCCCAGTATGCCATTGGTTTTTAGCAATGAAGATGTCACTTCTAGAACAGGTTTTTTCTTTGGTAAGATCCATGCAGATCGGCATTCCTGTTTTTGCGACGCTAAGATGCGTACGATTCTCCAAATTTATTCTCAGCATACTGATTACCTTCACGTTTAAACCAGAACACCAAAATTACTTAACTAAAGGACCATCTTCATCTACTAACTACACGACGATGGAGAAACCTAAAGTAACCAAAGCAAAAGTTGTGCGTTGGTCTAGGAAGAGAACCACGACTCCGCAAAGAAACAAACCAGGAGCAGAAGTCGCACCCAAGTGGAAGTGGATGTTGGCGGAATTTTCCATGGAAAATCTGAGACAGGTAAAGCTAAAAATGGTTATTGAGGACGTACGCACTAAACTGAAATTGGCAGAAATGAGAACTAACAGGCAACCCCTGATGGCCCGTAAACAGTTTGCAGCATCCTCGCTGAAGCATGATAGACTTGATAGATTACGTCGACAAGTTAGATTAAAGCAAACAGAATTGCTTGAGACTGGAGAGCAGACGAAAAAGGACGTAAAGCTCTGCAATAATCTAAAAATGTTGCTGACAAATACCAAGAAACAATTTACAAGAACGAAAAGAACAGTAAAAAGACGGGTACTTAGATTGAACAAAGTTAACCAACCAGAAACTGATTGTAGCACGTTGTTTGCTGTCTTCCATGACGTCATTGTAGAAACACCAACAACCAACGAAGCTGATAGACTTCAGACCGAAGTCATTAGTTTGGTTGAAACGCCCGAATCCTTGAAAGCCGAATCCCTACAATCAGGAAGTAAAACCATCCAAGATGAAGAACTATTCGAACAAGAAGAAGCGAAGCAAAATCTGGATCATCCGTTGTCCCATTATTACATCAAAGGTAGCCATAATACGTACCTTCTGGGAAATCAATTGACTAGCGCCAGCACGATAGACGGATACCGTCGAGCTATAGCAAATAAATGTAAATGCCTCGAATTGGATTTACACGACGGCCCCAATGGCGAACCTGTCATCTTCCATGGATGGACTTTAACTTCCCGGATTGTTGCCCGCGAGGTCTTAGAGGATGGCATAAAACCAAATTTCAATCAAGACGACCTTCCCTTGATCCTGGTAATGGATGATCACATAAAATCTATCGAACAGCGTCAAGTCTTCATTAAACACTTGCACGATATTTTAGGTCACTTTATCTATGTGGGCAATACTGAAGAAATGGCCTGTCTTCCATCGCCGAACCAACTAAGAGGCAAAATAATTATCCATGCACCAAGAGCGAAATGGGGCGATCTGGCCAACATTTGCCAGGCCGTCCCTTTCCCACCTCGTGCGTTAGACAAAAACCCTGAAATCGGAAAATGGTTTGAAGCCTCTTCTTTATCTGAGCACCAACTCAATCGGCTGTTAAAATCCAGCACAATCGATAAGTTGATGGGAAACGGAAGAATTGCCGAAATGAGTCAAAAACGAAAGATGCGTGAAATCACAGCTAACCGTTTAATCAGGTACTATCCCGGAGGCCAGCGACAATTATCTGGCAATTTTAATCCGATTCCCGGAATGAATGCCGGGTGCCAAATAGCTGCTATGAACATTCAAACCAAGTGCAGCGATCTGGCTATTTACGAAAGCAGATTCATTCACGCTGGAAACTGCGGCTATGCCCTGAAGCCCGAGTTTCTTCTTGACCAGACCGCTCCTCGTATCAGCCCTAAACGTATCGTTATCAAAGTCATCAGCGGACGCAATCTTCCGCAAACGGGCAAACGAATACACACGTACGTCAACATCCGCGTTCAGGGGGAAAAAGAAGACAAAACGGAAAAGGCGACCAGAAAAGTAAACGATGATGGACGCAATCCGAAATGGGAAGAAGAGCTCAGATTCGACGTACGCGTTCCAGAACTCGGATTTCTCCTGTTTCAAGTGAAACGCTCGCAGTACTTTGGCTTGAAACGTGCGTGCATAGCGTCGTATGCTGTCCCGGTGGTTAATTTAGTTAACGGGCCTTGTTCTATCCCTCTGCATGATGAGAACCTCGTCCCACTGGACAAGACTTATCTTTTAATCCAAGTAACGATATCGGACAGTTCGTCGGCCTGAAATTAATTCAGCTTTGGAAGCTACACACCAATACGTGCAGTCAACAGACAGGAATTGCCGTCCTCCCAAACATTCAGTAATTGATGTGAAAACGTGAAATTGTTTGATCGGTAAATAATACATCAACTTAAACAATTTATTATTCAATATTATTCGTTATTTTTTTTTACTATTTAAAGGAGGTCACGTCCCCGAATGTGCAAACAGTGATGCTGCAGCTCGTCGAAAATGGGTAATAAACGAAAGCAGGAAAGGTCTTGAAAGCTTAAAACGAACGGACGGGCTTTAGTCAGTGTAAGAAATCCTTAAAATCTGTAACGTCATAACTATTTGATGGTCTGGAAAATCTAAATGGATTAGGATTCTTTAAAAAAAACAGTCTTGGCATGCAAGCAGCTATTAAAAATCAACGATGAAAAGTGTGAAAGAGGAAAAGGATACGACGGCCATGAATCAGGTCTGTATTCGTAATCAGACAAGAGTTCCAGCCATCGCCTTCGTTCAAAGTGAAATTCTCTTTACGTGGCTGGTTATATAGATGCGAATTAACAGTTTGCTGCTCTGGAAGGGTCCAAAATTTCATTTGCATATCCAAGTAATGCGTCCTAAAACTCTACTGGGCAGTTTTGTTTTGCTGGAGGCGTCTGGACGTTCGTTCCTGACGATGATTTACGTTTTGAGGAACGTTGGCGGAACCCATGCACAGCTGTTTGCAATAAACGACGTCAAAAGGGTTACACACAAAAAAGAATTTGCCAAATTGTAGGTATACTTTTAAAAAGAATCATTTTAGCTTCACTATAATTCATAAAATCTTTTCCGATTGACACTGTAAAAGAAAAAACGATCGACTAAAACCCACGTGATTCATGGTGTTGCGGATCACGACCCGCCACCTGACGGACAATTAACTAGGTCGGGCCGACTAGTTCGCAAGCCCACTATTTTTGATTTATAGTATGTGTAAGGCCGCCAGGGGTGCTGTGTTCAGCGTCTTCTTGGTGGCCGATCTCGGTTAATGTTCCTTCTTCGCAATTGTTCAACAAGGTAGAGCAGACGCTATTATAAGTTGTGTCAGAGTCTGAATAAAAGCTAGAGAATCAGCAACAATTTACCTGAGTCAAGTGTCTTCAAATCAGTAATTACTTATCAGGTATTATCAGTAAGAGTAATTATTGTCAATGGTCCTTCGAAACTAACTAGTTTTTAAACAGAATTCTGTACAACTCGATTAAGTAACACTGCTAATAGGTCAAGCCACGCTACAGTCGTGTCAAAGAAAGAGTGTTGAGCACCTTGCGTAAGCATTAGTTTTAATATACTTGATAATTTACACTTATTTAAGTATTGTCGTCCTAACTATCACTCCCTTTTTGAAAGAAGTTAGTCTAAAAGCTGAATTCAGCCACTCCAGGGATGTACCCGAGAAGAACTCCAATTAGTCATGAAGTATCTCAGCGTATCAATGTAATCTAAGTTACAAGATAGTTCTAAGTTAGTGTGTTAATCCTTCTGCAAACAGTATCTCAACAGAATCAGAAGACTTGGGGCATATCATGCTCGCATCAAATTTGGTGAATTTGGCCCAAGTCTCACCGAACCTGTAGAACCTGAATACAGGCCATTGCCCCACGGTGTAACAATTGATGCAAAACTAGGTGCCTACGAAGAAGGTTTCTATAGCATTGCAATCAAGTATCTTCCCCGTGACGAAGCTGTTGCCATCACCAACATCAGAGTGAATGCTGACTATAGAAGATATCTAAACTTCCTGAGAGGATTACCGACTCGTGAGCCAACGCCAAGGGAACAAATTCATCCAGAGATTCCCTTGCCAGCTGTGCTCCAGCACCCAACACCACGTGAACCAGACTACGGAAGCACTCCGATTGCAAGGTTTTACGGGTACCAAGGACCTAGAAGCCATCCGAGGTCGCGTGGTCAATCTACCGTTGCAGAGCAGTCAACATCTCTAGCAACCAGGAACGTGGTCGTTCGCAGCCTTCTCGAAAACGAAAGAAGAAGAGAGGCTGAGGTTATTGAACAAGAAGTCGGTGCAGAAGAAACTGAAGACATCACTGAAGTGGAGACCAATTTTTCGATCAGAACAAACGATTCTGAGACTATCATTCAAGAAGAAAGTGAAGTAGAGGAGACAGTGAAAGGAGAGAGTGAAGAAAGCGGTTCGACCACATCTGAGGAATTCATCTTGTCCATCAACGAACGAGAATTTTGAAAAACCTCAGCGAATTCGCTCAAGAAGAGGCTTCATTTTTTGTTTTAAGTTCCCTTCGTATTATGTTAAACTAAGATCTTAGCCATCTAGTGGTAACAAACAAATTTTTTGTAACTCGACGAATACGTCAATAGACTGGTTTTCAACAAGCATATTTTCTTGTTGCTTTCTGAGAATTTAAAATACTGCCTTGAACAACTTTAATTTCCTTTTCCTCAAGATCGATTCTCAAATTCGTAGATTACTGAAATCAGTCTAATTCCAAACAATGGCGACCGCAAACAAAAAGCAACAGGCGCAGACTTTAACGCTCTTAACAATAGAGACATTGGAAAGGGAATTACACAAGAATTTGAAAAGTTATGATGAAGCTTGCAGAGACAATTTGTTGGAAGCAGCAGAAACAGCTTACGAACTAGCTGATGACAGAGCGCTAAGGCTTCTTAAGCATTATAGAGATGTCATACCCCAACTAGACGCCGAGATGCAAGCAAGATATGTCGACAAACACGAAGAGTTTGTAGACCGTCATCATACAATGGTTATCGATTGGAAAAGAAGAAGGCCAACTGCACCTTCGGAAAGAGAACCCTCTGAACATTCGGAAAATTCGGATGAAGAGGAGACAACTCCGACAACAACAGGAAACGTTGCGCAAGCAACAGGTGTACAAGCAACCAATACAGTTGCACTGCAACAACAGCAAAACTTCATGAGCATTGCTCATCTGCTACCAAGAATTGAATTAGCCAAATTTGAAGGGGATTCAAACAAATGGAGAGATTGGTGGGCGATTTTTCGAACACTTATACACGAAAATCCATCACTACGACCCATCGAAAAATTCAGCAGATTGAAGATGCACATGAGCGAAGACGCTGCTGGTGCAATATCATACCTGGACTTAACAGAAGAAAATTACACCAAGGCAATCGACATTTTAAATGGGAAATACAACAGGCCGAGATCAGCAAGAGCAGACCACTACATCGCAATTACGGAATTGCCTAGGGTAGATCGAGTAGAAGACTACAAGGCAATGAGGAAGTTGCACGACAGAGCAATGGGTCACGCCTTGAATCTTGGCGACTTAGAAAAGAATTCTGCACAA
This sequence comes from Daphnia magna, assembly GCF_020631705.1. Taxonomy (NCBI): domain Eukaryota; kingdom Metazoa; phylum Arthropoda; class Branchiopoda; order Diplostraca; family Daphniidae; genus Daphnia; species Daphnia magna. The sequence goes on from NC_059191.1 coordinate 1,257,557, forward strand.
AATGAAGCAATTTCAGAGATAATTACAAGAAAACTACCTCTTGAATTAGTTTCAAGATGGCATGGGGAAACAAGAAGATCCCGTAAAACGTTAAAAGATCTCTTTACCTTCATCGACAGTGTAGCAGAAGATTGGGAATATGCGTTCTCGACTGAAAAGAACGAGAAGAAAAAACCTAAGCAAGAGGCTACTGAAAAAGCAAATCGAGTAACATTTGCATCCACACCAACGGCAGCGGAATTAGCAGTGACAGGAACTACAACAATACATCCGAAAGATCGAAAAGAGAAGACCTCAACAACAATAAAAAGACCATGTTTGTTCTGCAAAGACAAACACCCCACGTACAAATGCGAAGTCGCAATAGAGAAGAAACTAGAGCAAGTTCGGAAGGAGAAAAGGTGTTGGAGGTGCCTCGGACAGAGTCACCAAGTGAGAGCCTGTTGGAAGACAAGCAATTGCGCCAAATGTGGCAAGGGTCACCATACAGCCATCTGTAATCAGACAGTTCGGGCGAAAACAGTGACAGCTACGGTAGCAGCGTCCCCAATGTTAAAGGCAGCAGATGACGCTCCACTCTCAATAGAAGCACGCCTATTCGGTGGCGTGTACGTCCAAACAGCAACTGTTATAGTGGAAGGGCCAAACGGTTGGCACAAAGCTATAGCGTACATTGATCAAGGATCAAATGCAACACTGATCCGAAGCGAACTCGCTCAAACTCTAGGACTTCAGGAAGTGGGAAAAATCAAATTGAAACTTCAGGCAGTGGGTCATCTACACCCAGAAAAGGAACGAAGTGTAAGAAAGTTACGACTACGCGGGATAATTCCGGATGCCGAATCAATTGATTTAGAGGCGATTGAGCAACCCGAAATAGGAAAGGTTGCTGGATCGACAAAGACCGAATTCGTCAGTGAACTCTGGAACCAAGGTTACAAGTTGGCTGATGATAGAATTTTGAGCGGGACAGCAGGACCTTGCCAAATAGACATTTTGATTGGAGCCAATCAAGTCTGGAAGGTACTAGGCTCAAAACAGATCGTTTCGAAGACTGGAATTAGAGCCATCGAAAGCAAATTGGGTTGGTTACTACTTGGGCAGGATGAGACAGTTGCGATTTCCACCACTACGGCGATCGGCTTCCTCCTAAAGGCAAAAGAAGGAACACCACAATACCCAATGCAAGGCCCGAATTCGAACAGAAACGATGAAATTGATTTTGCGAAGTGGTGGAAATTAGAAAGTCTAGATCCACTAGAAAATGTGCCACTTTCGGATCGCTGGAAATCTTATACAGACTCCATCAAACAAGACGAAGATGGACATTATGTCGCACCGCTCCCATGGAACGGGAACAAAAAATACCTCAGCAAGAATGACGCCATGGCAGAAGGTCAGGCAAGGGCGCTGATGAAAAGGATGGAGAAGGATAACGAGATGAAGACTTCATACGAAGCTGAGTTCAGAAAACTGAAAGAACTTAGATTCATCTCTAAAGCAGACACCAATTTTAAGGGTATCTACACGATTCTACCCCATCACCCAGTTGTCCGTAAAGACAAAATCACCAGCAAAGTGAGACCTGTTTTCAATGGTTCTGCGAAGCCGAAAACAGGATTCAGCGCCAACGACTGTCTCGAAGAAGGACCCAATCTGAATCCTGACATTCTTGATGTTATCCTGACGTTTAGGCTAAATCCAATTGCCTGGACAGCTGATATCCGACAAGCATTTTTAATGGTAAAATTGCTAAACGAGGACGCGGAAGCGTTAAGGTTCCTTTTAGAAGACGAAAACGTCCCAGGAACGCTGCAGACCTACAAATGGAATAGACTACCATTTGGGCTAACATGTAGCCCGGCAGTGCTCAGGACCGTCCTAAAGAAACACCTCGAGTCATACAAAGGCGAACTAGCAGTAAGCAGTCGCCAAATGTTACGGCATCTATATGTAGACGACTACTTGTCAAATGCGCCTACATTAGAAGCAGCAAAGACCGTAATCGGTACGGTACTCAAACTTTTTTCAGAGGCAAAGATGGAATTGAGAAAATGGGTAACAAACGACCCGCAGCTGCGAGAGTATCTACAACAGAGCAATTTGACAGACGACTCATCCGATTCGTACTCGTGTCTTAATTTAGACCCACAAAAGGTACTAGGAGTGAGGTGGAATACCAGCACAGATTGCTTCTATTTCAAGTCTGACGTAATCGTAGATGTAGCCGCAAAAGTAAAAGTGCTAACAAAAAGATCGTTTGCTAAAATCTCGACCAAGCTTTTCGACCCCCTTGGATTCATTGGACCCATAACACTACAGTTCAAGCTACTCTTCCAGGAATTGTGGCAAGAAAAAATCGGATGGGATGACAATGTGAATTCACAAACGGAGAGTCGATTCAGAGCTATAGTGGAAGATTTGAAAGGTATAGACAGAATCCAAATACCTCGCATGATCTCAACAGCACCGACAGATGTAATTCAAGAATTACATGTATTCTGCGACGCTTCAACAAAAGCGTACGGAGCTGTAGCATACGCCAAGTCAAGAAATCCTGGATTCATCCGACTTGTTTGCTGTAAAACTAGGGCAGCACCACTCCCGAAAAACGAAGTTTCACTACCAAGGCTAGAACTGCTTAGCGCCGAACTCGGCAGTGTCTTAGCTGAACGAATCGTAAACGCAATTGACAAAGTGAAGTGGGAAGTGACACTATGGACTGACTCTATGGCAGCGTTAGGTTGGATCAAAGGAGATCCAGGGCGATGGAAACTATTCGTACGGAATAGAGTAGAGACAATTCAGAAGAGATTCAAACCAGAACACTGGAAACACTGTCCTGGAAAAGACAACCCAGCGGATTTCGCATCTCGAAGTTGCTCCGTCAAGAAGTTGACAGAGGCTTTTTCCTGGTGGGGAGGTCCCTCCTGGCTGAAACAAGAATCGTCTGAATGGCCTCAGCAAGACAACCCAACTTCGGATGACCTACAATTAATGGAAGTCGAAACGAAATCCAAACAGAGAATGCAAATTCTAGCAGTTTTCAACATGCCAGATTGGTTGGATTCACTGGTTTTGAGAGTAAGCAGTTATCTGCGATTACTGAGAACAATAGCCTGGATGTACAGACTCATGAAGAAGTTACCGCCCGGTAAGGCAATAGAAACAGTCGGAGTAGCAGAAATTCATTGCCTCTCTGTCTGCGAAATCAGCACCGCCGAGAACTTCATTCTAAGGACTATTCAACAGAAAGCGTTCCCAGAAATTTATGGATCCCTTAAAGAAGGAAAATCCAACAAGAAACTGCTACGCGATCTCGACACATTACGACCAATTTGGGACGAAAAACAACAACTGATACGAGTGACAGGTAGAGTAGGTCCAGCCTTAAGAGATCTACTTATTGAACCACCGATACTTCTCCCTGCAAATGAGAGAATAGTCGACTTGCTGATCCACCATCATCATGTCAAACGGAAACACACCGGTGTTCAATCAACATTAACCTATCTCCGTAATCGGTTCTGGATTATTCGTGCTCGACAACGCATCAAGAGTGTCATCAAGCATTGTGGGAAATGCCAACGAGCTCAATCGCGCCCTTTCGACGAAGAAGCCGCTTCCATGCCTTTGGATCGTACCAAGAAGGCACAGCCATTCGAAATCATTGGAATTGATTATTTCGGGCCGATGTACGTTTTGGAAGAGGTCCTTTTGATTGAGAAAGACAAGGAAGGGAACGATGTCGAGAAAACTCGAATTGGTGAAAAGAAGGTGCACGCGTGTTTATTCACTTGTGCCGTCACAAGAGCTGTACATCTTGAGCTCGTGACAGACCTTACCACGAAAACGTTCATGCTCGCTCTACGCAGAATGATGTCCAGAAGAGAAGATTGTAAGACAATCTATAGCGATAACGCATCAACATTCACATGCGCCGCTAAACTTGTAACAGAAGACCCTACTTTAGCAAATTGGCTATCAAGTAAGGGAATTGAGTGGAAATTCTCTCCGAGCTTGGCACCCTGGTGGGGCGGGTTTTGGGAGAGAATGGTGCGTTCGGTAAAGGAACCGTTACGCAAGGTATTAGGGAAAATGAAGGTGAGCTACGATCAACTTCACACCATCCTGGTGGAAATTGAAGCAATCGTGAACTCACGACCCCTCACATATGTTTCCGGAGACGCACAAGCGTATGAAGTGCTATCTCCACAAAGACTTTTGACTGGAAGACAGCCTGGCGCCACGACGGAGACTTCCGAGCTGACCACAATGAGCCGCAACGAGCTGATCGACTTAGATAAGCAACGTAGCGAACACGCTCTAACTTGGTGGAGGCTATGGCAAGAATCTTACTTGTCCGACTTAAAAAGATTCCATTGTCGCAAGGGAAAGGGTACTAGAATCCCCCGCGTTGGCGAAATCGTCCTGCTAAAGGAGCCAAATATCAAGCGTGTTTCATGGCCTACGGCCATTATAACGGAATTGATTCCCGGCTATGACGGCAAGATACGAGCTGTAAAGTTACGTCTTCGTTCAGAAAAGGAAACAACACGAGGTCTCCAGACCATTTATCCATTGGAAATTCAACATGACGTGGATCCGCCCGTCAATGTTTCCGTAGACGGATCTAGAGAAGCCGAGGCTGGCCAAGAAGAAGGAGGTGCATCCGCGCCTAAGAAGAAACCCCCCTGCAAGAAGAAAAAGGAATCGCCGAGGAGGACTCGCGATTCCGGCGGGGAGGATGTTGCGGATCACGACCCGCCACCTGACGGACAATTAACTAGGTCGGGCCGACTAGTTCGCAAGCCCACTATTTTTGATTTATAGTATGTGTAAGGCCGCCAGGGGTGCTGTGTTCAGCGTCTTCTTGGTGGCCGATCTCGGTTAATGTTCCTTCTTCGCAATTGTTCAACAAGGTAGAGCAGACGCTATTATAAGTTGTGTCAGAGTCTGAATAAAAGCTAGAGAATCAGCAACAATTTACCTGAGTCAAGTGTCTTCAAATCAGTAATTACTTATCAGGTATTATCAGTAAGAGTAATTATTGTCACATGGTACATTGACGGCCAACTGGAAATCCTGAATGGCTCGTGATGAACGGGTAATAACACACCCTTTTTTAATGCTTGCAAACATGCAGATGTGAGAATAGCAAGCTGATAAAAAGATCATATAACCAAACATTTATATATTTATTTGTGTGTAGGTCAGATTGAACGAACAATCCATTTAATCCGCTTTGTTGAATGCAAATGCTTACACTTTCCTGCCATCGCCATTACGCAAATGGCATTGCTGAACCATAAAATTACGCAAAAAAGATTTCCCTAAAACGACCTTTGGCGGTGCTATGGATACCAACAAGTAGACATCGTAAAACAAGTACACAAAAGTTTATATACTGACGCATTTCACTCAATAAGAAAGCACTTTACGTATTAAAGACCTTGTAAATTTAACAGACAAAGTCTCCAAATATAGCAAATATGTCGTTTGTTACTCGATAACAAACGGTGGGTGCCATAGTAACAAACTTTATACGTTTGCGAAACGCTGCTAAAAATAAGGACTTTGCAAGACAGTTAACGCTCGTATCAGACAGCAATCTCCATGGTGATGGTAATGGAGTTTCAACATCCAAACCAGCGACAGACAACTGTGTTTTTCTCACAAAAGATGGAAGTTTTGGCCCTTTTGGAACTCAAGAAACAGAGCATCACCGTAGCAACTGGCGAATCGCAACTGGGCTCATGGATTTCGTATTCTGACCGACAGGTCAACAACTACATCAGACAATCGGCCAATCCTTGACCTTCTACATGGAATACTGACCGTTGTGTGTTATGAATTATTCAATAGCCACAGATCAGAATCCATTTCTGTGATTACAACTCCAGTAACGGCAAAATGCGTCTTACTCGGGGAGCTCGATCCTCGACGTATACCCTCACTGGAACAAGGGGCAACAGCCGTTATAATCTTCTATCAGATTGCGAGTACAAGTTAACGATAAAAGATTACTGGCTTTGCCGTTGGCCGGAGATGGACATTTAACCCGCACTTGAAACCATGTCGCTTGAAATTCGTGATGGCCTTTTGTACAAGTTTTTCACCAAACTGGCGGGGAAAACAATGAAGACTTATGCGAGTCAGGGAGCGAAACCTCCGCAGGGAAATCAATAGAGTTTGTCTCTATTGGACTGCAGACTCTATCGTATAGATGCAGTGGACCAAACTCGTATCACAGAGGTTTTCACGTCAGCTTGCCGATGTATCTATGGTAGGGTTCAAATAATGTACCCTATAGCACCTACTTTCGCCTGCTTACTGACTTGTTTCATTGTTCTTTTTATTCAATTCTTTTTTTTTTTTATACGCTGAAGAAAAGAATGGAATGGTAAGTCTCTTTTTGATTAAAAGTTTGATAGAAAAAATAATAAAACTCTCTCCGAACAGGACGTCTGTCTTGTCGATCATCGACCGAATTCCCTTGTGCGACAGACGGACGATTTAATTTTTTATTCAACATTAAAGAATAGCGAATAAATATAGATGGCTAAACAGCTTCCATGGTGTCGGGATAAAGAGGGTGGTGGGGAATACTGAAAGATTTATCGGTTGGCCTAAAGAGATTCCATCAAGAGCGTTCATGTCCTATATATCAATACGGCCGTCTTCGCCCGTCGCTATTGGTCAAAAGACCGATGTATAATTTTTTTTTCTCCCTTCCCAAACCATAGATCTCCATTTTCCTATTTTACATCGCAAGTTCGTGATGGACTTGAGATCAGAACGGGGTGGTAGCCGACTTCATGCTTATGGATAGATTGTAACAGCACGATTTTCTTTTCGTTTTTCCTCTGCTCTCCATATTGCGCCATGAAGTGTAATAAAAGAGCAAGAAGAAAAATATGAAACGTTCTTTTCAAAAAGAAAAAGAATTTTTTTTTTTTTCATAAAAGCTCTTTTATATTCGGCTGCAGAGCCGTTAAACATTAAAGCCTTTACTTTTTACTCTCAAGTTTATCCGTAATGGTAGATAGGACGGTCTGATGGGAACACGAGTTAATCGAGTTTTTTTTTTAAAGGCTTCCTGATAGACTACGACGTCCGATCCAAATAATCCTGCAATGCAAGAGGAGAACAACGAGCCTCGCATAACCAATGAACGTCCAAACAGCCTAACGCTAAAAAAGAGACAGATGGCAGCCGACAGAGAAACAACTATAAAATGTCATTACAGTGCGATTCATTTTCCATTTTGCCAGCGATGCTCGTTTGCCATCAAAAAGTTTTATTTTTCAATTTTCGGGTATCGTTGTCGTCAAGCCCAAATGGACGATGATGAAACTATATACGAGGATGATGGATGAAGATTGGCTTTGGATTCTTTGGCATGGTTTGTCCTTTCTCCCCCCCCTTTTTTTCTGTGGCTATACTCTTGTCTCTCACGATGATTGCACGACCGCAATTCTCGTCTTATCTGTCGCTTATTTTCTCCCAACGTTTTTTGGCTTCGAATTCGATGGTCCTTTTTTTCAAAACGAAAGAGTTGTGAGTTAATATTGTGAGTGTAAGAAAATAAGATAAGTCTTCCTTTCGTTGTGAAGAACTCGAAAAAGAAAATGTGGGATAGTAAAACTGGGGAAATCTATCGTATAAAAGGGAACAAACAAAAAAAGGAGGGGAAGAGGAGCGAGGATTTTATTTCCGTCCTGGTCGTGGTGCGGTTTCTGACAAGCCGCCGACCGAGTTCTCTTGTTCCAACTTTTGTCTTTACACTTTTCTTTCTTTTTTTTTCCCTTCTCCATTTTTACATGGGCTTGATGCTGCAGCGTATATAAAAAGACAACGTTGGAAAAGGGGGGGAGAGCAAAACAAAAGGAAAGATGCAGGTTCCTATCCGTTTTTAAAGGAGCTACAGGGGAAGCTTCCGCGTGAGCGAAACGCCTCAAAAACCATCTGTGTATAGTTGCGTGTCTCTCGGTTCGTTTCCTGGCTGGCATTTGCCGCGGGGCCGTGAAGCTGCCAACCAGCGAGGTTGCCGTACCATTCAACTATTTTTTTTTTTATTTTAACATTTCCGACGTCATAAAGTTTTGTTTCTTTTTTTAAAATATCTTAGTCACTCGGTCGAGGTCTTTCACTATTGCCACTCGTCGTGAAAAGGTGACTTACTCGACCCAGACTATCCACATGCAATTCGTGGAATTGATTCAAAGTATTGGATTTTTTTTCTTCTGAAGGATTCAACGTTTTTGTTTTGTTTTCAATGCAGAAAATCTGCTGCTTTCGTCGACTGCAAACGTGAAAGTGGGGGCGGGTCGTGAGGCCGTCGGCTAAAAGGCAGTTGAGTGCCGTGTGTCTTGAGGGAAAAGTGAAAGAAACAAAACAAAAGAAGAGCAAGACCGTTTAAAAGTTGTTGGGCAACTGCGTTCTCCGTGGCAGTCGACGGCTGGACCTTCTCGTTTTCGTGTGTGTGTTTCGCATAGTCTGTCGTGCACGTTGGCCGAGATTGTGACCGCCGAATAAAGGGAAATTCAAATGATCCGTCAAACGAGTTGTTGCATCCATAACGTTGTCTGATAATCAAGTGCGAACCCACAATGGCCACCAAACAAGAAATGGCCGAACTCGATCAGATGGAAACTGGATCCAATCATCCTTCTTTAGGTAAATGAAATGTTATGTCTCACATTTATTAGCCGTGCATGAAATTAATTAGTTGGCAAATGAATAATTGACACAAAATGTTTGTTCTCCCCTCTCCTGCGTCGTCCTAACGGGGCGTTTCTTACCTTACCTCTTTTTGTTTTAAAAGAAAATTCATTAACCTAAGGGCTCCATTTGACAAATTTCTATACGCATTGGGAGAGAACAACAGCAAAAAGTGAGTGGACTAATGGAACCCAAAATCCCCAGACTGAGATTATTTTTTCGTGTGTTTATCTTGGCCATCTTTCGCCGTTGCGTTTCTTGCCATATACTTCCGTTTTTTTTTGTGTGTTGTTGGTTGCCTTGTTTCTCTCGGAAACGACATTACATCCATCCATCATTGCGGATGGTTGTCAAGGAAAGCCTTGCTGGACAAAAAACAGAAGGGGACTGGGTTTGTGTGTGTTCTCTTGTATTTGGCCGGCCCTTTTTACTTCTTGATTGAGGTGTCTGTCACGCGCACTGAAACTCAGTAATGAGATCACCGATGTGTCGTTTGAGCAAAACAAACACGACGCCCAATGTCTTCTGAATCCGGTCAGCTCAGCGTGACCACCTGGCACCCCTCGTCGCTCGGTTGCCACTTAAACTGTGCGTGTCCGACACTTGCCCCCCTCTCGCATTCTTCTTGATGGAGTGTAGAGGTTTATTTCGGTCATTCTTCTTCTTCCCCCCATCGCTTACTTAAAAAAAACAATAAACTTTCGTTCTTAATTTAAATAGAATTATCAGACAAAAAAAGAGTTAAGAAAACAGGCAAATTGTGATTGAAGTGTCCAATATTCACTTGGTATGCGGCTACGCTTATGATCTCACCGGATTCAATCTGCGGAAAGCGAGAGGTGACTTGTCTCGAAACAAAAGGCTCTTAAAGAGAAATCATATAAAGGGGTGGGGATAAAAGAAACGAACGGAGGGATCCTTTGGTGCGGAATTCCTTATCATTTCAGTTCCGTCTTTCGCCACGCTGGTCAAAGTGCCTTGTGACTGTGCTGTGTTGGATATTGGTTTCCGGAATCCACAATTTTTGGCCACGTTGTGTTACGACCCTATTTTTAGTGGCTCGTCTTTCTTCGCCGCAGGCGTATATTGGGAGACATGCGGATAGATGGAAACCCAACATCAGTTTTCCCTGTCCGCCGATAGTGACGGAACTATGGCGGAAAGAAGCGGAAGGGATCCTCAGCTATTTCTCCACATGTCATCAAAATGTTGAATGGGCCTCGATAAAAATCGTGCGGCGTTGTCGTTTGCTTAAATGCTCGTCATCAGCGTGATTGGCACGCGACACTGGCAGACGTCACGCATGAGATAACAATTGAGAAACTGGGCGGCTGATTTTTCTATTTACTGGCCAACCAGCAATTCGAATATGATCCTATTTTCAGCGCCTCCCTGTTGACCGAAAATCGCTCATTGCGATTCGTGTCTATTCATCACGAAGGAACCAAGAGGGGCCTGTTAACTGTATGGTTTGTATACTTGTGACATCGTTATCTATCCTCCTTTCTGTACAGATGATGAGACAGCGGAAAGAAGAATAAATAGAAGCCTCTTCTATTCAGACTTGTATGGATATCGATCGATTTTTCCTTGCGTGTAAGTACAAGAATCAAAAGAGAAATAGAAAGGGGAGTTGTATATCTATGTGGTTGTGATTCGAAAACATATGGTAATTTATCGGACGTCTGCTGGCCTAGATAAGAGAGGGGTGATTATCAATAACAATCACGCGACCGTCTATTGTATAACAATGAAGATACTTGTAGACATGGATCACAGCTTTTCAGGTTAGAAAGCTGCAACATCCCCCTTGAGCAGTTTAGTATTACAATAGGCAGTTGCTGTATCGCTCTTCATTGTAACTGTTCGCAGATAATCGATCGATCCTGTTTGATTGTTGACATTAGCCACCGTCGACTACAGTCGGAATTTTGAAACATTTTTCACTTTTTCATCCATTTTTATTTTTTAAAATCTGTGCTGTATGAAAGGCTTCTGAAGAACGATTCATTGATTTTCACTCTGGATTCTGTTATCCCTTTTCTTATTTATCCTTTTTTTTCTTTAAATCTTTTCTTTATGATTCGATCGGTCGGCATTTTCCGTTTGGTGGCGCCGATTTACTCGAATGCTGCGGAACCCGGATCCTCTTCGTTCGGCAGAAGCCGTCGGCTACAACATCAACCGAGGTGAGTCACACTTGCATTACGGTAACAATTGAAAAGAAGAGACTCGCGTTAGGGAAACTGATGTCAGAGAGTTCTTCCGTCGTGGATGCGTCAAGATCAAACGAGTCGTTACGCTGTTTTCTTTTGCTCGGCTATATCATCATCGCCTCGCCCTTAAACACGTCATTATGCAGAGTGAAATCGTGTACTACTTTTCTACAATTTAAAAAAAAAACAAATTGCTAGTGAATCCCGCGGGCCTTGTTATGAACATGGTGTAATGGTATTAAAAGAGTAGTTCGCTATTAGGTACATTGCCATAAGGAACTCTTGTCTTGTGTGTGTAAAGATAAGGGTAGTACTAACCTTTTTTTAAAAAAATAAGCAAATTAATCTTAAAAGGTAGTTGCAACGATTATTATAGACACGCACTTTTTCATACATTTTTGGCCGATTTTGCGGGGTTTTTTTAATATCTGGGGTTGTTGGGTGCGCAACGGATTTTCCAGTCGTGTTTAGTTCGACTCAGTTCTCCGAAATCGTCATCTTGACCGGAATCGGATCGAGCAAAATGCAATTTTCCGGATGTTGAACAAGCGTTTTTCTTTTGAAACCGTCTTCACGCGTCAAGTGAATCGATAAATAATGTATTTGAAACCAATTTGGGAATTCCAAAACAAGTGACTTAAAGGTACAACAAAAAAAAAGAAAACTGTCAATGGTGGACACGATCCTTTTCGCATTTGTGCTTTGAGTTTCCTTCCCTTTTCCTTTTTATTCTGTCCCTTTTCTTTCTGGCTTTATCATCTCCAGCAGAAGGGTGGAGAGACGTCGCCCATTAGTATCTGTGCGCGCGGTCGCAGTCCAGTCACTCGTCCGCCGGTCTGGGTCTGAACGAGACCCATCGGTTTCACTCTCCCCATTTTTTTTGTTTACTTTTCAGAATTGTCAATCGAAAACAAAACGAAAATCTAGTTCAACGAGTTTGGAAGTGAGTGACGCTATAAAAAGCTGTGATTGTTGCGACTTGAAATTGAATCGCACTGTGAACGCTAGCGGTTTTAACTAGCAAGACTTTTTCTTAAGACTAAACCGGTGAGATTTCGATTTTTGTTTGCGTTTGTGCTCGTGTTTGTTTACCTTGATCCCCCGCGTGTGTGTGCGCTGACGGCACCTTGTCATCATCGGCACCTGATGAGTTCTAGTTTTTTGCGTGTTTCTTTTGTTTGGTTTTCTTTTCTCTCCCGTTGTGATGTGGCCATCGTTTTTATGTTTTCACGCACGCTTATTTTTCGTAGTTGATGTTTCCTTTTTACAAACTGTGAACAAAAGCGAGCGCACGTTCTTGTCCACGTAATATATCGGCCAACAACAGCAGCAAAGCAGTTGCAATAGGTTTTCTGACAAGTGAAGCTGTTTACACGCATTCTGCGCTGTTCTAGTGCGGCTAAAATGCATTTGCCAGGCAATCTATTTTCACGGACCGATAAACTAAAACTTTTGTTGAAAAAAAAACTAGTCGATGATGAGGCAGGTATTGGCCATATCCAATGAAGAAATCGAACGTGAAAGAGAGGAAAAATCCTTCCGGATTATACACACGAACTGAGAGCTGTTTATTCTATCCGATGTGCTTTTTTCTAAGATTACACGCATGGATTGAGAGGAAGAAATGAAAGAAACCACAGCAAAATTCATTAAAAAAGTTTATTTCCTCCTCCTTCCCTTTTTGTGTGTCTTCTGTTTTCCTCAATTGTATTACGCATAATTTGAAAGATATACACACACAAAAGACCAACGAATGTATATTGAGCTTCTCGGCCGCTCAAATCCTACGGACAGCCAACAGTAATGTAATTCGGCGGACCGGGTGGGGCTGAAAGATGAAATGCTTATTGTGTAGAAGAGTTAGCGGGGATAACTCTGCTCCAGCGCTATATGGCAGGCCGTATATATAATACAGCAAAGTAATATTATAGTGCTTGCCTCTGCTGCTTTTTCGGTTTTCTGCGAAGCTGCTGATGCCTTCTTTTGTTTTCTCTCGCAACGCTTTTTCGACCCTAAAGGCGCTTGAAGAAACAATGTGTCGACCCCAATAGACGAGGACAATCATTCTCTTTCTCATCTTTGCTATTCTCCTTCCGAGTTTCTCTCTTTTTTTTGTAGGCATAGGCACCACGCAAAATTAAGAAAAAAGGGAGGGAAGGTTATAACGCAAGAAAAACGCAAACAGGCAACATAACAAAACGTAATGAGTGTGTGTGTGGTTATCCTGCTGGGCGTGTATGACGATGCAGAGATAATGTGGGGCTAGCCTCCTTTTGGTCTTGTTTCTTTACTTTCCGTTTGTGTCATGCTGTCTTTACTCTCTGTGGATTATTTTTGTGTTCTTCTTCTCTCCTGCACGACTAGTCGATTATCATCTGGCGTTCCATCAAGTTTCGCAACCGAAGTCGATATCAGAAAAGAAAAAGGCAAAGGCAGCATTCGGTGGCCATCTTACTTTCACTCGAAATGAAATGTTTTGTCCTGCAGACTAAATTAATCCCGGTTTGCCCGTGTGTGTGTGTGTGTCCCATGTTATAGTCATGGGTCGTTAACGAAAGGACAAGATATACCCTTTTTGCACGTTCACATTTGTTAAAAGGATTGCAGTGGATGTGTTTCGATGACTGCTGACTTTTGGGCTTTCCTAAAAATTGTGGAAGTATAGTTATAGATAACCAAAGAGTATTTTTGCGGAGGTGCTTCTGTTTTAACCAACAGGATCAGCTTGATTGACGGCTGGACGCATGTAACGTGAGAACTATAGCAGTGAGAAAACGAAAAATGGCAGTTTACACGGCCAGTCTGTTGTTCTAACTTGATCAACATGATGGCCGACGTTTGTTGGGAAGGACGTTCGAAGAAAAAATGCATAACACATTGCGCATATATTACATCTGGATGCACCAAATTTTGCTGTTTATTTTAATAAACATCCAGCTGGCATAGAAAGGGGATGATAGTAACGATGTTCTCCATAGTTGCTATTATTATTTACACACACACACACGCGCGCAGATACATGCCGAATAGACATTACAACATTAAGGGAAAAAGCGGAACGTGTTTGTTTGTCGTACGTTATACGGGATACGGTGCGGATGTCCATCTATGTTTCCTTTACTTTGTCGCGTGTAACCAACCCAAGGATCTTGTCGTCGATGCTGGGGAATCATATAAACATAACACTTTATACGGCCATCGTTCTCCACGATGGTCGCATTTCTTTTGTTTTTTTTTTTGCTGTTTGTTTTTTTATTGGATGGCATAATATCCCGAGTAGTGCGGCCTCTTCTTGTCTATCCTCTTGTCTTTCCGCATTTGTCCTTCCTAGATTTTTATGCGTTCCATTCATACATAAAAGGAAAAAAAAAAAGGCGAAGGGCTAAAGAGAGAAAAGAAATGCGTTGATGGATCTGTCCGGAAGAATATCCAAAATCACGAGAAAATGAAAGGAAAACATTGGGACAGAAGATGTCGAACATGGTAGGCGGAAATAAAAGAGGCCAAAATCCATCGATGACGTCACTCCCTATCCATCAGTTTCAATCGTTCTTCTTTCTCCTTCATTTTTTGTCCCCCCCCCCCGCTTTTTTTTTTAAATTGGCCTTTCCAAGAACGTCAATCGTTTTGCTTTATATGTTTTCGTGTTTCGTATTGAAAAGGTTCAAGCGCAAATATTTTATTGCGATGTAACTTGGATTCACTTGCAATTTAAAAGGGAGAGACCCACCGCGTTCAAACCGGAATTAATACGGGAGGCAATCGCAACGGTGACTCACGATGACCCCCTAACCTAACTGACTATCTGTATCGCAATCTCTGTAACTGGAGTCTTGATTCGATTCGACGCGGTACCGCATTTCTACGTCATAACCATCACCTTTCGGAGAGAATGGACCGCAAGACTCCGTTCATAGCCTTTTAAACGACTTCCTATGGATGGAAGACGTCCGGTTTTTTTTTTTTATTTTTCCCCTGGCATTGTTCCGCTCTCTTTTGGTCACCGGTGCTATTAATGTCGAATCGCCCGCAATAAATCTCTTTACCTTCCCCTTCAAGAAGACGTTTGTCCCTTCCTTTTTATTTTATTACTTCTTCCGTTTTGGCATCGGCACAAAATAGGTGCGGCTGGCAATGAGCGCGCAATCGTATAGCATTGTGGGATCGTTCATCGTATCTACTTGACTTATTACTAATTCCAGCGTTCTCCCCTGATTTCTAGTTTTTTTTTTTATTCCTTTTATTTATCTTTCTTTCTAACTGTTTTTTGGCTTTACTCACTCGAACCGATGACGATGCTCGAGCTGCAGGGTTGATGATAATCAAGGGCTTCTTGTTTTTTGTGTGTGTGCGTCATTCAGTGCGGGTCGCAAGATATGGAAATGAGAGGGGGATTTAGTGGCACCAAGCTCCATGCAAAGCAATATATCTACATAGATATCAGACTGATTTAAGATGTTTGCCGACAACCAGCAATCTAGCCACAGTTGTAGTACACGAGTTGATTGCGACGCAGTCGTGCGCAATGCAACTCGGTCCAATATTTGCCATCCGTCATGCAGTCGCATCCGACGGCCCATGACGCTTTCACAACGTCCTAGGATGGAACTATATATGTTTTATTTTTATTTGTATTTTCGAGGCCAAACATACTAGAGTGGTTTATGCTTAGTTCGCCGATCAAGTAGGAACCCGAGGGATCAAAAAGAGCATGGCCAGCAGTCACTTTTTGCTGCCTCCAATATATTTTTACAGTATTTTATTTGTATAATTCTTTTGCATCTGTATGCTGGGAGGAAGGAAATGGCTGTCATGGTAACGACTGCAGCATAACATTACACGCAGCCAGCGTTTGTTGAGATATTGCTTCTCTCTTGTCTAATGTTGTTTTACTCTCACAGAGGGCTGTCCTGAATTTGTTTTTGTTTTTTTTAAATTTAAAAATGAAAAGGGAGGCCTTGAAAAACAAAAGCTTTTGATGTTTTATTCATCGTAGCAAGGCGCTAAACAATAGAATGCTGCAACTCAATTAGCAGCTTGTTTTGTTTTGTCTTTGATATTCTTCCCTGTCCGACGTTAGAGCTCATTATACCGTACGCGATCAAGTTACCCAAGACTTTTCTTGACTTCTTTTGGCTGATTAACTTTTCTTCGAAGGCTTTTCATAATTGGTTTCATGTCCCACACGTCTACTGCTGTCGAGGTTTGTGTTTCCGATCATCTCTAATCCTCTTGTGTGCTGGCGTGATCGTGACCGTATACCCTTACCTCCCTTTTTTGGGGGGTCCGGAGAGAAATGCGGAACAAACGGATTATTGTTGCAGCTTCCAATTTAACAGCGGACAAGGTCAGGTTGCATTCACCGGAATCGATTACTTTTTGGCGTGCGGATGCGTTTAGGGTTGACGCCGAAGAACGGTAGATGGCAGGACAATCTAGAAACGAAAAAATATATATGTCCAAGACAACAAAAGATTGTTTCTCTTGAGAAACAAGTAATTAACGTTGAGCTGTAACAGCCGTGCTCATTTCTTAGAGTTAGCATTTCATGTTTAATGCAAATTTTAATTTTACGAGATCGATTTGTTGACGTAAACGAATTGCTCCGGAGCTCTTTCTATCGTGCCGTTGGTTGACAATGACTGCCGAGAAATGTTGTCATCGTGTTGCTGTGAAAACGAAGCAACAAAAAAAACAAACAAAAGTCATCCGTTTCTCTTTGCTTTGCATCCGGTTCCGGCGACAGCTCACCCTTTCCCGAGCGAAAAAAAAAAAAAGGAAATGCGTCTCTGTGCATTTCTTTCTCATTACAGAGTCTGATTCTGTGCATTCTATATTTACTTGCAGCATACATCTTGCGTGTGCGGATGCCTGTCGCTACAAATTCCGCAAAACGGCGCGTCCTGACAGCAGCAAAACTTTACAGACTCAAATAAATAGGATTCTATTATTCCACGTCGTTGCCAAAGACCATTCTAACGCCATTTTAGATTTATTTTTTTGTTTTTTTTGTTTTGTTTTGTTTTAAAGGTAATCAACCCAAATATTGATCTTACTGTAAACGTTTCATAAGAATTTGTTTGTTAAACATGTCTTACTTTCCGAAAGGGGGCAGAATTGTTGTTGCGTGTTTTCGCTGGTGACATCTAACGATGAACGATGGTATCACGTGGGAAAGCTAAGGTGTCGCGTCTAAGAAAACGTGAATTTAGTTTCGCATGCCAACGGGACACGCACGCACACACGCGCAATCAAGAGTAGTATGTTCGAGTTAGGCAATAATCCAACTGTAGTTCAAGATAAAAGAGAGAAACAGTTGTTGATTGCACAAAGCGTGAGCCGAACGTACACGGCGAGGCTTTTGCCTTTATATGTAAGCGAAAATGGGCATTTCTAGAACAAAGGCACGCACTGCGGGCGGAACAAGACCACAGGCTTGAACCTTGACGGATTTCATTTTAATTGACGTTGCGATACTCTAACAATTACGATGTAACACATTTTTTTGTTTTCTTCTCCCCTCTCTCTCCCATGTTGAGAAGAAGCTTATCGGAGCTTGTTCGCCCTCTTCAGTTAATGTCGATAGATGGCAAGATCGATTATAGGATATCCATCCTGTTTTACCAATCTGAATGCTTTGCTTCTGCTTGTTTGTCTGCTACCATTCTTCACTGTTAAGGAGGTCGCATCAATTGTCCACCCTTTGACATTGTCCGCTTTTGTTCAGTAGTTATTCCCTATAAATTTTCATTCAAAGTTCAGCACTCAGTTGAAATTTTATTGCCCGTAAAGTGTGCCGTCAAGTGCCAATCGCATGCCAGTCGTTTCGGTTATTTATTACTCGAATGGTCCCCACCGTTTGATCTTTGAGATTTGTTCCATCCTTCCTTTTTATTGGCCCTTGTTGTTGATCCTTCGTGCAATCGATCGTGGCTGAATGTAGCGACTTTTCTATTTTTACAACATGGCGATCACATTTTTATAGTGAAAAATCAAATAAAAATAAAAAGGAACGTCCAAGATGGGACTGCACACTGTGGAGGTATCGTCGATCATTCGTCCAGGTAGTCTGATCCCGCTACCACCGCCGCCGACGACGGGCACAGCTACCGCAGCTGACGTGGAGAAGGGCGCCACCAGTGCCGATCAGTGGGGCAAAAACATGCAGAGATGGCGCAACGATAATATTGACATTGGAAAAGGTTTGTACGCTTGCAATTCTATGGGAAATATCTTATTATTAGTGTGGGGGAGTAGAGTGGAAGAGCTCAAATAAAAGGTTACCCTCGTTCATCGTTGAATATTTCCCGCACGCGTGTTGTGTGTGTTTGTTTAATACTCTAGTGGCAGCAACCATAGTCTAATTTTTTTTTTAAGGAAAAAGGGAATAATCGAGTGAGACATTGTGAGTAGCACAACGTTAGGGGAGCCATCGATCCGATTTCCTTCCATTTTGTTCCTTTTTTTTTGGAATATTTTTCAAAGAAAATTCATTTTTCTTTCTATTTGAAATTGAATTAAATTCAAACTACTCTTTCAAACTACTCTTTGCTCTACTTCTAACAGTTTCTTTGCTGTGGTCTCCCAAGTGCTGGAGGACTCTGTTTCTTTGTCTAAGGGATCTAGGGGGCTCGCGCAAAATCCACTGTGGATCAGCACTAGTATATATTTTTACAGAAAATGGCGCATCGTCTTCCTTCAGGGCCTTCCCTTTTTTGTTTCTCCTCATTTTCATTGTGTTTTTTTAATATTCCACGGGGAGAGGAAGCTCACGTCATTGACTAGCTCACATCGATCCAGCAATGGTTAGTCGATTACTACTACCGCAAGCGCTTTTAGTTTTGTTTTTAATATGAAAATGTTAGCAAAAAAAGGACAAGAAGAAAAAGAGGAAGTGAACGAAATAAATTTACAAAAACGCAATTTCCCGTTTAAGACTACAGGTACAATTATTTTTTGGGGGGGGGGCTGCTCTGTAAATTGTCCGCTCAGACCTCAGGGGAACAATAAACGGTAGATTGGGACGTTTCTCAATTTAAAAAAAAAACAAAACTGTTTATGTCTGTGGGTTGACTATCAGTTGCCTTACGTTTAAAAGGCATTCGTGATAGATATAATTTAGAGCTGAACGCATCAGTTTCATTTCCTTATTCTTTGTTGCTTCTTCGTTCGTTTTGCTCTTTTTGTGTTGACGCTGTTGTTGTTTGATTGAGGACTACCCGGCGGGACAGGTCCGAATTGTATGGCATTCGGGAATGAGGCTGTCTCATCATGTGGAATGGCTCGTGTTTATATGCGTGTGTCAAGAACTTGACGATGATTCCAAGAAACGTTCCCTTCGAAAACGAGGCGCTCATCGACATCCGCCAAAAAAAGTTCTACTCGAAAATGCCAGTCCCAACTTTAACCCGATCACTCATTTTCACTCCCGATATTGTCACCGTGTATACGCGTTGATCGACGAAAACTGTTGCACCAATATCACGCACAGCAGTTCCAAGGTTTACATTTTTCTTTATTTCACATGCACAGTCGACATACTTTGCTATGAATGTATCAGATTAGAAAGGCGCTTCTCCTTTTAATTGGCCAGCACACACACAAAAAATGTCGCTGACTGAATCAATTTAGCTCGTTAATCAAATGGGGATAAAGTGACAGACGTAACCGTTTTCCATATAAAAGGGCGTTCAAGCGTGAACAAATATCGTTGCCCCCATTTTTTTTTCGTGCGGGACATCCCAGCTTTTTTGGGTGTTGTATCCCTTTCATTTTCTTTTCTCTAAATAGGTCAAAGAGACTCGAATTCATTGGTTCGTTGATGATCTCTCTGTCGTTATCAGGTTGAATTGATCAACCGCAATTCATTTATTTTTTCTTCCCTTTTCTCCGTTTTTCTTTTTTCTTGGGAGGGTGAGCAAAGGCTTCATTCTTCGAGTCTCCTTTTTTTTTGTGTGTGCCTTTTTTTTTCGTGTGTGTTATGGCCCGTCGTGCACGATAGCATCGGGAGCCAAGAGTCGCGCACGGGCGCTGGCGATTCGCAGTCACAACTCAGCCGTCGTTGATAGTAGACCGAAATTTGAGCCCCGACTGCTAATCGGTTAACCGTTATTCACTTGTTTCACCTCGTTACAAAAAAAGAATCTGATAACATTGACCGATTACAAAAAGATCTCTTCAAACTTCCTCAAAAATTAAAATCAATGAGTTCAGATTGGCGCCTTTAGAGTTTTCGTGAGTGTCAAACCCTCTCAACTCCCGTTGTGAGATAAAGTGAACGTAAACGTTTCAATTGTCCTCCCCCCCCCTGGTTTTTTTTTAAAGGAATTCATTTAAATAGGCCATTAACGTGAACGTTTGAATCCCGACATGGGACCGATTGATCCGGAAGGTGGCGATATGAAAGCAATCGTGGCAGGTTCGCCATCGTCAGGTTCGTCTTCCCTGAATATGACGTCACCGGTGGTTATTGTGCCGGCAATCGATGAGAGACCAACGGTGACAACCATTACCGTTACTGGTGTGGATGGAACACTTCAAAACAATGGAGAGGCTTCGTCTACTACCCCAGCAGTTCAGACTCCCGTCGTTGCCTGCGCTCAGCCGTGTGGCTACTCGTCGGCGTACGTCACCAACAGGATGCACAACACTCAGTTAGGAGGTAAGACATCAAATCCATCGTGCGGATGGAGGGTCTTGCGCATTAGGATCCATCGATGGAACATAATGTTCCAGAATGACAACCCAAATCGATGCGAGGTGTTGAGAAATTTCATCTGCGATATCCGTTCATGTTTTTTAAATTGTATTCATCTTCACCGCGTGATTCAAATCACGCGACATCGAGTCATTTATTTAAATTTAAGTTAAAACTATACGACTACTAAATGCGGTTGGTCTTTCGAAAGAGAACAAGATAGTGCTCGCTTTTTGGGGACGGAAGTTGTTTCCTCTCCCGATGCTGATGCGTCACGCGTGTCACTTTGATAGATTGCCTTTTGCGTTATAACGAACGGATTGCAAGCCAGATCGCACCTTATGGTATCTTCGGTTTGTTTATTTGTTGTCTTCCCCTTTTCTGTTGGATTTGGGCTGACTTGGGGGAACGGAAGAAGGCGAGAGAGAGACGCAGCAGCGATGGAAGCGCGCAGACAAGCACATCCAATAGTTTTTCATCAATTGGTTTGTTTTCGTTGATGTTGTCAGCCAATTGAGGCGGCAGCAATCCGATCGAGAGCACTAACGGCGATAAGAGGACGACGGACGACTACAATCGACATGAAAGACATTCGCGAGTGTACGTAACAATTGTGTCGATTTCCAACGAACCGAGATGATGTGATGCTTTCTTTTATTTGTAACCAGCTGTATCCTCCATTTTGTTTTTGTTTTGTTCCGACATTATTAGAAATGTTTGACTTGACGAATCGCGTCTGAACGGGTAGAGGAAATTAGCGGAAACGAACCTAAAAATTTGTTTTTTTTTTCTTTTTGAGTTGGGGAGGGGGAGCTGTCCGGCCGGTTCTATTTATTTTTGGAAGGAAGGTTTGTTTCTTAAAAAAAAAAAAAAAAACGAGAAGAAAATGCTACTGCAATGCACGCACGATTTATGTGCATTTTTTGCTTACGTGTTTATTCCTCTGCTGTGTTTTAGGCTGCACGGAAGCGGATCAGCCCGGAAGGAAATGCAGTATAACCCTTTTCTTTCTTGAAACTATATTATCGTTTTTCTTTTGTTTTTTTTTTTCCTTTTTCATCCTTCGGCTTGCGACTCCATTTTCTGGAAGGCAGGCAAATGGTTCACCATTAACAACATGAAGCCCAAAGAGGAAATTAAAAGTGTTCCAACCTTTCCGGCCATTGGTCCGCACATTGAACATTGACTTTGATAAAAAACCAATACGGCCCCTGCAATCGAGACGATAAAAAAAAATGGCAGAAAAGTCAACTAAATCAAGAAAAATCTAGGCGTTTTTTTCTGTTCCAAATTCTCATCCGCAGCCAAAAAAGAACAAAAACAACAGCGGGCTAATGATGTCTTTGACGAGCTAACCGTCACGAGAGATTGCTCATCAAGGAAAACAGCAATCTTATTGGGAATTATAGTTTGAAAAAGGGAGGGAGTAAAATCGTTTCCAAACAAATGGTGAATATTTACAAGGGGTTCGAACCGACGTGGAATGAAATTGACGTCACTCGATGGAAGCAGAGAAAGAATGGCGTACATGGAATAAGATCGATTTTTGACTTAGTCGATATATGTACCCAAACAAGTAGTCTTAATAATGATCTGTAATAACCCTACTGTTTGAAGTAGTCCGTCATACCTTTTCCTGTCGCCGGATTAAATTGAACGCGCTCTTTGTTGCCAGTTTTCGTGAATATCGTCAATTTGTCTTGAACCTCCTATAAAGCTACTCCAACAGATCCAGCCATGTTTGTTGAAATATGTAAAATACATGCCATCGGGCCAATAGCAATTCTACTGAGCACGCTCACGCTAGACCTAGGATCCAGCGGTTGATCTGTATAGGTTCACCTTTGGGTCCTATTTGTTCTGCGAGATCGATTGTGTAGACCGAGGAAAACAAAGCAGTGTTAGAAGTAGATTCTTTTTTCGTCACGTGTGTTACCGCTGCCGATTGATCCAACGTTCACGACGACCTGAGTTACATCGCGCACGGAGGGCTGAAGAAATCTCCCTAATAATTTGCATAGATTTTAAATAAATAGGATGTAGAAGGTGAGTGTACTGTCGTGACCAACAAAAATAAATTGCGTGCGGTACGTGTATTAAATTCACGTCTGTCAACTCGCTCCAACCCGATCGGAGAATATACTCTAAGGCACGGAGTTGCCGCCACTAGTTTGGGTTTAACCACGGGCCAATCTCTCCCCCCATCGCTTATGCCGTGCGTCGACCTGCAGCCGCCGACAAAAGTTTTCGAACGTCGAATGAAATGAGACCATTAGACGAGCTCGTATCCTGCGGGTTGTACATAATGCAAGTTGTTACCAACGCAGTGCCAATCGATAGCTTAGTTCAAGGCTATGATTTGATTCTTATTCGACAACGCTTTATTCAATAGGTACATATATACGCTACTATACGACGATGAAGAGCAGCCTGAGGTGAAATTGCTTTTCATCAAAGTGAAACTCCGCGCCGAACGGTACACGAACCGTATGAAATTCGTTGCAATGCGGACGTGTATGATTGCGGGAGCGTGCGTGTTTTTACGGCCTAGCTTTTGACGGAGGAGGCGGAGTCACGAAGCTTATGCTGGTTACGCGCATGCGCGTTACACGAGCTTGTCGCTTTCGCTCTATTTTTCTTTTCTTTTGTTTTGTTTCTTTGCTAAGTCGACGGCGACGTCCCGATTCGAAACTGCACTGCGAGCTAAAGTCATCGTGGACCTCGCCCCTGTGCCCCCTTGAATGCTTACCACCACCCGCTTCTCCATACGATCCCGTCACACTCGCCGTCTTGGCTTCGACTCCCGAACAAGTTCCTAAGCGTCTTTTCTTTTCAGTCGACACCCGTCCCGCGTTCAAAAGCCGCGTGTTTCGTTTCATTTCTTTCCTGTTTTTTTTTTTTTGTTGTTGTTTATTTTTGCCCCTTTCACTTGTTTATTTTCTCCATTTGGCGCGCTCCGTCTTTCACGTTCCAAACCTTTCCCCTTCGTTTTTTTTTTTTTCATTACGTAAGGCGAGAGGACGGGCGACAAACGATCAGTGAAAAACTGTGAGGCAGACTATTCGGAGGGCGTGTTTCGTTCGCACCACACTGTGCGAGAACCTTTGCTGCGCTGTTGACATCCAATTGTCGGCCTCTGCTCGTTCATTATCAGATCGTTAAGTTGAAATTCCCTTTTTTTTTTTAAATTCTCGTTCGTACGCGCCATGTGGAAGAACGTCAAAGAAACGTGTCGTGAAAACGGACTGGCTTGTAAGTATTTGATTGGTTTATCTTTGTTTTCAACTTAAGCCGTCCGCCTTTCAAATTTACATGTATGGCGGTTATCTGTTAATATCGGCGTGATCTAAAGTTAAAAGCGTTAGGGAGGTCTTCGATATTTTGTTCCCTATTCCTTTTTTTAAAAATGAATGAAAATGACGAGGATAGGAAAAGGGAGATGATGGCAGAATGTGATTGATGGTTTTCTAATGGCGTTTTTAATTAGCAGAAGGCCAGCCAGTCATCACTTTTCTCTCCTTCGATATCAAAATCCTTTTTTTTTTCTTTTCTCTTTCTAAAAGATGATTTACGACCGGCCGGCTGTCGTCCTAATGGAACTCTTTTTTTTCTTCTTCTTACCCCATTCTTTCTCTTTAATTTTTTTACGTCGTGTTAATGGGCTTTTTTTTTGGGGGCTTTTGATTCTTTCTGATTATCCGCAAGCCGAATGTTTTTCGTTGTTTCATAGACGAAACCATTTGACCGATTGTTTTGGCGCTTGTGCTGCCGGTAACGGATCACATCGTTCGTTTAAATAACTTTCGATTTGCATAGTTTTTGTTTTTATTCGAGCGGAATTTTACTCTGCCAAAAGAAATAGACTATAGAGCCGATTGTTCTTTTGCCGCACCGATGCCAACCAAAACACGTAGGCCAAAATGTAATGCGGCTCCTAATGCCAGATTTTTTTATGGTTGTCTATGGAATTCGTGTGTTTGAAAAAGAGGCGTGTTTTTTTTTGGGGGGGGAGGGATTACATTCCGGCGGATGTGACATTGGACGGAGAAGGTAAAGTGATGAAAACTTTGTTTTTTTGGCATCCTGCTGCTTTTTCCCAATTGACAACAAAAAATCACGAAGGGAACTAACATGTGCGTGATTTTGCGTGAAGAAAAAAAAAAAGGATTCCGTGTGTAGCCGCAATTGTTAGTCACGCATGGAGACCGTCGTCCTTCATCCGTCCGTATAGGAGAACGAGAAAAACAATCTAGGGCTGGGGGAGGTGTGTTGCCTTGCTTTCTTTCTACGTCGTGAAATCAAATCAAAGTTGGCATTCGTCATATGGTACATGTCGAATGATTGTTTGTTTTATTTTGTCCCGGCATGATGTTGCCAATTGTGCATGACCCGCGTGACCCATAGCATCTGCTCGTTCTTGTCCATGCCAAAAAGCGAAAGAAGGGATGTCTTCTATATGCAAAGTGTCCCTTGTAAAGTTAAAAAAAAACAAAATGTGGGACAGTAAGAAGAGACATGGAACTTGTTTTTCGATGGACAAGACAACTGAAAGAAAGCCATTTTTCTGCGTGTGTTCCAAGATCGATTGAGCTGCACGAAAACATGAGAATGATCTTTAAGCTCCTTTTTTTTTAGCTCTATCCATGTCAAAAAGAAACGTCATTTTCGTCTTATTATTAGACGAGAGATGAGACAACAAACTTCGTTTGCCTCCATTTCTCTCTGCGATGCTGCCGGCGCTCAATTGAGCCTATCAGCTTAGATGTTCTTCTTCGTCGTCTTGGGAATCTTTCGGCCACCTTTCATCAAAGTTATTCACGTCGTTAGTCGCGCCCATTTACCGCTGCCTTATTTTCGCATAGAAGAACATCATTTGGCAGCGAAACTTACTTCGCATTCACTCCCACTATACAGCCCTCCGCCTTGACCATCATCATCAAACTCTATGACGCCTTTTAGTTTCCTTCCTCGGTCTTACTGAATTGCTTAACGAAACGAGAACCTCCTCCACGCGCGTCTTGTCCTTCACCTCCTGTTTATCTCTTCCTTGTGCCTAGTAATTTGGGAAGAAGGATATTGGGGCTATTAGGGCGAATGAGAGCTCGGGAGTCTTGGTTTTCATTAAGGGAAAGTGTGGAGAAAATAATGTGCACCATGTCTTTTGTTCCACCAAGGTGTCGAGGAAAGAAACACAAGGCTAACATAAACTAATCAAGAAATTCAGCCCCTTTCATTTTCTTTGTTCTTTGCTCGTTTGGGATAAACCAAACGTGTGCCAGTGTATTTATAAAACAGACCCCTATTCTTTCCGTCTCGTGGTAGATAGACTTCTGGAACATTTTAGAGGTTTGTCCCCTTTTTTTTTAAAACCCACTCTGCTGGTGTCTCATTCCCGGTCCGCAAACAAACGAAAGAAGCGTAAGTTGGGTGACGTTAGTGGGTTCAACACGAAAGAAATAGGAGGACCATCAGAGGATATTGTCCTTTTCTTTCGTGGGTATAGTGGCATATTTTTCTTTTTTTTCACATAAGAGGGGACAGTAGAACATGGTCATTACTTTGTTGGTTACTTTCACGCTCCACCACTCGTGTTTGGGTTCCGTATCGGATCGCATTCGTGCGTGTTTGTAAAGCCCACGTCCAGCGCAGCTGCTGTCGAATGGCGAGTGGGACATCAATTAAGGGATCCAATTCATTCGCCCTTTCATTCTCTGATAAAAAACGATCGGCAACTTGAAAGACACAAAGGGTTTGCTTAACTTTGTTTTGATATTATTATGGCGGGATGACGTTGTTTTTCCTCTACGGTTTGAATTCAACCGGACCTCTAGTCGCCAACCGTTTTATGATTTAACGGTTCGTTAGTACGCAAACTTTGGCTTTGTGTTCATTAGAGAGTTCTGGGCTGGGGGGGGTTGGGTCGATACATTTGACGTATCCATCGTATAAACTGGAGAGCTATATTTACATAAGAACAGTGGAATGATCCAGCGTCCCGTTGCCGGATAACGGGATGGCCACGACGTCTGGCGATCAGATGATGAACCTGGTCAGTTTAAGGACATTCTTTCAACGAGAAACGCTTACGTCACGTCTATGAAAAAAATAAAATAAAATCATAAAAGCGTTGAGAGGAAATGACGAATGAAAAGGGGGGAAAATGGAAAAAGGAATTGGCATTTGTCCTCTACCATTTTTTTTTTCATTTGAACATTCGTTGGGATGTGCGGATCTTCGTCCCCTATCTTTGGCTGTCATTGCCCTCTTTCAATTGAATGAAAAAAAAGTACACACACGTACACACTCCGTTGGATGATGCTTTTTGAATGGTCTTGCGACGCTCTTTGATATTCCGATTTTTTACCATCTTTATCGCTTTTTTATCGTCTGCACTTGAAAAGGGGCGCTTTACTTTTGAACGGAAAGAAAAATCCTTTGATTCTATTGGAGAGCTTATTTTCTGCCGAACGTGACGCGTCATCCGGCGCTGGAAGTGATCGATTCCATCAACGATTTCATTCCGTGTAGACCCAAGCGCACCGAATTCCAATATAAAGTCTGTTCGTACATCTCTGAACTTCTTTTTATCAATTTCCGTTTTAGGGAATTTCCGATACTCTTTCAGCGTCAGATGAGGCGCTGGCAAACGCCAAAAATATTTGCGCTCCCAAAATTTTTGCGTGATGTTTAAGGTCGGCCGGATCAAATGGATGACTCGCCAAAAATCTGTAATTAGAATTTCGTGAGTTTTATTTCATTTGTTTGATGCAAGAATCGATTTTTTCATTTCACCGGGGAGATTTCCACACCTTTGCGTGAATTTGACGTACATCACGTCATCCCTGGCCGTTAAGTAAACGTTTTTCTGTTTAAAAAAAAAAGGCATTTGTGAGAGTCAAACGGTTCCATCATTAATATCCTCACGTTGTTAAGCGATACCGCTTATTCTGAATGGATAAGGTAGTCTGGCAGTCACGATGGCCTGATCGGGACAAGTTTTATCCGGAACGGAACACGAAAAAACACGCCACACTTTTCTTAACTTGCTTAATCGGAGAAGCCCCTATAATCAGTCTACTTGTCAAAAGCCTTCAACATCGTTATCAATTCAATTTTTTCAAGGCTTTCCGTCCTTTCTTTTTGAACAAAATAAATTGAAAATAAACCAATTTGTTTTGAATGAAATATTTAAATGCGAAATTGAAAATGTGGGTGAGGTAAAAGTTGGCTTGATGAAGTAGTAAAGCGCTGCCAAAACGATTGTCCAAAGCTTAAATTTTCAGTATATAGAAATTCAGATGCAAAGCGGTCAGTTCGGACGCGAGTAAGAAATCACGTCCGCAATTTTATTGCCCTGTGAAGCGATGCGCATTTGAGGAACCCAACAAAGTAGAAATTCCCCTTGGAAAGGACGGACAAGTAACGGATTGGATGCACATAGTTGACAATGGCGATCGTTGTCGGAAGTTTTGCGCACGATGACAGGGCGTTTGCGATAGCGGAACAAGTCTCGTGAAAAAAAACTGTTTCCATCTTTCAACATCGTCCCCCCGTTTCCACATTTTCTATTTTGCTCGATATGCCACGTCCTTGTAAATATAAGAAAGGCAATACCACAATGGTAGCTGCCAGTTAATGTAACCCCTCTCGGCATGTATAGTTTGTCTTCTTGTTTACACGCCAAAAAAAAGTTCTTCCGTACTACGAACAAAAAGGGCCTGTCATCCGCATGCGGGAAGCTGTGACATCCTCTCGACATCGTGAAAATCTGCTTTCTTTCATTTCTTTTTTCTGTTCACGGCACAATCTGCAGTTTGTTTCTCGTCATTTGTGTGTGTTAGTCCAGTAAGTATTCTACAAAATTCGCTTGTTTGCCTCGTTGTGACGTGTGTTGTCTTGACGGGAGGGGACCATCCGGATGACCGGACCGATCGTCTGCAACCGACTAGAAGATGACACAATCGTTTTATAGTCCGTAGATATATACAAAACAAAAGAGTATCGGTTGTATTTGTTTACGGCCGCTTTCCTACATCCATCGCCGCTTCAATCATTCCTGCCATCCGCGATGTTCCGCCGACGGATGGTAATCAAACAACGTCGTCATCTGTTTTGTTATTTACTTCCGCATGACAGCGAAACAACAAAGCCGGCCGAATCGCTTGATGTGAAACCGCTTTAAATTCCAGCTTTGATGCAATTCTAATCAATGGAATTTCGATCGTCATCAGTCGCATCGTTTAAAGGTAGACATGACGAGCGGGAATTTGATCGATCCGAACGGCATCCATATCGGAGACGATGTTATCGCTTATAAAATGTAGCCTTTCTGTTTTTAAAAAATAGAGTGTGGACGTTGAAAGTCGAGATCGAGATAAAATCAATTCTGAAAAGGGTATTGAAAAATGACATTTATTCGAGAGGGGAACAAAAAAGAAAAGGATCATTTGCATTTGTTTGGCTGTCGTGATGGTAGGCCTACGGAAAGATTGATGCGTGATTTAGACCAAAATCGAAAAAAAACAAGAAATCATGAAATAGGCCACCGTATGTCCATTGGTTTAGTCTTTTTCCTTTTCTCACGTTGATCTTGTTAGGAACGTCAATTGGCCTCGCGCACGAACTGCCGTGACAATCACGCCGTTGTATGGAGAGAAATCTCATTGTGAGTTGCTGGCCGGAAACAAAAGAGAATTGGGGGCGATTTTTTTTTTGCCCCGCATTGTGCGTGAATGAAGGTGATGAGACGCTGACGCATGAACTTTTCTCCGGAAAGTGAGGCCGATGGCTATAATCATCATAGATTTGTCCAGAAAAGGAGAAAGCCCTTCGCTATTCAACGTCCGTTCCAATTTTATCAAATCCCTTTCAGTGGCCTTGGATGTGATTTTTCTTTTTTATTTCGTTAGCACAAAGTCAATCGGAAGTAGACCAATTTCACGAGGAAATCACGGAAGGTTTAGCGTGTGTACGTGAAAGGTGCTGGAAACACAATGGAGGATAAAGGCAACGTGATTAGAGTATAACAAGCGTGAAAATTGAGTCGCCATTTGATCCCCATTTTATTTTTACTAGAACTTTTGTCGCGTTAAATCCTTTTTCTCTATAAATATTGAATTCCTTTGTTTTCATTTACTTTGTTTCCGTTTTTTTTTTTAGTTGGCACGATGAACTACACATTCAGGGCTGAGCCCGTTCGTACCGCGCTGAAATAATGCAATCAAGCGAATAGCGCGCGTGCGTGATTTACACAAAAAGGTCGCATCGGCCTCTGCCTCTATTCTTTGTGTGTGTGTGTACACTAACTACATAAATGTGTAGTTAGTATTATGTGTATAAGTATAGATGTATGCAGCCACTAGAAGGCAGAGGGGGGGATTTGAGCTTGATGTGAAAATGTGGAAAGGCTTAGAAAGGAAGCGGTGAGTTTCCTCCGGAGAGGAATCGGAAACATCTTGATTGGTTCGTCCAAGGCAGATGGAAATTTTTTTTCCATTTTTTTGTTTGGCTTTTCTGGTTTAGTTTTTTTTAAGCCAATGCGCACTTTACGGCGTTCGCTGGTTACACGTAATCCGCTCATGCATCATGGATGCGGAAAGAAAGCAAGTGGTCGCTTCCATCGCCATCGCCTTTTAATAAATCGTAGTTAAAAGGAATCGAATTTTCTATTCTTTTGGGGCGACTGGAACAAAAGAGAAAGGAAAACGAATGAAGGATCGAAAAGAAGAGATCGTGAAATTGTTTTGATTGCGATGAATATTGGCGAAATTGGTTTAAATCTCTGCTTAAATGAAACCGGTGCAGTTGACTCACTTTTCTCCAATGTCCAAGCTTTAGTCATCGTATATATATATATAAACATGTTAGGGGGAGTTTCCGTTCCATGCGCTTTATACGAGGATGTCAGGGTTAGGGGAAGTGGGTGGAAAAGCCGAGAAAGAGAGGAGAAGAAAGGGAGAAGAAAAGGCGGAGAAGGCATCGGACAGAAAAGACGCGTGCACTGACAAAAGACGCCGCGAGGTGTCACAAATCGGAGATGGACGCAGCTCGTGAACTGCCGTAGAAGAGGAGACGCGATGGAACAGAGTGGCGCTAGAGAGGGAGTGTCGAGCGTGTCGATGGTCGGTAGCTCTCAGTCGGGACATGTTCGCCCTAGAGTTGGCATCAGCGCCCGTCAACTCTTCCTTTTCGGATCGTTTTGGCGGCGGTGGCAACGGAGATGAGCCGGCCTCATCAATACCGCCCGAATTCAGGAGCAAGTACGGTACCTCCTTTGCCGATTACCCACAGCCTTTGTCCGATCCAGTCAGGACTAGGATTTGGGGTCCTCCCGTTGTTCGTGGCTCGGCAGGCAAGGCATTCAACACCTTTATTGATTCAGAATAAAAACCAATTGACAATGGTCATGCTCGCATTGTTTCTCTTCGAATTGTTGTTATTGTTTTGACTTGCTGCTCTAAACTGCCTCCGCCTCCGAAAGGTATCGTGTCCATGTGAATAAGAGCGATTGGATTGATTGCGGTTCGATTGTTTTCCGTTAATTCGGTAGCAATAAGACAAATATGTGGGTGGCATTAAACGAAGGAAGAATGCCGATGTCAAGTCATTCGTAATCTTATTTCGATCATTTTTCTTCTATTTAACAGCAGACCCTGGCGGCCCTGGCATCTGTGCATTCATCTTGACACTCTTCTCGTTCCTGCTCATTTTGGCCACGTTCCCGCTCTCGCTATGCTTCTCCGTCAAGGTAAGACACTATTTTCTTTTCAGTTTTAAACAACAATGGAGAAGTGAAAACAATTTCGGTAATCGTCTTAAATGTCACATGGTGTTTCGATTTTGTTTTGTTCTCTCTCTTTCAATTTATCGGTGTTTCTGTTTGGCAACCGTCCCTAATATCGTTAGTGCGTCATCGTGCGAGATGTTTCAACACTCCATTACCGTTTCTCAATCCATTTTCCAACGCCTCCGTGATTATTAATGAATATATGCATCACTTATTCTTGCGTGCAGATTTTTCTTATCTTCGGCAAATTCGAAATGATTTAGGTGATTTAGGCACGACTATGAGACTTAAATAATGATCTGAAATTCACCGAATTTAAAGTGAACGATCAACTTTGAATGTAGATCCAACTGTGTCGTTCCCCCGTACGTTGCGTAGGAAAAACAAACAAGAAGCTTATCAAGTGAAGGTGAACTCACTGTTCCATCTACTTGAGGAATATTCTCTTATCCCGCATCCTCCGGAGAATAAATAAAAAGGGGGTGAAGAGGAACAGGTTTGGTATAGATTTTCGGTTGAGAAGAGCTCTTCTCTTTAGTACTCCAGGTACTAAGGGTTTTCACGCTAGAGCAGTTGTGAGTAAATACAAGGAAAACAGCAAAGCACTCGCTTTATTGGTCGTTCGTTTTGTTTTGTAAATGCATAAGGAGCTGGAGAGGTAGGACATGTGAATAGCTCGTTGAGTGGAGGGGCTTTGACTTGAAAGAATCGGTATCCAAACAAGGAACGGTGCTGTTCTTAATTGGCAAGTTCAAGTGGGGAGCTCATTTAATTCTCTTCACGGAAGATTAGACTGTCGACGAGTGAACAAGGTCTTTTTAAGTAATGAGGACCAGAAGCAGCTAGCAGACATAAATAGATGCACAGCTTAAAAAGTAGGTTTATTATCGTACAAAGAAGGTTCTTAATCCTGAAACGGGTAAGTCTCTTACGCCCGGTTAAAAAATAAAATTTTGCCCTCTAGCGTCTGTTTTTGTTACTACTTAACAAAGTTTACTTTTCACGCCGCTAGGTGGTGCAAGAGTACGAACGAGCTGTTATATTCCGCTTGGGTCGTTTGCTCAAAGGAGGTGCCCGCGGTCCCGGTATCTTCTTCATCGTCCCGTGCATCGATACTTACCGCAAAGTTGATCTTCGTACCGTGTCGTTCGATGTCCCACCGCAAGAGGTAAACAACCAGTCTTTTTATTTTCGCCTTTTTTTTCTTTTTGTTATTTCAAATTCGCGCTTCACCGACCATGTTCATCGTCGTTACGATCATCACGTTCTTCATCATTTCCTCTTCATTCAACAGTATTATATTTATTGTTTTTTAAATTGTCGTTCAATTCGGGGGAGGGGGGGCTTCGTCAAGGTCGATTGAGCGTGAAGAACATTCAGGTAATTCGTCGAAATGAAAGAGAAAATAAAGGGCCAATAGATTTTTGTTCAATTTCCAACGAATTAGCAGAAAGCAGCAAAGCTTTTTTTTTTTTAAATTAGCGGTTAGGCAAAAAAATTAAATTTTATTTTATATTACACGATCTCATTAAATAATCTCTTTGTTTAATTCCCCACCGGCTGAAGATGGACCCAAGTTGGAATCTGTGCAATTTAAAATTAATCTCTTATTTTTCCACTAAAATTAGAATTTTTCGTACTCTCGTTTTTCATTTTATTTTATCGATTGGACGGGCATTTGATTTCATTTTTGTTATTGGCCATAGGTTAAATGTTTTTATGACGTTATTCATCGTTCTATAGTGCAGTATGCTGGGGGTGTATTATTATTTATTTTAATTTCATCAGTTTTCTCTTTTAATGTTTTTTAAAG
Source organism: Daphnia magna (assembly GCF_020631705.1). Classification (NCBI taxonomy): domain Eukaryota; kingdom Metazoa; phylum Arthropoda; class Branchiopoda; order Diplostraca; family Daphniidae; genus Daphnia; species Daphnia magna. Next base: position 1,290,793 of record NC_059191.1, read on the forward strand.
AATTTTTTTATTTTCGGTATTAGTATAGAGACTGTGCGAATCATGACATAACGAAAAGTCACTTTACCTGATTTAGTTTTTTTATTGAATAATTAAGTTCTTTTTTACACTGTTCGTCAAATAGAGCAACTGAAGGGAAAGACAATAGCGACAACAAAAATTAGACATTTGCAAAGCGCCACCTTGTGTTATTAATGCAGGTCTTGTCGCGTGACTCGGTCACGGTGAGCGTAGACGCCGTAGTCTACTACCGCGTCAAAAACCCCATCATGGCCACCAACAACGTCGAGGACTACAGGTTAGCCCCACACCCCAAATAAAAAAGCTAAATTTGCAACACCAAAACAAACAAACGAATTAAAAAACAAACAAAACAAACAAAACTTAAATTAATTTGCCACTTTTAAACAATCCTTGTACGATAAAATCCTTCACTTAGCCGAGTATTTTTTTGAAAAAAAAACACTTAAATTGTTTTTAACTGGAATGTAAATTTTTTTTTCTAACCTAAAACAACAAATAATAAAATAACCAGTCTTGCTTTTATGACATTAACGAACAACGAAATATCTTTGTAGATCTCGTGCACGTGTGTGTCGTAACAAATCCGTGTGTTAACGGAAAAAATAAGCATCCTGTTATGCATGAATAGCGAAGCATGTGTTTTTTAATGAAAATTTTAACACCGGTAAAACACGTTTCGATTTCTAGCTTATTATACCATTCAGTTGCCAGTTTACGTCAAAGTCGAAGAGAAAGGACAAGGTCGAGCGGGGTGGGATGTAAATCAAATTGAATTGATAAGACTGACCCGCTTTTTGTTGCTGGTTTAAAAGGAGGCCATTTTAGGTTCGATTTCATGTCGTATAATGGGCCCGATAATTAAGGACTGCGAATAACATAAAAACGCGTACAAAGTTAAGAAAAGTCAAACACACTTTCCCATCATCGTTCACGGATTGTCATTTTATTTTTGTTGAATTATTTGGTACGATATTCCCTTTAAATTTTTGTAAATAGACATCCCTGCCAAACTTGATTTTCCCGAGAAATCACGATTCCCGTAAGACATTCCCGAAACCGGTTGACCATTTGCAATTGTTCAGATTGCAATGAAATGCCAATTATTATTAGCCTGTGACCGACGACACACCACCTCATTCTTTGTTTGCATGTGATCCTTCTTTATATTGTCCAGATCTTGTCACGCGACTCGGTGACGGTGGCCGTCGACGCGGTCGTCTATTACCGCGTGCAAAATCCAACTATAGCCGTTTCGAATGTGGAAAATTTCAGGTAAAAATTCATCAACTCCCAAAACAGCCAATAACTAAAAAAAAAAAGGATCGAACACATCACCAAAATTAGACACACAAAAAACTAACCCAGTTCATCATATCAAGATGACACAATTAACCAGATTTCCCACTTTGGATTTTGATGCGAATCTGTCGGGGGAATTTTATTGCTTCATATCAGATCTTTCATTTCCTTCAATCATCTTTTTTCTTCTCTGTAATCTATACCCAATTGTTGTACGATGGGTATCGCTCAATCTTCTACCATAATTATTTAGTAATTCGTCGTGCGTTAAAATTAATTTTTTTTAAATTGAGGAAGCATGGGTTTCTTAAATAGAAGAATGAAAGTTTGGACATCACGTGATCACTTACCAAGTGAATTTGGGGGGGGCACCTTGATGTTTATTTAATAATTTAATTTTTAAAGATGTAAATTAGCTACCGTTTACAAATGCCTATCGGCACACAAAAAAAAGATCGAGCAATGGTCCTCAAGCGGATTTTTTGTTTTTGATTATAAATATCCAGACACTTTAATTACGTTTTTTTAAAATAGAATTATACATTTTTTTTTTTGCTGTGTGGGGAAAAAAGCCCATGGTCGAATCGCGAGTTTGCACTTTCGTAGAATCACGATAGGCATTGATATCTTTTAAGATGAACCTATCAATTTATTTATTTTCCCAAACACTAAAAACACCTTTACATTCGAGTGCATTATTTAAACCTAAAAAGAAAAACAAAACCAAGCAGTTCCCTTTGATTTGTTGATTGTATGGTCATTTTTCTTTTGCGCAAACAAAAATAAACCTCGCATGGTTTCTTCGTTACGTGACTCTTAATATTCATTATTATGACACCATATCCTTATTGCCCACCGTTTGGTTTGAATTTTCTAAAAAAAAAAAAAAATTAAAATTGTTCTCGTATTACCAGCAAAAGTTGAATTGGATTCACACTTGAAAAATTGATACTTTGGAGCTGTGTGAACCGTTCAAAATGAAATGATTCTATACAAATTTGATTAAAAAAAAAAAGATAATGGTCAAACTCCATAAATATCAAAGTATCAATCATATAGTTTTAGTGTGCGTACATAAGTTCCATAGCCATTTAGTCGTGATTCATTTGATGCTTGAAGATGAAACCATTTAAAATGGAATGGGTTCATTTGCGCATATGGCGTGCGCCGTTTTCACTCTCACGCGACACACAAATGTTATTTTCATTCTTCTTTCTCTCTCTCTCTCTCTCTCTACATAATGCATGTGTAACCTAATCCAGAGAGTCGTAATGGCGTCTCCATTTAAAGCCAAAAAAATGGCACATTTTTTTTGCCTCTTTTCTTTTTCTAAATAATTCGTGCGCAATCCACCATGACGACTCTCAACTTCAAGATGAAATCGAAAACCTTCCTAATATTTTCACCTTCTTTGGCGCCCACTCACCATCATCACCTTTAACAACCCCATCGTAATTTTTCTATATTGTTTCAACTTTTTTATTGTTGTACATCAAAACAGTCACTCGACCCGTTTGCTGGCCGCCACGACTTTACGTAACGTGTTGGGTACCAAAAATTTGGCCGAAATTCTGTCTGAACGTGAGACCATCTCTCATACGATGCAGAGCTCATTGGACGAGGCCACCGACCCTTGGGGTGTTAAAGTCGAACGTGTTGAAATGTAACTCAAGCAATCATCCTTTTTTTTTAACGGTTTATGAGGTGGTGGTGTCTTAACGACTTGCGCGAATGCCTTTTTTTTTACAGTAAGGACGTTCGTTTGCCCGTGCAACTTCAACGTGCAATGGCTGCCGAAGCCGAGGCTGCACGTGAAGCTCGTGCTAAAGTCATCGCTGCTGAGGGAGAACAAAAAGCTTCTCGTGCTCTTCGAGATGCGGCTGAAGTCATTGCTGAATCTCCAGCCGCTCTTCAGGTATATGAGGAACTTGTTAGTGTTATTCCTGTAATTGAATAACGGACGAATTCCTTTCTGGGTTGCTGTTTAGCTACGCTATCTTCAAACGCTCAACACCATTTCAGCCGAGAAGAATTCAACCATCATTTTCCCGTTGCCGATCGATATATTGAAACATTTCATCAAACCTAGTAAGGTAGATAAATATGATTTGTGAGGAAAGCAGCCATGTCACGTGATGGATAGATTGGCAATCGACATAACTTTTCGGTTGCAGTACGACGACCGCACACTGCCCACACACAAAAAATCATGTAAAACATAAATATGGAACAATAATGTTATCGTTATTTCAAAATGCCATCAACTTTCAAAAGAGTTACATTGAAAACGACACTGGCACGCTATAGAAGAATCTCAGTCATTCAGCCAACAATTGAACCAGACGACGAAAGGATCTTTTATGATCCAAAATGGCGGCTCACCTGAATTCACCGCTGTCATTTCCTAAATTTTAGAACGCTATTAAAAAAAAAAAAAAAAAAATCTATCCCTCCACATGAACGATTTGTTAAAAAAATTACTTATGATTTTTTTTCTTTAGCTGATGAATGACATTTTCTTTTAACTCGTTTGTTTTGAACAAGAATACGAAGCTGGCGTTATTGCCATGTCATCATCACACGTTATGTACAATTGAATTTCGTCCTACAGTAATTCTATGTGTGTTCGGCCGTGACACTAATTTTATCTCTTCATGACATTATCAAACAAAAAGATAAGCACGAATTGGGTAGGATTACATTAACATCAATCCAAAGTCAATAATATTTGACAAGAAATCTGTCCATTCAGTCCAAATCTCCTTTCATCTTTTTCTTGTTTCGCTTTTTGTGCTCGGATGATTGCTTTATCGGGTGCAGGGATTTTCATTATGTGTGTGTAAAAAAAGAAAACCTTCTCTGATTCCCAATCACGAGCGATATTTTGTCCCTTATCTTTTTATCATCTAATGGTCGAATGTGCACACAATGCTAGTCCCTCTATGTCTGTTCCCTTTCATTTCTCATACGGTCAAAGAGAAAAAGGAAATCCTGAATTTTGTCTTTTCTTTTCTAAACATTTGTCTCAATCGTATTTATTATTATTACATCATCATTGTTATCTACTTATATATCTCTGGTAAATACACAAGATTGCAACAATCACAGAAACTGTTTTAACGACAACTTACGTCGTTTTTGCGTTCTTTTTTTTTTCACTTTTCACAATGGAGATTTCCAAGATGGCCGCCAAATGATTAGAAAACACTGAAAAGGATTTGTCGAAAAAATAATAATAGGAGGAGGAGAACGTAAAAAGAGAAAGAATTTTCTGGAGGGGATAGAGAAAGAAAGAAAAAAGGTCTGTTTCGTTCGTCGTCGTAAAGAGCAAAAAAATGAAAAAATTGGACAATGGGTTACTCAATAAGCATGACTAATTACCATCTGAGATAATACCTGATGGCTCGCGTATGGGCCTTTAAAAACATGTTAACGGTTATCGTGGGAGTGTATGTTTTGACTCAAACCACTTACAGAGTTTCGCCTTTCTAATCAAAATGACCTTCGATAGAGAGCCACCATTTGCAAATGTCCGACATGAAAATCTTCAAACAGTTCGAAAAGACATTCCATTTTTGTTTCCAATTTTCTTTTGGCGGTAGATCAATTCTTCTCAATGTCTAATTTTTCTAACCTTAGCTGTTAACGAAGTATGGCCATAACTGGACCTTTCCAATCTTCTCGTCATTGGTGTTTTGTGATGATCGAAAACGTTGACAAACGTTTTGACGGCAGAACCAATCTGGCCGAGCCTTACGGCGTTATTGCCAAGAACAGTATTGTCGTCCACCCTTTTTTTTCTTTTCTTTCAAAAGAAAATCTGTCAACTCTTGATTTCCACACAAGGAAAACTACTGTAAAAATAAAAAATACTGTTTATATTTTATTACATATTCCACTGAAGGATTTACAGTTGAATACAGTCTTGATTGAGTTGACGATCTTGTCTATGATGGCTGACTTCCGGTTTTGCGGATGACGAGAAAGAAAAAAAGGCGCCATAATAATTTCGCCACTTGGCAACAGCGCAGCTGCTTCGTGAATACAGAAGTAAGGGGCATGCAGGCGCCCTTTTTCACTCTACACAATTTCTAATAGGAAGGCGCGCGTTCACCTCCGCCAAGTCAGTCTGTGTTCGGCCGTCGACCCACGCGTGTCTGTACTCGTTTCTCGAGTTTTTCCTTTCTAACCTCGTGTGTCTTGTGCGCTAACATGCATGTGTGTGCTCGTGTGGTTGGCTATCGCTAGTTGGTATTTTGAAGAAAACGATAGACGTGAAACAAGATATTGGAAATTTGATAGCTCCTTTTTCTTTGAGGTTTTGGGGTAATTGAGAAAGTTCGATTGGGAGAAAACGTGTGAATACGGTCATAAACCAATCGTTGACTAATGTGTAAGAATGACCATACTTTGAATTACAAGTGACATTGACTGGCCTAACCGTTTAAAAGAGAACAAATTAACAGATTTCTTGATTGATGCTGTTTGGCTGGGTCTAATTTCGGGGAAACTAAAATGGCCGACCATCTGTCTCCAAGGCCGAGTAATCGGATGCTGCTGACCAGAACAAAAAGGATCCCGCCATTCCCGTGCCGAGTTGAAGGATGGCTCAACATATGCGGTAAGTTCCTTTTTAAAAAAACCCACATTTTTTCAAATATTTCAACGAGAAACGCAGAACAAAGTCATTAGGACGTCCATCTTTTTTTCTTTACCGTTTCTGTTTCTTTGAGGGCATCGTTATTACTTGGGCTACCTAAAGTCATTTTCAGTTAATCCACATTTTCGGTATTGCCAAGTGAATGGCCAGCTTGGGTATTCAGATGGCGTGGAAGCAAAAATGGCGTGTCTGATGACGTCCCATTAAGACGCGTGTCTGTAACGCGAGGCGGCGTTCATTCGAGAAAGGAATGTTTAGCTACACCCTTTTTTCTTATTTCTTTGAGATTTTTTCGGTATTTTCTTAATTGATTTCCCCTCACGTGCTGATTGATTTTCTTTTACCTGTGCGGCCATTTTGTTCAGCCCACATGTCATCGACAGAAAAAAAATGAAAAGAAAATGGGAAACGAGTTTGCGGTTGAATGAATGGGTTTCCGTTAAATCGTGAAAGTCTCATAGTTTTTTCCCCCGTTGGCTAACAAAAGGGGGAGGGGGACCTTGTTACGTAAAGAAAAATCGTTTTGTTTGGTTATTTCAAACAAAACTAGCATAAAGGAAATGAGGACCATTATCGATTAAAGCCTATCATCGAAGTTTGACATGTGACCTTTTTGTTGACTTGATTGTCTATTTGTGTATTTTTCTTGTTGTTTCTTACCTTTTGAAAAAGATGGGCATTTTTTTTTTAACGATCCGCTGTACTACTCCACCCTTCTTTTAGTTGTCTAACGTAAAAGTATCTACAAAGCCGTGATTTCCGGCCGGGGGTCCCCTTTTCTCATGTGACAGGGATGACCTTTTTGATCTCTCACGGTGTGTGTTGCTCTTCTTGCACGCACGTGGAAAAAAAAGGGCCAATGAACTTTTTTTTTGGCGGTGAAAAAAAAACGGGCGCGGTTCGCGTGTGTGTGTGTCTATGATTTCGAGATGATGATGATGACGACTGTACAAGTCATCGACGTGTTCCGTGTGAATTTCTCAACGAGTTCACTGCGCTTATCATCACGCTGTCATTGATGTCATTTTTATTTTTGACACACCGTGTGTGTGATCCAGTTTCCTCTTGTATTATGGTTGCTGAACCCCCTTCTTTTTGGAAGCGTTGACTAATTTATTGATGGGGAGGGGATTTATTTGCATTTTGAAGAGGCTGGAAATTGTTGATTGTCAAAGTTCAATCCTCCCAAAACCCTTTGTGTATTTTCTGTGTTATCGATTTTCGCCTTTGGCGCCAACTTCAAAAAGAAGTCAAACTCGAAAGAAAGAGATCGACATCTCTTCTTCTTCTTTTTTTTACAGAATCCCTACGGCATCAGTACGAGTTGGAATCACCCTAGAGGCTTGCAGCAAAGTCGCTTGTTTAACTCTTCTCCCGTGACCGAAACTTTAATTAGATTGGCCTTGTGAACTACATGCAGACGTTCCAAACGAGAGTTTTTTCTTATGAAGATCAACAAACGGACTCCCTACATTTCTTTCCCTGGGATTATTAGCGCATCCAGGGGGGTTGGTGGTTGGACAAGAAGCTAAAAAAAAAATGCGTTTTTCTTTTGTTTCGTGACGTTACTATGGATACGTTAGTAGCTTGAAGGCTTTCTATAGTTTTTGATAACTTTGTTGTCCCCCTTTGAAAATAACTAGGGCATTGCTGTACCTTTAAAACTTTGATTAAACTTGACAAGCTGTTTGAATCAAATGTTACCTGCCTTAGATGTGGGTCATCATTTATTCAAAGATGCTCAGTTTGAAGGGAATAAAAAAGAGGCCGCTCTTATTGTTCATATTCGCTGAGCGCGCACTCCGTCGCTGTCCATCCATTATGCATCCCAGCTACATCACTTCTCAGAGATGGATGGGGTTCCCCCTCTCTTTTGCACTACTGTGTCCAATTTTTTTTGGAGACACCTATTGGGTGTGACTGTCAAGGGGGAGTGAGAGGCCCGAAGTCTTCTATGGATCAATAATGGATTTTGGCGCAGGCTGCGCACGCTCTCACCGAAAAATAAAAACTTCATTAAAGTTGATGGTAATTTTCTCGAATTCAAAATTTTTTTATTTTTTAGTTGGGAGAATTCAATAACGTAGAGACGGGGACATATGGACCAGCTCCTTTCATCTCGTTCATTATTGCGTTAACGAAAGCAGGCGATCTATAGTCGATTGTCCCCGAGGCACTGAAAATGCAGTGCCATTTTTTTCCCAGATTGGAACGACATGGAAAACAGAAAGGGAATTCCAATGTCACGTTTTACCGGCTAGAAACAATTCACAGAATTTTTTGGGTTGGTTTGCTTTCACCCTCCTATTTTGTGATGACCTTAAAAAACTAGATTTACTCATTTTTTTTTTCAAAATTCCCGCCGACATGACCTAACCGTACAAACGACTTTTCGTTATTTTACACATTCGTTCTGGGAAAAAGAGGCTGATGGATTGCCCCGAGTATAACAATCAAGAGGTGCTGAGTTTGGGTGGTAGAAACCTCCTTTTTGTTTTTTTGCATGTCGGGCGGGGAGTCCATAAAACAAAAAAAAAAAAGTTTTAACAAAATTTGTTTCTTCTCAAAGAGTCGTAATCTTCTTTTCTTGGGTTCGCTGAAGAACTTTGAAAGACAAAAGAGGTACATATAAAAATGGCAAGAGAGATTTTGCTGACTGCGTGTGTAATCCGTCAGACCATTCGCTACTGAAGAAGCTGCTGATGCCACAGGGCAATTTGGCAAACAACAAATCGATACTCCTATTAAAATTTGTTCTTCTTTTTCCATATCTTTAGATATTTAAAATGTAGGTCATTTTTTTTTATCGTGAAAAAATGGGAGAAATCACGAATGTGTTGATCTAACGGGCTACTTTATTATTGTTTTTTCTTGCTCTGTCCGTTGCGGCCAGCAGTGAAAACAAATGCTATTTTTCTTTTTCTGTTTTTCTTTTTGAATTGATCAAAAGAAAATCCCGAGCTATTTTTATGCGCTACCAGAGGTATCATCATCTTCCTGGGGGTATCCTTTTTGAAAAAAAAAATGAAGGCGGTCTCGCCTGAAGGGTCTTACCACAACAACATTCGATGGCGGCTTTTTTTTTTTATTATTAAATGGTATATCGCCTTTACAGTAGAGAAACTCCCTTCAAACAAAATAGTTTTTCAACAAAAATTTCATTTTTCAAAAGAAAAAAAAAAATATTGGTTTTGATAATTTTTTTTTTTACAAAACAAAAATGTTGAAGCTTTTTGATGAGTGGTCACGACCGGTCCGGCTTGTTTTTGCGGTCTTTGCGGTGGGAGAAAGCAAAAAAAAAAAATGGAGGAAAAGATGAACATCCGCTTTCTCTTAGCCAACAAAAACTTGAAAGCTGTTCCGTATGTCAGTTTCCTTCCGATTTCTGTGCAATTGTTTCCTCCCTTTCCGTGATCAATAACCTAACCCACACCCCACCCTCTCGAACGGTGAGAGAGCGCCTACCGATAGAAAATCCCCCACATTTTTTTTTTCTGGTTAGGTGTCCATGGTAGCTTGATCGATCCACCTTTCCATCAACTCTTAATGCACTCAAGTTTACTCTGACCCACACTCCGCCGACCCAAGAGAATCCTTGTTTCCTCCCCACTACGACTCAAGAAAAAAAAAAAAAAGAAACTTGGCATTTTGTTGTATTTGTCTGGAAAGAAAACCGACATGTGTGTACATGGAACGCTAGACTACACACTTCACTTGTTTACGCTTCATCGATCTTTCCAGTTCTCTCCTCATTTATTTTTTTTTTTCCCTCTTTCGTTGTGTAACCGAAAGAAATAAGCTCGGACCGTGCTGGGTCCTGTAACGACCGGGGGCCGAGGGTTCATTGCTGATTGGTTTCATTAGACGACGAGGACGCGCAAATGTGCACAAGATGACGGGTCATTAATCCCTTGTTATTGTCTATGGCGGGTGGGCTATTACGAGGTTAGATACATTTCGGGTGTAGTGTAAAACATTATTGGGATACAAACAAAAAAATTGTGGATCGTTGTGCGCACCGCTGCATGTGACTTTTTAAAAGTTAAAGAAATAAAAGAGGATTTTTGTTTGGGGGGGACCGGGATTCTAATCCGCTTTCGGGGCCCGATTCGCATCTTATCTGCTAAACAAACACGAAGAATAAAAGGGGGGGATTGTGGACGAGTGGGGGAAGGAACTTTTTCCGGATGCGACAATGTCAGACTTATTTTATTTGGTATAAAAAAGAGAGAGAGGGAAAGATTTGCGGATGGTGTCCGTCTTTTAAGACCTGCTCCCTTGTCGGTGTAGAAATCTCTCACGTTTTTTTTTCTCTTTGGTTCCTCTTTATTATTCTGTCGTGTGTGTGTGGGGGGAGGCGGATCGAGGGTGTATTATCACGCTTCGATTGATTGCCTCTGTGATACGTACGCAATCGGACATTTTTTTTTATTCCAATCCATTTTGATCGATCGATGCAACTATATAGAAGTTGATTACAGTAAATTTCACTTTTTTGGCAATTTTCTTTAAATATTTTGTACTAATAATTCCTGAAAAAAAAATAAATTTTATTGTTTAAAAACAAAAAGTGGAGAGGAGGAAAATGTAAAAGATTTTTAGATGAGATTTTTTTCTTCCCCCGACACATTGTGAAACAGCCAGGTGTTTTTATGATGGAAAAGCTGGCAGTTTTTCACCGTTAAACATTTGAGTGTATGTCGACTTTAAGGGAAACCATTTTTTTTTTACGTGAAACTCTCCCCTCCCCCCTTTTATGACGCAACGTTAAAGTTGAAGCTTTACAACTTTTTTGTTTCTCTCTCTTTCCTGATCCTCGTTTGATGGTATCAAAAACCACAAAAGTAGGGGGTGTAGGATTGATCCTTTTGTGTTTTCGGCTGCCTCATTAGTTACAACGACAATCGACTTGATTGCCTTGCCTCGTAAAATCACTCCCTTTGTCGATCGATAACCTTTCTGTTGTATTGACGTGTGTGTTTAGTTTTGTGCCATTGACATCATTATCTGGTGAATGTTGGAACTTTCAATGTTCTACTTTATTCCGGATTTTTCTTTTTCAAACAAGAAAAAAAGAGAGAGAGAGATACGTTTTTGTTACAAACCGGAAACGTAATTTTTTTGGGGGTGATTATCTTGTCTTATTTTTGTTGTTTCCTCGTGAGAAATTTTTTTATTTTTTCCTTCCTCTTTTTTCTTCTTTTCCTTTAATTTTATTCACAATTTTTTTTGGGGGGGGTTTTCCGCATTCGAAGTCCCGTGCGTGTTTACCTAAAAAAAAAACCACAAAAATCTTCTTAAAAAAAAAAAAAAATTGGGGTTGATGTACATTTATTTATCCTACCCGCCAACCCTACATGCCGAAATATAGGGGTCGTGCGCGTTCATAGCTCCCGCGGTTCAGTGCATACGGTTCCCTCATGATTATGCGTTCCAACGGTTAAGGGGTTGGAAATTTATCAATCCCGTCGTGGTTGGGTTTCCGATCGTGACGCTAAGATACACAAACTTTTATTTAGTTTCATGAAAAATATCGTGTATCTCATGTCCAAAGACATAAGCGGCCCGTATTTTTTATGCGGGCCAGTTGTCAGACATTTTGTTTTTTAAACAGTGGCTATGTAGTCAGCTGATTTGTTGAAGAATGTGTGTGCACCTCTTTTTAGCGAACACATTGTGTCGTGTAATCATGGGCGTGGTGTTCGCAGACGCAATTAAATTGTAAAAAATCACAAAAATGAATTGATGAATGGCGTATTTCAACTTGATTTATTATTTTTTAGTGGATCACTTGAAGAGACAACAAAGAAAGAGAATTTTTATTTTGTAACGATTTATTTTGTCGAATTTTGTTTGAAATTGAGGTCAAACCTGCCGGGCTAAAACGGCTGCCATTAGCGTGATTGAATTCCTCCGTCAAGACCCACATTTTTTGTTTTTCATGAAATGAGTAAATTTCCATGATATGTTTCATATGTTGGGAGAGGGGGGAGACAAACAAGACGCGGGCAGCGGTACGCTTTTATCTCTGCACTAATTACTTGCTTATCTTTATGTCTTTGCTTATTTGAATGAGGTCAGAAAGAAAGCAAACAAGGCGGGGGGAAAGAAAACGAGTCGATGGCTTCTTCTTCGATTAGTCCATTTCGTGAATAACTCTATGCAAATCTCGCCGCTGCCGTCCCATTCCCTTCTTTTTAATATGGAGTGTGAGGTTGGTGTTAGCCGCCACTGCATTATACTACGAGCTACTGGTTTATTATACACATATAATATTTTTCCATTAAGAAAGAAGTTTCATTTCTCCAGCTTTTAACGTTTGGTATGCGGTTTATTTTTGTTGTTGTTGTTGTTTCACTAACGGCATTTTCTCCGTTTCTTCTAACACGCCCTTGGGCAGATTCTTTAAACCTTGTTTTATCGACTTCAATATCTTCATTGAAAAAGAAGACGACGCACAAGGATCGTGACTTTTTTTATATTTTATTTTGTTATTCATAATATTAGACTATCCATTCCATACGAACAATGAAATTTTTTTCTTCTTCTCGTTTTTTTTTTAAGATCTTTTTCGTTTCAATCTCCTTTGTCGTTTATCTCCCATTTCTTTCTATGGTTTGAAGGGAAGTGTGACGCGCTCACAACTGTGGATCGTCTTAAAAGATAAGAAAAAAAAAAAAAGAGCCCTGAAAAATTGTGACAATTTTGATGGAAACAAAGCCATGGAAAAAGGTGGGATTGGGAGGACGTTATCTCACTTCCGCACGACAGGGCGTCCCCAGGGCTGGAAAATTGAATGTTTTTGAATGATACGATAGATATTTATAAAAAGAGTACGTGTCATATATGTAGTTTTTCTTTTTTTTCCCTCTCTCTGGCAATAACGGTGGAAAAGCCACACATCTTTTGTACGTAGAACGTTGGTATGTTCGGACTTTTTTTTTTCCTATTGTATTATATATCAAACTTGACCCCTTTCTAAAGAAAAAAAAAGAAAAACGTAAAATAAAACAGAACACGAAAAAGCTGCAGGGGTTGTGGGAACCAAGCACACGCTCACTCACGGGTCAGATCAGGTAATTACCTGTTTTTTTGGTTTTTTGTTTTGTTTTTTCTCCCTTCTTGATTTCACGCCGGGAATGTTTTTAACTTGTACGCCTTTAACACACACATATAGACACGCACTTTAAAAAAAAATTTTTTTCTTCTTTTGGAGGGAAAAAAAAGTACGCACGGCAGGGGGGGTTAGACGCGCGTGCCCTTTTCCTCCCATTTTTTTTTTTGAAAGAACGCGCGTATTTAAATAGCCATCAGAGAACGAATCTTTTTTTATTTTATTTAACGGTTTTGATGGTGTTTTAGTACAAAGTGTTACGATGGTGCAGAACCAAGTGGAAATCGGTAACGATACGTGTTTCCTGGTCTTAACGATTTAGAAAGAAAGAAAAAAGAAAGAAAAACAACACTTTTGAGAGGGAATGTTTGGTGGCAAAAAGGCTAAAAACAACAACCTGTTATTATTATTCGTGGTATTTTGGATGTTTTTTTTTTGTAGCTCTCGTGTCGTTTTTTTTTTGTTTGTGGGTAACGATATTCATTATTATTATTACCGATCGTGGTGGTAAGTTTCAAACGGCCGGAGAAGAGAGATAACTAAAAAAAAAAAAGGGGGGTACTAAACAAGTGTCATTGAAAATCAAACGAGCCGTGAACAATAACGTCTTTTTTTTGGGGCTTCGCGGTGTTGCTCTTGCACACAATCCCTATTTACGTCACGGTTATTATTTTTACCAAACCGAGAAGAAGAAAGGGAAAAAAAAAATCGAATTTTGCGCTCGCTGTACGACATCTAGCGGTCTTTTCTTGCACGAAGCCGATTTGTTGATGGTACAATTAAACATCGCTAGATGGCGTGGGCGCAGTTCCTAGAGAACAACAAAATAATGACACCAGGTGTGAAGCAACATACAAAAAATAAATAAAAAAAAAAAAAAAAAAGGAGGCGGAGGAATGGCAAGATTGGCTTTCACCCACCCGGAGTGAAACGGGTGGTGTTGTAATCATCCACTAGTTGTATGTTTTGGCTACGCATCTCTTAATATTTTGTCTGAACTCTTTTTTTTTTTTCTTCTTCTTCTTTTTCTTTTGGCTTCTAGAAGGACTTCTTTTTTTGTGTGTTTTCTTTTATATTTTTTTGAAGAGTGAACGCGAACAGCGCAACAAACTCTAGGAAGGTGAACCGTTAGATTGGCTCTAGTGAACCACCACCGGCCATCCTTTCGGGGATCCTTTTGCTTCGCATTTTGAAAGGAAAAAAAAAAAGCACCGCACTTTGTTGGTTTGTCCGGGTGAAGCGAGCGAGGTGCATAGCCTCATCCTTCTTTCCTTTTATTTTTTTCATCGAACCTTGTCGAGCTAGTCGAAAGGACTTTGAACCGTTTTTTCTTTTCTTATCTTCACTACACAATTCTCCCCGCCTGTCTGTCTTTCATTCTTTTTTGTGTGTGTGTACTTGCTCGCCTTGGCTTAGCGCCACATTAACGGCATTCACCCACATCGGTGTGTGTGTGTGTGTTTGCGGCGTCGGGTTCACTGCCAAAATTGGATGGAAACAGACACACAAAAGAAACTGAATGAATCTGATTGATCCTATGACTAAGTCTCTCTCTCTCTATCTAGGTGTACATTTTTTTTTTCTCTTTATTTCTTCTCAAACAAATAAATAGCCACCGTGGTCGCCACCATGTGGCCATTTCAAACGATTGGGTTTTTGTTGTCTGAATGAGAGAAAGAAGAAGCAAAATCATTAACGGAGAGAGGTCCCCCCTTTTTTTCCGTTTGTTCATTTGCGTCAACATCCAGCTGGGACGGCTGGCATGAGAAGAAAGACGAGATGATGTTTTTAAAAGAACAAAAATTATGCTGCAGTTTTTTTCTTTCTTTCTTTCTTTTTTTAGTTTGATGGTATTTAGAAAGAAAAAAAGGGAGTTCTTTTGTCGCTGGTGTTATGATGCAGCCAGCCCCTTCCTTATCGAGCGAATAAAAATTCGTCTTGCGGATAAGTATCCCAAACATGGCATTTTTCAATAAATCTCTGGAGGAAGAATTTAATTGAGTAGAAAGTTTGTTTGACCCAAACAAAGACGTTTCTGGGACGGTCGAGGGAAGTATGAAGCAACAGCCGGATCAATCGTAAAAGAAGGAGCAGGTTGTGACTCTTTGTGTGTGTGTGTGTGCCCGCATTATTATTTTTTTCTAATACGCCATTCAAAAATATTCCGTTAGAGAACTTATAATTTTTTTTTTTAAGCATAGACATCCCCCTCCACTGATGTTATGGAACATCTCAGAGCGAGCAATCTGTCAGCTGCTTTTTCGATTTTCTTCGCAAATTGTCTTCTCAATTTTTGTGCTTTGTTCTCATTGAATTCCAATTATATTTCGAGAACAGCAGCCCAGAAGCTTTTGACCGTAGACTCCCTTAAATGGTTACACACGCAATGAGTTAACTTCCAATTACGCACCGTTGGCTCCCATCTAACTGCCTGTTTTTTTCTCCCCCTCTCGCGCTGTTGAACTTTTGATGATGTCGCCATAAAGCAAGAAAGAATTCCGAAGAATTCATTTTGCTTAGTTAAATAAATGGCTGGGTAATGAAGAATGATGGGAATTAACTTTGGAGTGGAAAGTCGTGCTTGCTATGTGTCGCCGAGAGTTCGTAACGGCCTCGTTACCAAAAATAAATTTCTGTTGCCTAATTTTGCGGTGTTGCGTTTCTTGGATGATTTGCTTGGAATGAATATTCATCCCGCGCTCCCCCCTGCTGTTCGTTTTTTTTTTTTTTATATATACGCATTTTCCCGCACGTGATTTGTGCGATGGGATCTCCCTATTCTTCATAAATTGGGAGGGGGGACACTCCCAAAACGATTGCAATATATCCTGACATTATTTTTTCGAGTGGGACACACATTGAAAGGAAAAACGTAATTTGTTCTTTTGAAATACTTGGGAATTTATCTATTCTTCTCGCGTTGTTTTTCTTTGATAATCTCTCCTAGTGAACCGGATGTCCTTTTAATGTTATTTTTTTCCAGAAAAGAAAAAAAAAAAAAAGATTTGTAAATTGTTTTTCTTTCTCTTTTCACGAAAGCGGTCAACCCCGCTGGTAGACTACACCCAAAAATGAACTTTGAATACCAAGAATTTCCATACCATTAAGAATGAATTTTGATGATCCCCCCCCCCCTTTTTTTTTAAAATGCTATTCCTGAAACGATTCAAAATGGAACACGGTTCTTATCCTGTTTACCTCTCCTCCTCCCCCTCCACTCTTTTCGCACTGTACATGCAACAACAAATCGTTTTCCTAATAATATCAGACTATTATGATGGAGCAGGTTGAGAGAAAAATGGGTGGAGCTTGTGTCGCTCTTACACAATTCAGCCGCTGTTTTCTTTCTTTCTTTTTCATTTCTTTTTTTTTTTAAATCACAGAAACGCGTTGTGTGTGTGTATCTAGTTTGTATGGCAGTAGTAACTCGTGTTACTACCGCCAGTACGGAAGATCATTTTCATCTTCTTTTTCGAAACAACCCATTGCTAGCGGCAATTTATCCATTTTATTTTATTTTTTCCTTTTTCAAAAAAGGCATCGAGTTGAAAAAATAAAATAAAATAAATTCTTTTTACATTATTTTTTGAAACGGAATGTCGGCAGCCCCCCAACACACACACAGACACAAAACACTAGCGAATGCCGAAGGACTTACCACATTTCACAGTCCCCGCCCACTTGTGTGTACCTGCCGGCGTTCGGGAGAGAACGTGCTGCCACACTCACCTTCTCCCTCTCTCTCTCTCTCTCTCTCTCCCCTTCTTCTTGCGATGCGAGTGCGTGTGTCCCAGCACAGCTTTTTTGCCTTGTTTCATCATTTAGTCTCGCTCCTGGTCTCGTGACGGTCGTGTCTCTAGAATCATTCCTCCTCCTCCTCTTCTTTTATTGATTAAAATTCCCTTTCCGTTCAATTTTCTTTCTGCGAATTGAACGTGATCGACTCTTCATCCGGATAATTATAGTGTCATCCCCTTAATAACAACCTGACATCACTGTGTGTGTGTGTGTGCGTGCGTGTGCGTGTTATTAAACGTATCGTGGAGGTTCTTCAGTGGATTGGAGGACGACGATGATTCTATCAAACTCTCGGACATCCCGCGTGTTTTTTTTGTTTCAAACCTTGAAACGTCCGAATCAGAAAGACTAGGAGTGAAGGGATTTAAAAACATTTTTTTTTCTCTCAAAATCTCAATTGTGAAACGAAAATAGTAATAATAATAATAAAAAAATATATATAGTTTGCGACGATCGACCTAGCAGGCGCAGTGTACTCTTTTGTTTTCCTTTCTTGACGTTTGTCGTGACCAAATACAGCACTGGACGCAGAGTCGAAAATAAAAGTGTTTGATGCCATCCTTTTGAGGAAAAAAAAAAGAAGAAAAAGAGATTTCCATGTTGTCGCTATAGATGGACTCTAGATTTTGAAAATCCCTTTTCTCGGTCTGTCCACAATCGTTTCGCTGCTTTCCATTTGCGCCGAGAAGTTTGTTTTTTTCAGAAAATTGTGAACAAGAAGTTGGAAGGGACGTGATTAGTTTAATCAAGTGCCTTTTCGGGGGGGAGCGGGGGCATTGGGAGATGAATAAGAATGGCGGCGGCGACGACGGACGCCCGACACGAATTCGTCACTGCTAGCCTCGGTTTGGTGCACCTGCGATCCGTTCCAGTGGTGAAAAATGAAGCTGGCGGCCAAGACGGATATGGCAAAGTGTCCAGCAGGAGGAAAAGGAAGCCGCGCTGTTATCGCGCCCTCTCCGGCGTCAGTTTTCAAAATTCTGTCGACGTTGCCGATGCCACGATCAGCGCAGCCGGCACGAACAGAAGCGGCCGGAGCGATAACAGTTACGACGAAACCTATTGCTGGGAAATGGATCGCGATCAATCGTCTTATTGCTGGACGGATCAGCAGCGAATAGCTCCCGGTCCGGCCACGACATCGACGTCTCCGGCCGGCACGGTGCGCGTCACATTTGTCCATCGAACGGTGACGGACTATTCGAATCGAGTGGCCACGTCTGACGAAGATGAAGAAGCTTTACACGTGGAGGAAGAAGAAGAAGAAGAATTCGGCCGATGAAGATTACGATCAATCGTCTGCTTCAGTCAGCGTGACCGGCAGCTATCATCATCACCACCACCACCAGGGCGCTGCAGCAATGGCAACGTCGCAGGCGGTGGATTCTGGCGATGCGGACGGCCAAGAACACATTTACGACACTCCATGTTCGGCTGAAGAGCTTTACCATTCTGACCTGTTGTCTGATTCCGATTTGTCCGGCCTGGATTTGTCCATTTTCGAGCCGGGCAGTAGTCCAACAACGGCCATTGGTGGTCGTGATGAAAAGAGCGGATGCCTTGCTAGCGCCGGTGCGGGTCAGCTGACGGACAAGAAGGGCAGAAAGGCTTTTATCTACCGACCCCCGCGGCCTCAACGGCAACTCAGTCGCGGCAAAACATTTCGTGAACGGCTGGCGAAACCCCTGCAGAAATTGTTTCACGTTCCAGCGCCACCCGCTGTCGATTACGACCAGTGCGACCACCAATCGGGACGTAATAGTTCGGCCGATACAACACCACCGACAATCGTTACCGACCTCGATACGGAACTATCAGCAGGTACACAAGAACAACAGCGTAGAAACACACGAAAAAAAAAGAGAAAGAAAACAATTTGATTGTTGTTATTTACAACTGCAACTACCACAACGATACGCTACGCACCGCAAAATGTTGTTCGATTATCAAATCGACTTAGGCGAACGAACAAACATTTTTTTGCCTCCTCACTTTTTAAACATGACACGGTTGCAGGTGTAACGTTGGGACAGTTATAGGAACTCGGGCTTAATTTTTCCTTATTGGATTTTCAGTGTAACGTCGCACGTTTTTATTTCATTTCTTTCATGCGTATCTAATTCGCTTGATTGAGAGAAACACGTTTTTTTTTTTTTCTTTTTGTGTTTGTGAAATGTCGCTGTAAATCTTGAAAACAAAACAAAGTTTTGCAGGTTATGCCGCTACTTTCAACCTTGCTTCTATCCAAGTCTTTTCATCCATTGATCGTGGAACGAATGGGGTGGGAGGAAAACAAAAAAATAAAATAATTAGTTTGTTTTATTACGTTTTATCAGAACGGAACGATTTAACAGTACCGAAATGATGACACTGTCGTTCGTCACTTCGGTTCCGTTGGTTTGTTTTTGTGTATTCGGCCTGTGTGTGTGTGTCTGTATGGCTGCGTACACACCTTGCGGTATTCCCCCCCTGTATAGAAAGTATCGTAAAGATGATCACTCTTGTACTTGTGTCAAAGCTGTCAGCTGTCATTACTAGCCGTAAAAAGGGGGGAGGAACGAAAAGCAAGGAAATAACAGCCACTCTTTAAGAGTACTGTTTGAATAATTTATTTTCTATTCACACAGCAATTCGATCAAAATTCCCCGTCCTTTTATGTTGGATTTTCGATTGATTTTTTTTTTTTATCTTCCGTCAAGTTGATCGATCCGCTTGTCTCGTTTAAAATAATTCTTTATTTCATTTTTTTAAATCTAAAATAATTCACGTGATTATTTCGTAATCATGGACGACATACCGGGACTACCGCTTCAGGTCATCTGCTAATAAAAATTGGGGGGATTTACAGGTGCGCCGATGATTGCTTTTCGCTGTTCCCCCCAAAGATTGTTGTTCAGCATTTACGATTATTGAACGAACGGAGCTGTAGGGCATTCTGGCGAATTTGCCGTGGCTTTTAACACATTCTACCCACTAGCGAAATTCAAATGACGATTCACCTGTGTCGCATAACGGACGTTTTCAAACGGTCAGGTCACTTTTACAAAAAAAATTCCCCCCCTCCCTTTTTTTCCCTCCCCCATTCAACGCACACAGACCGTGTTGTGTAAATCTTATTTTTCTGACCATGTTTAGTTTCGGTTATAGGTCTGTGTGATAGAGTGAAAGTTTTTTTTTCTTTTTTTTTTATACATCCCCCCCGCATTTCCATAAAGAAAATATCGTCACTCCTTTTCAGACTACATGATACTTTTCTTTCCTTTCTTTCTTTTTTTTTTTTTTTTGTGTTCCCATCATCAACCAGCAGCACATGATGATCCAGGTCAACTGGTCACACAATACATTTTGGTTGCCAGCTAACGTCGAGAGAGTTTACCTTCGTCTTCCTTCATTTTTTTTCTTTTCTTTCTCGGGGATTGTAGCAAAAATAGAAGGGGCTGTGCTGACACTGCAACATTTATTTTTTTTTCCCTTCTCAACACACGGACTAGATTTTTTAAAAATTGAAATTCTAAAAGATTCTTTTCACTCGATGTATTTATTCATTTTTTGCTGTCATTACATTTTTTGGTTGGGTCTTTTATGAAATCGAACGATGAGAAATTTCTTTCTAAAAAAAAAATGAAAATGAAAGTGCGGGTTTGTTATTAAATAACGCAATCAAAACCTTGATCCAACTTGTTAGACACGTTGCCATTATCTGATGCGGGATGCTGGTCAATTGTTTTGTTACGTTATTTTCTGGCCATCTCATCGGCTTTAAGTTTTGTTGAAAAAAAAAACAACATTCATTTTTTACATTGGCATAGAATGAATAGAATGTTTTAAAATTTAAAAGAAAATGAGATTTGAATTTTTCTTGAAAAATGTTTGTCTCTTTTATTTTTTTTCCATGAGAACATTCTCACGCGTGATTTGCCCGTCGGGTTATATGCTGCCGGTTGTGCAATTTAGAAAGAAAAAAAAAAGAGAGAGAGATAAAAGGATGACTGTATAGAAGTTAAATGCCGCTCGCATTAGAATCTAAATACGCGTCATTTCGTGTGCTGTGTGTAGTGCTCCGTTTGGGTTTTGTTCGAAAGAAGAAAATGAACGAAAGGCTTCAGGCGATGTAGGGATAGACCTTCAATACCACACCCTGACGTGAGTGAAGCGTTGGCGGTTGTTTCTTTTTTGCCCCCCTCTTTTCGGTTCACACGTTTCCAAACATTGGGCTCGCTAATTTATCGACAAAAGCAGTAAAACGCACGATAATACGAAAGACGTTTTGAAATTTTTATTTCTTTCCTTTCATTTTTTTTTTTGGTGGGGGTTCGTTCGTGAAAAATGTCAAGCGCAAAGGGAAATGAAGTCGTTGAAGATAATCTTCTGCCTTCACTTTACATGCAATTTTTGATTTAGGTAAAATAGATTTGAAAAAGGTTTATTTTTTTTTAGATTTTTTTGTTTTGTTGATTTGGCATTTTCGTGTGCTGCCCAAAAACTCTTTGAATGATGAAGTTTTGTAGTTGCAAAAAAAAAAAAAAAAACGTAGAAAAAGAAGACCCGGTCAAATATTATACAACATTCCCGTTAGTTGGCGTGTGTCCACACACACGCATCCAATTGTTTAAAACAACATTTTGTTCTTTTTTTTTTATACGACTAACGTCCATGATGGATAAGTTCTACATTTTTTACTGTTTACATACGAAAACAAAGAAGCTTGTATAACTTGCTCCGGAAATGGATAGCTGGACATGTCCGGTTTCTTTATTTTATTTTTATTTTTTTATTTCTGGGAATAATCAAAGCTCCTCTTTTCTTTTTTATTAAAAAAAAAAAAAACTGTTACACGTAATCCGTCACCTAGTTACAAATGTTAGATCCACTACATTTCTTTATGACTATATACACATGTAACTGTATCTGAACGTGGGAGACGTCAACTCATCCGTGATCTCTATTGCTACACATCCACCCGGATTTTCTCATAGCCCGGCCCTGTAAAAAAAAAAAAAAACCCAGTTGAGTGCACGTCGTCAAAGGCGTCGGTTCCCCCACTTCAATGTAAATCTCTGTTTAGTGCTACATATTTTGTTGTTGTTTTTTTTTTTATTATTGTTATTCCGTGCAACAACAAAAAAAAAAAAGTGCGTCGCTCATAAATTATTCAGCGATTAGTTGTTGGAAACATCCGTTAGATCGTAGACCTTCACGAGGCAATTGTTGCTGGCTATTGCCAACGTGATTAGTTTAATCCAGAAGATTCATTCGGAGCAAACGAAGGATAAGGAATGATGATTTGCCATAGCGGCCATTTGTTGGCTGCCAAATTCCGCCATTGGGTGGCCACAACCAGAAGCAAATACTATGACGGTAAAAAGGCTCTTTAAAAACCATCTGCGGATGTGCTACTCTTCTTTTATTCAAAGAAGAAATGTCCGTTCTTTATTTGATGTGTTGTCAACATTGAAAGAGACGAACCGACATTCTCCTTTTTATGGGACGATCGTTTCAAACGCTTTTATCGCGTCGAGCAGCAAAAGATGCCCTTTAAAAAAATAAAATAAAATTCTTCAACCTGTTGTGGGAAAAGTCGCCATTTTATTTTTTACATTTCCCCGGTTACATTAAGGATTTGATTTAATTCCGCGTTTCTCCCGAAGAAAGAACAGGATTCACAGACAGGTGAAAATAAAGCGTGAATTAAGCGCCGTGAGCTTTGCACACGAGAACAAAAATTAAACATTTTTTTTGTTTTGTTTGTTTGCTATCAACATAAATTTGTCTTTCTTTTTACCTGGGAGAAAAAGAAAGAAAAAAAAAAGCGGCAATCTGACTGGGTTACCTGGATATCCATCCTTTCTGGTCGTAATAAGAAAAATTAATAAGTCCTAGTTGTGGCATCCTTTGTGTGTAAAGATGTGTCGCGTCTAAAGAAGGTAAAGAGAAACAGACCGTAAACCAACCGCCAGTCTACCACCTCACAAAAGGGAAAAGAAAAAAAGTCGGTCACGCCCAATTTTGCGTGCGTTGTCTGTTGATGGACGTTGGTTAGTTTCACCTTTTTCGCATTGGGCACACACACACACACACACACGTAGAGGGCAAACGCATTCCATTGTTTTTTTTTTATCGAAACGATAAATCTTTATCCCGACAAAAAAAACAAAAAAAACAAAACAATTTTTTTTTTTTATATGCAAAAACGGACCGGCGATGTAAGAACAGAGATTTATTTCTCCTAGTTTTTTTAATTTGATTGTTGGCTCATTTTTTCTTGGGGGGGTCACTCGTCTCGTTGTTTATCTCGTCCACATTTTGTTGTCTTTTGTTTCGTTCTTTTCACGTGAACGAAATTACTCGTTTCGTCGCATTCCGCATTTCAACATTCCCCTGACATTTAAAATCTATGAAAGAATTGAGGATACCGTTTTTAAAATGCAAGAGGTCAAACGTGGCCAATGAATTAACGTGCATTTGTTTGACTCATTTAAATCATTTCGAAATTTCACTCATGTTTTTTTTCTTTCTTATTGTGCATTTCAGATAAGGAAGTGGCGTTGGGTCATCATCCGAGCAACAAGTTGACGGCCAAGAATGGCGACAAGGCACCACTGGTTTCATGGGAGCCGTATTTCTGTGTCCTGCTCCAAGACGAGCAAACATTTACGGCTTACCGCAGCGAGGAAATGGCCGTGAGTTTCCATTTGATTTGAATTGTTTACACCCTCCCCCTCTCCGTTAATCTTTTTACATGTAGAATAACATTAAGACACTTGACTGTGCTCACCTTTTTGTTTTTTCCTTACGATTTGAAAGATAAAAAACAAAAAAACTGGTAGGAATAAGGTGATGATGCTCATTAGTTTCTCGAATTTCTCTGCCGCTTTACAACGTTGCCTTCGGTGATATTTGTTTTGCCAAGAACAAATAACGAAGAAACTAGTGTCCAGTTTTTTTCTTTCAAATCTTAAAACATTGTGTGTATATAAAACAGTCACAACCTGTGAAACTACATTTTTTTTTCTTCTCCAGCCTTGAACAGTCCTTGTATAGGATAAACAAAATAATTTTGGTTCTTTATTTATTTATTTTTTTCCTTATAGCTGGTGAGTCTCTTGTGTTATTTCCGATGTTTGTCTGCTGACGATAAGGTTTTGAAGCCATTCTTGTTGATTTAGAAACCTTTCCGAATAGGCGATGGAACAAAAAGCACATCAGGTTCCTTTAATTCTCTTCTTGTCACTGGGTTTTTTTTATAGACACCAGCAGGTGCAGCACAACATTAAATGAGTGAAAGTTACACACACAAAAAAAATAAATAAGAAGAGATACTTTATAACGAACGTGGGCTGAAATAAAAAATGTCGTGATCTGAGAAAGTATTTTGAACTTTAATGACAAAAGCGAATGATTGGGGAAAAAAAAAAAAGAAACAGGGAAATTAGATGTTAAATGACCAACTTTCTTTGCTTTCGTTTTCAATCGGAAATGATTGAAACTTTTCCCCCTTCGATTTAAAAAAAAAAAACACACACAAAAATGTCTTCTTTTCTTTTCTATTTGAAACGAAAAACCTACTACAGGTCTGTCCAGGTTTCGTAATCAAACGCTCAGAGAAACGCCCTCAGGTAAATCGTGTGTCTTTCTTCTTTCCCGAATGTCCATTAGCATGCCGCTGCTCTCCTCCGCTTTTTATTTGATTTTTACAAACCAAAATGTGGACGTGTTTTATTTTCATATTTCTGCTTCACCCGAAACTCTTAAAAGGAAATTTGAATATTTATTTATTTATTTATTTTTTTTTTTTTTACTTGATAATTATGGCATTTTCATTCTTTTGTCGTTATCTGTGTGTGTTGTGCACGCGAAAAAATGTCTACATCATTTGCATAGCTTAATCTACATTTTTGTTTGTGTTTTTTGTTTTTTGTTTCCCCCATTTTTGGTTGTATTTGACGCACATGACATCGGCGTTACGTCTTTTTTTGGGCGTGGTTCCACTGGCAAACAAGGTGGGAGATATGGTCTTCTCCGATACGCCTCGAGTTCGTCTGGATAGCGGCGGGCGTCAATTTCGACGCCGTTGGGGATACGACGGTTCCGCCAGCGGATGCGGCGGAGGCACAGGCCCCGGAAGTCTAAACGGAGGCGCCGGTCACTTGGAAGACATCGAAGAAGACGGTGACGATTTCAGCGACACCTATTCGCTGCGAGATGAAACTTCATACAATTCGATTCTCCACGAAGGTGAGTCCACAATTAAAATTCTAAACTTGGACACGTCGTTCCGTTTCTTCTTTCCTACACGCAAGAAAAAACTCGTTTTTTTTTTATTTTTGGATTTTTGTGTACATCATAGTTTCTCGATAGCGCACTAGGGGTGTCAAAGAGAACTCACAAGGTCTCCAGGAAGAAGCCAAAAGTTCACTGCATTGTTTAAAAAAGAAAGAAAGAAAAGACACCACACCTTTTTTTTTTTTTCCTTCTTCGGGTCTTTCTTTCTTCTTGTCAACAAGACCATTTTTTTTTTCCTGTTTCGCCAATTTATTTAGAAAAAAAAAAAAACTGGTCTTGATAACAATAGTGCGTACGTGTTTTGTTTTTTTGTGGCACTGGCAAACGCGGGAGAAACAAAACAAAAATTGGGGTGCTGTGTCAAACCTTTACATCATGGCAGATCCCATTGTCTTCAATTTTACTTCTTTTTTCTTCCCGTTTCCTTGTTTTTGTTTTTTGTTTCTGGAAGGAATAAAAACAAATCGAAGAAAGAAATAGAGAAACCTTAAAAGTAGGTTATTTTTACCTTTTTCGAAAAGAAAGAAAGGTTGTCAAAGAACACGTTTAAACCGTCGTAACGGCATGACCCGAAAAAAAAAAAAAAAGACATAGAATAATTACTTTTGTTTGGGGATTTTTCTTGTGTGTGTGAAAAATTCATTTTCGGTAGCGGCTGCGAGGTTGAACAGTGTCGTCGACCTGCGAAAAAAAGGATCTTTTCATTTGTATTTTATTTATTTTTTGAAATCTATTTTTCAATGAAACCGTTAAAATTTAAACGGACGAAGACCAAAAACAAAGTTGATTTTTATTTTGATGAAAAGAAAAAAAAGGCTACTTATTTAGTCATCCATTTTAAGAAAAGAAATAATAAAAAATTACAAAAACAAAAAGTTATTGTCGAAAGTTTGCTAGTTAACCTCGAGTCTTATTGTTGTTTCATCTGTTAACTGCTTTATTTTCACCATTTCTATTCAACCGGATCGTTTTTTATTTTTTTTTTTCGAGTAACAAACTAACCGAGTCCCATTGTTCGATTAGTTTTCTTTTTAATTTTCACGCCTTTTTTTTTATTGTTGTCTCACCGAAAGAAAAAAAAAAAACAGTTTCGAAAAACTCGTCATTCTTCTTCGTGTAATAAATGGCAAGACGCTTCTGTTCGAACCAATTGTGCAAAAAGAAATCGCCGATTTATTTTTCCTTTTTTTTTTAAGAAAAAAAAAATCTTGCTCAATGTAACAAGACGACCCGATTGTGAACGAGTTTTATGCCCTTTTCCTCTTTGATTTGATCTATGGAGAAAGAGAGAAAGAGAGAGCACTCACGATCAGTTAATCAAACAATGCCGGGCTATCTCTTGTCTCTTCATTTCTCCTTAATGGTCAGCGACCTCGTCCTTGGCAACAGACGAGGTCGTCAAAGAATATCCTTTTGATTTTCCGAGACATTTCTGATAATGGACTTCTTTTTTTGTAACTCATTCTGGAAACTTAATTGTTTTATTACGCAACATTTCCCTCCATGACAAAAGTGTATCGGTAGGGACCGTGAAATGACGGGACTCATCGGCATTTCGAAAATGGCGCCCTTTGGCTATTTGAAAAGAAACACGCAAACATTTTAAGGTAGACGTTCGTTTACGTTTCCCATGTGTGTGTGTGTGTGTTTGCTTTGCAATGGTTTCCAACTTGTTTGCTACGTGTCATCGGACGCGGGGGAACTCTATGGTACTTTTTATTTTGGTTTTACAAAAGAAAACCGGAGAATAGAAGAGGAAGTTTTACGTTGTTACGTCAGCAAAAAAAGGTTAAAACGAACTCGTCGAACCCGTCATCGTGTCCATTTTTCAAAAGTTCAAATGCACACACAAATCTTCCAATGCGGAAAATAAAGAAAGAAAATGACGTACAAAAAAAATGTTTTTTTTTTTCTCGATGTGTTTTGGGGGGGGGGTGGGGGGGTCGAAGGTCGAAAAAGGAAAGTTTTTTTTCTTTTTTTTAAATTCAAACTCTCTCACGCGGAAAGAAACACGTCCACATTTATTGATTGGACTTTGCCAGACAAACATCTGTAATCAAATTATGCGACTGATACTTACTTACATTACCTGTCTCGCTTCAGTTGACTTTCTCGCAACCAAAGAAAACACAACAAATATCGTGATTGATTGCATACACGAAATTTGACTTGGCTGCCAGTTTTTGTGAAGGACCTTTTTTTTCCCGATTTCTCTCTGCGTTTTCTGTTGCTAACGATGCAGGAAAAAAAAATAAAACACGAAACGAAACAAGTGGGAAAAGAATACGATAATAATAATTAACAACATTTTTGACGAGATTGAATGTGATTGTTTATGACGCTACCACTTTCATTTTTTTTTTTCTTTTTCTAAAAGAATTTCTTTTCTTTTTCTGCATTTTTTTGTCTATTGTTTTGTTTTCCTTCACTTTTCGTCTGTGACCGTGATTGGGCGCTTGCGTCGTGTCTCTCTCCCCCGTCCCGCACAGCCCGAAAATACACATCGACTAATACCGCACCATCAACTCCCCCGCACGCCCGTTTTTTTTTTTTTTACTTCCCACATATCCACCCGCGTGAACGATACCTTTTTTTTTTTATTCTCTCTCCTCCCTCCTCGTTCGGTTGATTTCGTGATTTGAAAAAAAAAATAAAAAATCCTTTTTTTTGTGTGTGTGTGTGTGGCAGGGAATAATTCTTTTTAAATCCCGACATTCCGTCAGCGTTCGCCCTTCGGTTCGGTTCTCGTTCGCAGTGGTTAACAAAAAAATGTTGTGCCTTCAACGTGTCGATAGTCATTTTGTTTTATTTTGTTTTGAAATTGTGAAATGTGTTTTTGCGACAGAATGTTTTTGAAATGTTTTCTGCATTCTGATCGTTTGATCGTGACCAAAAGAAAACTGCGCACGTCTAAAAATATTTGCCTATCGCCGACGTCAAGTCAAGTCAAGGCTTTTTCTCCAAATTTTGGAAAGTGTGACAAGAACACAGGGGAATTGAAGTGACAAGGTTTCTGTGTTGATTGTTAATTTCAAAAAAGAAAAGGTCGTGTGTTTCATTGGTCGTAATGTCGCACAGCCGCATGTGGAATTCAATCGTTAGGCGTAGGAGTAAACCCAACGAAACGGCGATTCGTAAGTTTTTAGAAAACCTTTTTTCTTTCCCTTTACGAAGAAAATAAAACAAAAAACAACAATAACGAAGAAGAGAGACACTCTATCGCCTATTTATACGCGACAGGGACAGGCTGGAACATTCCGCCAGCCGCTCCCGTTGTGTGTGTTTAAATATCTCTCCTTTTTTTTTTTTTTAAACATTAAAACACGAAAAACAAAAGACGGCGCGTTCTGTAGACAACATAAACTTAACTATGCAGCGGCGCTAGCGGGCGCATGCCTGCGCATTGCTCACGCTACGCTAATGAGATTATCCAACACATTTTCTGTGGGGTGGTGGCGGGCGGGAGGGGATGGATATGTTTTCACGCTAAATGGTTTTGAAAATTTGTTGGATACCTTATCGCCGTCTTTTGTTTGGTTTTTTCCCATTCTTTGTTGTTGTTGTTGTTCTTCTTCTTGTCGTACGCGTATCAGATTTGTGGTCAAAACAAATGAATAACGTCCGATTTTTTATTTTGCGCGTTGTTTTCATTTTTTATCGGGCTTCCTTTGATTGCGGTGGCTGATTGAATTCGGTTACAATGTCGGATGCGGTTTTTGTTTTTGTTTTGCTTCTTCGTGAAACAAAATAAAAATTCAGTAGCTGGTGATGATGCGAATACGAAGACGTCGCCGCCAACTTCTCCGACCAAACTTCCGGTCGGCGTTGTTTTAGGTTCGTCACCGGAAAGAGCCGTGGTTCGATTGCGACACACTTTCAGTTTGGGGCTGACGGATCGCAGCAAGCTGCGGTCCAGCGGTGGGAGTCTCACTTCTGGCACGGATGAGTTGGCAGCCAAGAATTCTACCCACGCGCTCAGTCCGGAAAACGTGCGGAAGCGGTTCTCTGCTGGCAGTGGTGGCAAGAGGACCAGTTCGACATTGAGACTCGACTCGCCCACCGAAATTCAAGAAGAAACTTTTGAATTGCCCGCCATTATTACAACGGCACCTAGCGGTCAGTCGAGATACGACTCTGCGCATTTTCTCGACCGAGTTAACGAATCCTGCCGCTAGATGTCGCGCGGGTTTCAAGAAGACACGGATTCTCTCCAATCAGGTCAGAAATCAACCGAAACATTCCCAACTAAAAACCTGGACAAAAATGGAAGTAGTTTCTTCTCCCATTTTGTATTTTTTTTTTTTTTTTTTTGGCTTAAACAATCAGGGAAGCCGTCATCGAATCGACTTGTTTACACTTTTGGTGAGAGGACGTGAAAAACAAAAAACAAACAAAATAGGGCCATCGTCGACTCGCCTTCCAGAATGCGAATGAGCTCGACCTCCTGTTTTATTTTGTTCTTTATGTTTTTGAAATCACGACGGACACTGCAGTGTAGTAGATCATAAAGTGGCAGTCCGATCACGTACAAAGCCTTCACGCATTTTAGCATAATATCAACTTGAAATATAAGGGAAGGGGGGGGCTGTTGAACAAAAATGTTTCAACTTCAGTAAGATATCGTCCATTTTTTCCTTCCTCCCCAAATAAAATGAAGAAAACGAATTGCGGAATAAAAAAAAAAAAAATGGAAAGCGATTTATAATAGGTTCACGATTTTGTGCGTGTGTTGTCAGTGGATGCCAAGAACGCTAACGATGTTGCCGCTTTTTATGGGCGAGAGAGTGTCTCTTTCGAAAGCGACGCGCATGCGCAAAAAAAAGGAAAAAAATCCTTTTATTTTATTTATTTCTATTTGTTTTGTTTTGTTTTGTTTTTAATTCGAAAGTCTTCCATTAGACGAAGGTTACGCTGCCGCTCCTGGTCGATTCTTTTTTAAAACGTTCTGATCGAAAAGGAAATACTTGAAAAGGCAAAAGAGCGCAACCGAGTAGACGAAATGAAGAGAAAAAAAAAGCAGCGCATTTTTATTTAGCGAAAAAAAAAAAAAAAAACGGGACCCCCTAAACGGTCTCAAGGTTTTAGTCGTCGTTCAGGTGAAAGTGTCGAGCGACGTCGATTAGATGCTCGTTTTTGTTGGTTGGACGCACGACCGACAAAAGCGGCAACGACTTTTTGGGGTTTGATTGTCACCGATTTCTCTTTTCAACGTTTGTTGTTGTTGTTGTCTGTGTTGTCTGTGCAACGCAAATCTATTCGTGAATAATTTTGCATTATTTTTTTTAAAATGACATTTCTGATTTGGCCGCGAACAAATTTATTAAAAACTCTGAATTAAACGAAGTTCAGCATTTAAAAGAGATAATAACAATAAAAAACAAAAATCTCTCTCTAACGATGGTCCCGTCGTTTTCACGCTTTTCCTGCTTTTCATTGATTGGCTTGGAATGTTGTTTGAACGCGTCTATAAAAAAATGAAATTTTTTATTTGTGATTTTCACGTCGTTTTTTTTTCTTTTCTTTTTTTTTTTTTTTTTTGAATAAATTAACACACCCGTCTACACACGATGTGATGGAGTTGTTTTATTTAAAAAAAAAAATGTTTATAACCACCCCTAAACCCCTGTAGGGGCCTTTATTTGAAACACCTTTGTTTATTCTTGTTGTTTTGTTTTTTTTTTCTGAAATTTTTACGATCCAGCGTGAAATGTTTCGTCCTCCCGGAATTCTGACACTGTCGCCACACAAAGACAAAATCCTTGACCGTAATCGTACACATTTTTTTTTTATATTCTTTTAATGTTTGGAGGTTGGACCAGACGAAACAAGTAAACTACTATCGTCAACCTAAATTGAATTAGTTAATCTCCTTTTTTGTGCGTTCTCGAATTTCGAATGCGTGGCTCACATTCTCCCCCAGATGCCAATTACGATAGAGAATTTCCTTTAACGTTTAACATCAAGAAGAAATAATGTTTTGAATTAGAAAGTTGTTTATCTTTATAACTGACATCGGATGCTGTTAAGTCTTGCTCTTCCTCTCTGCCCCTTTGCTTTCAAACACTCATCAGTATGGTTGAAGAAAAGCAGCTGGGATCATCTACCACTTGTCCGTTCTTCTTTAATAACGCGTAAAAAAGAATAAAGAAATAGGAAACTGCCTTCTTTTTTTTAATCTTTTTTGATGCACAGTGATTTCCTGTCTACTCATTCAAAACCCTTTTTTTTTGTGTGTGTGTGTGTGTGTGTAGGCCCATCACAACACACACACATTCTCTGTTGTCCATTAACAATCTCCCACTCTATTCCGCTTAGCTTCCGGAAATAAAAAAAAGACGTCCGTTTCTTTTTTTTCTTAAAAACGAATGTGACCAAACAGTAGGCACGTCTCTTTT
This sequence comes from Daphnia magna, assembly GCF_020631705.1. Classification (NCBI taxonomy): domain Eukaryota; kingdom Metazoa; phylum Arthropoda; class Branchiopoda; order Diplostraca; family Daphniidae; genus Daphnia; species Daphnia magna. The sequence goes on from NC_059191.1 coordinate 1,322,366, forward strand.
TTTTTTTTTCCTATTTCATTTAATGCATTAAACGCGAAACGAATTGAAGAAAACATAATCCCCACTTGCGAGAGCTTGAAGATGGCCCCACGGTGGTGTGTGTAGTGCATATCCGCTCTTTTATGATTCGAACGTTGGCCGTGAGAGACGTGTATAATTGGCCCACATTCCGCGTCACGGGCCAATTGTGCCGACTCCTTTCTTTTATCTCACTACACATTTTCGGATAGTGCGGCTGTTGATGGATTTTAAAAAATATAATAAAATAATTCTTATGTTTTTTTGTGGGGGAGTGTTTGGAATTTTTTTTTTTTTGAATATTTCCCGCGTTATCGTCGCCATGGAAATATGATCGAAAAAGAGAAATTGAACACCGTGAACTTGGGGGCGAGACATTTCACGTCACTCAAGTTCTTATTTTTAGTTGACGCTGAGAGTTTATGCGCGTCTTCCGGTTACAGAAAGAGAGAGAAAGTGACGTTTAGAAAAAAGGGAAGAAAAAAAAAAAATACCACGTAATTAGACCAAAGCAAACCCCCCCCCCCCCTTTTTTTTATAGGGGTTGACGCAATTCCCGCACCTTTTTTTTTTTTATTCCGTCCCAATTAAACGTGACCTGCTGCTCGGTCATCAAACCGTAAGACTTTCTCTCTCACTTTTTATTAGAGAAGCACTTGAAACATTTGTTTCTAAATTTTTGTTTTTTTTTCTTCACCGTTTCCCTTTTTTATTCTTCACGAAATCTTTGCCTTTTGTCACTATCAGTGTTGCCATTTTTTTTTTCCCAAAAAATTTCACCATGACGTCCGAAAAATAAAAATTACGATCGATTCTATAGCCGTTGTTCACTATACGGTGCCTCGTAAACAAACGATGCTTGGCTAAACCCAGTGAGTATCCTTGATTGCCGTGTATACGGTACCGTTTTATTTATTTATTTATTTTTTTTTTTTTTTTTTTTTTTTTTCCCCCCCTTTTCCTTATATTTTTATAATATAATTTATTTTTATACCTGGCCATTGTGGCTATAAAAGAATAGAAAGAGTTTTTTTTTTTATTCTTTTCTTTTTTTTTTTTTTTTTGATTTGATTTCAACAAACCGCCGTGTCAATATTAGTTGAGAAATCAAACGAGAATTTATGTAGCGAAATGAAAAGGTGCGGGTGACATTTGAAATGTTTTTCCCGCGTGAATATTCCAAACATTTTGTTTGTACATTTGAAATTAGCGATTAAACTCTTAATTATTATTATTATTTTTTTCTACATCGAGTGAAAGTTAAAAAAAAAAAATTATAATATTTAAAGAGTGACCATCTGCCTTGATGGAATGTCCCCCTTTTTTTTTCTTCTTGCCGTCCGCTTTTCCATCATCATCATTTCGAGATGGAACTGGGAGAAAAGGCGGAGTAGTTGAGGGAGAAAAAATAAATAAAAAAAAGTCTGCCCTTCCCCTCCCTCTCCTTTTTGCCCTTGCTGTAGAGACTAGTAGTAGCATTACATAAAGATATATACCGCTATTTAGTAGAGCGCGTGTAGCGCGCGACGAGCAGCTGAAAAAGAAGCTACACTGGGCACTGGACCAAGACACTGGCAGTCCTTTCTCAGTTGCTCGCCAACCGCCAACGTCGTGTGACGTCGCTGTTGTCGTCTCCCGTTAAATTGAAAAAAAAAAAATTGTTTTAAGTGTCTTGTTTTTATTTTGCTGAATGTGTGTTTGTGTGGCTTTGTATTAGGAAGTTTAACGCGTGTGTCCCAATCTCCACTTGGCGGACTAAGAAAAAAAACCAAACAAAAATGACATTGCGCCAACTGTTGAATCGTGCGTGAATTCGAGGACGGATTAAAACAAAACGAAATGTTGTAATTGAAAAACAGCGACACAGATTAAGAGTGAAAGTCTTACGAGGTGCTATTCTCCCATCATCACCATCAAAAACACGGGAAAAATGTAACATTCATTTTTTTTTTTAAATATAAAAATGCATTTTTCCCAAAGTCTCTTTAACATAATGGCCGTTTTCAAAAGAAATGTTGTTAATATTAAGCGATTGAGCCGTTTTCTTTTCGCACCGGTTTGATTCCATTCCACTAATTTTCCCACACGATTTTCCTTTTTTCGTGTTTTAAAAAAAATATTGCGGCTGCTGATTGGAGAGGGAATAAAAATAAAAAGTTTGGGGGACGAGGTGGGGGGGTTCTGGTTGAAGAGGATCACCCAAGTTCAAGAGCCACTTCAACTATTGGGCGGCTTCAATAGCCAAGTATCTGTTTGAAAGGAAGAAAACAAGACAGCGATAATAGGATAGTATTCAACTTGACAAACTTAAACCAAATTTATTCCAACATAACCTTGTGGGGATCGTACCCCTCATGATTTTTCGGTGGGTCATCGTTGATTTTTAATCTTATTCGGTTAACTAAGTCGACGACAAGCGTGTGTGTGTGTGTATCTGGCCTGATTTTCGACATCGATAACAATGCGGGTCATGGTGGTGGCGTTCGTGATTACCGTTACATTTGATTTCCAGCCGAGACTTTGTTGCTGTTCGGGAGCGACGTATTTCATCTTATACAGCAAAGGAAAAGTGCTGCAAAACTCGTCTCTTTTTTTCCTTTTCTTTTAAAGGAGTCGAGAACAAGTGTCACATTTTGAATTTAAACCAGTTTTGATTCTCGTCGCGTACAATTCGATTCAAACGGTATTGTTGAATTAAAAAAAAAAAACGCCGTTGTTTGATTTTCTTCGGAAAACCAACAGAGAAAACAAGGAAACAGAGCGAGTCACGTCTTTCCTGCTTTTACAATTGGACTCTGATGATTGCAAGAAGCAATTGCTGGTTAGATACGGATAAAGAGGAGCTTAGGAAATGGCGTGCGGATGGGCTCTTTTTAGTAAGTTTTTACGAGACAGAGAGGGTCGAACAGCTCCAGCAACGGTACCAGACGATTGCGATTGCAGACGGTTCGTATTAACTTAAGTGGTTTGAGCGAACAGCTAGTCCTTCGTTGTTTTTTAAAATTTATTTATTGACATTTACTTTTATTTTGTACTTTCTCGACTCGTGCCCGTGAGCTTTAAAAAAAAAATTATTTCTCAATTCGTTTTCTCTTCAATTGAAAAGGAAAAACGAAATTTTTCACCCCAAAATGTTGAAACATTAGCCGGGAGCTGATCGGCTAACACACGAAAAAAAAAGGGAAAATTGTTAATGTTTTGTTATTGTTAGGAAAAGGAAGCAGGCAGATGTACAACCATCCACATTTGCTTCCTTTCCCTTTTTTTGGGCGTAGGGTGGCGAGAGGAAGGACATGTGCACACACATAGAAACAGAGAGGCTTGTCATTATACAGATAATCGCAATATATACCGGTCGAGAGGAGTTATAAATGTATTTTTTTCCCCCCCTTCGTATCCAGGCCATACCTCCCCCTCAGGTTTTTATAGGAGAGAACTTTTGTGTGACGAAAGGCGGTGGGGGGCTGAACCTTTTTTTTCTCGAGTTAGCATTTCCGGCCGTCTGGTCCGGATGAAAGGGCCTCGGCAAAAAAAAAATATACATATATATATATATAGGATACACGGTGGCACGGAGAGAGCGCACGCGTGCTGTGGAAACGAAAATGGGGACTGGTGTATTTATCAACTTTTGGTATATACATTTTGTTATCGTTGCTCTTTTAGATGGCAAAATGGACATAATGATTCCGGCCTTGGGGGCTATTTAAATCACTGACGATTGCACACGAGGAAAAGAAAAACATAACTTCCGCACGCACATTTTGAGAGGGGGGGGGGCTGGATCGTTTTTCTCACAAGTTTGCGTGTTTCAGTCACGAAATGAATCGATTTAAAATGGGTACCACAGTTGGTTGGTTGGTTTGTTATGACTTTCAAAACAATTCTTTTGTTACTTTTTGCTTTGAAAAAAAAAAAAACAAAATTAAAAATCGAGTATGAATCAAGGCGAAAGGGGCAGGGCCGTGTCGAGGCTATTTAACGACTATAACAATTAGACGGGAAAATGTAACGACCCTAAATTGTATTTAACAGGATGAACGGGACGAACAGGAAATGTGTCGAATTCTCTCTTGAGTTGCCTTTCTGGTGGTTGTGTTGGAAAATAAAAAATAAAAAAATGGGGTCTGCACCTTACCCCCCACTGTCGCCATCTTTGAATGCAAGGGAAATAGGGTTCCAAATTAGCGCCGGCACGTTCCGTCCTTTTTTTTTTTCTTTTCTTTTCTCATTAAAGCATTTGCACGTCGGTTGCATGAACTTCTTTTCTAATATTATTTCCACCCCGTTGAGGACAAGAGGCCTCGATTTCGAGTGTCCTCTTTCTGTCTCTATGACATCAAAGAGAGAGAGAGAGAGAAAGGGCCAATCGAATCACGACATCCGCCGTAAAGACCCCGAGTTACACATCTCCACAAAGGCGAAACGAAGGGAAATTTTTTAAAAGAAAAAATATCAAATTTCATTTTGAATTTTTTTTTTCTTTTAGGGCTTAAAGAAAAAAGAAAAAAAAAATCAAGTGATCAAACAGATGTTTCTCATGTCGACCTCGATCTCTGTATGTACTCTTCATCTTCAATGTGGGGTGTTATTTTCCCTTACGGGATGCGTTGATGAAGAGTTATGATTTTTCTTTTTTTTTTTTTTCGAATCTCCCGCTGTTAGTAGAAGGACCTCGCACGCGTGATTAACCAACAGATACACGCATACATACACCATGTACAGTATTTTTTTGTCTTGTTGTTATTCAAAAGCCACCACCCAACCGTCTGCCCTCCTGCTACTAAAAACAATCAGCCAGCGTGTGTAGACACGAGTAGGCGCAGGCAAATGATTCAGAACATCTGCCCAGGCATTTTTAGGCTGTTGTTTCGCTCGTTAAGTCTCTTCACTCGGCGTTAACTACTAAACAGCAGCTGGTGACCTGTTTTTCTTTTCTTTTTTTTTCGTAATCAATATGAACACTGTTTACATTTAGACGTAGACAACGTTCACGATAAGGGATGCGGTACATTAGCGAACGTAATATTAATATATATATATTTTTTGTGAATGGAATCAAACAAGTCGAAAATTGAAATAAGGTTGTCCTAAATAATATTATTGCGTGATGTTATTTAGTGCATGTTTTCCTGGTTTATTTTTATATTATTGTATTCTACGGATTCTTTTTTTTTTTTTTTTCTTGTTGAGACTCGGCCAAGAATAAGATTCTCTAGAGATAATAAACCCCGTTACATGTGTGTTGTTTTCTCTAGCAAAAAAAAAAAAATCTTTGTTATTCTCTGATATCCAACAGATGCTGGCAGCTTTCAGCTAAAATTTGGTCGGAAACTCGAGAGAAAAAAAAAAAGAGCGCACGCGCGCGTTTTTTCATTAAAAAAAAAAGAAAGAAGATTGAGGCTATACACAACTAGTCATCAATTGCAACTGTGTGGACCGTGACGTGGAAAGTTCTGTGGTGCCTGCAAACAAACAAAAAAAAAAATTATTTTCGTTAACAATTTGTTTGTATTTTTGGAGAGACACTTGAACATTTTGCGCACCGTAACAAATGGCTGTGCGTCTGGACAGTCCCTCAGGCTCGGTCTCTTACCGAAGACCATCGTCGAAAATGCAGACCAATAATGGATGGTCTACTTTGGGACGATCGACGTCTCGCCAATTGCAACAGACGCCGGCGATCGACAGCAAAACGATGACGTTGAGACGACATCGAAGTCGGAGTCGCAGCGCCGCCTTGCATTGCCTTTCCGTTCCCGAATTATCGTCGGACGAAGAGGAAGAAGAAGGCGAAAGAAAAGAAGAAGAAGAAGCAGCAGAAGATGATTGTTATTGCTATGCCGACTGGCATCAACAAGAATCTTATCAACCGGCTCTGGTGGTCTGGACGCCCGGATTGAATCATCATCAGTGGAGTAGGAGCAGCACACCCATCAAAACGGCCACGTTACGATCCGCCCTGCGCTCATCCATCACTCGCTACGGTGACTAATCACATATGATTCACGCACAAAAACATTCCACCTTTGATCAATTCCATTTCTTTTCTTTCTTTTATGCTTTTACTTGAAATTTTACGTCCACTTTGATGGCGTATGATAAGCCTGAAGCCGTGATAATGTCGGCAATGAAGCCGTTGAAAAACAATTACTTTTAATCCCGTCCTGATTGTGAAATGTGCCTCTTTTTTTCTTTATTATTCGAAAGAGATTATTGCGATGTCGTGAGATGGATTGAGAGAGAGGGGGGGGGGGATGGTTTGAAATTTCTTGTTGGCGCGGGTTTTTTTTTTTTTTGCTGAAAACGAAAACATTTTGTTAACGAAAATTTGCGGGTGTCTCGCCGCTTCTTGTCCTTGATATCAAATGACATTCACGTGCACGGCGCGTGTGGTTAATGGATTTTACATGTCATTTGTTTTGTTTGTTTTTTTGTTTCGTTGTTCTAGTGGTGGCAAGAGGGTGACTTGTACCAAAAAGGAAATGGCATTGAGGTTTTGTCCTTAATGTTCGCACGACTTCACTTTGCCAAGTGACAAATAGCCACACACACACAAACACACACACACGAAAATGAAACACCATTTCTCGGGCTGAGGGTATTTAGGTGAAAAGCCCTTCGATTGCGGTCTTCTTTTTGGGGAGGAAATGCTATTGATAAATGATAACATTTGCTGTATAGAAAAATACCGTTTGATTCCGTTGCTATTTAAATGCGAAAACAATTCACCTGACGCCTAAAGTTTGTCCCTGCGTTCAAGCGAATCATAAGAGCGTGTCGGTTTCCTTACACGGGCGAGTGCGCGTTCGTGGGTACTAGGCCGTGAGAGATTACTCCCCTCTAGTTTTTTTTCTTTTTCGGGCTGTATATTATTTTGCAGTCCGTGCGTGTAGCTCCTCCCCCCCCTCTATATCAACAAAAATCAACAACTTCTTTCTACTTAGTCGGTGTTAAGTGTTTGTTAAGGACGGACTTGCTGCGCAAAGCTGAAATTACGAAAGCCGATATTATTTGGTTTTTCTTTAAAAAAAAACAAAACAAATAGTACAAGGTAAAAAATAAAAAGAACGAGATATTTCCCAGCTTGTGCCAAGACGTCAAGGGCCAGCAGCGAAAAAAAAATTAAATTCTTTAAAGTTCTATTTCGAGTTGCGCGCGCGTGTGTGTGTGGAAAACTGGTGGTGTAAAGTGTCGGCTCACGAAAGTCTTTTTTTTTTTTTTCCTCTTTCCTCCGCTTCTGTGAATGTATAAATATATAGATATTTATACTGTATAGAGATGCGCTAGTAGCAGTTCAAAACGTCTTATTTAAAGCTCTTTTTTTTGTGTGTGTGTGTGTGTGTGTGTGTGTGTGTGTGTCTTTATTTTGAACCAAGCTGCCAACAGATGCTTGCCGGTTTCTGGAGAAGCGACGCATCGTTTTTTTTGAATGCAAACAATTTTTGAGTCGTAAAAAGAAAATGTTTCTTACACGACATTAACTTTAACCGTATTTCTCCGATTGCGTCCACCGAAACACGGCGCAGCTGTAATGGCTATATTTTGTTTATGCGCGTTGCTACCCTCTTCGCATAAGGACATTTTCTCTTGTGTTATTAGATCGTTTTTCGTGTTAGAAGTCGGCCCTCCCCCGCTTTTTTTTCTTTTCTTTCTATACCAATTTCATGGCCGAATTGATGGGTTGGGTGATCCCTTTTCCCTTCTCCTTAGGCCACGTCTATATAAAAGCTTCATATTGTACATCTCACGAATTGGAAGTCATTTTCCATCGGGGGGTGGGGGGAGAGGAGGACACACAATTCCTTTTATGGGTAAAAAGTGACTCATATCTCTCCCTCTCCCCCTATGGGGGTTTGTACCGAAATTTGAACGGCCCTAAGTTTACTCCGGATGATTGGATTGCCGGGTCTGAAAGAAACGGGATTCGCCTTATCCATGGTTTATTCATCTTAAAAAAATAAATAATAATCATCTTTTAAATGAATTAAAATATTATTTTTTTATTTTTTTTTATGTTTACGCAATTGGCTTTTTTTTTCAGACCTGAATAGAGAAAGAAAAAAGGTGGACGGGAAGAGCTTTAGATTTATGATCTTTTTCCTCGTTTCTACCTGCGGGATAGGGTTTTTAAAAAGAAAGAAGCGAAATGTCATTGGCTTAATGCATTTCTCTATTCAAAAGTCAACCTGTAACGCACGTAGCCGAATGTTTTATTCAAAACAGTCACAAACTATTTGCTTATTCCCGCAAAGAAGGTGATAAATTGAAATTTCCAGGGCCCTTGTGTCTGTGTGCAATCCGATACATTTCTTTTTTACTCCGTCCAACATGTTTACGATGATGATTGTCAGTTAAAAGCAGGAAGAACCTTTACTTTTTTTTTCTTCTTCTTCTTCTTCAAAATAAAACCTAATCTCTCCCTAAGGCGTACTGTGAAAGAGAAGGAAGTGTCAGCTATACCGTTAGCCTTTGTTATAGATGTATATCTCTCTTTTAAGTTTCTTTATTGCCACGTTCTACATATAGCACTATGCCGTTTCCAGCTAATATGAAAAGAAGAATTTTTCCCTTTTTTATTTTCGAGTTGGGATCATTAGGGATGTGTACGTTAGCGTATCCGGTTTCCTTCTTTCGGTGCGTTGTACTTAATTCGAGTTGGTCGAGATGCGGTTACGTTTTACGGAAAGGAAAAGAATCACGGCGGTTGCGGTTGAGAGAAGCGGAAGTGGCGAAAGTGCTGCCATCCTCATCGCGTGTGGATACCACACCCTACTTTGGGTGTTTTTTTTTTGTTTTGTTTTTTTTTTTATCTTTTTTTTTATACCTACGGTTAGGAAAGGAAAAGAATTTTTTTTTTTTTTCACGGTGTTGTTTGAGATTTTGATGAGCGTCAAGTTTGAATAATTTGACAGGCCCGCGCCGAACCGCAAATGACTGCCCCTTCAAGGCGCTCGTATAGCACTCTATCGTGCGCGCGTTCATGTTTCACGCTTAATGATGGACTTTTTTGTGGGCTCGGCGATGGGTGGCGGTAGTGGCTTTATTGTTCCGACCGATTCAATCGTTGGTCATCCCCCCCCCCTTTTTTTGGGGGGGGGGGGAGTTTTGTTTTAAGGGAAAAAAGAAATAAAAGGAAAAATTCGTCGTGGGTTGTTGTCGGTATGCGGAGTTAACACCGTATTTGGCGCGAGTGACCCCGATCTTGTGACTAATTAGTTATGGTTAGTTGCAGCACTGGTCAAACAATAGAAAGAAGGAAAAAGAACGAAAAAAGGTGAAAAGGCCAACCGGTGTACCTCGGCGATGTCGATTAACGGGTTGTTTCATTGTGAAAAAAAAAAAAAGTGCTTAAAGTGCCATCTAGCGTCTGCAAGCCAAATTGTTTTGTTTGTTTTCCCCTTGGACGCGCATCTTTTTGTCGCAACCAGTATTTGAGCGGGAAAAACCGGTTGACCCGAAAATAGCCTAAAGGCACGCACATTTCACATACTAAGTGAAGAGAGAACCATCGCCGCCATTGCCGCCGCTTTTCGCCTCTACCCACCGTTTGTTTTGTCGTTTCTTTTTCAAAAAGAAAGACGAGAAAATAAAATTTAAAAAAAACGTGGGGGGATGTTAAAAGGTTTTTCACAGTCAGTGAGAGGAGAGAAGGGGGGGGAGATGAAGAGAGAGGGGTTCCAGTGTGTCAGGACGACCGGTTCCACTCCTTCAACAAACACATCCCAAGCACAATTTTTTCGTTAAAGAAGAGAGAGAGAAAGATGGAAGGGGCGTGTAGTGTAGTGTTGTGCGTAGGTAAACAGAAAAAAATATATATAAAATTTTCCATCTTGATAATCATTTTTGAGGTACCTTTTTAGTAGTGAAGAGATCGTCCGTGAAGACAGACCTTCCTTTTTTGTTTCCCCCCCCCCACATCTTTTCATGTGTTATTCCCCTAAAAACCGAAACATACATCCCACATCTTATTAGACGTTTCTAGGCAAGAACAGACGGCCAAACTGTACTTTCTTTACAACCATCGATTTTTTGGGTAGCCTGTAGTGTATTGTTATTGTTTCTTTTTTTTCCTCTCTCTCTCTCTTTCCCTCGTATAGTGTGACGGAGAAGGGGGACGTGTTGATTTAGTACACAACAGTTTGAGGTTTTTCTCAGAGAAAAAAAAAAAGCCTCCAGAGGGAGAGGAGAAAAAAAAAGAACCCCACACACATGTTGAACCGGTGAGGTGGGGGGTAGTCGGTAGTCGTCCAGTGGTGCCATCAGTCTGTGTCATGTTCTACCAGTGGTCAGTCGTTGTGTGTTGTTGGTCTCTTCGATGTTGGACAGCCATTTGCCTGTTCAGTTTGGATAACTGAAAGTTTTTTTTTTTGTGTGTTAAAATCTCGTTTCCATGGATACCAAGTGAACTTGACCAAACAACGAGGAAAAAGAGTCACACGCGACAGATTTTCGATCGAGGTGACCAATTGGAGGGGGGAAGGAACAAACAAAGATGGCGGAGGGCAACAGCCCGCAGCAGCAGTACGCTAAATCGCGTTTGTCGCGCATGAGAAATGTTCGTGCTAATGCAGCCGGAATGCTTAGACGGGCACCTAGTTTTTTACCTGAATCGTCTAATGGCAACACCAACGGAGGTGGTGGTCACGTTGCGACCAATTCGGTTGGTCGTGTAGGCGGTGCAACCAAATTGAAACGCAGTAATTCATCCTCGTCCACGTTCTACGTTCAATTGCCTTCGACAGAGCGAAAACATTCGAGTGCCTATTTTAATCGATTCGACTTTCGTTCTTCGTGCCATGCCCAGCAGCGGATTGAAGGAGAATCTAGCCATGATTCAGACACATCCGGATGCGAGTCAGGTACAGAATAGCAGACGACGTTTGAAAAGGGACACCATTTTTGTAGAGTGTTCTTTCTAAAGAATCTGGTTGGTCCGACTCTCAACCGGTTTCTTTCTTTCTTTTTTTCAAACCAAAACAACAAATTTAACTTTGATTGGATTTGAATCTTTGACGGATGCACGTGTAGGATTGGGGTGAGGTTGGTGCTAATCAGTTTTTCTCTGCCCATACACATTTGTTTTCTTTCTTTCTCTCTTGTTTGTCCTTAGAATTGAAAATTGGGTGGGGAGAGAAAGATGTGGTGTTGTTATCTTTTATTTATTTTTTATTTTTCTCAATAGGGAAACTAATCTCTTCACCCTCTCTCTTGTGCACCCACCTGTCAGCTGCTTTTGGTGTGGTGGGATAACAACCAACACCCCCCTAAAAAAAAAAGGATCCCTTTTTTCTTTTCTTCTTCTTCTTCTTCTCTATTCTAGTTTTCTCTACCTGTAACTGAGAGTATCCCTTTCGAAGAACTAATGAGCCAAGTGTGGGCACCAAAGAGGGATGGTGTTATTTTTCTCTTACAGTATATAGAAAGGTGGACTTAATATTACAAAAAAAAAAGGGAATTGACCCTTTTGGTATTATCTCCCCAAATAAAATAAGAGGAAAAAAAAGAAATGAGACCCACATAAAATGACATAATTTTTTTCTTTTTTTAAATGGTGTGGCCCTGATTTTTTTCTTTCTTTCTTGGCACTACGGTCATTGCATTCCGGAGCCATAAGTATAGAGTAGCTATTATATACAGTAGTAGTTTTTTTTTTTTGTTACAACACACACACACAAAAAGGTAACCGTAACGTTACGGCCCTGTGGGGAACAAGAAGATGATTCGCGGTTTTCTTTTTCTTCAGAAAAAAAAACTGATTTTTTTTTCTTTTCTTTTAATTCTATTTTTCCTGATGCGGCTCACAGATTTTTTTTTTCGAGGCCGATCGAATAGACTCAACCAAAGCCTATTATCTTATCTAGGCCCTTTTCTTCTTCTTCGGATAACACATCACTGGAATGTTCACGATCTTCTTTTCTTTTTTCTTTCTTAAATCTCCGGATGAAATCATCCGTTTAATTCTGTTGCGTACACACAGAAAGAAAAGAAAAAAAGGTACCGATAGAGTACACTCCTTCTAAATGAGGATGTTGAACCATTCAGGATGTTGTTGGTAGGGACTGTACAACAAAAACAACCCCAGGTGGTGACACAAACACACGAACTTCGCATTGTTTTGTTTTGTTTTTTTCTTGTTCTTTGCTTTCTGCCGGGCGTCGGCCCCCAAGCGGGCGTTATTGCGGCACGACTTGCCAGAGTTTGTGTGTAGGATGGAGAGAGAGAGAGAGAGAGAGAGTATTTATCCATTATTATATTGCAAGACACAAGAGCCTCCTTTTGGGGGCTGTGTTAAACATGAATCGACTCCGGTCATGTGAGAAGGTAGAAATCGCCTGCAGGTGAGTCAGCCCAACCCATTGGGTTTGTGGGGTTTGTTGGGAGGCTTTTGGCCGGGCGCTCCTTTCGATATCGCTAGACAGTTGGCATCGATGCTGGGATCGTAACAGTCGCTTCTATTTGTCGGCCTGCCTTTATTTTTTATTTATTTTTTAAATATGTTGTTGGTGGTGTGTTGTTCAAACGAGACTCTCATCCCGCCAAAAGCCATCCATCATTCACGCTACTAAAAATAAAAAAACAACATAAAATTGCCATTTGTGATCAAATATTCTCTTTTGAATGGAATTCGTTTTGGTGATGTTTCGTGGCTGGACACTATGCGTTCTCATTGGACATTGCGCAGTAAGTAGGCGAAATCAAACTGAAAATGGACGCTAACCTTCGACTCTTTTTCAATTGGAACGCCTGTCTTTTTTAAAAAAAGAAAACCAGTTTTTTTATTTTCAATTTATTTAGGGGGGTTTGATTGAAATTTTGTTTTGTTTTGTTTTTCTTTTTGCTAAAATATCTGATTGAAGACCGAGAATTTGTTACGTCTTGTCTTTTGACGTACGGACAAGTTCTTATCTATTTCGAGAAATATACTCAAACGTGGGGGGGGGGGGCAATAAAAGAAGGTCGCAAGACAACTAAAAAAAATCGAACGATTTGTTTTCGGGAATGCGCGACGGTTAGAGACCCCGTAGGGCCGCGTGTAACTGTAGATCGTCCTTTTTTTTCATCCCCTCCCCCGTATACGTGTCTGGTAACAATTTCTCCGTGTTTATATTAAGAATATTTTCTTCAACAAAAATAAAATAAAAAATACGATTAGGGGAGAGATAAGTCGTTTATTCGACGCTAACAATAGGTCGATCAATTTTTATCCCGCCACAATTTCCCGTGCCCACAGTCTACCCTCCCCGCTGTGTCCCGTCTGTTGCTCTTTTCTTTTTTTTTTTCATCTACAATATTAAAATTTACGAGTAATCTTCTTCTTCTCATTCTCCGGGATTCTCGTTTTGATCCATTTCAACAACAACGAAAATTCCATCATCCATCTCTCGGCAACAGATTATCCCGCAAAGTATCAGCCGACACACACGAGAGGTCAACCTACTTTCTCTATCCGAACAAGAAAAGCTGAAACCCTTTTTTTTTTTTGTAAATAAGAAACAACGAAAATGCGTTTCTTGTTTCCCCCCCGTCTTTGAGGGTTAAAAAAAACAAAACAAAAAAGGTTTAGATTTATGCATAGGCATACACACACACACGCGCATTTATATGTTATCCAGCAGCTGAAAGAAAAAACAAAAATGAAGGAGAAAGAAAATGGCTATTAAAATCCTTCGGAAAAGAAACACACAAAAAAACAACCGTTGTAACATTCAACGGGCCTTGGCTTCTTTGCGATAAATTATTTCGAGACGTGCGGGATGTAGCGCCGCTTGTTCTTCGGGACTTGGAAGAGGAGGAGAGCCGACCCTGAAGCTGCGTCGTTACCTTCTTTTCATCTTTGTTTAACATCTTCCTAGTTTTTCCTGTTTTTTTTTTTAACTATCCCGAAAAGAAACGCGGACAGAATAGCAGAGTAAAAAAAACACAAAAAATTGTTTTTTTCTATTTTCGAAATTAGGTTTTTCTAGGATTGAACCCCAACGAGTAGGTTCTATCTGGTTCCCCTTCATTAACTCTGTGATGGGTATGCGAATGTTTAAAAAGAAAAGAAATCAACTGGTGTTCCTCCCATCTCTCTCCGGCATTTCTTTCGTTCTTTCTATTTTGATTTTTTTGATTCAATAACGACCTGGTCATTATCTTTTATATGCACGTCTTTACCTGTCTCATTTCCATGGCAAAAATGAGTAATAACGTTGCCGCCCTTTTAAAATTATTTCAAAAATTTTCTTATCGCGAGCGGACTGATTTGAAGAAGGAAAATAAAAAAGTGTTGGGCATTTTTCTTTTTTTTCTGGATGAGTTGTCTTAAGTAAAAAAAAAAAAAAATATTAAAGTGGAATGTCACATCTTGTTATCAGCCAATTCTTTTGTCCCCCCACGCCCTTTACGCCAAAAACATACGCGATATGCCCCCCCCACCAAATTTTCGCATGATTGCCCGTTCTTTTTATTTTTGCCGATTGATTGATATCTATGTTGACCGATAACAGAAGCGGACGATAGCAACTGATAATTCCTTTCTTCTTTTTTTTTTTTTTTGAAAGAAAAATATAAGAGTCATCTGGCACTAGAGGGGGGTATATTGGCCATCATTTTTTTTAACGGCAATTGGCGGTTGTTTGATGAAGGATGATGGAGAGGGGGTGCTTTTAAATAACTTCCAAAAGAAAATAGATGTTTTACGATCATTATTATATATATTTATGATTCCCATTTTTTTTTATTCTTTAACAGATACATCGTACGAAAAGGCTTGCGGGGAACGTCGCGGGAGCGCTCCAGTGACGCCCGTTTTGCCTGCGGCCAACCCGGCCAATAACGCGAGCAACCACGGCTTCGGCCCACGTAACAGCATGGATTCTTCGTCGACTCCATCACGCTTTGCTGTAAGTTTTATTTTTTATTATTTTAAATCCCGAAATAATCACACACACACAAAAGTAACACCCAAGTTCATTTAAGAATATTTAAGGTTTTTTTTATGTATACATATAATTTTTTTTGGTGAATAGTGTGGGCCAAAAAATGTTGTCGATAATCGGTCGTCCAGACAATCGGGACTCGTTAGGTTTGAAATCCCAATAAAAATCACACGCGGTTGGGTTTTTTTGGTTTTTTTTTTTTCTTTCTTAACACGGGACATTTACGTACTACGTACGGTGTTTCAAATCTCCATTGTAAAAACAAACGGGGGTCTTTTGTTTTGTTTTCCTCAAGAATTTCTTTCCTTCTTATTAACCACTCCCCTCTACGCACATCCTACACAACATCGAACGTCATCCACCATATCCCGTTTTGCGCAACCTCTTTTTTTTTCTTACAAATAGAAGTTTATTCGCTGGTTGTACATTTCGGTTAGTCGTACGTGAGCCGTAATCGCAGACGAGTTGTGGGTTCATTTGTTTTGTGTGCGTGTGTGTGTGATCTTTTATCTTTTTTAAGTTTTATTTATTCTTGTTATCCATCGTTGTGACACACACACACACACAGACCGTTTTGTATGTGTGTGTGTATGTGTGTTTTCCAGTGTAGAAACGGATAACAACCCAAACTTAGTAGTTGGTTTCATTTTCACGAGTGTCACGATTCGAATTGCCTTTTCTCTTGTTTTGAGTGGTGCCACTAGTGTGTGTGTGTAGGTGGGCCAAGTGTGTAACGAGGGGGTAAAAATATTTAAACTCAAAAACACAAACAAAAAATGAAAAAGTCTTGGCTTCACGCCACGGTTGAAGATCCACTGAGACGGGCAGCGAGTGCCGCCCTTTTGCCTATCATCACAGATTCGTTGGAGAATCTTCTCCACTTGAAATCCATGGTCTAAATAATAAAAAAAAAAAAAAATTTAAAATCCGGTGGTAAGGGAAAAACAAAAAAGTAACGTTCTTTTGTTTTGTTTTGTTTTTGTGATTACAGAACTTCTTTTCGAAGCGATCGTTCAAGTCGAATCCATTGAAACGCACGAAAAGCGTCACCAAACTGGAACGAAAACGGGCCGTTCTCGACGTCAATCCGTAAGTGGCTTTTCACGATACTAAATAAAAACAATAATAAAAAGGAAGTGGACTATTATTTGTTTTGTTTTTTACAACAACTGGCCAATCAAAACACTTACATTACCGAAATCCAATTCTAATTAAATCGAGTGGTAGCGATAGCTTAATTTTTTATTTTCAAAAAAAAAGGGGGGGGGGGTCCATAATAAACAACAATCGGAATGTTGTGATTAATGGGAGGGGAAAGCTCGGCAAGTTTGGAGGACCCTCTTCCGTAGTTGAATAAACGATCGTGATCGATGATGGAAACAAAAATTTTTTTTTTTGTTTTGTTTGCATCCGTCAACATTTTCGATTTGTTGGCCATCAAGTGAATCAATAAAACTAACCCCACCCCATCGTTTAGTGGCCAGTTTTATTTTTTTGCTGCAAATAGAGATAAGAGGAAAGTTGGGTCCTTTTCCTTTATCGTTCACAAACATTTTCCACGGCAACGTCATTTGCATTTCTAAGTCGCCCTTTCCGCAATCTATCACGATTTTTTTTTGTCTTGTTTTCGCGGAATTTTGATCCCCCCCACTCAGACGGAGCGAGACTATGCGCAGTAGCAGATCGATGGTTTCGCTTCATCCCTTTTATCAATTAGCTTATCTAGCGTTAATTTCCAAAGTTGCATAGGCAGCCAGTTGGTAGTGAAAAACTTTTTTCTTTTATTTCGCCATTCCCCTGCGTTTGACGTCTGTCGTCTAATTAAAAGAAAACAAGCCCTTTTTTACAGCAAGGGCGTTCGTTACCATACGAAAGAATGGATAAAAATAATTCGATATCGGATCTTTCTTTTCTTAGTTTTT
Source organism: Daphnia magna (assembly GCF_020631705.1). NCBI lineage: Eukaryota > Metazoa > Arthropoda > Branchiopoda > Diplostraca > Daphniidae > Daphnia > Daphnia magna. The sequence continues at coordinate 1,339,230 of NC_059191.1, forward strand.
TTTTTTCTGGTTCCAAGATTAGTTCAACTGATACTGAAGTTCTTCCTTTCTTGTTATTTACTCGGCTCCTGTCTGTCCCTCTGTTGGGGTTGTCATAGTGGGCGGGTCCCGTCCCAACCTTTCAGTCGATGTCGAGCAGTCACAGCGAACAGAGTCGTGTCCTCTCAATTGGCCCCAAGTGTTTTTTCTTTTCTTTCTTTTTTTTTTGGCGTGAACATGCGACTACCGTGTAAAAGTGACGTCATTTCACTGTGTGTGTCATACCTAACGATCAGCTGATATCGTCATCATCCAGTGGTTTAGTTTTTTTTTTTCCCCTATTCAATCTGGAACAGACAACGGTTTGTTTGGCTGGGAATTTCCTCGGCTCTGGCCCATTGAAAATGAAGAGCAATCCGATGACTTGGACACAAGTGTGAGCCGGGAATTATTATTATTATTTTTTAACGTTCGTGTATTTACGCGTGACGCATCTCGTGGGGAAAACAAGATTCAGCCCCCGTGTATTAGTCGTCCACACCTGCCGGGACTCCTTCTCTGTGTGTGTGCGGTGTGTGTGTGTACTTTTTCCCGTGCGCTATATAAAACACCAAGTGGCCATTACGATCTCAGGGACAGTGCGCATAATTTAATCGCTAGCCGAAAATGACGGCACTAGGTCGGCTGTACCGTCGTCTGCGTGCACGCTTACGCAATTCCAATGGTTTATTTCGCTGGCCGTGCCATCAGAAAAGGTACAACACCCCACAGTAATATAACACATCTCTTTTGTTTTGACCGGTCGATCCATCATCAAAGTCCCCCGTTTGATTTGCTCTTTCCCTCTCTCTCTCTCTCTTTTATATTTTATTTATTTCTCCATACCCAATATCGAAGATCCTTTGAGCTGCGTCAAGAAAAAACAAACAAAAAGCTTTTTCCTTTCGCCATTTCAGATTATTGTTATTATTGAACACAACACAGGCAGAGAGGGCGTAACAATCGCATAGACGAAATAAAGAAAAGAAAAGAAAATGGAACTAACGTCATCAGTGTGTAGCGGTAATTTCTGGAGTGTTTCTCCAGAGAGTGGTTTCAGTTGATTCAATCACACCCAGAGGTTGGAAGGTTTGATTCTTTTTTTTTCTTTCTCCGCGTCATCTCACAGGATTTTTATTTTGCCCTGCAGGTCTACACAAAACGTCACGAGACTTTGACACTAAACGAAAGAAAAGATTGGATAGCAAACTCGTTATTTATTTTTTTTAAGGAAAGATAAAACTAACAAAACAAAAAAAACGTTGGGGTTCTATGTCGTACATAAATTTTCGAATTTAAATGCAGTCCATCAGATAGGACTATCGGGTTACACACCTGCGTTTCCGCCCCTCCTAATTCGCTATTCAAGGACTTGGTCGGGAAAGTTGGTCTATTGCGTTCGACGTTTGCGAGGACACACCAGACTTAATGGATTTCCTCCCCCTCCCCTCCATGTGTCCTCTCCACTCCCCCATCGTGTGTGTGTTTGTGTGTGTGACGAAATGGAATGCGAGCCGTGAGCGAAAACTGACCAACTAATTAACGCATTAGTTTAATTGCCTCGTGTCTTTTGGTGTTTGACGATGGAGGGGGGGGGGGGACATGTGGGCGGAATTGCTTCAGTTGATGGTCGACGCATTATTGACATTAAACGCAAAAGTGTTAATGCTAATTTGCCAAAATAACAGTTGTGCTACTTCTAAAAAAGTGGAATATAATTTTAATAATTGCATCATGTTTTCCATTAAAAAAAAAAAAATTATTTGAAACAGAGTGGGTTTGTCAAGACTACGGACGTCACGCTCACACGAATCGTTGCTGTGCGGGCCCGGTGGTATCGGTGGCTCGTCGCCTCAGAACGCTGTTCAGACGGTGGATCTGTCATCGTCAGAGTCGGGTGATATCGGCGTCAGGCAGCTCCACCAGTCGGTGCTGGGCGAAGACCATTGCCTGCAGATTACACGGCCTTCCGGCAACGTCTACATTGCCTGTTCCAACGCTGAAGAACGTGATCGATGGCGCAATTGGTACACTATTTGATGAGACTCTATTACATTCCCCTGCAGCGCCACCTTTTTCTAGCTACAACTAGACTAACTAACTCTTGCGTGTGTGTCTGTCTCTCATGTGCAAATGTTTTCCTTTGAATTTCTTGCAGTTTAAAGAAGACGATTCAACCTGTTCAGGAACACGTTCGCAGGACTGACAATTCACTCAAGATCTGGATTCTCGAAGCCAAGGGTGTTGCCAACAAGAAATGGTATGCATTGAATTAAGGATTCACTTTGATTTTAATGGGATTCCCCTTTTTTCTTTTTCGATTTTTATTTTTTTGATTTGCCATAATTCATCATGACTGGCCTGACTTGCCGTGTGTGTAACCCAGTTTCCTTTTCTTCTTCCTTTGCAAAGGTATTTCTGCGAACTTTGTCTGGACAAGAGCATGCACGCAAGAACGGCCGGCAAACAGAAGAACGACTTGTGCTTTTGGGGTCAACATTTCGAGTTCGACGACCTGCCCGTCGTCCACAACATCAACATCAATTTGTACAGGGAAGCCGATCGTAAAAAGAAAAAGGACAAAACATTTGTCGGTAAGGATTTTTGTTTTCATTTTTATCTTGGGCGAAAAATCAAATGATTCAATTACGCAATTTTGTGTGTGTGTGTTTTGTTTGAATTCGCCAGGCACCGTCACTATTCCCGTCAATACCATCACGTCGCGATTCCTCATCGAGAAATGGTATCCCGTCGTATCGGAGAAGGGCTCGTCGAAAGAACCGCCGTCGTTGAGGATCAAGTGCAAATACCAGACGGTCGATATCCTCCCTTTGGAAGTCTACGAAGAATTTCTCGAGGTTTGTTTATTTTCTTTTCTTCATCACCCACTCGAACTGCCTTCTATTTTGATTGATCGGCTAAAAGAAAATTAAATTTCTTATTTTAAAAAAAAAAAACCCCTAAAAAAAAATGTACAATTTCTGCGTCGTTTCGTTCGAAAAACAGTATTTGAAGACGGATTACATGACGGTGTGTGATCTGCTGGAACCAGTGATCGGAGTCAAGGCCAAGGAAGATATTGCCACTGCACTGGTAGCTGTCATGCAACGTGAAGGCTATGCGCAAAAGTTTTTGGCCGATATCGTCATGGCTGACGTGGATAAAATTGGTAACGGCCCAAAACGTCATCATTCATCATCATTAATATTGTCGTCACTTGTTTATTTATCTCTTGTTGTTGTTGTTGTTGTTGTTCCTTTTTTTTTTGAAAATACCCTCACAGACGATGAACATCTGACGTTCCGTGGCAACTCGTTGGCCACCAAGGCTATGGAAGCCTACATGAAACTGGTGGGAGAGAATTATCTGCAGGATACGCTGGCCGAAGTGATCGGCGGAATCGTCGACCACGCAGCTGACAGAGATTGTGAAGTCGATCCGTTGAAGGTCACATCGCCGGCCATGCTGGCCAAACAGCAGGCTCATTTGCGCGCAGTTGTCGAATCGTCATGGAGGTGCATCCTCAATTCCACTCCTTACTTCCCTGCGTAAGTTTCACGATGATGCAACATTAGATTTCCATTTCTTTCCGTGTCTCTAAATGAAACAAAATTGACACGTTGCTAAAAAATGAACAATAAAACAGGGAATTGCAAGAATGTTTCTACACGTATCGCCAACGTTTGGCCGGATTTGGACGCGAGGAAGTGGCCGACCACCTCATATCGGCTTCTATTTTCCTCCGATTCCTTTGTCCGGCCATTCTCTCGCCCAGCTTGTTTGGCATCACTCCAGGTACGTCAAAAGTTTTTGCGGTTTTGGAAACTTGCGACGAGAAACGGCCATTAATTTGTTTATTTTGAAAAACGCCAGAGTATCCGAGCGATAAAGCGGCCCGCAACTTGACTCTGATTGCCAAGACATTGCAAACGTTGGCCAACTTTACCCGCTTCCAGGGTAAAGAGAATTTCATGGAGTTTATGAACGATTTCTTGGAGAAGGAAGCGTCGACGATGAAGCAGTACCTGAAGGAGATCTCGAGCCCCTTGTCCAAAGATCAGTCCTATTCGAAGTTTGACGACTACATCGACGTGTGCAAGAACCTCAGCATTTTGCACACGCTCTTCTCTGAGAGCCTGTCCAAGGTGGCGCCGCTCAGTCAACGCATGGACAAATTGCAGCGCATTTTGGACGGCATTTCGGCCCATTTGTCTCAACCTGTCACCAGCATGCCGCCTTATTCGCGCCAGACGAGCCTGCCCGTCCCTTCGGCGGGCGTGGTGACGGTCAATGGACAGCGAAATTGTAACAAGATGGTTGACGTGGAACGGCCTGGATTTCAGAGCTTGCAGCGAAACGTTTTCCGTTTCAATGACCCGACTGTCACGTCGGTGACGGTGTCCGGCAGTGCCAACACCAACGGCCACCACTTGCAGCACTCTGGCGCTGATGGAAGCACGTCGCCCAAGGCTTCAACTCTTCCGCGAAACGCTCATCTCATGACGCCACCTGTCACCACGGGCATGAACGGCAATCTGTCTGCACCCGGACGTAGAACGGCCATTGATTTGACGACGAGCGATGATTACGTCATGTTCAGCGCGCTCAACCAATCGGCCGACCAATCTGGAGGGCCTTCTAGTGGCCTGAATACGCAGCAGCAGCAACAACAACAGCGTCAGACGAACGGCCACTACGCCAGCAATGGCGCCACTTCTTTCAATGTCAAAAACGGGTCGGCCAAGTACGAACGGGTCCTGGGGCTTGGTCCCAACAAGCAAGCCGTCACCGCCTCGGCCAACGCTAATCTAGACGAGTTTATCGATTCGCTTCAGTACGTGGACGAGAGCCCGGATGCCCATTCCGGCGGAGAGGGAGACAACAACACTCAGGGTAGTCAAGTGTCCATTTCACAGCTGTCCACTGTGGCCAGCTCTGGTTATCAGAGCTTCGCATACAGTCAGAGTTCCAGTCCAGTTGATCCAACCATCAGCAACGGACAGGATCCAGCATCCACCAACATGAACGGGCACAGGTCGACGTCAAGTGGCAGTTTCCGCAAGGCCAGCGCTGCCTCTCCGACGAGCACGGCGGCCAACAACAACGTTAACGAACACTCGGCCGCTATCGCCTTCACGAACCCCGTCTACAATTTGAGGAACAAACCAACCACCCCGCTAGCGCGAGGCTATTCATCCGCTTACGGCTATGACAATGTTTTGAATCGGACGCCCAGCTGCGAGGACGTCCACCAGACGGTAATGAATGCCCCGCGGGTGACCCTCATTTCGAATGGGGGCGGATGCGGTAGCAGTCCCAACAATAACAGCCTCAGCAGTGGAACGATGTCTCGAACGAGGATCTCGAGTTCCTCGTCTGATTCGACTTCGTGTCTGACTACGCCTCCGCACGAGAGGCGCTTGTTTATATCGACGGCTCCGCGTACCAATCCGCGATGCATTTACCCATCGCCCGTCCCTGCCCAGCACCAAGTGTCGCCCGTCGAGGGCAATAACAGTGGCGACTACGTGGCCATCCGTCGTAAAGGCCGCAAATCGAGCGTTACGAGTATCCAGAATTCGCGGAGTCGCATCTACGACTCCTCTTCGTCCGACAGCGATTACGATCAATTGCCTTCGACCAGGTTCCGCGAACGCAATGTCAAACGAGGCTCCAGGATGGCGCTGGATCGATTTTCCAATCCCAAATCTCTGGACGAGGTATTCATTTGTTTTAATTCATTTTTTTGTTTGTTTAGTTTTAAAAACCTCCGTTCATTTTGCGTGCAGTACGAGAAAGAGATAATGGATTTACGGAATGCGATGGAATCTCTGCAATCTCGTTTGAGCCGCGCTGAACAATTGTATTTGCAAGGAGCCATGCAAGCGGCCCTGGCAGTCAAGGAACGTGAGCTGGAAGAGAAGCGCCGCGATAACGAATCACGTTCCAGTTTATCGTCTTCGAGGTACACACCATCGCCCATAATGGAGCCTCAACCTCTGGACGAAATCAAAGACAATGGCCAGCTGAAGTCGATGATAACACGTCTCGTTTCGCTCGAAGAGGAACTGCACCGCGAGAAGCGTAAAATGGCCGACAAGCAAAAAGTGATTGAGGCCCAAGTGCAGACGATCCAGGCGCTGGATGCGGCCAATAATCGTTTGCTTTCGGCTCTCGCCCAGCTGCGCAATTACCAGGTGGTCGAGCCTGCCGAACACGACGAAGTTGAACGAAACATCATGTCTTTTGCACGCAATCCCTTGCCCGAACCCGACTATGGCGGATCAGCGTCTCTGTCGATGGCCAGACGGATCCTGGCCGATCTGGGTGAAGTCCAGAGCAGTTCTTGTTGATCGAGAACATTAACAAACTGTTCAAAACGTTTTTTTCCTTTCGTATTAATATCACTATTTATAGATATAAAAGAAAAAAAACTAAATACCCTTATATATTCATCAGGTTTTTGAATATCGATTTCATTCTGTTTGCGTGTTTATTCCTCGCTTAATTGACGTGTTTGTTTTTGGTTTTGTTTTTATGTCCAGCTCCCATTCAAAGTCTGAATCAGTTCATACAATTGATTGGAAAACGGTGGTGTATAAGGAAATTAACATGTCGATGAACCATGGCTCTACCATCATGTTAGTTTGCATATGGAACGCGAACGTTTCAGTTTACCAAAGACGGTGAATGCCCTAGTTCAAACATATTCTCGTGACCCTTGTCTATTAATTTGTTTTTTCTTCTCTCTCTCTCTCTTTCACCTGCCCCACAAATTCGTTTATCTTTTTATCGTACACACAGTAGAGTTGAAATCTTTATGTATGTATGTCTTGTGTTTGTGGACACAATCTCTATTCAATCTCTTTGTACGCAACGCTTGATCACTCGCCATGTATCAAAAAAAAAAAAAATTACGACAGTTATATTCCTTTCTTCTTCTGTCTTATCTTCTGTTTCCAAGTGTGTGTGTGTTTCTTTTTTTGTTAATTCAGAAACTTTAAACCCAATAATTTACAAAAAAAAATCCCGATCGAATAAAGAATTGTCCTGAAACTGGTGCAGCCAGTATTTACATTCGTGTTTTGTGTGCGTGTGTGTGACGGTATGTTTGTACAAATTGTTACGTGAAACGGTGAATTACGAAGAAAATTGTTTGCAATCCCGCCCAAATAATTTTCTTCGCGTTTCTCAATTCACGTAACTCCGGTATATAGTTATCTTTTCACATTCGATATAAATAATGTAGCATTTAATCGTTTTGATGGATAACAAAAAAAAAAAAAAAGCATTTTGTGTTGTATAATCTTATGAATACGATATGGAAAACCTAAATAAATACTGCGTTCAATATACCAAACAAAAGCTTTTGTCGGCTACTTTAATTCGTAGCTTAATTGGATTTAAAGGTAACAGCAGTGAAAAATTATATTGTTTTGAATTAGCATTGATTTTTTCTTCTCGTTTCAGTGACTTGTCGTCGGAGCCACAAGGAGAAGTTTCTGCATCAGAATGGTGAACGAGTCTGGGGAGGGAAAACGAAAGGAAAGTTATTCAAAGCCCAAAGCCGGAAAGTGCTGCAACCATCGGTGAGTCATGATAACAAGATAAATCTCACCCATTCCCGGAACTCTTTTCTTGTAATAGACGAAAGGCACGTAGAATATAAGGCCAGCCAGAATGAATAGAAGAACGTAAAAGTATTGCACTTGCGGGGCCGCCACGATAGGCGCAACGACTAGAATTGCTGATACCACCATCACGATAATTGGGATGATAATGGGCACCTGATTTTTTTTTTTTGCGAGAATCGATTAGCAATCAAACAGCGTTAGAAAAAGGTATTTCATTTTTAAGAAAAACGTACCTTAATGGGTCTGTGTTCGTCTTTTTTGGTGAATCTCATTACTACAAGGGCTACCATAGCAGCGCAATAAAAAATGGAAATGGCGAAACCGAAGAAATCAATTAGCGTCCCGATATCTCCCGGAATAATCATTAGCATTCCTAGTAGACTCTTAATAGGAAATAATCGTCTTTCAGTTTGAATGGTTAGCAATTGAATTATGGACATATTTACGGTCAATAGAGTCGGGGCAACAGGCGTCTTCTTTTCAATGTGAATGTACGATAGGAAATCGGGAGATTGACCCTCCCTTCCAACGACGTGAGAAACCCTTTTGAATAAAATTATTCATTAATTAAACATTTCCGAAGCCAAATTGCGTGTGGTAGCGTGTACCTTCCTGCAGCAAATAACGTTCCGTTGGTTGTACCGATAACCGACACCACGACTCCGAGTGGAATCAGGAAACTGGCAGACCCCAAAACTGCATTTCCCCAGTCCTAGTACGTAATATACATTCAAATACTTGAAATTGATGGGATTGTGATTTAGAATGTTGTGTCGCTCACCACAGCAACTACGTCGGAAGAGATAATCTGTTCAGGTGTTAAAACAGTCAAGTACGACACGTTGATGAGCACGTAACAAATTGTTGTCAAGGGAATAGCAATTATAATTGCCAACGGTAAATTCCTAAATCAAAATGATTGCAACAGCTACGTTTGAATTCCAAAATGATTTGTTTGATATTTTTTTTAATTGACGTACCTATAGGGATCCTTTAATTCTTCCGTGATGAAATTTAAATTGTTCCTTGGAACAAGCCAAAAGAATTAACGATTTTTTTGGTTTGCGTCATTAATTCTGTCCGTTTCTTACCATCCGCTGTAAGCCCAAAGCCCACCATAAAATGCCGTAGCTATTTGACCAAACGAAGACGCTGATCCTTCAAATCCAATTTCCAAGTTTTCCGTGTATCCTGTCGGATTATTTGTGCTCATTCCACATAACGAGGGTTGTTTGAATTTAATGATTTAATCGTACCTAATCCAAGATAGTACAATCCTCCACCGATAATGATAGCGATCGCTGTCAGCTTTCCCACCGTGAAAATGTTTTGCACGCGCGTAGCAGCCGATACGGAATAGCAATTGACGAAAGTAATGAGGCCTAAAGATAATTTTGCCAGAGAAATGTTAACTGTGGGTAGTATAATAATATCCTTTTACCTATGCAAATGGTGGCCAAGAGGCGATCAATCACGTACGACAGATAAACGTCGGGGCAAAAATGGATCGCCGTGAGGATTGGAGAAATGAAATACTTGGCAAACGAAAGGGATAGGATTGCAACTGACGAAGGGTTGATCAAGAAAACGGTGACCCAAGCGAAGATAAATGCTAATATGGGACCGAAGAATTTGTGCATCTTTCCGAAAGCTTCCAGAAAATAGATGTACTCTCCTGTTTTTCAGAACCCGCAATTGACTTGAATCGATTAACATGATGTGCTTAAACAGAGTAGGATAGCTCACCGCCGGATTTAGGTATCAAAGTTCCAATCTCACAATAAGATAGGGCACCTAAAAAAGGCAAAAGAAAACTTTGTTTCACCTGTCGCAAGTCAAAATTATGATTCAGTTGTTGTTTTCTTTATTGTTTGAATTTTCTTCGGGTTGATGAGGTTCTTAAATGACGTCATACCTGTCGCACAAGACAGTCTAAGCCAGTGCCTAGTGATGTCATGAGCCCAAAATCATGTGACAAGTTAAATCTGCATACCCTGAGGTCATCGTGGACGTTCCTTTATTTTTGTTAACGATTTCGCAAGCTCTATTCGATGATAAGTATGCAAATTACCATTAAGGCCATAATGGCGTTGAAACTTCCCCCAGAAAATTGCGACAAAAAGAGAAATGTAAAAATTATGGGAACATAAATATTTCAAACCCACATCCGTCATCTTTTTTACGCTTATCAGACAATCGGGGATTATAAATCCACGGGTTTACCACGCACATTTTTATATGACCGTCGTACTTTGGAATCAATTTCAACCTTTAGGTTTCGAATGTACTCGGGGTATCGATTTCAAATCAAGACAAAACAGTTTCTCTTTTCCAAATGAAATTTACCTAGTAAAGAGTAGAGACCACAGGCAGCCCAGAGGACGAGACACAGACCAGGAGATCCGGCACTGCGTAAACAAAAACCAAAAATTGGAAACCATTTATTCCATCTTTTCTCAACTCCCTTGTTAATGCTGTTTTTCTTTTGTTCGTTTTCGCCCAGCCAATTTATGGCGGGCCATTTGTACTTCGTGGGCCCGTTAGCCAAAATAAAAATGCATACTTTGCAAGAAGGCTTCCCGCTGATACGAAGATGCCCGAACCGATCATCGTTCCCACGATTAGAGTAACGCCGCTAAACAGTCCAACCTGGGAAAAGCATGTTGTGATATTAACCAATGTTTTTTTTTGTTTTTTTACGCGAACTAAAATGCCTTTTAGTACGTCATCAAATGGTACTATTCACACACATAGAAGCGAAACGGGAGTTGATGCAACGCTTAAACAATCTTGGGAGTGGTTAAACAAATTCTTTTTGGTATTGTAATGCACATTCATTAATTCGATTTAGGCAATTTTAGTTTGGAAAGGAAATTAGTAGATGCGCTATCATCCGGCTAAACCCATCGTCATTGTTTTGATAACCCACAGATAGTGTTGGATCCCTTTTTAGGCCCACATAGCGCACACGAGAATGGATGTTTTCGTCATTTCACACGCATCTCATTCGTAAAAGGAAAAAGAGAACACAAAGTTTACCTGTCGCTTTAGCCGCATGTCATCGTTGTCACTATCGCCCAAGCTGTTAACACTCTTAGTTGAGCTGTTGCCATCGTGTTGTGCTAATGCCAATTGGCTAGTTTTGTTCGTATCGTCTTTGAAAAATTCAAATTTGAATGAAAAATGTATGCAAAATCCGACTGTCAAAAGGAATAAAACAGTAACAAACCGTGAGACGAACGTTGTCTTGCGATGGAATCATTTTCTGGCACCCGGTTTAGAGTCATCGTTTGATTTTCAAAAACTCGATGTTGAACAGGTAGCAAACAAATTTCGCGCCCCTAGTGGACAGAAAAGCACGTAATTCAATTGAGTTTGTGGCTAGTTTTATTCGACCATAAACGAACAGTGTCAATGAAGAACTAGATGGGAGTTTTAAAAAGGTTGGGTATTCATAGATGTTTACAAACACCTGGTATGCATTGAAGGCTGGCCTTTAATCGTTTTCAAATATTGTGTGGATAATCTGCTGTGTCAACGATATCAGTGTTATGTACTGTATGCCCGGAACGGTTGTAAACCGCTCACGAACCTCTCGCGTTTCAGTCATCGAAATAAACGTAAGCATTCGCCTCAACCCTTATTGAAACTCGATATACGTTTGAAAATTGTATTCCATATCAATAGTTGTTAATTCGCGTCAGGTATCGGATGCTTTCCATTCCCAATTAGGTAGTTGGAGCTACTTTTAGAGTTTTCTGAAGAAACACAGTAAATGACCCTGGACAAACAAAAATCGTTAATCGTCAAGAGATAATGCGATAAACAACGCAAGAGTATTGACAGCAACGTGTTCTTACCTATTCCCGGTACTGTCCTCTTGTAATAGACGAAAGGTACGTAGAATATCAGTCCGGCGAGGATGAAAAGAAGAGCATAAAAATACTGAACTTGTGGAGCTGCTGCGATTGGCGCAACTATTAGAACAGCTGAGACTGCCATCACGATAATTGGGATGATGATGGGCACCTGAATAACCACGTAAATAATTAGCAACAAACACTTGTCAACAAAATTGCTAATCAAACATGATACCTTAATGGGTCTATGCTCGTCTTTTTTCGTGAATCGCATTACAATCAGCGCCACCATGGCAGCACAGTAAAACAGGGAAATAGTAAATCCAAAGAAATCAATCAGTGATGCGATGTCTCCTGGTATAATCATCAGTGTCGCTAATAAACTCTGAAATAAAATCAACAGATCTTGTGGTTTCACCCATCGTGATTGAAAATGTTTATGCAGACTTACAGTCAATAAAATTGGAGCGATTGGTGTTTTCTTTTCAATATGTATGTAAGACAGAAAATCGGGAGCGTGACCTTCTCTCCCTGCTACGTGTGAAATCCTTGGAAATTAAAAAGACAGAACGGAAATTTGAAAAAAAGAAGCAATAGTGAGTTTGTGATGGTTTTACCTTCCTGCGGTGAAGACCGTTCCATTCGTGGCACCAAATATTGACATTACCACTCCAAGAGGTATCAGGAAACTTGCAGGACCCAATACTTTAATGCCCCAGTCCTTGAGCATTCGAAATGATTCGAAATTGTTTTTGAAGTTAAAAAAATCGTTTGCAACTCACCACAGCAACCGCGTCTGAATTAATTATTTCTTGTGGAGTAAGAACCGTCAAATATGAAACGTTAATCGATACATAAAGTATAGTGGTCAACGGGAGGGCGATTGTGATGGCCAACGGTAGATTCCTCAACACAATTTCCCAAACAATAATGTTAGCGAAATTAGTTTACTGTTTCGTGTATTGTCCTACCTGTATGGATTCTTGATTTCTTCTGTTATGTAATTCAAATTGTTCCTTGAAATGAATAAAATGTTAGAATTAAACATATCTGTTGTAGCTGGGCCCTTTCCTTTACCATCCGCTGTAAGCCCAAAGGCCACCGTAAAATGCGGTTGCTATTTGGCCGAATGACGTAGCTGAACCTTCAAAACCATTTTCTAAGTTCTCGGTGTATCCTGCAAAGTTCTTAAAATTAGTGACATAATACCGCTTTGCAACCTTGAATTAGTAACACGATACCTAAACCGAGGTAATACAATCCTCCGCCAATAATGATGGCGATTGCAGTTAATTTTGCTATGGTAAAGACATTTTGCACCCACGTTGCAGCCGTCACGGAATAGCAATTAACGAAAGCAATGATACCTGCAAATAATTACATTGGTTGAAGCGTGAAAAACGAATAATACTTAAATATCGATCATTACCTATGCATATGGCTGCCACCAGTCGATTGAGTACGTAGGACAAGTAAGGGTCAGTGCAGAAGTCAATTGCAGTGAGGATTGGAGTGACGAAATATTCTGCAAATGACAGTGCCAGAATGGCTACCGATGAAGGGCTCAAAAGAAATACAGAAACCCAAGCATAGATGAAGGCTAGCATCGGTCCAAAGAATTTGTTGATGGGCCCAAAAGCTTCCAAGAAGTAAATGTATTCACCTACGTTGCGTAATCAAATTATATTTAAACTTATGTAAATACAAAATGCGTTGATAAATATTTCGAAAAGAATAACTCACCACCGGATTTAGGTATTAAAGTTCCAATCTCACAATAGGCTATGGCACCTGAAGAAAATAGAAAAACAAAACATCAATTCAACGTCTGGCAACTCCAGAGATTTTCCACAACTTTCGAAAGGGAAAGGTAGGGGAACAAAATGGTTTTCTTTCTCAACCTTTTCCACCATTTTCATCGTTTCTACGTTGGACAGCCCACAATTGCTTCTATTATTCAACAGGGGAGGTAAGATAATTTATTTCTGTTGTTTTCCTCGTTTTACGTATTTTCAATAGTTCTTTATGAGCTGGGTTTCATGTAAAATAACTTAGACCCCTCCCCCACAAGCATGGCACATGTTGCAGCACTGAGTAGTATGACGTCATCAGCCCAACATTAAATGATCCTTTCAATCTAAATCATAGATACTGTAGCTTTTGATCTTTCATTTTGCAATTCTTGGTTTTTGTCTACCAGGGCCTTAAAGGCATAATTGTTTCATTTGTTTTTTGAAATGTGAATTAACCTAGAATTTGACGTCAGCTGACTGAGCTTTCCTCTCCAACGTTCCAAACGTTTAAAAACTCGAAACAGTTAGCAATGCCGTTTGCAATTAAGTTTTTCCACCGACGAGCTTACCTAATAATGAGTAGATACCACAGACACCCCATAAAATGAGGCATAAACCAGGAGACCCTGCAGTGAGCAAGTGAAAGGAAAGCATTAGAACAACATTCTTTGTTATTATGCATTTGTTTTGTTTTTACGACGAAACCAAGATTTGTGTACCTTGCGAGGAGATACCCTGGTGACACAAAAATACCTGAGCCGATTATATTTCCAATCACGAGAGCAACCCCACTAAACAGGCCTACCTGTAATCAGATCATTTTTATAATTTGAAAATTTGTAAACTTAAATTATCATGGTATTCGTTTGAGAAAGGCTAACAAAAATATGAACTATCTTGTAATAATTTAAACGTAGAGAAACTGTGCTATCTGGGTCTATGTCCAATCAAATCCTCCTCAAGTGATAATTACTAGAGATTGTGCGTAGTATCCCCAGCCATACAGACAACCAAAGGGCAAGAACGAATAGCTTTTTTTAGTTAATCTTTTGTCTGTCAATCCACAATCTTTTAGTTTGTTGGCATGGGATTTTGCTCTTTGACTGAATTGTATAAATTAGACTACGACTTTTTATAACTTGCAAAAAAACCCACCTGTCGCTTCAGCCGCATTTCGTCCTTGGCATTTGAAAAGTCGTGATTCACGTTATCGATGCTTTTTATCCCGCTAGTCCAATCGTTTTTTTGCAATGACAAATCTTCAAATCGATAAAAAAAAAATTAATTGAGTTTAGAACAGTTTTTTTAAGAGTTGAAACCTTGAGATGTGCGTCGGCGAATGGAATCAGCTCCCGCATTTTCACCCACGGTCATTTTAAAATTAAAAAATTAAAAAATACGATACAGGTCGAACTAGAGAGAAAACAAATTTATTTGAAACCGCGCGCGTCGAAACAATTCCCACTTGCTATGTGAAACCGTTCCACTCAAATCAATTGCCCATCCTCGTGTTTCGACCTTAACCCGACACTACCGTAAAAAGAACTGAAGAGAAAGGCGGAAACAAAAGGAAGCGTGTACGGCTTTATAATCGTATCAGTCTACCTGTAAAATCAACGCTCCACATAAAGTACGTATCAATAATATATCAGTCGACGCACGCATATAGAAAACTTGTCTTGCCCTTCACTTGGAATTTACTTTCTTCATTACCATTTTCAGATCATAAATTACTAGAATTGAATTTGGAACTCCCGTTATATTCTAGATTTGCGCTCTTAAGAAAGAAAAATGCACAGACAATTAAATTGTGATCAAATCTTGAATTTTCACGGGGGGAAATCCGAATGTATTTTTTCCTTTTGGTTTTAGTGGACTGTTGTCGGAGCGATCTGTAGAGCTTTCTGGCAGACAATAGTAAATGATTCTGTATGGGATAAAAAAAAATGAATTAAACCAGTTGAAATTGAGACATGATAAGAAATAAGTTATACTCATTCCCGGCACTTGTGTCTTGTAATAGACAAATGGCACGTAAAAAATAAGTCCGGCCAGAATGAAAAGAAGGGCGTAAAAGTATTGCACTTGTGGGGCTGCAGCTATGGGTCCGATGACTAGGTAAGCTGAAACCACCATAACAATTACGGGGATGATTATAGGCACCTGGGAGTACAAGAAATACATTAAGAAAGACACTTGACAGCGAAAAAAATTCAATGGAGAACATAAGGCGTACCTTGATCGGTCTGTGCTCGTTCTTCTTCGTGAATCGCATTACTATTAGAGCTACCATCGCAGCGCAGTAAAAGATGGACGACGTAAAACCGAAAAAATCTATCAATGTCGCAATGTCTCCCGGGATAATCATGAGTATTCCCAACAGGCTCTAAAGATTAACCAGCGTTTAGTTAAGGTGGAATTATAGGTGGATTAAGTTGCGCAGTAAAAGTGATTGTATTTTTGCTAATTTTTCTATTTCTTACGTTTAATAAAATCGGAGCAACAGGTGTTTTCTTCTCAATGTGAATATAAGATAAGAAATCGGGAGCGTGACCCTCTCTGCCAGCTACATGAGAAATTCTGTAAATTTTTTGAAGGAATCAAAGTTAACAATTTCTTAATTTTATTTAGGTTTTTCCTACGAGTTTACCTTCCAGCGGTAAACATGGAACCGTTGGCTGTACCGAAAACTGACATCACAACTCCGAGGGGTATCAAGAAACTAGCGGCACCCAGCACTTCGATACCCCAGTCCTAAAAGAATTTACATATTATGGCGAACTGCATTTATCGAGTATGTCCAGTTGAACTCACCACTGCAACCGCGTTGGAGGAAATAATCTCTTGTTGTGTCAAAACAGTCAAGTATGAGACGTTGATTAGCACGTAGCAAACGGTAGTCAGCGGAAGGGCGATTATAATGGCCAACGGCAAATTCCTTGAGGAAATGCAACAAACACAAAGTTGTTTTTTTCTTTCTTTTAAGCTTCAACATAACTAGTCTTAATAGCATATACTCAGATCCCATAAGGCCCTTTCATCCTCTTGTGACCCCAATCTCAAAGGAGCTATGACCCACTAGAAATGGCTCATCCAAAAATGCTGACCTAATTTCAAGCACTAGAGATCTAAACTATGCGCACAGACGTACCTGTAAGGATTTTGTAGTTCTTCCGTTATGAAATTTAAGTTATTCCTTTAAAGAAAAAAAAGAATTAACTCAGTTTCAAAACCGTAATTATTCGAGCTTCTCACCATCCATCGTAAGCCCAAAGGCCGCCATAAAATGCCGTAGCTATCTGACCAAACGAAGTAGCCGATCCTTCAAATCCAATTTCTAAGTTTTCCGTGTAACCTGTACGATTATTAATCAGGATAATTCCAATTGATTTATCGCATTTTTCTTTTTGTTTTTACCCAATCCTAGGTAGTACAATCCTCCGCCAATAATGATGGCGATTGCGGTCAATTTCGCGACCGTAAAGATGTTCTGAACGCGTGTTGCAGCCGTGACAGAGTAACAGTTGATAAAGGTAATAATACCTAAACAAAGCAAAATTCTTGTTAGATTTAGCAACATTGTTTTTTTGTACCGTAACTCTACCTACCGATGCATAGTGCTGCGAACAATCGATTAATAACGTACGACAAATAGGTATCAGGGCAAAAATTTATCGCCGTAAGGATTGGTGAGCTTAAATATTTGGCGAACGAAAGTGACAGAATAGCGAGAGAAGATGGTTTTAATAAGAAAACCACTGTCCAAGCAAAGATGAAGGCTAATATTGGACCAAAGAATTTGTGTGTGTGTCCAAAAGCCTCGAGAAAATAAATATACTCTCCTGTTTAACGAGAAAAAGGTAACGGTTTAGATTTAAATTGCACACAAGTTAAAATATAAAAATGCTAAAATTTTGCTATGTTTCTTCAAAAAAATCTTACCACCCGATTTAGGTATCAGCGTTCCAATCTCACAGTAAGAAATGGCACCTAAGAAAAAGTTAATGGGTCCATAAATCACGTTTTGCGCAGTGCCCACTTAAAAACTGAGAGACTCTAAAATTGATGTCCAAAAATCAAACGTATTGCTGGTTATAACAACAGAAAGTGAGTTGGAGAAAGTTGAAACTAGTCAAATTAGTTTTATTTAGCACAGTTATCTGCAATGACCCTATTTCGCATGCCAATCTCTCTTTTTAATCTCTCATTTCTTGGCAAATCGCATATTATGGTGGGCAAATATGTCTTAAGTGGCCGTGCTTGAAAAGTGTTACGCAGATCAAACTTTCGCTTAAATTCACCAGCACGTCTAAGGAATAGATATCTATCATTCCATCCCGTCTCCTTGGAGGTAGGAGGCAATTACCCAAAAATTTAAAAGTAAAAGTCACGGGTGCATGTGCATTCTGCTGAAGGGCCCGAATTTTCTTTTTAAAATACTCGAACGAATTATTCTGTGAATAATTTTTAGGACAAGGACATGGATCGAATTCAAGATGGACTCACCTAATAAAGAGTAGAGACCACAGACAGCCCACAGGACGAGACACAAACCAGGAGAACCGGCACTGAATAGAAAAGAACAAACGATGGAAAAAAAAATTATGGTACAAATGGCTCAAAAGAAGACAAATTATTATTCCATAGTTGTCTGGCTATCAGTTTTTAACATTTTGTCTGCCATCTTAGTGCGGCAGACCTCCGGAAGTACGAAGGCTTTCCTAATGTGAATTCATTTTAAAAAGACAGTTGATCGATAACCTCTTCTTCATGATTCGGCTTCCTTTGTAGTAGTACTATCTACTCATATATTTTTTTTTCGTCTCGTAGTTTATCCTCTGCTCGAGATTGTCTGAAAATTTCCATTTAAAAAAAACATGGAGGAAAAAAATGTTTCTTACTTTCCAAGGAGATTTCCTGGCGATACGAAGATACCGGACCCGATCATTGTTCCCACGACGAGAGCAACACCGCTGAAGAGGCCTACCTAAAATCATGCTGTGCAGGTAAATCTCTATTGTTTTTACGCCATGCGAATTAATCAAAAACAACTACACGCCTGTCAAAAAAATTGACAACCACACAAAGCCCGAAGTAGTAGCATTTAAAAAAAGAATCATAGATCCAATTTAGGTATTTTGAAAACTATGAAAACTCTTGGGAGTCATCGGAAAATGTTTAGCAAAGCACATTCATTAGATCAGCTCAGTTTTTATACGCGGGGAAAAAAGTTTACATTATCTGGGTAGACGATCCGATCGTACTCTTTCAACTGATAATATATATACAACCTGTAATATCAGTGTTAAAGGTTCTAAAGGAGACGAAACACTGTCGTTTATCTGTTCACGTGACAATCACAAACGTTCACCAGCAAAAATTTTAGAAAATTACGAAACAATGACTTACACGTCGATTCATCTGTAATTCATCTTTATTGCTGTGCAGATGATCGCTTGAGCTTTTAATGCTACCGATCGAGCCACGTCCTTCTTCTTTTGAGGGTGGTAGTGGATGATTGTCATTCGTGTCCTCTAGTTGTCCGTGTTATGATAACAAATTAGATTAGCGTTGATGACATGCTTTTAAATGTAAAAAACCTTGAGATGAGCGTTGACGAACTGAATCACTTTCTGATGTAGACATGATGATGCAAAAAACTGTCGTTCTAAAATTTCGAATAGAACGATTTAACGAAAAGTGCTTGCGCTAACTTATCGCAAATGATTCTCTTCTATTGTGTGTTTAGGTGATGCAATAGTTGATTAACTGTCAAAAAGCGGAACACTGGAACTCGTTGTCGACCAAAAGCGAACGCTACGAAAGAAGAACTAGTATAAAAGACCGAAGAAAAATATGGGAAATGCAAAGGCAACATAAGTGAAACACCGATATTTCGGCTCAAGTCGTAAAGTAGAGCTGATTATTATTGGCCATTCCCTGCCGGTGGGTGAAGCTGTATCTTCTTACAGGATTACCGTCGACCCGTGTGTGTACAGTGTGGACAACCCGCTGAGCAGCTAATCTGTGTACTCAAGTTCTAAACCATTTTTGACATGTTTGCTCGCCTTCCTCATACTTCTGTGAAAGCTATAGATCATCTTAGTTTAGACTGGCGCCACGCTTTTTAATTAGTCTGCCCAGGAGGTGGTTGATCCTTGTTTTTACTTGAAACCCCCCATACAATGCCTTTTTGTATCATTGGAATTTCGACCAAAGTTCGTATTTTTATTTTGTATCCTTGCTTTCGTTCTATACTAAATGCAATTCATCCTTTGTCAGTTGTTGGAAATAATTATCTCAGTAATTCGCATGTATGCTGTGTAAATTTATGCCATGCCACGTTCGCCACTTATTTTAAATCATTTTTGGTTTGCTTTACGTTTATTTATGCTACCAATCGTAACCCAAAGAACCACCGTGGGACAAAGATCTTGAATTTTAGGTAACTCGCCGAAAAAAATGGTTATGTTCTTTTGACCACTAGATGACTCGATATATAGCAGACGAAAATCTCTGAGGAAATTCGAAAGCGTTCGCGTTTCGCGATAAAATTTGTCCCCTATAATTTCGATTTTAATAGTTTTTGTAGTTGTCTTTGTGCAACAAATGTCCGATTTCTAAGCGTTGGAAAGAAATAAAAAAACATCCTAATATGGCTACGATGAATCTAAATCAGTATTTACGCGAGGTAAAATAGCTTCACTAACGTTTAGATTTTGTTTCCCATATGACTTTAAGCTATTGTCTCTAAACAATCTTGCTTTCAGATACAATCCTCGTGGGAATCTAGAAGTGGAACAGAGGTTTCGGTAAGGAAATGTATTTAAAAGTTTTATGCAATTTAAGTATTAAAGTTGAATACTCATACCTAATCTAACCAACCATAGGAATTTCTGTCATTCAATCACCCCCATGTTATGAGCACAAAACTTACAGCTGAAGGATTCGAGAAGTCTGTTGAACGGCTTGTAGAATCCCCCCTTGATGAGCTTGTTATTCTGCACCTCAGGTTACAGTCGATACTCTCTTTATTTCTATATATTATTTTAAATGTTAACATTTTCCATTAGGTGTTTAAACTGTGTTAATCAGCAAAAATATTTAGAAGCGTATTCTGAACAAAGTGCTCTGGTACAGGCTTTTACAAAGCTGTTCCAAACACAGAAGGAAGATAATTGGGCACTATTTATAATGTATGTTATAAGTTTAGATTTACGTATGTTTGCCATCAAAGCAGACAAAGAGTTGGCCAAAAAGGGGGCAGATAAACCTGGACAAACACTTGAAAAAGCTGCAGAATGTCTTATGGGACTTTTTAGAGTGTGTGCTGCAGATAAGTCAGTAATTACAGTTTGTTAGATATCCAAACACAAAGAGGCTAATATTTCTTCAATTACAGTCGGTCTTCTGATGAAGACACGAAGCGCTGGGGAATGTTATATTTAGTCAATCAATTGTTTAAAATCTACTTCAGAATAAACAAATTGCATCTATGTAAGGCACTTATCCGAGCGATTGATGCGTCTCAGTTCAAGGACCATTTTTCGCTTAGCCAACAAGTCACTTATCGATATTACGTTGGAAGGAAGGCCATATTTGAAAGTGATTTTAAAAGCGGTGAGTACACTGATCCATTATGAGAAATATGAATTTCTAAATTCTGATTACTTTTTTACATCTAGCTGAAAAATTTTTAACCTACGCATTTGAGCGGTGCCACAGGGAATGCCGCAATAACAAACGATTAATTTTAATCTACCTTATTCCCGTCAAAATGCTGTTGGTACGACTTTTAATTCTGGTTTACATAATGTAAAAGCGGAGATGACGTGTAAAATTGTACTTCTAAATTCATAGGGGCACCTTCCAACTCCCCATTTACTGAGAAAGTATGACCTCCTTCAGTTCAGCGAAGTGGTACAAGCGGTGAGAGAGGGCAATCTCCGGAGACTCAATAATGCTCTTCTTCAGCATGATGCATTCTTTATTCGCTGCGGAGTTTATCTGATCCTTGAAAAGTTAAAAGTCACAACGTACAGGAACTTGTTTAAAAAAGTGTAAGCTAGTTTTGAAATTGTAAACTTAAGGACGATGGCATTTTATTTCAATTTGAAATGTTAGAACGTTGCTGATGAAAACTCATCAGATCCCAATTGAAGCCTATTTGGAGGCTTTAAAATTCATGGGAGTAGAAGACATCGACTTGGACGAGACACAATGTATGGAAATTATTCAAATTATAGTTATTTTATATTTATAGACAATTTAATTTGTGTATTTTTGTGATGTAGGTATCATCGCTAACCTCATCTTTGAGAACAAAATTAAGGGGTATATTTCCAACAGCCATAACAAGTTGGTAATCAGTAAACAGAATCCATTTCCACCATTGGCTGCAATAATGTGAGGCTGATTTCTTGGGAGTTAGCCTCCTCCGCCTGTGTACCAAAATCTCCTGTTTTTGGGAATTCACAAAAACAAAGCGAAACAAAAAAAAAATACATTCATATTGAACGATTAAGAGTAAAGAGAGATCATTGTTTCCTCCGGAATTAATAGCCGATCGATAATTTTCAGCGAATTAATACTGGCGTTAGCAATGCGCCTATCATCATCATCGCAGTGTTCAGAAAATTTATTGTCCTGAGGCACGATACAGTGCTACATTTGCGTGGGTTTCCACTACCCGTTTAATGACACACAAAATTAGACAACAAGTATTAAAATTTTGTATGATGATATACAATAGTTTTATATCTTGAGGATGAGGCCTTTTAATTGGCTTGTCCAATCTTGTCCTCGTAGGAAGGTGTGCCGAGGCAAGGAAATTTCGGTTTCTAGTTTTAACCTGTTCACTCTGGGATGTGTTGACAGGCCCAATCCTGCCGCTTCACAGGCCTCTGGGAATTTCGCTGGGGAAGCCGTAGCAAGACAAACGAGTACCTGTTTTTCGCTGAAAAATAATGAAGTAGACCGGAAAGAGCTCATTAACCGTATCAAGGTACGTAGAGGAAAGAAAAGAAACAAAGAGGAAAACTTACTGCTGTTTTACATTGAAGCAATAGGAAACTGCTGTTGCAGTGTGAGGACAAACAGCGTAGTTGTATTGGCTGTAACAGAGTTGCATAGCTTGCACAATGTCTGTATCACTCACTGATACCGTGGCGGCAATGACTTCGTGTATGGCAGAAAGCATGTCTGTCGAAAGTTTCACTTTCCCACTTTGCTCAAAATCTTGCATAATATTTTTCACCGCCATTGAATCACCGTGAGTTGCAAAGTACAATACCCGCTCAATGTTGTAAGGAGCCTAATTTAAATAATTAGGATAAATTTCCCCATAGGACCAGCAAGATCGAATTACCTGAATGTCCATAGCTGGTGCTAGGGAAGCGGCTACGTCAGGCGCTGGACTGTAATCTCCGTTTTTGAAAGTCCGGGCCAAAATATCATTTGAATTCACCGTGGCGACAAGCTTAATTGGAAAACCCATTTCATGTGCAAGGAATCCAGCTAAAAAATAAAAAAAAAGGGGGAAATTTAGTAAGGTATTGTAAATATATTTTTTGTGTTTTGTGTGTGAGGAAAAGAAAAAGGGGTAAAAAGAAACTAATTCTACCAGCCAAATTCCCTGCCGCTCCAGTTGGTACAACGATACATATCTTATCGCCAATGTTGGGACAGCACTGGAGGTATATGTAAACATAGTGAGCGGCTTGAAGGAGAATTCGGCCCCATTGTATGCTGTTGAAAGAGCCCAGACTGTGCTCCGCTGAAAATTTTTCATCTTGGAAACATTCTTTGATAGGTTCGTCCAACTGATCTGAATTTCCTTCAACTTAAACAATGGCAGAAAGAAAAAAAATTAAGATCCAGATTAATATTTATTTAGGTTTCTTTTGTTACCGGAACAAATATGTACGTTTGGCGCTTTGATAGTCAGCATTTGAAGTTCTTGTATTTTTGATACCCGATTTAAGGGATACAACAGTACTAGATTTACCCTATCGAGATTGGCGACACTGTGAGCTGCAGCGGGACCGGTGTCACCAGATGTCCCTACGAGAATTGTAACATGTTTGTCTTTGCCCTAATCAATTTGATGTTTAAGTTTTAGTGTGTCTGATGTGTTCTGATGAAAGTTTACCCTTTTTTTCAGGAAGATTTCTAAAAGCTTTGCAAGTAGAGCCAAAGATAAATCTTTAAATGCCAAAGTGGGCCCGTGAAAAAGTTCAGCAATATACATACTGTTGTCTAACTTTTCAAGGTGTATGACCTTGTCAGGAAATTCAAAATCTTTGAAAGCTGAGGTAACAACTCCTGTATTATAAAAGTGTTATGTCATGCCACACATAAATTAAAAAAAAAAAAAAAAACAACTTAGAATCACCTTCAATTTCATTTTCTGTAAGCTCATCTTCTGAGGTAAACAGTCTAAGGATTTTTCTCACAACATCAGGGTATTTCAGGTCTTTCCAAGAATTAAGTTGATCTTCTGTTATTTGTGGAATATAGTCACTTACATAAAGACCTCCATCTTTGGCATAACCTTAAAAATAGAAAAAATACTGTATGTTCAGTGGCTTTGCATAAAGATAATAACTGTTGGTTTAAAAAATGTGTGTTTTTTTTTCATGATTGAGAAAACCTCCCTCTACCTGGTGAGAATAAAACATCTTCAAAAGAATGAAGATCACCGTAACCGTTTGACGACCTAGTACTTCGATATTTCATTTTCACCTTCAGATTGACATGCACAACGTGAGGTTGAGAAACATTTCTAGTGCCAAGTTACCAAGACAAACTTTTGATGTGGCACATATAATCTTATCTCTGATGCCACAAGTTACATTTGATACTCCCCAAAGTATGAAACGCATCTCTGATGTAATGATCACGCATGTATCACGCTCGGAAGAGTGCTAAAAGAGAAAGGTTTGTACTAGCAGACCTCTCACAAGATGACGGTAGTAAGTGTCTGTTTGTTGTTATGGTCTCATTGCACAATTGCCACGTAAAAACTAAAAAAAAAAAAAACACACACACACAAAATAGAAAAAGAAAATGAGTTTTGACAGAATATTACATTCAATAAAAAATTATTGTTTTAAATACACTGCTGTATGGCCAAGATTATTTTATAGTGCAAAGCTAAACGACAACGGTAACGGTTTTCTCAGTTGAAAATAACCGGACAAGGTTTCAAAGCTTCGTGACTATGGTTGAATGTTGACTGTTGAGATTGTTGACAAAGCACGTGTTATCTGTAGTGCGTCGCAAAGTGCGAAGTGGAGCT
The DNA here is from genome assembly GCF_020631705.1 of Daphnia magna. Lineage (NCBI taxonomy): Eukaryota > Metazoa > Arthropoda > Branchiopoda > Diplostraca > Daphniidae > Daphnia > Daphnia magna. The sequence continues at coordinate 1,363,834 of NC_059191.1, forward strand.
ATATGATGAGACAACGGTGTTTAGCATATAGGATTGTTGACGGCTCGTGTGTGTAAACATTTCAAGCCATTTTGTTAGTTTTCAATTGCAAAGGAAAAGAAAACGGCATGTCGTACAAAAAGTACCAAAATGCTGGCCGTGAAAAAAAAATTGTTGTTGTGAACTAAAGTCAATCCAAGTGGAAATAGCCGTTGGATGAAAAACTGGAGGAAAACACGCCAAAAAGGGCTGAAAGGGTGAACGAAAACGTATGACTACCCCTTTGGCCTTTGCGATTCATATTTGAAAGCCTTTAAATGTTATTTGCGAAACCGTATAATAGCACACAAAAACCCCAACTGCTCACACAGGTATACGAAACAGTTAGGCTTTTTTTTTTTCTGAGGAATGGATTATACGGTCATGGAAGGACTGTTACCATAGTTCACTTGCACGTATGAAGCGATAAAAAATCAAAATGGATTACTGGAAATGTTTAAGAGTGGAAGAATAATGGATGTTCCTTCTGCAATTAGGTCTCTTGGTGTGTGTGAATGATCGTCCAGTTGAATAGGCTCGATTAACTAATCCATCAGGCATAACAAGGTAGTTCAACTAGGTCAACGGTTTTCCTTATTCATAACACTACCCTTTTCTCGCCATAACCCTTGTTTCTTTGTTAGAACGAGTTCTTAACCAAACTTGCTACCATATGAAGTTTGTTTACTTCTTTCATATACCTCAGGTAAACCGTAAAAAATTCTGTCACCCTCGATCGATCACAATCGTCAAATCTTTTCTAGAAGCAAGGTGCGTTTTCCTTGTTGCATAGAACCCCTTTAAGCTCTCAAGGTCGTTCAACCGTTGGTCCACACATCATATATTATAGTTTTGTCATTTCCGTTTATAACACATTTCGATGCAAATTGGCCTCCAAAGAAAAAAATGCATTGTATTATTTAAAAATACTCTTAAATATGAACACTTTTTATTCCAGTGAGCAACCTGGATTTTTACAACGTTATCAGATAATAAAACATCTCATTAAACCGAAAAATAAAATTGTAGGATTTTTACGATATTTAAATATTTGTTACGTTTCACAATTCATGGAATAAACTAAAATTAAAATAATTCTTTACTGAGAAAATGGTTTTTACGTAAGTAAATTAGATAGTCAGATAATATGAAACTGCTAACTCTGCTGTTCCGTTTATGGGGGACGGCCGGACGATAGGGGAATTTGAATTTGATGCGCGCTGCGGCCATATTGTGACGCAGTCCGTTTTTGGCGGGTGAATTTTTCAGCATCGCCGCCAGCACTCCCACCACAGCCGCCATGACAGTTGGATAAAAGCCAAAACAACGTGGTCATTTTTGAAAGCTCCACACAACTGTCGGACCAGTGTTCAGATCAAGTCGAACAGTCTCGTCGTATCTTCTGACAATTTGTCCATTAGAACTTTAACTTATTTAGTTTAAAGAGGTGAAAGCAAACTATATTGCATTGTGTCATTTAAAAGTTTGTTCAACCCGTTATTATGGATCGCGATATTGAAATGGAAGAGAACCACTGCCGCATAGCACAGCGGCTAGAATTCCCATTGAGTGACGAAGAAGATTTGCATGAAGCATCTACGGGTAACAACCGAACTTCTAGCAACTCATCGTCAGACCGTCTAGATTCATCTGGAAGTGATGAAGGCCTTGGAATGACCATTCGGATAACCAGTCCTAGAAAGCCAAGGTTTATTCGCTCCAGAGCTCGAGAACCCATGTCACCTCCATATAGTGGTGTTCGAGCTCTGAGGTTGTTTGATTCCCCAGCAACTCCCAAGACACTTCTAGAAAATAGTTCTGCCATCATGACTCCAGTTTTAGCTACGCCTGCACCCAGGAACAGAATGAGGACATTATTCACCATGAGTTCTACAAAATCATCTGGTAGGCATTAGACACCTCCACAACATTCTATAACCCTGATATTTAATTTTTTGTTTGCTTGTTATATCTAATTACATATTTTTCTTATTAGACAAAAAAGATAACATGAATACTCCACCTGCCGCCAATGTCAACCCATTTACACCAACTGGAATGCTATTGACTAGCAAAAAGAGAACCAGATCTAAGCGAAGTCTCAATGGGTATGTTACTTTCTCTTTTTGTGAAGAGTTATTTGCTATTTTTCTCTGTGAATTAGTTTTGTTTATTATGCTGGTCATTTTCAATGGAATAGCTACAATGCAAAAGCCCTTTTATAGTAACAGATAGCTTTAGCGATATATGGTGATGCGTTCGTGGGATGACTCATGTGTCCCAACCGGTTTATCAGTAGTTCAGTAATTGTTGTGATAGCCCGTAAGCGCTAGTTTGAATTTTCCTGTTGTGCAAAGTCTGAAAGTAAAGAAACGAATCCGGTTTCCTTGAATTTCCAAGAACATGTAATATATATACATTTAGGTTAACCTTTCCATTTCTCCCAATCAATCAAGGACGCATAACATTTTGCAAGGTTGACTTCTCTGGTTATGCAGTGCGATCGATTTTTCTCTCTTTTTTTTTGTTGTTGCATATTTCAAAGCAATCTAAAACAAAACTTAAAGTCTTGACTTGGCGTGGACAGGTTAAGAAGGGGAAAGTGATCATTTTGGTGCAACACGATATGCTTATGGCGATGACAATGGGGGATTGTCCCCGGTATTTTTTAAGCCTATTGTATTAGTGTACAAAGGGTGGAAAGTAAGCTTCCCTTTCAATTGTACTATTCTCTCGAATGCAAGAGGGAGAAAAAAATAGGGTTGGACGAAAAAGTATGTATTTAATAATCTGTTTGCTGTGGCAGGTCGTTAGTGAATTCCTTTGACGAAGAGGTCCATGAAGCAACCGACGAATCAGACGAGGAGATGCCCCCAAAAAGGATTGCTCTGCATCAAACTAGCGTCCCCAGATACCACAAGGTACAATATAATGTGCGAAGGGATTTTGGGCATGCAACCCTTTTTGTGTTTTTTTTTTGTGATATTGAACCATAGCCATAGTGATATTAACCATCTAACCCCCTTTTTTATTCACAAAAAAAAACATTAGGAATTTCATGAGATCTGTCTGATTGGTAAAGGCGAATTTGGATCAGTGCACAAATGCCTTAACAGGCTAGATGGATGTACCTATGCAGTCAAGAAAAGTTTAATGCCAGTAGCAGGATCTCCGAATGAGTGAGTCTAAGGAGGAACACGTTCAGTCATACATGTGATTACTAACCTTAGTTTGCTTTTCTATTTTTCTTTAGACGATCTGCTCTTAACGAAGTATGGGCACACGCAGTCCTTGGCCAGCACCCGCATGTTGTTCGCTACTATTCGGCCTGGGCTGAAAATGGTCACATGATAATTCAGAACGAATTTTGCAATTCCGGTACCTTGGAAGAATTGATTCGCACTAATCAGCTAAACAATGTTACAGTCAATGAGCCGCAGTTAAAATCTACGTTGTTACAGGTTTGTTACTACCTGCAAGAATAACGTAATTAATATGTTCCATTTTTAACATCCTTCTATTTATTAGATTGCAGAAGGATTGCATTACATCCACTCAAAGCAGTTGGCCCATATGGATATTAAGCCGGGTAACATTTTTATCTGTCGAGAGAACAGCGACGATTGTTCGGTTCATCACGACAGCGACGATGGTTTTGATGAACTTGATGACGATTACGGCTCGGTGACGTATAAAATTGGAGATTTGGGTCACGTGACGTCTGTTGTCCAGCCAATCGTCGAAGAAGGAGATTGTCGTTATCTGCCCGTCGAAATTTTACGGGAGAATTACGAACATCTGACTAAGGCGGACATTTTTTCTCTTGGTCTCACAATTTACGAGGTAAATCATCTACCCGATTATATCCTTATTTGATTATTCATTATTTCTTTGTATATTCCCATTAGATGGCTGGTGGTGGTCAGCTTCCAAAGAATGGTGACGAGTGGCACGCGATTCGTCAGGGTCGTTTGCCATACAACGGCCGATACTCGATCGAGCTACACAATCTTTTGGAGCTGATGATCCATCCTGACCCAACGTTGAGGCCGTCGACCCAAGTGTTGACACAGCACCCTGTTCTAGGTCCCAATGGTGCCAAGTCTAAAGACCAACTCAGCCGCGAACTGAATGCCGAACGGCTTAAAAATCGTCAGCTTTCCGAGAAACTTCAAGGCATGTCAATTTATTGTCAATACTTTAAATTACGATTAAATATTAATATTCGAAATTGGATTCGCAGAAGCTGCTCGTCACATTCAAAGTTTAATGCCGCTATCAAGGTTTTCTCTTGAAGAGCTGCCAGCCCCAAAAATGCCCAAACTCCAAAAGAACGAGGCTTGTACGACAAGGCGATTGCTATTGGGGCGCAAAATGAACAGAAGTCTTAGCAACGCAGATTTTTGAAAGAAAAGGTAGTAAGTTAAAGAATGAGGAGGAAAGAGAAACTTATAACGACTTCTACACATACATATTTCGCCATGGCGAAAAATCCGCACGTTTATCCGTTGGAAAAAATTTCAATCGCCATTTTCATTTTTAAGAGATTTTTTAAATATCAAAATTTGAATGTTGAATAGAGAACAAAATACTAGCCGTTTTAAGCCCCTCCCCCCATCCCTTGCACGGAAAGAGGAAAGTTGGATATAGAAGTGCCTTGCGTGTTGAATTGGTTCATGCTGTGATTTCCTTGTCGTTAATCAGAATTCTATATTTCTTATATGATCCCTAAATGGGACTATCCCACTTTTTTTCGCTATAGCGTTTCTAAAAAGTATGGGAATCTTTTTCACATTTCATTCCGGGATTTTTTTGTGTGTTCGCGTGTTTTTTTTTTTTCTCGATAACTCCCTCCCACACCCTTTTCTTTGGGTATGTGTTAATTTTTTTCCCTTTCCCGTCGTCAACCATGTTTCGTGTCAATTGTACTGTAAAAAAAAACAGGGAAGTTTTATTACACGACTTATTATTGTCTGGAAAATTAGAACAATTCATTCGCTTGCCGATTTGAGCAGGTTTGTCAAAATCGGGTAAAGCCATGGACTACTACATCTAGAGGACGGGACTCTTTTCCTATCTCGCCGTGTTAAAGCTCGTCGGGTGGGTCAATTTCACGGGGAAATATATAAAACACATCAATCGATAGAGCTTTAAAAGGCGGTTACAATTATGCAAATGGATTTTAGAAAATCTTTGAAATGAAATAGATATTTAAGTTTTAGTATTAGGAGAACGGGAAGAAAGTCGTTTCACCGGTGCCCCCTAGCGACTAATGTAAGTTCTAGTTACCAAGTCCTTGTCAAAACAAACAAAACATGATCGAAGCGGCCAGATGTGCGAACGTCGTTTTAGTGTTGCATTACAACTAAGCGCCTTAGAAAAACGTCTTGGAAAGTAAAGTTATACGTAAAACAATTCATTGTATAAAAATGTCTCACTTTCGCTATAAAAAAATTGGTAAATATTTTGTTTTGTTTATTTTTGTTTATTTTTTGTTTGACGTAACATAGGCGATGACTATTCACAAAATAGTTTGAGCTGCTACGATCTATGAGATGGCCGTTATAAGACTAATGCATAACGAATTTATTTTCTAGAGGGAATAAGCTTAAACGCCGGTTGATGGTAAGTTGGTCTCTTGTGTATTGATATAATCATGTAATACTTCTGACAACTTTTTCTATTTAGATCGGGATTGGATAATGGCACAGCTGTGTACCAAAAAAGATCTGTTAGCAGGTAAATATAGATTTCCAACCAAAAGTAAGTGCATGGAATCAGCCTCCAAATACAAGTCCAATTATTCTAAAAGTATTTTTTTTTTGTGTTTGTATGTTTATCACTTCATTCTTTTTAAAATTGTACCACTTCAATTTCAGTGGTTTCAACTTGGCCCAATGCAGGAGCCTCAAAGGTATTTGATTAGTCTACAAAGAAAATGAATTAATGTCTGCTTCTTAAATCTTTTGGAAGTTGTAAACAGTGGAATTCTGCTCATCGTTTGACTTAAATTCAAGTCTACTAAGGTGTCATAACTGAAATGGTAACTTTAGAACTTTTAAAACACTGCATAACTTTTATTAACAATAGTTTAGTTTTACAACTATCAAAATCTTGTTGACTATTGAAAGGGGAACAAAGCTTATTTTGTAGATTTCCAGAATTTCTATTACCTGTCTTACTTCCGGTTTTAAATTGTCAAGTAACTCTTTATTTATTGGTCCATCAGAAAAAAGATTCACATTTTCGTGATCCTTGTCAAATTTTGGGTTGACGAAAACCGTCAAAAATCGCGAATTTTCCTGAACTATAATAGTTCATGAAAAATAATGCTTTAACTATTAATTAAAAATTATTAATAATAATCATTACATTAATATAATATAATACAATTATTTAACCTTTGGCATGGTGTCGCCACTCGCCAGGTCACTGGTCAGTGATCAGTCTGGGGACGAGTAAAGTTCAATTTGGCTAAGACCCAACTACGAAACCCAAGGAACGAGAAATATTTAACAAACTTACAAAAAGGCTGATTTCTTTTTTAATTTGATAATTTCACATCTTGTAAACTATTGAAACCTCACAGCCTTATGGTATTATTCTATCATCTGTCTACTCCAATATTCACGATGGATATTTAAAAATTGTGTTTTGTATGTATATTGGAGTAAGCCATTTGCAGCATAAAACCTAAAGTCTTATTCCCTGTAAGGACAAAGAAAGTAGTTAACAAGTTGAGAAATTTAAAAATATTGATTCTTGTTTATAAGTCTCCAATTATTATCTAGACCTAAGGTAGTGTATTGAATCAGCCTCCAAATAGATGTCTAACTCTGTTAATCTAAAGGTAACTGGAAATATTGCATACTTATCATGTCATTCTTTTAAAAACTGTATTACTTCAATTTCGGGGGTTTCAACTTGCTGCTGGATAGAAGCTTGAAAGGTATTTGTTTAATATATTAACAATATGATGTAATGTATACTTTGTATATCTTTTGGAAGCTACAGACGGTGGAATGCTGACCTGTTATCTGCAGTTAATAATCCATCTGCTGCATCTTAAAATTGGTTAAGATCATGTAAATGAAAAAAAAGCTATATCAAAAATTTTAAAAAGAAAATATGCTAGGTAAAACGATAAAAGATTTCCATACTCAGTTATCAAAATAATTAAATACTATCTTGGTCAGGAACTCTTGAAAAAGTATTCTTGGTGAAAAAGTGGAAATTCTTGGAGATAGCAACACTTATCTGTGGATAAATTAGGCAATACAGTTAATGAGAATTTATCTAAGAAGAAACAAACAATCAAGGAGGCAAGTTGAATGGTAAACCATAATTTGGTGGCATAAGTAGATGAATAACAGACATGTATTTTTCAACGCTGTAGATGCTGGCAATTCTTTCTATAACGACAACTTACTGCCTCGTATGGAGATGAGTGAAAAATATCTGTTACGAAAATAACGAACGCGTTACGACCTAAAATGCTTTTCTTCTTAACATTTGGTTAACCTGAACGTAAATTCAAATTTTGGCAAAATTAAAGTAAATGGCCAATCATCTTGCTGGTAACTGTTGTTCTTTATTAATAATATTTCTTTTGTTAAAATTGGTTTAATTTTACAGATGAAATTTTCCTATCTTGGGAGTTAAAACTGGTTATTAAGGAAGTTGGATACGATGCCATAGCTGACGTCATGATAAAGGGAATATGTCAAAAAGCAAGTACTTCAGCTAAAAGAGCGCCTTGAAGTCTTTAGCTTTATTGAACATTGCATTGCGTTTAGTTTAGATACGATGCCGAAGCAAACGTCATGGCAACAGGGAGGATTTGAAAAGCAAGTCTGTCAGCTAAAAGATGGCTTTGAAATCCTTAGCTTCTGAACAATTTACACTATAAAATTTTTCTTTATATTTGTTTACAAGTTTTAAACATATTTACACAAGAGCGTGTAGAGCAACCGAAAATTTTGATCGCTATGGGAAATCATCCATTTAAAGCGTTCTTCTTACACGTTGACCAAACTTCCCCGTGGAAAATATTGATCCAATAACGCTATTGCCGTTGGTGGCTTGATCGATTTCTGTGTGGAAGACTCGGTGGTGACTATTGTACAAGGTATTTTACTTCTTTTAATAAGTGTATCAGCAAGAATGTTTTACTTATGTTTATTTCACTTGTGTAGATTTTATAATCGTAATGAATCGGCAGAGAATATTGATGGAGGTCACGTGTAAACAGAGACTGAAATTCGTTGGAGGGGGATTGCGATTCTTTTATTTTCTCACGTGTATGGTATTTTTACAAAAAAGAAATTAAGTGCATATCTGGGCTCCCTTCTTTTCTGTCGCCCCGTTTCCCCTTGAATTGTAATAAGCCCGTAGGGGGTCATGCCCCTACTGTGATCAGCAGTAAAGGTTGTGAGTGCGCTGTCCGGAAAGGGGACGTGGGGGTCCTCAAGTTCTGAGATATCATTGGAGGGCGAAGAGGCTACCCACAAATCCGAATTAACGGTTAATCGCTCACGTAAAAACTTGTCCGAAACCTTCCATCCTTTTCCGGCTTCTCTTAGCCACGCCCCGGGTAATCTCCCCGGGGGCTCAATTCAGTTAAATTTGTTGTACATGTATGTTGTACCAACAATAAAAAAAATGGAAAAAAAAAATAAACAATATTTTATTTTTGCCAAAAGTTTTTTTGTTTGAGTTATTAGTACTCTCTTCTCAAATAATTTCTTGCCATGTCTTCGCTAGACGAAACAATGAATATCATCACCCGAGCACAATCTACGAAAGCATAGCATTGACCTGCTTTTGCTGAGAATCGAACCTCAGACATTTAGAATCCCAGTCAAGCACTCAACCAATGTGCCATTTGTACATATGATACAAGTGATTCACATTTGTTTGCATATCTACTTATGCACTACAAACAAGGTTATCAAGATATAAATTCCTATTTTTAATATGTCAAAGTTGGATGAATGGTAAAGCATTGGACTGACGTTCCTGAGGTCAAGCGTTCGATCCCAAACTAGGTTCACATACATATATATTCACGGAAATAAATTCGAATTTGAAATATAAATAAAATTCTTTATTATCCCTCCAACCACCCACAAATCCACCACAATATTTTAAATACAATACAATACAAAAAACACATACATAAAACTAACCCGTTGGCTGCCACGCCACTAAATCTACGCTAACTACATCGCTATCGAATGGATTGCGACCAAGGTGGACTTGTCCTACGACAAATCCGGGCTGACACGATGACAGAAGCCTTTGTGAGAATGTACACTCCAGGCAACCATCAAAGCATCGAAAAAGGGGAAGTCCCTACTGGTACATTGCCTCGACGATCGACTTTGAGCCACACGGCTTGTGCAACTGTCCCACCCATGGCATATACACCATTGGGCAGAACAGCGCTGCCGGACCCTAACAAGCTTTAAAAAAAAGGGGATCAAAGTGGGTGGCAGCCAACGGGTTAATTAACATTACACTATTATACACTACAAAATACAACGATACCACAAAGACGAGACGATGACGGGGCGACCACGAGGTGACGGGCTAGGCGAAGATGGGGCGACGGGCGAGGCGAAGACGGGGCGACGGACGAGGCAAAGACGGGGCGACGGGCGAGGCGAAGACGGGGCGACGGGCGAGGCGAAGACGGGGCGACGGGCGAGGCGAAGACGGGGCGACGGGCGAGGCGAAGACGGGGCGACGGGCGAGGCGAAGACGGGGCGACGGGCGAGGCGAAGACGGGGCGACGGGCGAGGCGAAGACGGGGCGACGGGCGAGGCGAAGACGGGGTGACGGGCGAGGCGAAGACGGGGCGACGGGCGAGGCGAAGACATGTGTTGGCTGACAAAGTAGAAATAAAATTAGGCTGCTGAAATGATGATTGTTAACTGTTGACAACACAATATAGAGGAATGAGGGAGCTTTTACCGGGCGAAACAAAAAAGGGGCGACGGGCGAAGCGAAGACGTGTGTCGGTTAGCAAAGTAGAAATGATAACCTGCTGAAATGGTGGTTGTTTACCGTTAGCAACACAATATAGAGGAGTAGGCTGGCTTTACCAGACTGAAACTTACATGAGATGAGCAAGCAAAGAGTATCTGAACGAGATGAGGTATTCCAATCCATCCAGTTGGCAACACAACATATGTTGCACTTGTCAATACAGTACTGACAGGATATGATGAATTGATAAAAAGCAGCAGAACGAGGTGATGGTATTTCAACCCATGTGATTTGTATCATTTGTAAACTTTCTGCTCGTTCAGCATCCTTTAAAAATTTAAGTTTCACACGCTACTTTTAAAAAGCAGAATCATACCAATTGGATTCTGATTGTCAAAACTAATACCTCACAATGAGTAATAGATTTGCATGATGGAATGCAAATGTAATAGATTTTGGATTTGTCAGCTGTCATAGCCGATCACAAGATCACTTGTTCCACACAAAAATAATCCAGTTTATGTGTTTCAGGTAAAAAACACATTAAAGAATGAAAACACCTACTAGTATATAGCACATCATTTGATTTTATCTCACTTTCACTCACTTTCAATTGGAACGTAAAACAGTTAACAAATATTTGGACACGGTTTTGCACGTCACACAAGAAAATACTAAGGCGCTTCTGCGCCATCTAGTTTTCTTATACAACAACCAACAATCCGAGTTTTTAAAGAGTAGTGCGGAGGAGACAAAGTCAAGGGACAATTGAGACAAGAGAATCAATTGGCGGTCGAATAAAATAGTACACAAGCACGAGAAATAGCATATGTACAATTAAGTGTCCAGCATCTTGGAGCTGTGACGTGCTGTGGCTTTTTCTACAACAAGCATCATCTTCTTTGATCGCTTATTGGTTGCAATGGCTTCGTCGGTTTCTGCAGTGTCCTTAGTGTGTCCAGAGTATTATTGCTGCATGAATTCATGGTTGAAAGCAAATGAAGTGCAAATGGCAAAAGTTCAGCTCAGTCATGACAATCCAAATCTGTCGTTTTTTTTCGAGTAACTCGTCAGGTTTAAGCCACTGGCTACTCTTTCCATTTCGGTTCCAGCCCTCCAAGTTTCTTCCAGTTGTTATACTTGACACTTCATTTTTGTATTTTATTTTGTAGTCTCTTCATAGACTTCTCGTACTATAGGATACTGAAATACATCAGTTTTCTGACCTAAATGTACAACAATGGATTTCATCTTGTCGCTCGATAAACTATTTATAATTCGTAGGATTACCTTAGGATTTTTGCAATGCCCCGGAATTAAAGCACGAAGTCGCCTCTTATATATTCGGTCACCGTGATTGTAAAAGCCACTTTACATATTACTGCATTCCCATCGGTTGGACTTGGCTAAATGAAATAAGAGATTCATCGTACCTAATTTCCTTAACAACCTGTTTAAGCTCCTAAGAAAGGAACATTTTTGCTGTAAAAATGAACCCATCATAAAAGCAATATTATTAATAATTTGTTTTTTAATTTACCTTAATTTTGCCAAAACTCGAATTTTCGTCCAGGTCGACCAAATGCAGAGAAAAAAGGTTTAGATCGCGACGCCTTCGTAACAGAACATATTCCATTGGTCTCCATACGAGGCAGTTTGTTGTCGTGGGAGGCAATGTAAAAAAAAAAATGACATATGAAGGTAACAGGCACGATCTGTTTACGGGAACGAGAATTATTTTCATGTATTCGCAAATTTCGAGAACAACATTTTTTTCGGATGCTACAATTTGAACCGCTCCTTCGAAATCCACTTTCAATTATTTCCTGGTGATGGTGGATAGACAAAACGATCTTGTTCCGCCATTCTCCTTTTATAAAAATCCAAGTTAGACTAGAACGTAGAGGAGCAAACGGGAAATGAGAAGGGCAAGACTAAGGAAACAGACGTCGACAAAGCCGAGAGAAAAAAAAAAAAACAACGAATGCAAAAAAAAAGTGTTATAAGAAAAGGCAACACCACATCCGTGCTGCTACTGTTTTAATTCGGTGATGCCTGCGGTGTCTTGAACGGAAGAGGCAGGGGAGAGAGAGCGCGTTGATCCAATAACGAGAGATTCCGCTCACACGACTACAGCATGTGTGACTTTAACAAGGACAAAAACGTAGTAACAGCAATCATCTTAAAGGGGAATCGATTGAGCTTCAAATATGACGACCAGTAGGAAGAGGAGGAGGCGTGCCGGGCAGAAGGCTGGATTACTTTTTTTTTTTTTCTCTCTTTTACTACACACACCAAAAAGAAAGCAGCTGTGTGATAGGAGTGAGCCAAAAAAAAGGGAAGAAAAAAAAAATACTTATGCACGTGGGATTACGAGAATTACATAACTGATGAGGAGAAAAACATTCACACACCCAAAAAAAAAAAAACGGTCAGTCACTTTCCGGCGAAGGAACTGACGGGATGGCAAATAAAGAGTGAGGAACTTTCTTCCCCAACGAAAAATCTCGGGCAAAGGTCCAAAAATTGTCGATAATCATTTCCCTTCGATATAAATCTTTATCCAGCATTGAGTATCATCTTGTGTTTCACGATGACCAACGTCCAAGGCGAGTAGTTTTTGAGTCTAGTTGGAACACACGGCCGGGCGATGAACGGAAATAGTTCAAAACCAATTTGGCATTGAAAAATGTACCATACTCTTCCGTACGCAGCTGCGTGCAGCTGTCAAGTGGACGGACGAAAGACTCATTCAAAAGACATGAGATTCTCGGCGTCGTCTGAACTCTCAGCTGGCGTTTCAATAGCCAACATCAACAAATTGAGCCAATCTTCGATGGCATCCGGACAGACGATACGAAGTTTATAGGCGTCACCCTTTTGAGTGTTTGTCAATAAAACCGAGTCCGGATGGCGGGGACTGTGGTGCCGCTCGACTGACCAGCCCGTGATCGAAACGGCTTTAAAGGGGCGTCGCCGAAAATCCGATCTGTCCGACCTTAACGTCAAAGAGAAATATTGCTGTTATTCAACCTTCGTATTTTAAAATAAAAGAACAAGGTCGGCACAACAAACAAAAACAAAAAATTTTTTTACGAAAACGCTCATTTGCCTACCCTCGGAGGTGTTTAGGTTGATAAAAAAGCAGGTTGGAGCCAGACAGCTGAATCCAATATCTCTGCCATGCACTAACAGCCGGACGACGGCCATCTTTCAAAACAGCTTTTTTCCGCACGCATCCCTGAATGCAACAACAGCGGATGGGAGGAGGTGGCAGAGGCGAGTCCAATCCGCTGAGTGAGTGATCCGAACTGGATATCATATATTTCAAACAGTGTCATTTGCAAGGATCTTTTTTAAAAAAGAAATTGTGGGATGCCAGAATCAATATTACCCTTGAACGGAATGATTGTCGTTGTTGTTGGAAGGAGAAGGATCCAGCTCGCCGTGGAGTGAGTGACGAGGTGAAGAATTCATCCCGCACGAAGACGTGGTCGTCGTCGTGGTCGACTCCTCCTGGACACTGTCGTCAATCAGATTGCGAAGCGTCGAATCAAAACCATGGTTAGCCAACGAATGCCGCCAGATGCCGCTACCAGCTTCGTTTTCTTTGAGATACGACGGCGCGTGATTGGGTCCATTCCGAAATATGCTACAATTGATAAAGAAGGGGGGGAGAGAAAGGATATCCAAGGAAAGTTAGTGACCAGCGACTGTAAATACTGGGCATCAACGAACACTAACACATACACACACAAACACAAACACCAGACCGCAACTAAATAAATAAATATAAAATACGATGACTGGAAATGTTTGGGATAGGTAGTGCAATAAGATGGCCCAAACACAACCACAAGACGTAATAGTGCTTTTTTTTAAGAAAACATGGACGGGGTAGGAGGAGCATTCCGTTGCGGGGCAAATGGACAACCCAAAACTCACGAAGAATCGCCTGGCGCTGCCGAAAGAGGCTGACGATATGCACTTCGAGGTAAACTGGCGCTCCTCAATCTTAAGTTGTTTGCCAATATAAACAATTAGATTGATTCACGAGGGTTACGGATTTCATCTTAAAATAAACGGATTAGTATTGTTGACACGGTACACTACTTTTACGCCTTCCCTAAATATATATAATCTCATCCAATACCGTCACGGACTATAATATTAAAAAAAAAAAAACAGGTTCGTTTTACACGTAGTTGTCAATTGTTCTAGAAAGATAATAAATTCCAACGTACTTTGTACCCAAGCTTCTAGATTTGGTGTGCCCAGGGACAAATTTGACGCCGTGTCCAGCACTGGAACCGTCGGATGTCCCTGCGCTTTTACGGACCGAAGCCGCCTTCTTTGGCGAGACATTCAATTGGCCCATGGCCGTTTTGACATCGTAAAATGACTCTTTGGAACCCGTTGAACTCGGTGGCGTCGACGGCTCCAGCTTCAACGATAACTTGTACTGGTCGTCTTCCAGGAGTTTTTGCAACTCCTCGATGTACTTGGCCGAACGCAGGTACTCCATCACATGATTTTTGACAGGCAGGAAGGAGTAATCGGACTGCTGGTAGTTGGCCAAGATCCGTAGCAAGTTATTCATCTGCAACTGTCGTCTTTGCGATTCAAGGCCGCCGTGGTGCGGATGCGCCACGTCGATAAAGTTGACGTCGGAGAGAAAAAGACCCAGATATGGAACACAAGGCAGCTTGAGCGAGTCCATGTGTTGGCGCAATTTTTCAGAGTTGTTGTGGTCGGAGAAGAGGTCGGCCAATCGTTCCAGCAACTGGACGTCTTTCTTCGCCACCGTGGCCCACGTTTTTTGTAGACGGTAGATGGGCGCGCTGCGCAACGCACTCACCACGGCCATCAAAGTGTGCAAATTATTAAGTTCGTGCAGCTTCTTGGCGATGCGGATGAAATGCGAAACGATATCGGCGCGGGCTCGTACGTTCGGTTCGTTGAGTATCTCCTGGACTGTCCAGAAACTGACGTGATTAAAATGACGCGTCATTGCCACGACGTTGGGCGCTAGTTCCAATTTATTGCTCTTGCACCAACCACAAGATGTCAACTCTTCCGGTTGAATTTTCTGAAAGACGGGCACAACAAGCAGGGTCAACTGGGCCGCCACGCTCTCAGCGCTCACCTATTAGACACGGAGACCAAACAATTAGAAATCACTAAACCGTTTTTTTTTTTGTTAATAATATTTTTTGAACAATGTGATGCTTATGTCATGTTTTTATACATTCACGATGGATTGTACGGGACAGTCGGCATGGTGTTCCATCGCTGAGCCATCGACGCACAGCATGACCGACAGACCGGACCGAGCGCTGGCTGGCAAGCTGCTTGATTTGGCGCCCGCTGAGCGAGGCAGCGAACTGACGATTCGACACACGAAACATAAAGGTAATAAAGGGAGGCGGGAAAAAGAAAAAAAACACAGAGAAAAACAAGACATTAAATCAACAGACTGTTACGAACGTAGAGGTTTGTTTCAATAACAAGCGCCAACGAGACAAATTGGATGGGTGGATCCATCCTGTTTCGATGCGGGGAAAAAGGACGTTAGAGTCCAACGAGCAGACGGATGCTTACTGGTGCAACATGTAAGGTGTCGGTTGGGCAGGACTGGCTCCACGTCGACTAGAACGTCGCTGTTGTTGATCTATTTCGCACTGACGCTGGTTCGATCCAGCACGAACAAACGCGTCGCCATTGCCATCCACTTCATCCTGGGGTTCAGGTGACTCTTTCCGCGAACCGAGACAATGCGAACGGAAAGCTGAAGTTGATCGACGTGACGACAACTGTTGATGAAAAAGCCGTACGGGTGGAGAATCACTGGAAGATGTGCCTGACTCTGGGCTACCTCGACCTTCACTTGAGTTCCTTTTCCATTTGTCTCGATCAGGCGATCCCTATTTCAAATGTAAAAATGCATAAAATACATCCTGTACCGTAACGAATCGATGATTTTAACTTACCTGGGCGAGTCTGTATGCGGCGATGCTATCTGAAGACAAATCGCGTGGTATTTCGGAATATTTCATTTTGGCCATCATCTTTTCGTTTAAATTTTTATTTCTTTTTGTTTTCCGCTTTATTTTGGTCGTCGATCCGGATGCAACGGCTCTTCTAATTGAACCCCCCAAAAAATGAAGAGAGGAAGCACTCAATCACGCTCCATTACCAAACCGGAACCCCCAATGATGACGGCCGCTACAAGTCCCCGAAAACGCAATCTGTAAATCAGTAAAAATATAAATAAAACTAAATAAAACTAAAAACCAGCGATAGAAAATGGTTGTAGACACGTTTCAAAGCGACAATTCTTAACAAAACTCTCGTTAACCGAAGCAAAGAACCCGATTTGCGTGCGTGAGTAACAAGGAGTGGGCTCGGATCGAGTGAAACGAGATCACCCAAAATACGAGGTTTGGTTCGAATCAGGAATGGGGAGAGAGAGAAAAATAAAAACAAAACATACTGACGCATGCACTCTCATGGTTTCGTTTACAACATTCGAAATGGATTCCACGACTGAATTACGTCACTCTCACATACCGGCTGCTTTCCTGCATCCTCTTGATTATAATTTGTTTCTCTTTTTTTTTTAATTCCGATATCTGCACTGGCGCCAAAAGGATGTTTATGGCTAGATAATAAATTGCTTTTTTTTCTCTTCTTCTTGTTGTTGTTGATAATTTCGGGGTGAAGCGGGTCGTAAAACTTATTGCCCGTATATCTTCTGATTCGCACGTAGCATGTTACCATGGTTACTGTATCTCATTCAGATGATGCGCAACTTGACTCGTTTCGACGCAGAAGACTCTCAAATCCGTTAGCCTTTGAGTGATTCGAAAGGAAGTTTTGAAAATGGATTCGGAATTTCGGCTACGTCGACTAATTCGTTATTAAGCGTACGACTGATTTCAGGAAAGTCAATGAACCTTCTTTCTGGAGACCAAGTGCTCGGATGGTTGATCCGACTTGTTTACATTCGGTAGAGAACGCCTCGTCAAACGGTTCTCGTTGAAAAACGACGAAGCAGTTTGAAGAATCAAGTAAATAGCCAACTAAATTGAAGATATTCGATACTTGTGCGCACAGCTAAAAATAATATTGATAGCTAGCCAAGCATTAAACCATCGTTCCCAAACTCAGACGACAAACATCGCAATTTAATTTAACAAGAACGCAGTGGCTGGTAATACGTAGTATAGGACGTTTGATCCGTAGATATCGTCAGTACCACGGAAACTGTAACTCCCATGGTTACGTGACAAGCCGAAACATGTTATTTTTTTTTTTTGTATCTTAAATTTTCCTTAGTCTTTTTTTTTTAAAGCAAACTAGAGAACCAAATATTGCATCCCCCCCCCCCAACAAATAAGGACCTCTTGTTTATCACGCAGTATTACGACTCCTACCAAAACAAAAGCAATAGAGAATTGCGAGAATCTTTGATCCTCAAGGCACGTAGCCTAGACTCGATTAACATGAACAACACGCTTGCTGAGTTAAACCATCGTAACACGACTTCTTTTGTGTGTGTGTGTGTCCGACGTGTGGTAACGCAGCTTTTTTGTGTTGTTTGTGCACGCGCCCAATAAACAAACGAAAGTTAAGCTACCAACATGGTTTCTGTACCTTTCGTAAATGTCTTCGCAATCGTCATTTTTTAAAGTTGCCCAACAACTTTCTCTTGACTGCAACCGCCATGTGCTGGTGACATTTCGTTGGACAAAACGCGACAGTTAAGCAGTTGACTTTCGTCTGATATTTCAACGTGAGCAAGCTTAACCAAACTGAACTAGTGAGAGCTTCATAATGTTAAAATTGCATCACAAAGTTTTGGCTTTGTTCAAATAAAACACATCGTTGCAGTTAATATTACAGTTGTCTGTGGCCTAGGCATACTAAACAAATGCCCACTGCAGTACTTGATCAATCCAGAATGTTTACCACACACTTGTTTTATCAATACGTGATAATTGAAGAATGCTATGGGCTTGGATAAATTCTTTTGGTGAGGCAGCGGTAAGTGGTCTTGACAGCGGAGGCAAACATGCTGATGAACACATCGACAGTTAGCTGAGAGTGGTATGGGGAAAAACATGAGTCAATTGTTGATCAAGTAGCCATCAGACAGTTGCTTACATGGTGTGACCACAAGAGAACTGAGGAAAAAGGAAGGCATCATAATGATGAGAATTTTGGTAAAATCAAACGTACCATCAAACAGTCCAGCAGGATGAGATGCAGACAAAGAAGCTCCAAACGTCGAATGTCGAAACAAGTCAGAATAAACGGTCTTCAGTTTGAAGGAAATGTTAAAATTACTGGGGTAACTCGAGCTGGCGTCAAATTACTCAGTTTTTCCAAGTGCTTCAGAGGGGTTGGGGAAAGGGAGGTTGGTGTTGGTATTGAGAGATTACGATTCTCGTGGACGGCAAAATTTTGTGAACTCAACACGGTGCGATCTTTGGTTAAATTGAGTTTTGTCACTCGAATGAACGCATTCACAAAACTACCACCCTCCTTTTTCCCGTCAGTGTGTGACTTATTAGCGGTTTTTCCAACTTCCTCTTTTTTCTAACAGCCGAAGCAACAACATTCTAAGCCATCTAGCGGCACTTAATTAAAATTGTCGACACCTAGCGGCCAATCGTAGCATTACCCTTGTTAGAAATATGACGTAACGTAAAAAGCAATGTTGCAAGAGTTCTGTGTGTTAATGAAGAAAGCCATTGGTTTTAAAGCTTAAGAATCACACTTAAGACAGTTCTATATAAGAATACCATTTTCGTATTATATTTGTCTTAAACATTCGTTGATGTACATAAAACAAATTTTGGCACGTTATGTACAAGATAAATGTGAGATACTCGAATTACTTCATCAAAACTAACACTATTTCATGAAAAATTAAATCGTCATAATTTTGGAGCGGAAAAAAAAACAAACAAGCAAACAAACAAAATTTGAACACCGTTGCCTGCTTGAATACAAAAATGAGCGCAGACAGTGAGTGTTAAAAAGAGATCAACCAAATAATGGATTAATATCTCGAGAGTTGCCAAACACATTTTCAGATTCAACAAACAAAATACTTAATAGTAATAGCTTCAAAGTTCAACGAAGCGAAATCACGCTTTTGGCTGAAAACGTTGCATGTAAAATTGACAATCGGAGCAATATTGGTAGGTGGACGGCACTTGTTTCTTTCCGCAAAGGCTGCACGGATTGAATCCGCCGTTATTCGCTTGAATGGGCGCCCCTTGTGGCTGCGGCTGCCACGGGCCGGATTGTCCCATTTGCTGAGGTCTATTCTGATCCATCGGATGCTGTTGCGGGTAAATTTGTTTAACCGGAGGCTGTTGCATCATGTTGTTGTTATTGCCGCCAACGTTTTGCGGCTGAAAACGTCCCCGGGCATGATGCGGATACTGGGGAGGCGGGGCGTAAGATGGCGGAGCCCCAGAGCTGGACGGAGGCCCAATCCTTTGGCCCATCATGGGTGAAGGCGGAACGCCGTATCCGGCTCGCATTGGCTGCGACGATGATTGTTGGTACTGCTGTTGATGGTAAGGTGGCGCTACTTGCTGTTGCTGGACGTAGTGGTGAGTTTGCTGGAAGACTTGGCTGTTGGCCGGCAATTTTTGATACGGGGGCTGTGGGGGTTTAGTAGCTAAGGATTGACGATCCACCTCATCCGTTCCGTTAGAGAAATTGGGTGAGACGAGTGGCGGAGCGACGCTCGATTCCGGTCGCTGGCCATCTTTGACCATTTCCTGCTGGTAAGCCGAGCGTAGGACTCGCTGCAGGATCGGATTGGGAACGTAAGTCTCGTCCTGTTCGGTGTCTTCTGCCGTCGATACCAAGATCACTTGGTCGCAAAATGTCACGCTCTTCTTCTTGCTCTGGCCGTCACCCGATCGCCGCTTGCGATCCAGGATACCGGCCGGAGCAGCAGGCGGAAGAGAAACGACTGGAGCCTTTGGCTGGATCGGTAAGGCCGATGGCTGCGTCGGCTGTGATTGCTGGACACGAGAAGCGTGATCGACGACATCGCATGAAGTCACTGGAGAGATCCTTGCTTGTTCGAAACGAGAAGCCAGCTTCCGGACAGATTTGTTAATAGTCTCTTCCGGCTGGGTCTCAGGTACGGGCTGGGCTACCGGCGTCGGTATGGACACGCCCATTTTCTTGTTTTGCAAAGTGCTTTGAAGTTCTTTTAGCCAACTATTGGCCGGGGCAGCAGTTGTGGATGGAACAGCTGGAAGCATCGGTGCCATCGGTGGTGGCATACTATTTCCAGCACCGAGGATCTCCTTCCGCTTTCTCTGCAGAGCTGCTAACAATCCGCTGGGTTCGGTGTATTCCTCCTCTTCTTCGTGTCTGGGAGGTTCGGGATCGCAACTGAGCAGTTGCAATTCCTGTGGCGGAGGAGGAGGCGGGAAATCATCGCTGGCTTGCCGGACGTGTTCAACAACAGGATAGGGCGGAAGCGGATCGAATGGAGCACCGAGAGCCAAATCGCTTAGAGTCCGTTCGTGATGGATGTCGGCGTGAACCGTGATTTGACTGTCGGCGTAATTGTCGTATTGCTGCTGCTGCGCCGGAAGAGGCGCTGGAGTCAAATGCGACGTCTTACGGACGGGCGGAGGAGGTGGAACTTTATTGAGCCCAATGGATTGCTGAAAATTACGGCCCAGACTGGCGTGGAAGCTCCTCCGCATCAGTTTGCTCTTCTCCAGATTTGGATTGCCAACATCTTCCATCGGCGGAGGTAAACCCAGCTGTTCGTCCTCCTCCGGTTCCATCACCTGCTGTTGTTCATGGCCGTCGTCGTCGTCGGCTCGCAAGTCCGGCAAACTGCGGTTCTTTCTCTTGATGAGCCCGCCCATGAGAAGCCTCCGCCGGATGCGGTGTTGCTTTTTGCCAGGCGATCTGGAAGAGTTGTCGCTCGATCCATCGCCGTTCATCACTTCCAGGTCGTCCTGCGCCACGCTGGCCACCGACGGAATAGGCACCGGTTTGCTCTTGTTGCGCTCCTCACTTTTGGCTCTCTCGCGTCTCATCATGAGGCCAGCGAATCCGGCGGAAGCGACACTCGATCTGCCTTGCCTTTCAACCGGCTGCGATGGCTGTTCATCCCGCTGGATGCTGTTGGATGACGTCTCTGCATCGCGGAGCATCTCGGCCGCTTTCTTGCCTCTCTTTTTCGGCAAAGTGGCGTAGATTTCAATGTTTTTACCGACGACGCTTCCGGACTGGATATTAGACGAAGGCTGCGCCGGCCCGGATGGAACAGGAGCCGGGGCCTGAACGGCCGGTGGCGGTTGTTGTCGACCACTGCGATTCGAATCTCGGCTGCTCTGACGACTGTGTCTCGGTTCGTCGATGCTGGGCATCACAGCGACGCCATTGTGATTGGCATTTGATCCATCGTAGAATCCGGCCGATTGACGGGCTTGCAAGAGTCGCCTGTGGAGACTCCGGCCGCGCATGACGCACGTGTTGTGCTTCATGCGGGCAAAGACGAGAGTCTGCGGATTATTGTAAGGCGCGTCCATGGCTGCCCGGCTTCGCTGGGCGGCCGATTGGCACAGATTGAAAGCGCCTTCGAGGTCACCCTGGTCTTCTTGCAATCTCGACCGTTCCAACAGGTGATCCGCCTCGAGGCAAAGTCTTTCACACTCGTCAGCTCCGCCAGCATCAGCCGGTGGGTAGGGCCCAGGTACTCTGGTCTGCCATCTGTTGTGTCCGCCCTCGGGTATCTGTGATAACTTTAAGAAGAGATCGAGCCGACCGGTTAACATCTTTATAGCCGACGTTAATCATTGCGTTATGCTACGCTCATAATTTTTTATTTTATTTATTTTTTTCTACCTGGAGAGTGTGTTTCAAACTCTGCTGGAGCGGGTAACTGTCGTTGGACGATAAAGAATACGAATCGTATCCAGGATCGCCGTGAAATGCGCCCAGGTGTTGCGGCAAAGAGTTCGGATCGCCCGGTTTCGATGGCGAACTATTCGTCGAACTGCTACTTTGCGGCCTGCAATGAATAATACATTGCGATGTTATTAACGAATAACTGGCGCAAAAATTCAACATTTAAAATACGTTTACCTTTGATTTCTGTTCATCATGTACAAGTAAGGATTATCCATAGACGTGCTGGATGACGAAGAGGCGCTATTTCGATCGCCACTCCAATTGCCAGAGTCCCTCGATCGCGGCATATTGGCGCCCGGAAGCATAGCGATCTTCAAATCGGGATCCGACGCCGGCATGGCAGATTGCTGCTGGGCACGCAAGATCGATTCGACCGTCTGGCGCTGGATGTAGACGGGTTCGTGGAAGACTTCGTCCGGTTGATGGAAGATTCCTTCCAGGTCGGATATGTTTTGATAATCCCGATAGTCCTGTTGCTGCTGTTGGGGTAACGGAGCGGGCCGTCTGTTCAACGAATGCTGGATGAGTTCCATGTTGGGCGTCATAGCTCTGCGGCCATTGTAATTCTGCGGCTGCTGTTGCTGGACTGGCAACGGATTGGGCGTGATACTCCTCGGCCTGGAAAGCGATCCGTACTGATGAGGCCGCGGCTTAGCTCCGACGGGCGTGATGGCCGAAGGAGCGGTGGCTGTGGGCACGGCCGTCCCTTCCGGATCGGCGTAAAGAAGCAAAAGAGGCTGGAAATGTCCGCGTCGGCATTTGTCGACGACGTGCTGCCAATCGGGCCCAACCTCGCTGACGGACGCGTCGTCAAAGTAGATCCACAGTTGCAGTTTGGTGTGGAAGAAGAAGGTGGAGTAATGTTTGCCGTAATAAGTGACCACGCCCACCAAGCGGTGGGTGGTCAACTCGGCCCAGCGGGCGTCCAGCACCGACTGGAAGACGTCGCGTAGTTGAAGACTCGTCCCCACCAGAGCGAAAACGGACATGATGTGATCCAGCTGAGGCCGTTCCGAATCCCAAACGATGCCGACGGACACGATTTGTGGCCGGTTCGTCAACGTCCTGCAAATTTGAATTTGAGCGCCGCAAGCGCTCGGGCAATCGCGAATATCACCCATGCCTCCGGCCTGCTTCAGCAAACGGCCAAACAATCCGGCCGGTGACCCCGTCTCCGATATATTGGCCGGCTGGCGCGCCTGTGACGTCAATGCCGACGCCGAGACGTAATGTACCATCTGTGTTTTATTAATGCGAAGAAAAATAGGACGCTGTTAAATATCGGTTGATTGTGTTTGGTTGTCTCGATCCATTGCCATCAATTGTAATTAAGCTAATGAGATTGTTCGTTAAACGTCTGATAATGACCATAGCCCTTTTCGAATGCCATTTGGATCAAAGAGCGATAACGAACGGACTGATTAGTCATTTTCTTTTTCGTCATCAAAATAATTGGCTTTTTAAGGCTAACCTGAGTGAAAGGCAAAGGCTCTGAAGTGGCGCCGCAAACGGCACAAACAGACTGTTCCACCAAGGTCATGGCAAACCGCTGATGAGGGATACAATGGCCAGCTGCGCATTGGTCCTCGGCCTCGTTGCTGGCCAAGTGAAAATGAATTCGAAGCAATATGTTTTCCTAGATTTTTGTTATAAATTGTTTTTGTTTAGCATGAGAATAAATTTGTATTTCAAATATAAAGGAAGATGATGTGAGAAACTTACAAAGCATTCAGCTGCATCGTCCATGAAACCGAGCTGGAAGCGTTGCTGGTTCAAAAAGGTTTCAGCCAATGCGCGTCGGAGCGCGTCCGGTGGTAAAGCTGACTCATGGCTGTATTGCAATTGCGCAAACAATTCCTACAAATAGCCGAAGGGGAGAAGATTTTAAAATATATGTATTTTTTTTTCTAAAAATAAAATAACGATGATCGAAAAAAATATGGATTATGAATCTGAATCGATTCCGACGGATGATCGTGATTGCGGTTTGTGCGGTACTGCGCATTCGAAGAAGATGGCACACCATCATAACCATAAATCTCATTTTCTGTGGTTTTCCATTGTTTCCCCCCCCCCTCTCCAATTTTATATCGAGAAAAAAATATAAATACACACAAGATGGAAGAAGAATATATAAGAAAGACATGCATTAAAGGCTGATTAACAGCGTGACTCGAAGTAGGAGGGAGGAGGGTAGGATGGGATCTATTACAAGAATTGCCAAGTCAAGAGACGTGATATCGTGAGCTTCGTGAATCACGATCGGTAACGCACGGCAGATGCAAATGAGAGAAACATATACCATTACTCTTTCTCCCTTTTTTTTTTTTTTTTTAAGAGAGAGGGAAATTATACGTTTTTTTTTAGGAGGAGGGGAGGGAGATGATTTCATCTGTCCGACTGCAGTACTTAAGATTGTCCAGTATTTTTTGGTTTCGGGCACAAATTACGAATAATCAGAGAAATAGAATGAAATTTTTTCGTATTGCAATTTAGGAAAAAAATTCGCTGCCAGGTGAAAAAAGAGGCCAACAACCCGCGTGTCTCTTAATGCATTTTTAAGAGAAGGATGTGTTTTTTTCTTTCTCTTCGTGCCAAGAGTGAATGATCGAATCTGTTCACAGCCGCTGGCAGTCGACAATTTTCATACTTAAACTCTTTTTTTTTTTTTTTTCTTTCTAAATATACGAGATGAGAAGTTAGAAAGAGAAAAAACTTGTAATTCAGAGCGGCTTTTCAACATTCCAAACGGCGAGAGAATCGGCTTCATTGTTATGATTGTTTGTCCCGCGGCCGAAACCGTTTAAAAAACACACCTTTCGGCGCTTGGCTAACTTTTGATCATCATTTTTTTTTTTTTCTTAAAGAAAAAGATGTAAAATGATACGTGAACAGACGGCCGAAGCGTAGAAAAGATCGTTCATTTTTTTTTATGGGATTTTTCTTTAGCGGATTGGAAGTAGAAGCCAAACCCACCGCAAAAAAAAAACATCTCCAACGGGAAAAAAACAACAAACAGATTGCATCTTAAACTACAATGAAATAAAAAAAAGTATGAATTTAACATACCTTGAGGGCACAAAAGATGCACGATTCACCAAGGCAAGCGTGACCGGTTAGATCGCGGAAACTCCTTCGGAAAATGTCCAAATGCCACAAAACCTAAGCAACAAAAAAAAAAAAAACAATTTTTAAGTAAATCTTAAAAAATAAATAAATAAAGAGTAACGGCAGAAGCAAAATTGTAGGTGTATAATAATAAATCCGTTTCGGAAGGACACGGTCAGAGAGAATTATTACGTAACCGCAACGCGAGACGTCGCATAATGACGTGTGTTTGTTGTGTATGTGGTGATTTCTCCCGATTGTTTTCTTCTTCACGATGACGACCAAGTTCCAGTCGAGTGACCGCAACACGAGCACTCAACCAAAATAGGCTCTTTCTTTTCTTTTTTTATTCCCCCCAAACTTGCGGGAGAGGCCCGTTTAACCACCGCACGTGCGGATGGTCGTTCCATCGTCAACGTACCGGAAATTTAAAAAAAAAATCACGATCGCCACACCGCAAATAGTCGTTAGTTATGGCTGCGAGCTATCATTGCAAAGAATCATACAACTCTTTTTAAAACATTCCCATACGAGTAACGAGACAAATAAAACAGCATTTTTCTTAATGGCGGTTCGTATTCTGTTTGAAATCAGAGAACGAAATCTCCTGCTGTGAAAGAGAGAAGAGGGTGTCCTCTGTCCCATTGTAATTCAGCTCACACATTCCATAGCTGAAAGGGCAAAGTTCTCACGGATCATCTTGCTGGACAAAAAAAGAAAGAAGCTTAGATGTTACACACACACACGTTATCTGATTGCGGTGCAGACGGAATTCCAGGCGGTCAGCATCTCGTACGCGAAAGACGGAATCAACAAGACGGGGCGTCAAAAGAATGCGATCCTACGTACGCGATATAATGGCGCACAAGGATTATGCCACAAGAGCACGTAGATACATATACAACAATGCCTATAATACCTTCCGCCCCTGGACTTGCCTTTGCCACCCTCGGGCGTTTTAATCTTTTCAGAACCATTTTCTTTGATCTTTTCTTCAGTTGGAAATGTTTAAACATTCCAAGAGCTCCTCCCCAGGTTTGCTTGAGAGCTTACTAACTCATGTGTTCCACGTTTCTGTGAAAGATTCGTATACCAATGGTAGCTACACAGCTGCTACGTTTTGCGGTAGAAATGTGGGCTCACAATTACATCAGCAAAGATGAAGTTTTTTTTTTCTCGACGACGCGTGAGAGGATCGATGTGCGGGAATGAAAAAAAAAATAATAATAATAAAGGTCTTTGGGGCTAAAGCTTAAGGAAAGGGGGGCGTTAAAAGGTCGCAAAGGTCATTACTACAAGAAAGCGGGAAGACGAAAACCTTCCAATTCCCACCGATATTTCTCACGCTCTTTTTTTTTCTTTCCGCGGTATATTCTATATTATGTATTTTTCTGCATTTTTAATATCTTCATTTTTTTTTTTTTCTAGTTCCCAAAAGATTGGGGGAAAAAAAACATGGAGGTTTAGGAGTCACATTGAACTTTTCTAATTTGAATTTTTATTCCGAAAAAAACAACTGCGGATGATGTCACCTGGGTTCCTTTTTGCTATTCGCCATGTTGTTTTTTTTACGATTTTCTTGTGTTCCACGACCGAGAGAATAAGAAATATAGATACAATTAACCTCTCCGATCGTTTTGAGAGTATAACCGTGACTCTTATGACTATAATTCGTAAATGGCTTTTAATAGAAGACGGGTCATTGAGATCGGATAAGCTCGTCTAAACGCCGATCCCCTTTGATAATCGATGTTCGATTCAGCCAATTCACCGTTCACGGACGTCAATCTTTCCGGTTAAAAAGGTGAATAAAAAAAAATTTGTTCTTTTCCCGTTATGAAAAAGTTTTCAAAAGAGGAAGAAGAAAAAAAAAAAACTGTTGTTAAACTCCTCCCCAAAATTGTGCCACCCCCTCAATGACAGTGAATAGAGACCCCATCTACGCAGCACATTATAATCACGCTTCATCCGTCATAGTGCACACAAAAATTGTTGGACGGGCTGGGAAAGAGCCAGACGTATATGGGAATCCGGCCGGAAGAAGCATCCTATCAAGAGGATGTTTTTTTTTATTTTTATATATTTACAGACCAGAGGGACAATGATGAGGGGAGAAAATAAAGGACAGGTAGAGAGAGATAGTCATGTGGAACTAAAATGGGCGCCATGATGGAATGGGGGGGGGAAATCCTATATATAAAAAAAAAAGATATTTCTTTTATAATAATTCCCCACCCCCCTCTCTAATGGTAAATCGAATCGCAATAGACGCAGGTCCCATTCATCACTTTGTTAGACTAGAAAGTCTTTCGTTCATTTTTTTTTACCATTTAAAAAGATAAACGATTGCTGAATGTTTTTTACACACCAACTGGTGAACGCAGCGTTTAAACAGATCGTTTTTTTTTGTAATCATCTTTTTCGAAAAAAAGTTGGCTGAACGACGGCTGTTGCTACTTTCGAAATCACGAAGCCGTGAAAATTTGGGAAACAAATTTTGACGTCGTCATTTGTATAATAGCTTTTCAAAATAAAACAAAACGTCAGAATGCTGAACGTCGAATGTAAATTCTTTTGTTCCCATTTCTCCCCCTTGAAATTCCGTCTCGTCCTACCGGGGTGCGTAATTCGGTCACGCTGAAACGACCAAAGAAGATCGAAAATCGAAATGGAATCGGAATTCGCGTGAAAAAATGGGCTATTTTGAATACGGTAAGAAAGTCAGTTGACGTTGATCCATGATCGTCAATCAGAAACATTTTGAACTCAATTCCAAAAACCATCAACCCGGAAAATCAGGTACTTTGACGTCAGGTGAACTAGCTCAAATGAAACATCGACGACACAGGGCAGGTTTTTCCTGATTGCCCGTCGCATTTCAAATGTTTTAATTTTTGTTTTTTGTTTTAAAGATATGTGACCCAGTGATTCAAACGGCAAAATAAAACTCCAGGTCACAAAGATAATTCTATATATGTACATTTTTTAGAAAATATTTTCGCTCTTCCCGAAAGTAAAGGGAAAATGTTTTTTTTCCAGGAACGCGTGACGGTTCTGCTCCGTTGAAATCTTACTGGGATTTTTGGTTGTTATTTGTTTCAATATTCCCAACCATTCAGACATTGTTTCTTAATAACCCGCTATCAAACCTTTACCATAATAATTAAAAAAAATGCTCGTTGATTATTCACGGATGATTTGTTTAACTTGATCGTTCGCATTTCTTCCTTGTTTCTTATAAATTACGCATACAGTGACCTAACGTTGGCAACATGATTCGTTGCTTTATACAACCGGAAATGTCAAGTACTGCTTCATCCATTCAACCCCTCTCCGATTTCGTAGTATTTTATTTTTAAAAAGGAAGGGGGACGAACGTAGCACGCAAAGTCTACGCACGCACCACGTCCAAAATATACGCGATACACAAGAAAGAAATCAAACCTTGGTGACTTGAAAGAGCGGATGTCGTGCTATATTCCTTTCGAGTCTCATTTTCTTTTCAAAATCGCCAGTCGATAAATGCGATTTTAAACTGTCGTACAAATCCACTAGTTCACGATGGGCTCATGTACAAGTTTAGCAGTGAAAACTGAATCAATCACTTTGAGAAGACACACAACACATGATATCGGCGAAAGGCGCGCGGACTCGGAACTGATGGAAAGGCGCTAGCTTCACCAACTAGGCACACAACTGCGGAGAACCTTCTCCGACGGGCTAAGACAGGGCGGGTGAATTTGAACTTGGCCTCAGGGCTAGACTCACTTAAGGCGGGCTCTGATTGGTGGCACTGCTCAACAGGGGAAACAAAATGTATACAAGAAGAAGAAGAAGAAGAAAAGGTATGCCGCCTGCGGGCATTACACCTTTCCTTAACACACCTGGGGACCCCGTCCTATTTAAATCTTTCTCTTTTTGCTCCCCCCTCCTCGCAACGAGCTTTGTGTCTGATTGCCCTCTCCATTTTTTTTCCCCCATTCCACGAGCTTTCATCCTTATTTTTTGTGTGTACGTCTTTTCTTTTGAAACGGCAGGAGGGAGCGCGCGCAAACGTCGTGAGTCACGCAAAGACTCGGTTTCAGCAACTTTTTTTTTTTAGCCAACAACTCACAGCGCTGATTACAATCATTACAGCTACTAAAATATATATTTTTAAAAATGTTGATTCCGTCGCAATAAATTGCAACGGCCAAACATTTTTTCTAACCCCTTTTTCTTACTTTCGTAAATCACACCCAGTTTTAAACAAAACATCCCGATTTTCATTATTTCTTTTAGCCAAGATCCGCCTGTTTGATGGCTAAGATTTTTTTTTCGTCGACAACTTAATAGACTTTTGTTTCGAAAAAATCCTTTCAAAATTGACCGCCGTTTTTACTCGACAACAACAAAAATTTCATCTTTTTTTTTGTGTGTGTCCATCGTCAGATTGCCATCAACCCCCCACATGCGTACGGGTAATTCTATATCGTTTGGAACGAGTGGAAAACAATAGAATCTTTCTTTCACCTACACAAGCGAGTTTTCTGGCGTCTCTTTCGGAGAATGTCGAGAAAAAAAGATCCGCTCATCAGATAATTTATAAAAGAAAAAAATTCATTTTTCTAGTTTGGACCAGTGCGCGCGCGCGATTCAAAAAATGGCTGATTTATTGACAAGACGGCGATAAAAATCGTGTAGGCTGAATATATTTCCAATTTTTTCTTCTTCTTCTTCCTTATCGCTGTTGGTCTTAACGTAATCATCATCAGGCTCGCAGAATCGATGATGCTGGTTAAACCCATTTAAGGTAAGATAATTAAATTTTAAAAAAGAAGAAAAGGGTTGAAACAAAAGGCATATAGGAAACTGAACGCGCGTTTCGAATACTACATGTATAAGGTAAAAAGCGATTTCGATTCGAAATGCTCTAGGTGGCGACCGAAAACCCCCTCAGGAGCAACTAACTGTCGGTCGTGACGAGCCTTCGCGTGGCCAAAGACTTTAAAAACTCGTGCGGATGTGTACACGGTAATCGAGTTTCCCATTTTCTTTTCGTTTTTGTGTGTGTGTGTGTGTGTCTGCAACTTGTGACTGAATGAGAGAAAGTCCTCGAAAGAAAAACACGTCGGCCTTAATGACATTACGATGACAATGTCCTTTTTTTCTTCAATGGCCATCGTCTTCTTGGGCAGATGTCCAACATGGACGGGCAGCTGAATTCTTTTATTTTATTCTTAAATTTATTTATTTTTTTTTTCTGGAAGGAGTTTTTTTTTCAAGTTCAACAGGTCATCGGCTTTATTCTATTTTCGTAGGTGAAATAGGAAACGCGTATTCTGCAAATGGCGGTAGTTACAATAGACGCACGCCGTCGTGTTGAAAAGGAATCAACAAAAGGTGAGAGAAGAAGAAGACGAGAAAGAAAGGAGCGTGTGCCAGATGTCCATTTTAGACATTCGGAGACTTATGATGTCCCTTTTATCAACTTGTGTGCCTGTGTATATATTCCTCCCTCCTCCTTGGGCTAATAATAAGAGAAAATGGACGCCGGAGACCAGAAGGTCGGCATCCTCGCGGGCTTGTTATTCTTTCCTTTTCTTTGAGACTCTGAAATAACCCCCTCATCTTGATGGCGCGAGCGCACACCATCTTGTGCTCGTCGTGTGGTCCCTTTTCAACCCCCCCCGATCCAATTACAGGTGGAACAAACACACACGTTCACCCTCTGTTCTTTTGATTATTGCTTTTATTATTATTGTTTTGTTTTGAAAAGGGTCGCAGGCACCGATCAATTTTTAGATACGCGCCTCCATTTGTGTGTTACGGTGATATCGAGGTCAAAACAATCATCATCTAGACGGCCCATTTGGCTAGACTCCTACCCAGACGGGGGCCAAAGATGGTAAGGTTTTCAGATTTAGACGAAAAAGATTTCTATATTGACCGCTAGGTGGCGTGAGAAACCTTGAGCATTTTCCATCTTTTGTGAACACGCATAAAAAAGAAAACGATCAGTTGGTCGCGCCTGGTTAGTTTTACCTGTAACCCCTCCTACTTAACCTTCTACTTCCATCTTTGGAGGTAGAAAATACTTGAGGCTATTTTATAGTAAGTCGTAGTAAAAAGAAAACGGAAAAAAGGAGGGGAGAGGGGATTTTTCAGTTTGACAAGCTTCAAAATGTAAGCCATCTAGCGGTAGCGTCCTATAACTACGCGTGAATTTCCTATGTTGATGGCATCTATCAAACCCACCTGACATTACGGCTAAAAACGAAGGCATCAAGTCGCTACAACCCGTCAAACAAAAGACCAGACATCCCACCTCCCACCTTGAACCACCGGGACACACACAAAAAAACTTTTCTATTACAAAAAAAAAAAAAAAAACAGACAAACAGAAAATAATAAACAAAAGAAAATCCACCCAAAAACCACCAAAACAAAACCATCTGTTAAAAAAAAAAACGCGGAACTTTTCTTTTTACGACAATCTCTTCTAAAGACATCATTTCTTTATCTTTTCATCTGTTTAGAAAAAGAACAAAAACAACAACCATAGTTTTTCTCGTTCTTTGTTTGTGCATGTGTGTGTTTTTTCGGATAAACTAGCAGTTAAAAAAAAAAAGGTTCTGGCACTTTAAAAGGCGCGCGCGTGTTTAAACAACGTCTTGCCCCCTACCATCTTATTCTCAGAGCGTGAGGGAGGAGTCGTCGTTCGCGTGCAAAGCCACCAGCTCGCACAGAAAGGCTAGGTGGGTAGTATATATCCTAGATAGGTAGGTGTACATCTATTTGTGTTTGTAACTGGCAGTCCCAGGTAAATATTGACGTTAGCCGCAACACCCACATGAACGTCGATGACATCAGCCCGGAGAAACCAGAAAATCGTTAAAAAAATTCACGATCTCTGCTTCTTTTTCATCTTTATTTAGAGCCCATCCTTTCCAAGAAAAAGATGGAAATAAAAAAAAGTCTAATTGAATAGCGACCGCCTGCTTCTTTTATAGGCGACATTTCTGCTTCAATTTTCAGTTTTTGGTATTTATATTACGTTTCTACCGGAGGAGAAGGGAATGCAACATCTTCTCCCGTGGTTTATTTTTTTATTTCTAACCAAAAAGATTTCTTAACGAGCCACAACACACAACGTAGAAAAAAAAAAAATTCGGGAAAGAGTCAGCCGGACGCCCAAAAAAACGAACAAAAGAAAAAAGAGAACGAGGCAAAACATTAGAAGAGAATTAGATTCTCCATGTGACCTCTACATTTGGTAACAAGGAGAGAAAGAAAAAAAAAAAAATTAAATACCCAAAGGCCATTGTTTCGAAAAAAAAAAAAAGACTGGAATCATTACGAAAACCTGAACATGAAGAAGGAGAAAGGGAGTGTTTTTTTTTTATCCCTGAGGAAGGGAGAATAAATGTTTAAAAAAAAAACTGAATAAATTTAAGGTTGTGTCTATTCTACACGTACAATACTAAGAGAGCTACAAATGCCCGTTGCTTATGCGTGTAACTCGATATTCAAATGCACAAACGAGCGGCCGAACGCAAAATAAAGATGAATATTCACACGCACATAATTTAAAAAAAAAATACGCTACCGGCGCTGACTCACACAAAAAAAAATAGAGTCTCGCCCCCTAAACAAAAAAAATAATAATAATGAGCTAGTTCTATTCGCGCGGGCTTTAACGAAGTGTATAGTCATGTATAAAATCATCTTTTATAGCCCCCGATGCATCTCTCAGACTGCACACAAAGCAACAAAAAATAAGGCGAGATCTTTTTCTTCTGTGTGTTTGGGAAAATGAATAGCGAGGGGCCGTGACTCGACAGGTTGGTGAACGTCTACGACGCCCGTCATGGCCATTTTAATGCGTCCAACAAAAGGGAGAGATAAAGTGTAGGAGAAAACAGACGCCAAGGATATTCTTCACCACCATGACAGTGAAAAGAATAGAAAAGAAAAAAGCTTTGAACGGAAGCGGGATTTCTCTCTCCCTCTACTTGTTTCCCTTCGATATTCAATTAGGTGGTAGACTTATATGAAAGAGGAAGAAGTCTTCCCTCCCTCGTGCTAGCCACATGGCACCTCTCCCCTACCTGTTGGTACACTTCCACCTACGCATCCGGTTCGTCTTTGTGTTTTTGATTCAACTTCCTCTCGTCAACCCTCTGTTGCAAATCATCATCCCCCCTCATCCGCCTTTTTTTCATCGCACATCCCACGAAATAAATATTAGATTTAAGTTTAGGTAAAAATAGGAGAATTCAAATGTTGACCAATTAGGGCAAACATCGAAATGCAAATAATTCAGCGGGAGGGAAATTTGAGAATAAATATTCAATTCTTTTAAACGAATGACCTCGCAAGTCCCGTTAAAGACACACACCATTAACCACCTGCGGGACTGTTTGCATCGGCCCCACCTTTGAAATGTACACAATTTTTGCGCCAAAAGGTGAAACGCTGATGGCCATGTTGTACTCAATCCCCCATTTCACAATAAATAAAAAAAAAAAACGTATTCAAATATATCCTTCTGTTTGTTTTTTTCTCTTTTCTCGCCAAAAGTACGAAGGACAATTCGTCGGAACGTGTTTTTCGGCACGTTTTTTTTTACAGGTGACCCGACTGTTTCAAGAGACATAAATTTTACCAGAGGATTTAAAAAAAAAAACCGGATTTCCACGTCTCGAAACTAAAAATAGTTCGTCTCAATTTTTTTTTGTTAGCTTTTAATCCGCGCAATCTGAGAAAAGTAAGGTGTTTCCTCAGCCGTAAAGCCGAGAGAATAAAAGAAAACATTCCCATTTGAAAAGCTTATCAGTCGAAAACGCACCTGGAGACCGACTTTTTTTTTCTTCTTCTTCTTAAGAGGGAGAATATTTCATCGAGAAAAAAAAGCTAAAAATAAGAAAAAGATTGAAAAGTGAAATAAAAAGCTTTTTTTGGGTGAGAACAGGGCCATTTGGGTGTCCTTAACAAATTTTAAGAAATAGAAGGGGGGCCAAAAAGAAAAAATAAAAACCGACCAACATAGAGTTTGGTCACGTCCCGAAACCCACCTTGACAAGCTAAGATTCTGACAGCTGTCCCCGAAGAGAAAGAAAAAAAACAACGAATTCGAAACGGAACTGAAATGGGAGACACTTAAAGTCGTGTCAAGTGAACACACAATTTAAAAAAAAAAAAAGACGTATATTACATACGTATGTGGTCACGTAGATCTACGTTAGAATCTCACCCAAGACATTCCATCTGGGCGTGTGTGTCGTCGTCAGTAAATCAGCGTTGTCCCGAGGAACAAGAAAAAAAAGAAAACATGTTGAAACTGACCTGGACGGCACTGTTGAGGAAGCAATTGTTCTGTCCGGGAGCGTTGAGAAGACCTTTGGTGTTGGGGGCGAAGATCTGATGAGGCGAGTGCTCGGTCACGCGGACTTGCTGATGTTCAGATGTCTGGCCGTATTCACGAGAAAGGGTGGCCATCGTAACCGGTGAAGGAGCCATTTTTTTTTTCTTTTTTAAACTCCTCCGATGTATGATTCCTTGAATATGTTTTTTTTTTGCTTGTGGCTTTTCTTATTTTCAGACAATCTGTTAAGAGAAAAAAAAAATAAAAATCGGGAAAAAGAAATGCGTTTTATCAATAACGGGTTAGCTTTTTGTTTTGTTCTGATGTTCAATAGCACATGACGTCAATTCTTGTACTTCGTGACCGTGCGGGAATTTATTCTTTTTTTTTTTCGTTGTGTTTTAGGTGAATGACACGGGTTTTTTTTTTTTATTGATTTTTGGCATGACAAATAAGATAAAAAAAGAAGGGAGTTACTTTAGGGCTAGTTGGCAAAATACTTTGAAAGATGGCCGCCGTAAAAGAACGATCGATGGAATTATTGTGTTGATGCAATGCCAAAAAGGTCGCTGGCAATAAAGTAAAATACGATATCACGTCATAAAAAGCAAGGGAAAAAAAAAAAAAGATGCCCATCTCATTTCCATACGAACATATATATTTTTCACGTGTCGGAGCAAAGAGCGAGATGGTCAGATCAGGTAACTTTGGAATATATTTTCTACTAAACAAATGTATTTGATTGCTTTGGGGTTTTTTCTTTTTTTTAAGGGCTGCTTTGAATAAAGAGGTCAGTCCTCCATTGAGCCCGGTGACTCATTCTATTTGAACGAAATATTCTAATCTAAAATGCTTCATTGTTTTATTCTGTCGGTGCTTGGCATTATTTTTTCGCTTTCTTGTTTCGCCTCTGACCTCAACGAAAAACTTAATCAGTTCAATACACAAAAGAAGATTAGAGGCCCTAGCTGGTTTTATTGTTGTTTCGTGGTATTTTTCATTAGTCTGATCGTCTAAAAAAAGACATGAATGTTCTTACACAAAGACGACGGTTCAAATCTAATTATAATCAAATTTCTTTTTAAGACACATCAGCAGATGGGCAAAAATGGATTTTAGATGGCTGTCAAGATTTTAGGCAGATGTCGTTCACTCCCACCTTAATCCGAAATGTTCTCTTTGAACAAAAATAAAAAATGAAGTGAATGAATAATGCATGTAAACACGCCGTGAAGATGCACGACTTTTCCCGATTGAAAAAAAAGGGGAAATATTGAAAAAAAAAAACTTGTTTCTTTTTTCATGAAGAGACACGCGGGTCACAACCCGACAATGACACACAATTCCAGGTAAAAAAAAAAAAAAGTTAACTCTCTCTCTTCATGTGGGGGTGCCCTCATAACAGCTCATAAATATATACGATTGGCCTATTTGAATGCATTTTTTAAAAAAGGGGGGTTCAGAAAGCAGAGAAAAACAATTCATTATAATAACTATATGCCTGTTGCCCCCCTTCGTTAAAAGAAGAAAAAAAAGATCGTAAGGGGTGGTATATCATAAATGATTGGAACTCTGCGTGACTCGTAATAACTTTTGGGGTCCGTGTCATCGATAATCTACCCAGGTCCATATATAATATTCTAATATTTCTTTTCATAATTTGTGTGAGAACAGTTATGGGAACCAAAAATGAAACATGAGAAAGTGCTACTACAACAAAATACAGTCTAAACATAAACGAAGCAGTCAGGCTCGGTTAGTCGTGCGTAACCATAGTGACGACAAATTGTTTATGAAAATAATGAAGAAAGAGGAACGACTTGCTTGTTTTTTTTCAACGGTGAGAACTGAGAATGTGTAGGTGCAATGTAGGTACATTTTTTCAAAGCAAAAATGGCTCAGACTTCAAGGGGGAACGAGGGTAAAAATTGAGGGGGAGAGAGGGACCTTCCTGCTGAGTTTTTCTTCTACCTAGCACAGAGAGAAGGACCCAAACGCATATGGAAATCCGGTTGCAGATCGTGGGAAAACCTACGTGTTTTTCTTTTACCTATTTCTCTGCATTTCAAAATCTGTTTCTTGGAATCCCCCCCACGCCATTCTCTTCCCATTTTCATCCTCAATTGGATCCTTTCAAATGAAATCTACCCCTCATTAAGAAATTGAAACAATCGGAACTTCTGGGAGGGCGATCAGGTCCATCAACCTCCGATGAAACAATCACTCCATTCACAAAAAAAAGTGAAAATTCTTACCTCCAAGATCAGGATGTTATCCATTGTCAATTAATCCGATTGCGATGTGAACATCGTGAGATGCAGCATGTGCACGGTGTTCAAAGTAATCAAATGCACCGAAAATGGGAGTCGAATGCGTGGGAAAACGTGAACTGGTCAAGACGACGGTCGACAGTCAACTAAAGGCATCATGCACCTCTGAGATTGTTTCGCCTTTCCTTGGCGAGGGGCCCTTCGCGTCTGTCCGCATCACGTGACCCCCAGGCGGTTTCCCTCCCAATCAGACACACAGGTGCTCTCTTGTCAGGGGCGCCCAGCAACCGACTCCTGGGTTCCTAATGTTCCTTTTTTTTTTCTTTAGAAATAAAAAGCTATTTCGTTTTTTGTTTTTTTCATGAAGAAATGTTTGTCCTTTTTAAAAGATTGGCGGGATTTTCAACATGTCGGCGGAAATGCCGTGATTGGATATGAAATAGAATGTGAGCGTGACCGTCCGACTGTGAAGTATTCC
Organism: Daphnia magna; assembly: GCF_020631705.1. Taxonomy (NCBI): domain Eukaryota; kingdom Metazoa; phylum Arthropoda; class Branchiopoda; order Diplostraca; family Daphniidae; genus Daphnia; species Daphnia magna. Next base: position 1,401,011 of record NC_059191.1, read on the forward strand.
GGTTGTCGGCCATATCCTTGTCCATTGCGAAACGAGTTTTCTTTATTATTATTGTTTTTAATCTTTCGTAGTTGAGAATTGAAAAAAGAAACAAAGAATGGAAGAGAAAAATGGTTCTTGCATACATACGCAGTACACATATTGAAACAAACTAATTTGTTCGTTTTTGAATAGAAAATGAAGGCCATAAGATACTGCCCGCAGCGCTAGATGTCGTCTTGCGATTAAAACTGTTTTTGTATTCATCTGGGGGAAAAAAAAGGTTTTAAAACTTTTGTTTTCAACATAAAAAAAAGTGATCATGCATGGAACACTATTTGCATATCGGTTCAGGTCCAGTTGCGCGCGCGCGCAAAAAAACAAGAAAAACAAAAAACAAGCTACGAAGAAAAACAAAAAAAACTTGTTTGACCGTGGCGCCATTTTACCATGCTTTGCGATAACCCAGACAAAATGGCTGCGGGGTATTTTAAGAGGGTGGTGGTAAAAAGGAAGAGGAGGGTTGAAAAAGCACACCATGTAAAAAAGGAGGAAAGGTAGACTAACAAAAGAGGGGGGAAAAATCCCTATTGGCCTGTCTCAAGGACAAAAGAAGATGGCCGTCTCTACTTTTTTGAAAAAGATAAAAAGAGCTCTTTTTTATTTTTTTTTATTTAGCTGTCTAGCAAGAAAAAGAACCATTCCCTCCTTCATCTCATTGTATCGTTGTATTTCTTCTGGGGGTCTGTGTGTGTGTGTGTGTGTACAACACACGCACGGCAGCACACCTGAGTTATAGCAGCAGTGACCCCTGAGGCCGGATGCTTTTTCGCCAGTACCTTCTTCTTCTTCTCCCCCTTTGTAAAAACTGCTGTGACCAGAAGAGGGATGTTTCTCCACAATTATGTACCTTTACCTCCTCCGTCTTCTTGTTTTTTTTTCCCCCAAGATTGTAATCACGATGATTATGACGATGGGATTCAACCCGAAAAAGACGTATCGCCTATAGATTGTTGTGATATGTTACGTAAGTCACCCTCGTGTTGGAAGAAGATGGTTTGGGTCATCAGTGGCCCTCTTACGGTTGATTTGATTCCCGACAGATGTTTGTGTGCCCCTCAAGATGATGAAGAAGCAATTGATGACCAAATAAATACAAACTTTAAGGGTTCAGCAGCACGTGACTAAAACCGCCTCTGGTAGCAAAATGAGGTCGTCGAACACAATTCCTTGGTTGCGCTGCATAACGATGCAAAAATATAAAAACTCACTCAATATCACATGACGAAATCAGATCAAGGAGATTGCCACTTTTGCTACTGGCCTTTACCTATCATTTGCGCGTACTTGGCAACGTCTTTTAGGGCTCGTGCACCATTACCTAGCAGACGATAAAAAAATGGGAGATTGTATGCCGTCACGGTCGATTCATTATGCGCCGATAACACGAACCACCGGCTTAAAATAATGAAAAACAGGGCTCCGTATAATGACAAGCTCCAGATCACGCTCTATGCGTGAAACAGTCACGGATAAAAGTGATTTTTCTTTAAGGAAAAGATAAAAAATTATCTACGCAGCTGTAGTACACCGAACAAAACTGGTTCTCTACATATTCTTTTGAAAGTCATGTTCAAATACTGTAAGTCCTGCTGTGTGCAATCAAATTCAATCAACCGCGAGAGTGAGGCCCATCGTGAATTTGAAACCGGAAAAGTCAAGGAAATTCGAAAATGTGCCCTTTCCGTCGTTTCCTGCTAGCAGCTCAACCATTTTGTTTATTTCCAACATGTTCACGATGACGTTTGAGAAGAATAGACTCTTTCGTTCAGCAGCGAAAGTTGAAAAAAAAAACGTGACCCTGCTAACCCTATCAAATGGGGAAAAAAGCCACGGGGTAAAGAAGGTCCTTTTCTACATATACGGTCGTGTCTTGAATATTGTATATACACACCCTTTCAGAGTATAGTGGAAAGGTCATAAAAGTTGATGACCAAGTTTGTTTCCTTTTAACGAGCTTTACCGGACTCTTCCTGGCGGAGAGAACAAAGTTCGCTTTTATTTTTACACCCATCACCTTAACCCATATTTAAAAAGAAACTTGCATTTTTTTTTTTTTCAAAAAATTTCAAACATTAAAGGGTGTAGAGAATTTCGGGCGGCTCCCGAAATATCCCAGATAGAAAATGAAAACGTTTTGTTAACTTCCCAGGGTTGATGCGGTTTTTTCCCGCGAAACGTCATAAAAAAAATCTATATGTAGAAAATGCGTGTATAAACTTTCTCGGTTGTTTGTCTTGCCAGCTGAGAGCTTGTTTAAGTTTTTTACCTACTAAATTATCGTTCCGTTTGAAAACATTGGGGAGGAAAGGAGGCACCTCACGAAGATTATTGTTTATCTCCCCAACAACCATCTTTTTTCTTCACGTAGGCTTGTAAATTCTTTTTTAATAGGATTTTAGTATTAAAACGAAAAAAATAAATAAATGTACTTTTAGCAGTAGCATGCTGATGGACGTCACGAAGTGACTTTTTTCTTCTGTTGCTGCCTTTTTATTTTTTTACTTATGATAATGTTGGTGACTCCAAAGTGCTAGGCACTTTCTAAGTTCTATCTTGGACCAATCTTTTCATCCTCTCAAAAGACTTTTTTTTTTTTTGTTTTCTTTGTTATTGTGCAGACGAGAAGATGCGAGGCGCCCCGTCAATTTCTTTTCCCCCAATCCCTGTTTTTGGCCGAGGAAAACATATGGGACTCAAAGAGTCAATTCCACTAAAAGCCAAGTTTGATGACCTGTCATCGCCTTGACTCATATGTACACCCCCTACTGTCTGTTGAAAGCCATTTCTAATCTAGATCTGTGCCAAAAAGGTTTTGCATTTGTTTCTTGATGTTTTTCTTGATGTTGCAATCTCAAGTTGACAACAGATGGCGTGGAGGACTTGCACAAGAAAGGAATTCGCAGCATTTTTCCTGGACATTCTTGGCAATGACATCCATTCTTCGTAGCTAGTGAAATATGAATAAACATGAAGAACGAAAACGACAGGGAATAATAGAACGCGAGTTTCCAGTCACTACAAACTTATTCAGAACCAGCTCCATCGGGTGTCAACGGGTTTTTTTTTTCTATTGAAGAAACGAAAGGACCAGTTTTTCAGCACACATTCCGCCATTGTTGGAATGTCGCTTCTGTAAGACGTTCAGCATTATTTCATTCCCCACAAACATTCCAGATTTTCTCTTACCAAATCCAACCGTTTCAATAGAAAAAAAGGGAAGAAACGGAAGCTGTTTTTGCCCGTTTCATCCATCCATCCGTGTAAACAACACATATTTCCCAACACTCGGCCTGGATGTGTGTGTTACACCATATTTACAATATGAATGGTGAGTGCTACGGGTGCACTTTAAGCGCCCGCAGCTTTTTCCCAGGCACCTAAAGCACCTGGTCTTCTTATAGTTCTAAAGTAGACATGACTTAAAAATTGACCTTTCCCACACAAGATCCCTAATTTTCGTGCATCATTGCTATCTTCATCTGATGGCAGTCGACGAATTGAGCCATTTCTCTTTCTTCTACTTTGCTGGGAAACAAAAACAAAAGAAAGTTCGTGCACAACCACGTCCGGGCCTCCATTCGATACAGTTCTACCCTCATCATTTAGAAAGGTAAGCTTTAAACAAGAAAAATAGCGTATACAATTTTCTGAAATCATAATTTCCTGACTCTTTAACATTGAAAAATAGCTAGAAAGAGCTCCCCCTGGTTTTGAAACGGTAAAAAACCCGAAATTGAATCGTAATAAGTTGGAGTTACGCCGAATAGAAACAGAATTGAAACCGTTAAGAATCTGTTCGCTGAACTCAGACAATAACTGAACGTATGATTTCGAGACATAGTCGATAGTAACTGGAGCGCTAAGATTCTGTTCCGGAAGTAAGAGCAAAGGTTCATTTTTCATAACGGCAAAAATGGAAGATAAAAATTTAGGGAAAAAAACGGATTTGTTGATGGAAGAGAGGTCTTTGACCATCTTGTTTATATCGTCATTGACCGAGTTGAGATTGGCCAAGATGGAAGTGACTTACTGCCTCTTTTCACCTATCATGGTACAGTATATACATAGCCTTTCTGTAAAGTTGACTTGTCATTTATCTGGAACCTTATTCTTAATGATGGGTATTTCGTTTTTCCTCGTATTCTGTTGTTTATCACTTTTTCTTAAGAATAGTTTCTTTTTTTGTTTTTTCCTTTTACGCTTTTTGTCGGAAAAAAAATTAAAGCTGATGTGGCTGCTGTGCGCCGGAATAGATGGGGTCGAGTCGGCTGGTAATGTGCCTCTGGAGAGGGCCATTAACATCGCTGGAATTCGCAGACCTCTGATGAAAAACGATCAACCCAATACGATTTATCTGAAGTCTGATCAACGCTCGCCATCACTACCCCTTCGGACTCATTATTATCCTCGTCCCCCCTTACCGCCGCATCGTCGTCAGCAACAACACAAACAACAACAACAACTGGGTTTCATAAGGAATTCCAACGGACGCCACCCACCTCGTCCGGCTCCCGTTTCCATCAACAATCATCTCGGTGTGTAATTCAATATCTTGACATGTATATTGCTTCAGTCCACCCCTCTTTGATGTTGGTGAACGTGCACATCGTCTCTTAATATAGCATTGGCGGGCGGTAATCCCGGACGCGGAAAACTCCATCATTATTTTATAAACCAACGGCAGCAGCCTCTGAAACAACATCCCAACCATCAATTTCGGACCGTTAATGTGCCTACAAACATTCGCTATCCGCACAATAAAAAGCCAACCAACAATCATCAGTTGCAGCCCCCAAATCGTCAAAATCTAGGCATCAGGTACGAATGGTTCTCGATAGATGGCGTTTATTTATTTTAAATGTCCTCGTTAGATGGTGTAAGCAACTTACCCTCAAATTATTACAGACAGCCGATTCCAGTGCCTCTTAAAACTCCTTATGAGATGTCTCCGGATGAATTAGCTACGCCTAATAAACAAAACACGATGTCGCAGGATGCACAAAATCTGTTGACACTTCAACTGGAAGGCAACGACTATTTGACGTACTTGTACCTAGCGGCGAACGAAACCCGACTGGAAGAAGCATACCTGACGGCGGCTGCAAACGCGGGCGACACGGTGACTCATCCACCATCAGATGATGACGACATCATTATTGGAGCGCCAAGCGTACATTTTGATCCATATTTATCGCAAAATCAATCTTTCAAGCCCAAATCATTTGAGGAGCAAAACAAGGCGAATAGCGATGACCATTGGAAACTAACTAACGAAGGAGGAAAAGCAATGGTCGATGAAAACGTGATCAAGTCATTAGACGAGGATTGGTTGCCCATTTCTTCGCCTTGGGACAAATACGGCAAAGAAAATCGCACATCCAATTAAATGATCTGTTTCCAGGAAAAAGTGTTAATGCCATGCAGTTCTCTTGAATATATTTATTAACTGAAAAATACATTATTATTTATTTATCCATTCATCGCCATCTAACGAGCTTCATTACAACCTCTAAAAAAAACATGGCGGATAACCGCCCGCAGTCTATCGTAAAATGAAAAAAAGAAAAGGTGTTGTCCCGCATGACAGCTGTTTCGAAAACATTCACGAATATTACGTAGCTGTAGCGAGTTGACATATACTGGTCGTCCGATCGGTGTAGATGCCTATCGCAATTTACGACAATGTAAAAAATTGGTTGTAGGGCTATTACTGGGTAATTCTTCTCATGAATAAATCTACAGACATTACGTAAGAGCGACTCTAGAAGAAATGTGTCATTTCATGAGATGCCATCTGACAGCGATGTCAATGTGTGTCTGTGCTGGTTTTGAAAACTGAATGGATGTCGTTCGCGGTTGACGGGTGTGGCCTACATAATCCATCAGCTGCGATATACGCACACCACACCCAACAACCGCTGTACCCGATGATCAAAGACCGAAAACCTTTCATTGAGAACCGACAACGCACAGCGTGAAACCATTTCAATGCAAATATAGGCAACACCATTCTTACAAAGTATATATCACATCTATCTCTCTATATATAGCGCTAAAGTTAGTGTAATTCTCTACGCAATATCTCCCCGTCACACACACAGTCACTGATTGAATAGACACAACTTTCACTCCACCACCCGAAAACCTTTATATAGCCATAATGACTGTGTTTCTGGAAAATTTGGTTCTGCCTTTATCTTTTCTACTTAGTTATCACGCACTAATAGCATGCTATTTATTTTTTTTTGAAGGCGAAGAATTATAAACAACGCAAATTTGCTTTGCCGAAAATAGACAGCCAATTGTGCGTGGTTGTCTATTGTTCTTTCTTTGTTATGAAAAGCGTGACGTGCAAATGATGACATTATGTATAAAATTTTACAAACTCATTGCTCTGATGATTGTGTTGTAGATTTTAAGCATATGCTAAACGGAGTATGACACTAAAAATAAAATAAAGAGGAACCGCATTTGAATTAGTCATACGTTCGCGCGGTAAAATCTCCCGGAAGACTCGCCAACGTACCTCGAAGCGGTCGTGTCCGAAGAAAAAAACAATACCGATGGTTTCAAAAAAAAAAGAATACATATTTTGCATAGCTCGTATAATGTGTCTTGTTTTAGGCATGTGAGGGATATAAGCTACACAAAATGTTTACAGCCAATGGCCATGTTGCAAGGTTTCTCCGAACACGTTGCTTGACCACGCATTCTATAGTCTATCACTATATTATTATTATAACCGCTCCCACTAAAAAAGATGAAATTGGGTCAAGACCAGCGATTTTTTTTTAAATTTTTTTTCACGATACGTCAAAGTAAATGTTCGTCGATATAATCGAATCATTTCCTGGTGCCGGATGTAACATTGCAACAACTTTTTCACTATCACAATTTCAAGTACTCATGTACATTATAATATGTAAATGACAGGTATATGCAAATAAACCGCTTTTGCTATAATAGACAGTCGACTGGTGGCATTGCTGGCCCATTGGCCTTAATGGTACGATGCGATGGAATAGGAGCCATTGCGGAAGCCGGATTAATCGGCCAAGGATAGTGTGATTGCTCATCAAAGACAGCAAGGTCGAAGACGAATATTCAAGGTTAACAGTCTTCTTCACGGTATCATCTTCCATCGTAAAAAGACATACAAACATACCGCACCAAAAAGAAATAGCCAAACTTCCGTCTCGTTGTTGATTGGGCGAAAGACTTCCGAAACGCTCCCGGCCGATCCATGAACGTTTCCGCCTTCCGACACCTCGCAAACGACTTTGCATCTTGCCTATAAATATGGTCCCCGTGAAATGGTACCTTATCACTTCTAACGAAGACTTACATCACTGAACAAACACATCACAAAATGGTACGCCGAAAAATCCAAACGTTTTTCTATTAAACAACAAAATTTCTTATTTCTTCAAAATCAAATTTTGCCTCATTTTTATCACCGGAACACACAGTTGTACACTTCCTTTGCGACTGTTTTGGTCTTAACGACAATGGCCAACGGACAAGGGTTCTTACCACTTGGGAAACTCAGGTGAGTCACGGTCCAATTGCGGTCACGTTGGAGTTAAATAGGAATTATCTATGATTTTTTTTTTTTTCCTTCTTTAAATATAGGAAGGGTACACCTGAGGCAATGTACGGACAGAGCAATGACGTCTACGAAGAGATGGAGCGATCGAAGAAAGTTTCACAGATTCCAGGTGGAATGGCAATCCTCTACGCTTCGGCTCCCATTTTCTCACCGACGAGCAAAGATCCCGAAGGCGCTTCGGAAGTTTATCAAATTCTACCAGAGGCAGAAGCTGTCCAGCAGGGCGTCGATAGTCGTCGGTAAAAGAAAAAAAATAAATTCTTTTTTAGTGATGAATTGGCTGTACGGTTTTCAGAACACACCAAAAAATGTGGGCTGAAAAATCCATAATTCAGCATAAACTGTTTACTTTTGCCATTTGAAATTCAAACAAAGGAGGAAAGCATTTTACTCACTATTTGAATTTCAAATACGTTTTTTGAGGGGGGCTTTCACCTATGCATCAGCTTAATCGAAAATACATTTATGATGTAATAGTTTGCTGGAAGATGCCCTGATTGAGATGGGATTCCCGCTGGAAGAACTCACTGAATACCGGAACGGCCGTGTAAGGAAAATCTATTCCAAACGTACCGACGGGCAGGCGGAGGATGAAAGTCCAGCTGGAAAACCTACTGACAATGCTGAAGCTATCCTGGCCGCTTTAGCCGGACCACTACCTTACATCCGTCGCGGCGCTTGGGGTAGGAAATAATTCGGGATTTTTTTTTTTTTTTAACTGCCCTATCTGTACATTTTTTGCCATATGCTAAATGAACAAATGCTGAATGTATTTCAAAAATAGTTTAGAATAAATGAATCATAATTTATATGAAAAAAAAATTGTTTTGGAAATGTTGTTCACTCATTTTCTGATGTGTTAAAACATGCGAGATGATTCCAGTTGATTGGGATGGCGTGTTGAGGGCGTTATATAAATTGTCCAGTCTTAAAAAAAAAAATGGATGATGACAATCTTTTTCAAAATATCTGGCAATAATCTGGTCCCTCGTATCTATAAGGAAAAAAGATTTGAAGGATGACCAGTCCACGTGAAACTCGTTGAATAGAGTACCCGCACCTTTCACTCTCGATGGTCGATTTCAATCGTGACACACACTCGTATTTCTTTTATCAATTCTTTTCCTCAAGGTTGCAAGGCCGGTGTAGGTAATCCGAGATGAGCCGAGTCGAAAGTTTTTAACGGTCGGATTATATCCAGGGCCGTGAGGGGTGTTTTTCTTCTTTTTTCTGTTAGCACATAGGTACGAGAGAGAAAATAACAAGGAAAAGTTATTTCGATTTCAAGAACGCTTGGATGGAGCGGAATAAAACCATCAAGCTGAATTAATGATCGTTGCTTCACACTTATTATATCCATTTGTTGTGTAATTTATCTCCTGCGAAATAGTGGGCGATCGAATTTCAAAGCACATCGTCCGTTACTTTGATTTCGAATCAATTTGATTACACGCAATGAACCAAAATCAGAGATGGAAACTGACTTTCGTCTATTATAAAATTGCCTATTACAATGTTCAAGTTAAAAAGAACGAACAAAAGATTGACTACATGTTTATTTGACGACTATGTCTTTTTATTTTCCAACTTGTTTTTCCATGAAAATTCTTTAGCCATAGAACATTGATTTCCATGACTTTTTTTATGGCTCGTTAATGCAAAGCGATGCTCGTCTATATGCCCTGTTGGTCGAAAGCTTTTAATTAATATTCAACAGAGGCGTAGGGATGTGCATTGAATGAGGCTCTTCAAAAAATATTTCCAAACGTCATGTTAAACCACATTTCTTTTCGTACACAAAGAAACATGTTTTAAATATCATTGAATGATTTCATTTTAAATGGCATCTCGTGACTGCAGGAAAAGCTCGTAAAAGAAATCAAAAAAAAAAATGGCTTTCGTAAATCACTCAATTAAGATAAGTTGAATGATGACGAAGAATACTTATTTTGACAAACGATTCGCCTCCAATTAAAAAAAAAAAGACCGTTAAAGGCGTATTAATTTTTGTTGCATGTTGAACTCGGCAACCGTACGCCCCAAAACACATATGGCGTGGCCCCTTCTTTCCTGCCAACGTCTGCCAAATTGGCTTTTTTTGGAATTACTTTGTTATATAGTTCTCTACAGTCTGGCCGTTAGTTGTCAAGAGAGGCAGGTGTGACATGACAGGCACTCGTCGTTCTTCAAAACGAGTCCAGTGAAACTCAAAACCTTCGACCGTTACGGTCAGTAGAAAACAACTCTCACGCTGACATTCGTACGAGTTCATTACTTCACATTTTGATTCACTTTATTACGTAAATGTTACGTTGAATCATCTCATCAAAAATGATTGCAAAATAATAGTTTTGGTCGAATTTTGGCGCGTAGTGTCGTGATCAAGCCGAAACTAGTGCGGCTTCAAAATGGCCGTAGGTGCCTGAGGGGTAGAAGCCAAACAGAAACACGCATGCTGGTTATTTCTCATTCTCATTGTGTTCATCATTTTCTTTTTCACTTCCATTCGCCCCCTCCCACCGTCTTCTCCGTGTTCGACCGTTGAGATCGCCCCCCCTCCCCAGAGTCGTCTAGAACGCGCCACCTGGTGGAAGGTTTTCTTTCTCGTTCTTGTTCTACACAACACACAGTCGCATCGAACAAACCGAGTGAAAAGTTTTTACATCAAAGTCGTTGGGATTTCTCTCTCAAAACACACACAGTGAAAAAATAAAAAAGTGGTTTTTGGTGTTAAATTAAAAGTGACGCCATCACAAAAACTCTGGATATGAACGGTAGACAAAGGTAAGGTTGAAAAAGTCCACACTATTGAATATGAGGAACTCATTACAAAATCAATTTGCTTTCGGGCACGGCCTCGAGATATTTTCGTTTTGATTGCACACACACACACACATGTCGTAAGGTTAATTTATTCATTTTACCTTGATAGTATTTGATTCAACTTTGTCAGCTCAAGTTCAATTGATTTCATCTATCAAGTTTTAAAATGGTCGCAATCTCGAGATCAACGTTTACCTTTCTAATAATCAAATGGGAAAAACCGTGGAGGATCAGTAGCAAAACAAAATCGTTTTAATTTTTCTTTTCTTAGAAATTGAATTAAATCATCATCATTCCCACAGTGTAACCTTGGCAGACCCCTCTTGCGTTCGTTAAACTTATCGAGAAAATTCTCACCCAACGTTCCGTCAGACTTATTCCGATTTTTCACATCAACACCTTTGTGCCGATTGTTGGAAAACAATGAACTTTCATCGACTTTAAGAACATCTCGTGATTGTGCCTTGCTACTCTCTCTTTATCCATATAGAAAGGTGTTTTTGAACGCAATCGGTAGTCGGGAGAGAAAAGCATGTAATTTTTTTTTATGACCGATTCGTGCACACGATCATTGTCATTAAAGGAAAATTGGAATTTTTTTTTTCATGTGTTAGCTATTTGGGATATACCTCCGTATGTACATTCAATGTTTTCAGTTCGATCGATGGAAGGAAACCAAAAAAAAAAAAAAAATCTCGTGGGATTGAAGCCCTTCGAACCGGTAAAACCTGCGCACGCAACGAGACACTTTTGTTTTAAAGTCAAAATTCTGGGAATTGTCACAGTGTGACGAATCGCCCACAAGTTGAAGGTTCGAAACGGCGAAAAGGTCACGTGTATATGGGAAAAAAAAAGGTCGAACGACCTGCACCTTATGTACATTTCCGGCGGCGAAACACGTCAGTTGCTATGAAAAAAAAAAACTTTCTCTCGTTTAATTATTAGCCATGAAATATGACGGACGCGCGAAAGTGTGCTGGCCTTCTTGTGAAAGTCCGAGCTGATTCTTTAAGGTAAAAAAAATTACTGAGAATGATGGCCATCGTTGATTCTGTTTCGATTTTCGATTGATTTAACCCATCTGCGTGTGTGTGTGTGTGACACACATTGTGCTTGCTTGTGGCGAGCTAGGATTCCAGGTGACCTACTTTGACAGGTAACTCTTCCACCGCTAACATCAAATGTCAAAAGTTCAGTGGCTTTCTAGTGCCCTCTTATGAGTTGGCACGAAAAAGAAAAGGTTTATCGCAGCAGCGACGGGAGGGCGAACTAATCACGCGGACACATGCGGGATGAAATCACAGTTCTTGTATTCTTGACGCTTCCCCTTGAAGAATGTCACGTTTTTTTTTGACGGATCGAAACCGAATAGGGGCAAAACACGCTGGTCACTTTCCCGCTTATTTTCGTTTGTTTTGTACGCGTTTTGAATGAGCATTTCCAAATGTAGACAAAGTAATCATTTTCATTTTTTAAGTGAAATCAAATGGGCAAAGGAGTGTGTTGAAATCTTCGTCATTGGAAGACGATCAATTTTCAGATGGGATTTAACCGGCCAGCAGATTTTTAGAAATAGGCATAACACACGTAACAGTATATGGGTAGAGAGAATGTTTGAGGGTGGGGCCGAACCGTGACGGGAACGTGACGGCGCATTTACTCCTCCCCTGGTTTTAGCCCGTGTCGCGTGATGAACGAACGTTATCGTGCGTCTCCGCAATGTTTGCTCTTTATGCGGTTTGAAGAAACCAGAAAGAAAATTTTAAAAAAATAAAGCCTTTCTAAAATGTTTTCTCGTGATTGCTTCATGACAGATGACTCTCAATGGCGGATGGTAGTTCGTGAAAGCGGGATCCGTTTTCACGACGAGACGCTATGATGATGAAACGACGCTTCCAGGTGAAGATGGGCGCACAGCAGTACCACCAAAACGGAGGCCATGCACGGGACATCCAGACACGATCCGATCGCGAGCTCGTTTTCCTCCTCCAAAAGGATCCGACCCAGCGCACTGTACACGTGAGTCACTTTCAGTTTGGTCTGTCTGGCTTTTCACGGTCGCCTTGATGCCGTGTCCCTGACGTGAAGACTCGTCTTTATTAGTAAAAATAATAACAAAGGAAAAAAGAAAAACCAAGACAATGGGCGTAATGAAACAAAAGAAGGCCATTGTTTTGTTTTTTTTGATACCGTAGAGATTTGGGTCGTATGACGCGATCATTTTGACGTGATTGGATGGATGGGAGTCACGAACAAGCAGAACAATCGTGAAAATAAAATTGTTTTTTGCGACACCTAGCGGTGGAAATGACAACTTCTATTACGCGCCATCTAGGACTAATGCTGCAAACTAAGACGAAAAATAAATTAAAACATTTAAAATTTCGCCATTACAGGAAATCAACAGGATATGGATGGCATTACGACCGATGGGTGCGTTTGGTCTGTTACGCGATTCCGCTCTGCGTTCGTTATGCCGCGTCATCCGTTACGAGCGTCACGACGCCAACGACATCCTCTACTGGTGAGTTTTTGGCATCTCATTCGTTTAATATCCCGTTACAGACGCTGCCGCTGCCTATGACCCCTTTCTGCCCTCCCCGGAGGCAGTATTAAATTCAACTCCCGACCGTCAGATGGCCTCGATCGCCACATTACGTTCGGGTCACGAAATCTGTGCACGGCCCACAACTGAAAAGCCTACGGAACCCCTGCTGTACTGCTAACCCTACCACCCATTGCGTTTTCGTAATTCAATGGAACAGGAAACCCCTCACAACCCTGACTCAAACGTCCCGTTTTTTTTTCTCTTCTTTACAAAGAGACCGTCATCCTTTTTCTTTTTAATGACTTCATCTAACCGGGATTTTGATACAAGACCTGTGATCTAATCAGATAAAAAAAAAAGAGAAAAAGATACACAACAACAAGCATGAGAAATTAAGAAAGGATGAGTTTAGATTATTTTCCGGATAGTAAAGCATTCTTGGGATGTCGTTGATGGAATTAAAAGTGGCATTCCACTTACGCTATGTTGCTCACGCTTAGGACTCCCCCTCAAAAAAAAAAAGCTTCTTAACGGTGTCTTTTAAAGGAAGTAGGCCCGAGACGCTTCCGCCTTCGTAAAGCCTCGTCGGTTTCCATTAACATCGTCCATGTTTCATCTTTTTAATGAAACGACTTAACCATTTTAAGTTGAATGATGTTTACACGATTTCATTTTGTTGGCAGACTTACTCTAATCGCTCATGATTCTCTTTTGTTCGTCTGTTAACTTGGCCTGGATCCAACGCATTCAAAGTTCATTGATCATCTTGGTTTTCTTTTTTTCGTTTTGCAGTCGTGGAGAATTGTGTTCCTGTTGGTACGTCTTGCTGTGTGGCTCAGTGTTCATCGATGGATCCATGTACTTGCCCGGAGCTAGGTAAGAAAAAAAAATCTATTCGATTCAATTTGAGCGAAAAAAGTATCTGTTAGGAGTAATGGGAAATTTATGGCGCCATTTGTCTTGTGTCAAGACAAATATCAGAAATTCGGTCGAGATTGGAACGATGTTGATTCCATATCCTCCTTTTGAGGAAATGAAGAAAAATTCTTTGCTTTCCCTTCTTTCTTTTTCGGCCATCAACATTCCCCAGCTGTTTCCTTTTTTTCCTCGTACGTTATTTCTTAAACAAGACCAATTAACTCCCTCAATCGATCAAGTTTTTGTCGACTGTTTTCCGACTGTACACACGCTTTGGAGTCGAGGGCGGTTAAAGTAGCCATCTAGCGGTGGATGTTCTCACTGCCTCGAAGAAACAATGAACGCCCCCTTGAAAAAAAACCCTTTTAGAACCTGCTAAAGTCAGTGGCGCTCGAGTCTCGGTCGACGTTGGTTATGTTCGTGTTTTTATCTGTCATTCCGTTTTTCAACCATACCACAACCACGAGATAAGAAGAAAACAAAATCAAAAAAGAAAATTCCGTTTGTTTTTCTCTTTGTTTCAGTGTTGTTTTTGTTAATTGCCCTAGTTCGTCTTGTTTTCTTTCGTCGTCTGCAAGGAAAACGAGGCAGAGTGCGAGAATTTTCAATTACAGTCAGTGGCTTTGTGGACGACACAAATGTGTTCGTGAGTGTCGAATTCAGCCCCAAGCGAAAACGTGATTCTTGCACCCGTCAATCTCATCCAATTTCTGGCTGTGTTCTTTCTCGCCGGTGCGAATGACCCTCTGCTTAATTGACAAAGTTGCCATGGCGATCTGTTCCAGAAATGGCCGATTGATATTCCCCTCGTGCAGGAAACGATAAGTGGATTATACATACATACTGTCAACCATCAACCGCCATTGGGTATGTCTTACTATTACTACGTCGATCTTGGGTTCTTGTTTTGAATAAAAAAGAAGCAAAAAAAAAAAGAGAAAGTCCTTGAGGAAACGGTCGTGTGTCCATATCCGTAGTTATACGAGCGACCAACATAAAAGCTTCAATGCTAATCAATGACCTCGGGACTTCTCCCGCCATCTTCGAAAAAAAAAAAAAGAGATTTCCCGTCTTTTTCTCCCTCTCTTTTTTTTTTTTTTTAAAGTCAGCAATCGATGGGTTCACAAACTTCAAAAAAAAAAGTGAAGGGCGTGGTTCACAGAGGGGTGTAATTGGAGATGGGTTAACAGATGGAAGGAACCCTCCTCTCTTTTTTTAAAATGACTTTGCCATGCATACTACCCCACTACACTCCCCCCCCAAAAAAAAATCCGTTTAAAAAAGAAGTCCAAAAAAAAAAAGTGTAATTGTACGTATCCGGTCATTATGCTGTATGCGATACGGTTGAATCAAAGCCGGATACCTCGGTCAGGGTGTGTTATTTATTTATTTTTTTTTTCTTTCTCTGAATCGTAGAAAGAGAACGGGGTGTGTACGTGTCAGAGAGGGGGGGAGGGAGAATAGGAATGTTATTTCCGGCTGGACTCTTTCCGGTCCCACTTGTTGTCCAACCAGACCAAGTCCCATTGATGGACAACTTTTTTTCTTGACCTAGTCTTCATCCATTCCCAACAAACTAGACTCTCTGTCGTTATTATTTAAGGCTATGACATGCTGTAAGAAAATGAGGAAAAAAATAGAAAAAAAAAAAAAACGAAGGCACAGGAAGGTTGGAATGTTGTTTCTTGCGGAAACGAGTTGGGTTGGCCCACCTGGTCCCGAAACCACAGTCGAGCAATTTCGTTCTTGTCAGAAATGCTAAATTGAAATTACGGGACTTGCCCGAAGCGACCGGTTTGAACCAGATGTCGAAACAATCTATTTCCAGGGGAAAAAAAGAATCAACAACCAAAAACATTGAATCAAAAAGTTTCCTTTTTTTTTTTTTGTTTCGTCTGGTTGTTGTTTTCCTCCGTCGATGCGAACGAAATTCCAGGCTCCATAAAGGGGGGGTGTTCTTTTTTAATCGCCCAGTCTTTAAATGGCAATTAGAATTTCTCCCGATTTGGAATTCTATTTGCCAAAGTTCTTTTTCCTTCCTTCCAGATGCATCCACTACCCAAAAAAATTACAAATTCAGAATACCCTTCCCCTTCGTTAAAAAAAAAAATATAACCGTATTCACGCTGTTGAGCCAAGGTTATCCCGAATGGCTGGAAACAATGGACCGTGATTCCTGTACAACCATTTTTTATTTTGCTCTTTTTTTTTTTTTGCCACTCGAACAATAGTCCAGACAAAAGAGAGTTGATTGAACATCCTTCCGGCGATAATCCTTGTAACTTTCTTCTTTACTCGCAATCAATGAAACGGACGAGAAAAAAAAAAGAGAGAGAGATTGAGAGAGAGAGGGGCATTTAATAATTTTCTCGCCTCTGTACTTAGTTGTCTATTGATTCCGTTTTCTCCTCTGTTGTTTCTCCCGACGACAAGTCGGTCGTTATTTGTTTGCCGTTCTGCTTTTGGACTTTTGGCCCAGTTTCGTGTCAATCACACGCAGTCGTTCGTGTAAGTGTAGAAGCCGGACTCACGCAGGGCGAAAGTTGGCATCCCGGTAGCAACCATTTTTTCGGACACCAATTTCATTTCCCATTTTAAATGATTTCCAATTTCTCCGTCGACACTTTTCCCTTCTCTCCCCCCCCACTGCATTTTTTTATTTGATTTTCCCGACAATAAAATCTATCCCCCATCAAAGTGTTACGATACGTGACCGCTAGATGGTGTGATGATTGCTAAATTGGAATGGCCCGCCACTAATACTTTGCGTCTGGTAGGGGGAGGGGGGATGAGGAAAACACGCAGACGTACATAATACATGACAAACGCGATTACACACGAACGAGAGAGAAAATGAGAGAGTTAAAAAAAATGAGAGAGAGAGAGAGAGGGTTTTTGGCTTCGGGACCGGAAGTGGTTAGTCTAGAAGCGGGGGCGGAATTGATGGAAAACACAAGCGCGCCCGCAGAGATAAAAAGACATGTTAGGGGTCCCAGTGTGGAAACCTCCCCACCCCTCAGGCCCATCAGCCGCAAAAAGATAATAACAATAACAAACAGGGAAAAAAAAACAAAAATTCTCCCTGTGTGTGTGTATGTGTGTCTTTTTCTACTTCTCCTACTGTTTGGTTTCTAATTATATGAAACTCTATGGCGCGTGAACCTGTTATCTTATGGATGTGCGGTCGTGTTCATTTGTTTTCCAAGCGGTGCGTATAGTTAAAAGACGCAAATCAAATAGGGAGAACAAAAAAATAGGTGGAAGGTCATCTGCATTTTGGGATCTCGGAACTGGATTTTTTTCTTTTTATTATGTACCGTTGGCTTGGCCTCATTATCGCCATCTTTTCTTGTCTTATTATTTGAGTGGATGTTTTGTTTACGTGGGTCGCGCGCCCGGCTCTTTCCATGTAAATAAATAAATAAATAAAAAAAAAAAGGGTCGACATGTTTGATATGATCCTCCGCCCTCCCAAGTCGAAGAGAACATTTCCATCCGCCACGCTATCGGGAAAGGAGGGGGGGGGGGGGTTAATAAATGGAAATAAAAGTAAAATTTCAGGGAAAAAAAAGAAAAGGTGAAAAACCTAAAAATTTTTAAAAAAATCAACTTTGATTGAGTTCTCGTTATCCCTTTCGAAGAATGCTGACCGTGGGGCGTTTATACCGAAAATGACTATGAGGAAAAGTAGAAAATCGCACACCTGTCGTCTTCCTTAACTAAACGAAATTAAATAGAAGGATACATATTTTTCTGTTTTGGCGCTGGAGTTCTCAAATTCTATTCACCCTCGAGGCACATCGCTGAATAGGAAAGCTGTAGAGAGAAAAAGAGAGAAAGAGAGAGAGAGGGAATGATAATAGAAGACAGGTATTCTGACGACCCTCACACAGGTATGCCCTTGGGGGCTCCTTCTATGCCCTCGAGTTGCTTTTGCTGCTTCTTCCTCCAACTCTCTTCAGTTGGCGTTCAGCGTTAGGGACTGGCAATCAGTTTGTTCGGCGTCACTGGTCCCCAAAGTTTTTCATTTTAGTGTTTTTTTTTTCTTTCTTGTTGTCATCTTTTTTTCGCGTGGATTATCGTTTTGATTTGCTTTTGAACTGGATTTAAATTTCTTCATCTCTGGCCGGATCATGTCGTGACACGATGGATTGGTCCGATTTCAGGTACATCAATGTCTAGTGTGTGCTTGTGTTGTTCTTGTGTCTTTTTCACAGAGATTTATCGGAATGGTAGTAAACCACTCGACAGATGGGAAGCAAAAAAAAAAAAAAGGCTAAAATAAGTTCAAGTGGTTCTATGTGACGTCACGTTTCAAAAATGGATCTTGAGTGGAGAGCGCAAAACCTCTTCAGTTTTTATCTGTCGGGGGGGGGGGTTCATCCATCAAAAAGAGATAGGCTTGAACATGCACACATATCGCGTCTTGTGTATAGAATGGCATAATGCGCCGCGTCTTTTTTTTTTTTTATTCTTTCCCCTTCGTCTTCTTCTTCTTGTTCTTCTTCCTTGAAGAGGCGTCGCGATTTTGTTGGCCGTTAGATGGCGCTGGTGTAGGCAAGGGGGTATTGATCCGCATCCCGTAAGACAAGAAGGTCTGTGACTTTGATGAAAAGATGAGAACAACAAAAAGGAAGAAGAAGAAGAAGAAAAAAAAAATGTTTATTTGGGACAAAAGACTGAAAAAAAAAAGAGGCAACCATTAAACAAGAGGACATTGTGATTGCCCGCGCTAACGGAACTTGCATTCGTCGTAGTGAGAGCGTTTGACCTTAGACCTTGTTAGCTACACTGAGCATTTGATACGGAAGAAAAAAAAGGAAGAGAAATGTGTAAAACTGTCGTTGAAGTAGAAGAGGACAGAGAAATAAAAATAAAATTGAGGGATGTTGTTTCTCCGGCGTCCGCGCTGGCGCGCAGGAAAGATCCGTTCAGTTGCGTGCGGTTCGGCATCGGAGACGGATCTTGTGCTAGTCGATGGGCAAGTTAAGGGAGTGATGCAAAAGTATACGAGATCGAGCCGGTCGACGACCAGAGGATCGTCCATTGAGTCGACGGAAGAATCGGCCGCCGACATTCGTCCGTCTTCCACTGCTGCCCGTCAGGCAGTGGTAGCGATACCGGAGCCCATCCGACGATGGCATTCGTTCCATTCTCGTCGCAGCTCATTTGGCCACTCGGCTGCTCCTCATCTTCCCGTTGTTGTCACTGGATCTGGTGCTGCTGCTCCTATTGTTGCATCGACAGCAACAGCGCCACCTCCTGCAACCAAACCGGCCGCTCGATTTCTTTCACCGCCACCGTTGACTCCTCGTAGACGCTTTTCCGTCTGGTAAAGCAAATCCCCCCCTTTTTTTCCCATGTTTGACAGTCTTGATCAACCAAGTCCTTTCAATCAGCCGGATCGATATGCCCCCACGGCTTCCCGCCCCCTCCTATTCTTCTGTAAACGGAAGAAGAAGCAAAAAACGATTTTTCATTATTATTTTTTAAAACCAAAAAAAAAAAAATAAATAAAAACCCAAAAATTTAATCAATTTTCTTTTTCCCCATTTTGGTTTAATGTATTTTCAGTTTTGGTAAGCGGAGTGGCGTCAGCATCCGCCGACCGAACGAATGCCTCATCCTGGAGCCGTCGGAAATGCTCGTCGTAAGTTCCGTTTCCTGCATT
This sequence comes from Daphnia magna, assembly GCF_020631705.1. Taxonomy (NCBI): domain Eukaryota; kingdom Metazoa; phylum Arthropoda; class Branchiopoda; order Diplostraca; family Daphniidae; genus Daphnia; species Daphnia magna. Next base: position 1,420,622 of record NC_059191.1, read on the forward strand.
TCGAAATTGATTTTGGTTAGAGACAACAACAGCAACGAAATGTAGAAGAGAGAGAAAAAAGGCAAAAAAATGATCAACTTGGATTAAGGAGAACAAAACAAAAATGTTGAGTCCGCTATCTTTAATGAAACGAATGGGTCTGGGTGGAGTAGCACTCATTTCACGCATGCGTCAACACCCCCCCGAAAATGTCAATAAACAGTCCTAGTAGTAGTACCTTGATTACACCAAATGATATTGACAGGTGGATTATTCTGACGTTCCTCAACGGACGCAAAGATCAGCTTCAACCAGTTCGGCCACGGCATCTTATCCGTCAGCTCACCTCCACCATCTTGATCGCAACAACAGGATGGACAATGACCAGGTTACTACTGTCACATTTATTCATTTATTTCATTCCATTTTTTTGAGGAGGGGGGAGGGGGGGGAATTTTTATAATTCGGAGGTCTGGCTAAACATTCCAGTGAATCAACTTGTTTCTGTTATCATTGACCCGGATCTTATGCGGTCAACCTCAGCTGTGCCGGTTTTCTCAAAAGCAAAATTAAATTCTCATTGTTTCTTTCTCGTTGTTTCTTTTAAAAAAAAAAAACAAGTATCGGGTCGGAGATATGCAACATCATCCTCTGATGAACCACCATCATCATCGGGACCCTGGAACTGTTCACGTCGTCGGTGGAGGAATGGGCACCCAATCACACCGGAGTTCGAGGGGCTCCGACACCAGTTCCGCATATTCCGGTTCGGATACGATGCATTCCTCTGTCCCGAGTTCCGATCAGGTAAAACGAGATGATCTTGTTCTTTTTTTTTTCCCCCCTTATTATTATTTAAAAAAAAAAATAGAGGTCATGATTAATTGCAATTGGACGAATGACATTCAGGATGCCGAGGGTGTTGGAGTCGACGGAGTTGATCACGACGGAGACGAAGTTGATCTTACCGGCTTGATGGAATCGATAGTCGACAGCGACGAGGAGGAAGATCTGGCCGAGAGCATCGACGTAATGATTCATTTATTTATTTTTTTTTTCCCTCGAATCTTTTACCTTTCTTGATTCGTGACTCGCAGTCGACGGAACCAATTCCCTTTGATATGGTCGCCTGCCTTCCCCCCCCCCCTCCCTTTCTCATCAATTTAAAAAAAAAACGTGTTTCTTTCCACAGAGTTTGACTGTGCGGGACAAGGTTCGTGAATGTTTAGAAAAAGACCCATCCGATCGAACAGATGACGATATTGAAATCTTGCTCGAATTCACGCAACACCTCATGGCATTTGCCAATATGACGCTGTCCGTTAGGCGAGCGCTCTGCCGTGTCATGGTATTTGCCGTCGTCGAGAAGGCTGGCACCGTTGTCATGAACGACGGCGAAGAACTCGATTCATGGTCCGTCATCATTAACGGTCACGTCGAAATCGATGGCGGAGCCTCCGGCGAACCTGGACGGGCGTTACATCTTGGCGACAGGTAAGCCGATCCGTCTCTCCCTCCGCGTTTTGTTTCATTTCCTTCCTAACATTGTAACGACTTATTTAAATATGTTTTTTTGTTTTTTTAAATTGTATTGTTTAGTTTCGGGATAACGCCGACCATGGATAAATTGTATCACCGGGGCGTAATGCGGACGAAATGCGATGACTGTCAATTTGTTTGCATCACCCAAACCGATTACTTTAGCATCTTGCACAAAGGAGAAGAGAACACGCGCAGGCACGAGGAAAACGGACGTGTTGTCTTGGTGACGGAACAGCGAGCCCAAATTGGCGCAGCATCGTCGTCCCAACGCTCTCACATCGTCATCAAGGTGAGCTATAAAAGCCGCGCCATCATTGCAAGCTATTCCCTCTTCGGTTGGCAGGGGGGCTTTTCTTCACAACCTAATTAGAGAGGAAAGAGGGGCCCTTTGCCGCATGCGGCCGTTTTTATCGATACACACACGTATCGACCACTTGTTAATTAAGCAGCATTTTTTTTTATAGACTTATTTTTTTTTATTTTTTTATCTATACATATACAACCCATTAACCATTTTTTGCTGTTTAAATTTCCGAAACAGGGTACGGTGGAGCGTTTAATGTCCCACTTGTTGGAAGACTCTTCCGGCGATCCCAGTTACGTCGAAGATTTCCTTTTAACTCATCGCATATTTATCGACAGTCCGCTGATTGTCTGCAGCCAGCTGCTTGAATGGTATGCATATTAAACACTATTTTTACCGCTCCATAAAACTACGTTAGTTTAATTCCCTACCATTTTTCTTCCTTATTTTTTTTTTTTATCTGGAACGTGGCAGTTTCAACGATCCGACCGTACGAGATAAAGTGACGCGAGTCGTTCTCCTCTGGGTTAACAACCACTTTACCGACTTTGAAACCGACCCGTGCATGATGGAGTTTCTAGAGACATTTGAATGTTTGCTGGAACAGTCGAAGATGCAAAGCCATGTAAATTATTATTTGATTTTTTTCCCGTATTTTCTAAAGAAATCAACTCTAAAATGTTTGCCTGTTCCAAAACAGTTGAGGATGCTGGATTTTGCCAGCGCGGCCAAAGCTCGATCGCGGACGGTGACGTTGACTCGGCCGAGTCGTGACGAAATCCTTCATTTCAGTATCCTCGGTGGATTCGAACGAGGTTTCGGCATTTTCGTAGCCAAAGTCGAAAAGGGTTCCAAAGCCGAAGAAGTTGGTCTCAAACGAGGCGATCAGATCCTCGAAGTGAACGGACAGAGCTTCGAACACGTCAGTCACGTACGTGCTTTAGAGATTCTCCGGGCTTCCACTCATCTCTCCATCACTGTTCGATCCAATCTTCATGCTTTTAAAGGTACCCACCTAACTCCTTCACTTGATGATAACGAAGACAAATGAATTCTCAATTGATTTGTTTTCAATATCCCCCGCCAGAAATGTTAAACACGCCTGACAATTCTCCGCGACCTCGTGGCAAGAAACTCGAATCGAAATCGTCTTCCAGCAACAAAATGCTGGGCGGATCGTCTTCCGATGTTCACTCCGACAGTGGCTCGGCGGGCAACTCGTGCCCATCGCCTTGTAAAGACAAGACGGCCCTAATTGGTTCCAAGAGCGCTGCAGGCGGCGGCGGTTTCATGACACTCGGCCACAAAACGAAATTGAAGCAAATTTGGGGCAAGGTCAATCAGATGGCTAGAGGCAAACCAGGGTATGTAATTTGTGAAGAAGACTCATCTCGAACCGGATGTTTTCTAAATGACGACCGTGTACTGTTTCACACACACAGAGAAACGGCCGGCGAGGAAGTCATGTACGGTTCCACCACTGGCTCGGCGGATTCGGGCGCCGCACAATCTGGCGCTGTCGGCTCGGCCTTGACGGGCAACAGCGCCAATCAGATGTACATGAGTCACAGCAATCCGGATTTGACTAGCATTTGTTACGATGATCCGCGTGCCGATTATCCCGAACACGCTCTCAAAGTCTTCAAAGCCGACCAGTCGTCCAAGTACCTGCTAATCCACAAAGTAAAAAAATTCGGATCAAATCTTAGTAGTTTAATCGAATTAAATCAACTAAAAACAAACGGTTTATGATTTTTAGGAAACAACTGCCAGAGAAGTAGTGATGCTCTCGCTGCAAGAATTCCAAATTACAGATCCGTCGTCCAACTACAGCCTTTGCGAGGTGACAGTGACGGACAGTGGCATCATCAAGCAGCGCCGATTGCCCGACCAGTTGCAAAATTTAGCTGAGCGGATCGGTGTTGCCAGCCGCTATTACCTCAAGAACAATCACAGCACTGAAACGTTGGTGCCGGACGAATTGGCCGGCGAGCTGATGCTGCAATCTCAAGTCCAATTCCTCCACCTGAACGCGGTCGAAGTGGCCGTCCAGCTCACGTTACAAGATTTCGCTATTTTCACTCAGATCGAAAGCACAGAGTACGTCGACGACCTCTTTCAGCTGCGCAGCAAATACGGAACTCCTCATTTATCGCAATTCAGCGAGGTGAATATTCAAATTTCATTCGTTTTCATTTAGAAAAGTGTTTAAAAGTTTTCTTCTTATCTTGAAACAGTTGGTCAACCGCGAAATGTTTTGGGTTGTGACGGAAATTTGTGCCGAACATAATCTCATGAGACGAATGCGTGCTATTAAGCAGTTCATCAAAGTGGCTCGTCAATGTAAAGAGTGCAAGAATTTCAATTCAATGTTCAACATCATCTCCGGGCTGGGCCACGGAGCCGTTTCCAGGTTGAAACAGACGTGGGAGAAATTACCGGGCAAATATCAACGTCTGTTCCGCGACATGCAGGACCTGATGGACCCATCTCGTAACATGTCCAAATACAGAAATCTCATCAACAGCGAGCACGTCCAGCCGCCCATGGTGCGTTTGTTATTCTTGCAACAACTTACGTAAAAACCCACGCACGCATTTCTTAACCATGACGCTCTTTTCGTTGTGCCGACAGATTCCTTTTTTTCCTGTGGTCAAGAAAGATCTGACATTCATTCATTTGGGCAACGACACCCGCGTGGACGGGCTGATCAATTTTGAGAAACTGCGCATGATCGCCAAAGAGGTGCGCTCCCTTTCGCACATGTGCTCGGCGCCCTACGATTTGTTCACGATGCTCCAATTGGGCGGCCAACCGCCTTCAGCCGCCATGATGGCCATGAATCAGTTAACAACCGGATCGGGAATGGCCGGCGGCGCCGTTCATCATGACCGCCACCACCTCTCCTCTGCCACGGTCAAAAGACGGAAGAAGTCGGCGGCCATGCCGAATTCGAAAAAAATGTTTGAAGAGGCACAGATGGTCCGCCGTGTTAAGGCTTACCTCGGCAACATGAAGGTTTGTTTCATTTTTTGTCACGTTTGCTCGCCAGTTAAAACAATTGAACGTGTTTTGCTCGTTCTTCAAGGTCATAACGGACGAAGAACAACTGCGACACATGTCGGTCGAAGTGGAACCACCTGCCGGAGGCAATCAGTTGACGGCCACCAGTTCCAGTTCGGGCAGTTCTGCTGGCTCTGGCGGTGGTGGAGGATCTGAAAGTCGGGCAACTGGGGCGTTGGTCCTCAGCGCAGTTAATCATCATGTCCGTAAACGCCATCCGAGTCCCACGCTGTCGACAACCAGCACAGCCAGTTCCACTAGCGCAACCAGCGAAAGCCGGAGGGGTCAACAGGGACCCAAATTCGGTAAGGCATTTTTGGTTGTTGTTGAAATTCCGCTTTCAGCGGCAAATGACGAATTGTTTTAATATGTAGGAGCGGCCAGTCCACAGTCAGTGCGCAAAATGCTAGCGCTGAGCGAGCCCAGCAAAACGAGACCTTACCAAGCGCCGAATCGACCCATGGGCGGATGCTCCGTTTCCATGGCTCTACCTCTTCCAGGCTCAGGATTACTCCAGCAACATTCACCTTCCCCATCGCCAGGATTGAATCGGAGAGTCCCTGGAGTGCCTCCCCAACCACCGCCCCTCAGGACTGGCCCGCACGAGCGCGCCCATGAACGTTCGCACTCGGACGCGGCTCTGCCGGTCGATTTGAATGCCGAGAGCAGTAGCGTCACTAGTTTGGCTAATTTAGCTGCCATGCGCAAGTCCCACATGTCTGGCTCTGCGACGTCGAGCGATAGCGGCGGCGGAGGAAGCGGCACGAGTGGAGCCGGAAGCGGATCATTGCATCAGCCTTTAGGACTGGGATTGACGCTCGGTATCGGATTGGGCATCGGCCTCGGCTCTGATGGCATCGACGCCGGTTATTGCAACCAATTCAACTCGCATTCCAACAACTCAGCGGAAGGCGTTTCCGGAGGGGGTCACACGCATTTGCTTCATCATCCGTCTGGCCACGCTGGAACGACCGAGTCACCGCCTGTCGCTCCGCGAACAAGGGTACCTCTATACCCGCATGGAACCCAAGGTATGCTCCCTTTGTCCGACGTCCACACCCTCGCCCTGCACACGTAGTACACCTTGCATGAAAAAACAAAACAAAAACGATTGGTGCGATCTATTCTTTGTTTATTCTTGGCTAAAAAAATGATTGGGTATGATTGACTTTTATGTTGTAGCCAAGGTTGTGGCTCCTTCTTTTAACATTCCGACGGTAGTAGTTCAAGACGTAGCAAACAGCCAGCCGGCTAGGGCCAGCTACATGAAAACCACTAATCGGGTTTTGCCTGCTCTTCCTCTCCAACCGGTTGTTTTAAAAAGGAGAGGTAAAACAGGTGGAGGCTTCAGGTGTCTTCTCGCATGCTTTTTCTTAATCGTAACATCGCTTTATTTCAAATTTTCCCTATGTGTCTGGCGCATGAGCTTTACGTCCGTTTTCCTACTTGGTTTGGCCATTTTTGATTTATTTTATTTGTTCTGTTTTGTTTTTTTTCGGACGTTGTTCTTCAACAGCCCCCATCATCCCACGAGAACTTCCACCGAGAGCCCGGCGACCCCCGGACTACAATGTAGCGGCCCAGATGGCCCGAATGGCCCGACTGAGTCGGGCCCATTCGCACGAAGGAGTCACGGCCGGCTACTACAGTTCTGATCCGGAAGAAGAAGACGGTACGTCTTAATTGCTTCCGCATCCGGTTTCAGATGCGGTGGGTTGATTTGGCCATGTCCTTGTCAGTTGAATGGCATACGAAATTGTTTCTAAATGGCCTACCTTGTGCCGTAGACATGGCGGGGTAGCTGTTCTGGAAATGTCACCTTCGTCTCTTTATCTTTTACGCATCACCTTGACGTTGGCCTAATCTATTGTTTATTTATGTCTGCAGACGACGACGAAGCTCAAGTGTCAGCTGTTTAGCGGAGAACGTGCAGCACCTGACGGTAAACAGCTTGAGGCCAAAGACTAGCAGCAGCATGAAACAAAACAGAAACTCGTGTGTTAATTTCCCGAAAAAATTATTCCTTTTTTTTAAGGACAGAGATATCAGTTTACGTATAGCCTGCTTTAATTATATATATATAAACCCTCTGACCTATCGATACCACTATTATACATTCTGAACACAACATCCCACAGCCTTTTTTGTATAGGTGTACAGTGTCGTTTGTAGCTCCCCTTTCCTCTCGCCCACCTGTACCTGTAAATAAGATCAACAATTTTACAGCAACAAACAAAAACTTTTTGTTCTCGCTTTTAACCAACCTCCTGTGTGCATACATAATAGTAATCTTCTCATACTCAAAAATAGCGATCCTTTATTATTATCATTTTTTTAACATCAGTTGAAAGAATATCCATCCCGCCATTTCCCCGTTCCGTTCCACACCCATCGGCTTCTGTGTGGGCCCTTTTTGGTGGCCCCTTTCATTGTCTTATTATATTCTCTAAATTCCTACACAGCATATCTACACACGCAATCAATACGTTTTCAAGTATACATAATATCCCCGTTCCTGACCGTGCATTCAGTGTTATGCATTGCGCAATTTCTGATTCCAACGTCTTTTGTTTGGAGAGAAGAAATTCCATAAGTGGTTATATGCATTTTATCATTGTATACTCCTCCCTTTCAAATACAAATTGTTTCTCACCACTTTTCGCTTTCTGGATATGTAAATAATGAAATTCCAAGTGAATTTTTTGAAAAATGTCTCGCAATGAAGGATGAAGGAAACGTTTAGGCAGAACAGCTGATAATCGACTGTTCTTCCAGTGTGAGATTTTAAGTATATTTCATTAATTAACCAGGGAGAATTTCGATTACGAAAAAACTTAAATAAAAAGTAAAATTCACTTTAACATTCAGCAAAATGTTGTAAGCAAATAAAGGACAAGTAAATTAATTCTTTAAGTTTCAGCAGAGTTATAGAGTTGATGGTACGCTCACCCTGTAGGATTTGGCCATAAGGCTTTGTCCGCAAGTGTTACTTATCACCGCAGAGGCGCCTGGTGGTTGTTGGGCAATGAAACGAAATATTTGCGCGAGTTTGTTAAACCTTTGTATTGATGTTAACTGGTTTGGCAATGTATTTTTGCGTGAATAGAAGTTCTTGACATTTTTATTCGTTTCATCGCGTCTTTCTTTGGAGAGGTAAAATTACGAAATCGTTTGACTGTAGAAATCGTAGTGAACATATGCAGAATATATAGGCAGCGACTCTCGTGTCAAAACAAAAGACATTAACAGTTTCAATTTACATATTTCGACATCACAGTTTCATAGCAATTAGATATGTAGACATGACTATCGTTGTCGAAAAATTGCCATCATTTTCCACCAGTGAATTATTTGTGGTGTAATTTTTCTTTTAGATTTAAGGGTCACAATTTCCACATACAAATCAAGAGTAATCGTAATTTTTAACCCTTAAAATGTACCAAAGAAATTAGAACCCCCAAACGCTTCATCGCAAAATTTCTGTCTGCAGGTATTAATTTTGCGATTTTCTTTAAGTTTCAATTTCAGGCACTTTAAATGAGTCTGATCTGTTCGATAACATTTGGCGGTTATTAGTTGTTTGTCTTCTCTCGACTTGCTGTTTAAGCACAATACACAGGATACACACCAGTTTTCCATTGGCATGTTTGCAATAGCTTATTTGACATTTCTTTTCGTATGTTTTTGAAAATAAAATCGCCATGCCATCTTGTCATTCTCATGAAATTGCTTTAGGGAATTTTTTCAGGTGCATTACTTTCTGATAGCAATCCTACAATAGAATGTTCCATCTTCATCCATTGCTATCTTGTTTTCTAGTAAATGTTCATAATGAATTTAGTCGCATTATGTTATGCTACATGTTTGTTGTTTACCGGAGTGTTCGATAGCACATCCTACAATAGAATGTTCTCATCTTCATCCATTGCTATCTTGTTTTCTAGTAAATGTTCATAATTGTTAATTTAGTCATTAATTTAGCACATGTTAGCTGTTTTACCTGGAGTCGGATATTGATGTAGATCCTTTACTATACGTTTTTTGGTGGAAAGTAGTTCGTAGGTTGATTCCCTGTGTGGTTCACACTAAAAATGTCTTCAAAGGTGGCGACTTGAGTGCGACTGGCAGCTGCACTTTGTTTTACTGTATGGACAAATTTATACAGTTATTATGTAGACTGCCATAATATTAATTTTAACTTACCCAGTAAATGTTTTGGTATTGCTAGGAAGCAATCTCCATCTGTCATATGGATAAAAGTCCTTACCAACTGTGATTCCTTTCAATACATCACATTTGTCAAAATGGATGTCACAAAGTCTTGATTTTCCAACAATTCAGGTAGCACAAATTTCCAACTGGAAAAGTTCTTCTCGGTACATGAAACAGACCAACTCGTCTGTTCTCGTCTTGGTATATGTTGCCGCAAATAAAACACGACATTTTTTGGGTAATTTCCCATTTGAGGTATTTGAACCAGCCATTCTCACGATTCCTGGAAACGCTTACTCTTAGTTCTACAACGCTACGGTGGTGGCAGCAGGGTATATTAGTAACAGCAAGTCACGTGACCAGTACTTGGAAAACATCCCCAAAACCCTATGACAAAGCCTTATGGCCAAATCCTACAGGGTGAGCGTACCATCAACTCTATAACTCTGGTTTCAGTTTCGCCCCCCTATCCTTCCCATGCGCAGGCAGGCACAGTTTTTAAATCCTGCAACTCAGCATCCGGTACAACTCTTTACGTTAAAAACATTCATTATTTGATTGGGATTTTTTTTAAAATTCTTCTTAAATATACGGCCAGCATTCTAGAATGCTGGCCGTCTCCTCCCTTGTTAGGTTTTTTTTGTTTTGTATGTTTTTCTTGCCCGGTTATTCATTTTCTCAAGCGGTGCATCCATTGGAGAATAAGTTTACTGAAGAACCAAAGAATTTTGATAAAGCAGATATTTTGACAGTTACTACCCAAAATACCCACAGGTCATTGATGTTAAATGAATATTCAACTGGTTTTCAAACAGGTGAAATACTTTGCTCAGTGATAGTATTTTGTCGAAGGTCACTGCATGATTGGTGCAGTGACCTTCCATTGCATGATTGGTCATTCAGTTAACTGGTGCATTTTTTATTGTGCAGAAAAAGATGATAGTGGACAACCTTACAGCAGTACACACTCTTATACTTCACCTGCCACGACAACTGTAAGACCTCAAATACCCATTGCTAAGCCAAATTTCCCGAGAGTGGCAGTGCCATTTGTAATTGCAATGTGGGTTTTTGGCACATGCATAGCTAAAATTAAGTAATAGAAACCATTGTTTTGTACCAGGCATTCACATTTCTATCTAAACTTCCTCGTTCACATTTCAGTTCTGAGTGGTTGGCCAAAACTACTAACATGGGTTCCTGAATCCTGCTGTTTGATCCTGGCTGGTATCACTGTGGGAATCATTTTCTATCTGACAGAAACGACAGTTTTGTCACCACTTTCGTCTACCATTTTCTTTTTTTGTATGTTGCCACCCATCATATTTGATGCTGGCTTTTTTATGCCCAATCGGCCGTTTTTCGACCACCTTGGTACTATTCTTCTGTTTGCCGTGATGGGGACAATTTTCAACACCGTTTGTATAGGTAAGACAGAAAATGCAGAGGTTCGAACGAACCGAACAATTCACTTTACACGTGCCTTCTATTTCTCATCAGGTATGAGTCTTTGGGCGTGCGGTTTGTCTGGCATATATGGTTTTGAGATATCTTTACTGGAAACACTGATATTTTCAGCTCTAATATCAGCGGTAGATCCTGTAGCCTGTATTATCCGTTTTCGAAGAAATTCACGTCGATAAAGTTCTCTATATTATTGTTTTTGGAGAATCGCTTCTCAATGATGCTGTCACTGTGGTAAGGTTTTATTAATGGAAGTCCTATATTTACTAGATTCTAGTAATGGCACGTTTTTCTTTAGGTTCTGTATAACATGTGCGACTCTTACATCTCTCTTGGTCCGGAGAATATTGAAACCATTGATGTTTTATCCGGTTTCGCCTCTTTTTTAGTTGTGGCTTTAGGTGGAACAACTATTGGCATCTTTTGGGGTTTCTTGACCGGTTTTGTCACCAAGTACACCCACCGTGTTTTGGTTATCGAACCCATATTTGTTTTCATCATGAGCTACGTCGCGTATTTGAATGCAGAAGCGTTTCAAATGTCTGGCATTCTTTCGTAAGCCAAATAGTAAAACTTTACCTTGGTCAGTTTCAATAACATTCTTTTGAACCAGGATTATGTTTTGTGGAATCACCATGAAGAATTATGTAGCAGAAAACATGTCAAGCACTTCACTAACCACCGTCAAATGTGGTTTGAAAGTGCTTAGCAACGGCTCAGAGTCAATTATTTTCGTGTTTTTGGGTATCAGCACTGTCAACGACAACCATGAATGGAACACCGCGTTCATTCTACTTACCATATTTTTTTGTTCGCTCTATAGAGCACTTGGTAAACACTATTTCATAAGCATCGTAATTTATCCCGAGAACTAGAAGAACTAACAAAATTGAATTTATTGCAGGTGTCGTGATTTTGACGGAATTAGCGAATTACTTCCGCCTTCATCAACTCAATCGAGTGGAAAAGTTTGTTATGTCTTATGGTGGATTGCGTGGAGCTATCGCCTTCGCTCTGGTCCTCCTCATCGATCCAAATCGCATCCCACGTCAGCCTCTTTTCGTAACTGCAACCAATATCTGTTGTTTTTTTCACCGTTTTTGTCCAGGTTCGTAATAGCATAAATTAAAAATTTCCCGCTCGTGTTTGGAACTAACCAATTTTACGAACAGGGCATCACCATCAAACCGCTAGTAGAATTCCTAAAAGTAAAACGCGAAGAAAAATGGGAAAAAACAATGAATGAACGTCTACATGAAAAGGTTTATTTCTACTTGATCTTATTTGTCAATAAGTTCGTACCATTAGTTGACTGGTTTCTCTAGATGCTTGATTATACGATGGCTGGCGTCGTCGATATTTTAGGACAATTAAGTAGCAATAAAGTTCGCGATAAGTGAGTTCTGCCTTTAACAGAAAACGTGTCGCTGTATTGCTAACGCCTTTCCTTTTTGCGGAAAGATTCAAACAGTTGGATTACGCTTACATACGTCCACATCTGATTCGCGAAAAGAAGCACCATGAACCTAAGATCCTTGAAACATATTCGAAACTAACTCTGCAGGACGCAATAGAATTTGCGCGTCGTAATCCTTCAAGCTGGATGGTACATGGAACAAATTCTTTTGCAAATTTTATCAATAATGAAGCCGTTACGAACGTACCACCGGCGAAGTATGTATACACTATTTCTTCAGTTCTACCTCAAATATTTTTCTAATATTCACTTTCTCCAGCCTTTCTGAAAGTGTAGTCAATATTGATTTGGGTGAATTAAATTTCACGCCGTCGACAAAGGATCTTTGGGATGCTGAGATACATCATACAGTCCTAGATAGGATTTGGACGTCGCGCAGAAGCAAAGGAGATGACACAAACAGCGACCAGTTGAAAAATCATTCCAAAAGAAGGAGATCTATGGGATCTGGAGCTTCCCATAAGCAACGCTCCAAGAAAGAGAAATCGGTCGAGGTAATTTTTTGACAAATATTTTTTGCCAATAAAAATTTAATTTGGACTTTACTGTTGTAGGCACACCATGAAATAAGAAATCGGCAACGTTCAGCCCCAACAGGTATGATTCGTCTATTTGTTGAATTGTATTTATATAAGAGGTATGAAGAGCACCTAACCACTGAAGACGCCGAGAGAATCTTAATACAAAATAGTATTTTGACTCACAGAATATAATTTAATATAACATAACCACGTTTCAGATGCGGAAGATATGAAAATTAGAATGGCTGCAAACCATGACGAAGAAGGAGAGGAGGAGGGCATTTCGTTCACTGTTAACCCAGATATTTGTAATAGTACTTAATAAGTAAAAATTGTATTATTGACTAACTTGTGCAAATGCCAGATGAAAAATTAACCTCTGATGAAACGGCCACTGTTCAAGAGATGTCACTTCCCTGGAAGACAGACAATGGTCCACCGCAACAGAGGGATTAGAAATAGTTCAAACTGTAAACTCGGAGTTCCTTAGGTTCAGCCATCAACTTTAATAGTTTGATAGTTCTGTAACATACCGGCAAGTTCAGCATTCTATCGTCGTAAGATATATTTAAAATAACTGTCATTTTAATTTACCTTAATCAGCTTTTTTGTAAAATTTATGTAGGGCTCTAATGATGGGTTGCGGTTTATTGATTCACGAGCTGATTAGCACTTAAATCAACAGATCTCATTCTTGTTTTGCGTAGAAGGTGCGGTTTTTGTGAATTGCCTTTAGTCGATTCATAATTATTTAACTATTTAGGCCACTATTATGGACAAATCGACTGCCCAGTGTTTACTCTTTATTGATTATTCAATTTTTTAATACAATTTTCTTCTCGCGTTTTCGTTTAGAGGTATTTGACGTCTTCATTGCTGGAATTACCAATTCGAGAAAGTTGTACGCCGAAGTTTACCATTCGGGAATGCTAAGAAGTAGCTTTGGAAAAACATACTGTAAGCATAGGCTACCCTACACAATCTACATTTGATACCACGTTGAAAAGCTAAACTTGTCCATTGAATCTCGAACACCTGTGCGGTGTTACAGACGTTACGTTAAAGGGGAAAATCAAGGTCAGAGTCGTTCATACTTTACTACTTGATAAGATAAAAAAAAAAATAACAAAATGGACGATAAGATATAGCAAAAAACGAACGGGGTGTTAAGAGACGTTAGCTATCACGTATTCACGGTACTTTGGTACTGTGTCGAAAGCGTAAGCAAGAGTACAGCTGAAAAGGGTTCTTCCTCGTAAGTGCTTTACAAGAGACGTAACCCCTTCGATGTCGTATCGCCATTTAGGGTTAAGTTCATCCGGAGATGTGAGCAGTGAGAGCCCACCTGAGTCTGACCAAACATTGAACGGATTTATAAATAAAGCGGCTCATTCTTTAGTATATAAATCAATGGCAGTGTTGCTGTCTATTCATCTAGATGTCGATTCCAAAGACGGGACTTGGAAATCAGAGTATCCAGTGGGCGACGAAATCGGTAGAATTTTGAAAATGATAGGTTTGGTGCTGGCCGTTACGTGTGCAATCAGTTTTGTTCTGATTCCACTTACCGTCGCAGTTGTGGTTTGCTGCTGCCAGCAATCTTCAGCCTCCGGTATTTTTACCAAGATATTTATTTCATTTATTTTTTCTTTACATTTCATTTTAATATAACTTATTTCAGGCACTCGCTCACCATCTTACTCTTCACTTCACCAAACAACAAATGGCAACAGCGGAAAGGATTATTCAAAAAGACAAAGCAGACGCGCTTCATGCGGGAAAACTTATCTAATTGGTGTGCTGTTCGGTATACCTGCTGGCATTGTTGTTGGAATAATTGCAGGTGTCAACACATGGCCTTACTTGTAAGAATACAAAGTAAAAAAAAACTAGTATGACCGAGTGTGACAGTCACTTGAACAACAAAAACTCACCATTATGTGAACATGACCTGCACATTTTTGGTAACCTATACCTCTAACCGATTTTTAATTATTAACCATAATTATTGTTTCAAATCAATGTTAAGTTTGCCTGTATAATTGAAATTAATGAAACAGTGTATGCTTCATCCTTGAAGTTTTTTTAAACTGACTGTCTTCATTGCTTTGAGGCTTAGTTAAGCCTTTAGATCAGCCTTGTGTTAGTACCTGTTTGTTTACTTACTACATGCACTACACTAGGCTAGTAAACCACTTTTCATTTTCCAATTTTAAAATGTTGGGTTTTTATCATTGGGTGTTGGGGGAGAGGACGTTGGCTGTGAATTCACGATTATTACAGGATGTCGGGAGTTTTTTTTTTTGCAACGTCACGTCCTTGTTGCCAGCCCGTTATTATTTGGCATTCCTTCTTCCTTGATTGTGGGCTGTATTATGCTTGGTCATACTTCTGACACACAAGCATAAAACACAACATTTATGGAGGTAGGTGATTTTTGTGTCAAGAACACAGTATATCATTAATGTCTTTTATATTATTGCTTCATTTTGGAATTAAAGAGATGACTCCTAAAAAGACAGCTATAGGGTAACAAAGGAGGCACAAATACAGTACAGTTAATACGAGTTAATATTGGAATCGAACATCACATAATTACATAGGTTAAAGAAATATTTAATTGTACAAATTAAATAATTTTGACGTATTTTTGTTAAATATCATGTACTAATCCTGCGGAAACGACACCTTATCCGAAGATGCCGAATAAAAACTAGGCTTGTTTTGTGAACTGGATGGATAGTAGGTAGGACTGTTTGGAATTTCTTGAATCGAGCCTTGGACAGTAATTGGGCGATACGAGTTTTGACCGGAATAACTCGATGACGGCTGATAATTTGAAGTCTGTGGTTTGTTATATGTCGAAGAATACACCGGAGGTTTGTAACTGCCCGAAGACGGTTTGTAGGATGATGACTGGTCGTATCCTTGGGCATTGACAACGACGGAATCATAACCTTCCTGAGACCCCACAGAGCTGCTAGGTTTGTACGAACTAGATCCCTGATAACTAGGGTTGTACGATGGACTTTCAATTATCGTGATTGGTTTGTAGGGACTTTGCTGAGCTGCTACCGGGCTGGGATTAAAGGACGATCCTGCACTAGGATTAAAGGAAGATCCTGTACTGGGATTATAAGACGATCCTCCGCTGGAAACTGGACTGTACGAAGGATTCCCAATGACGGGAGCCACCGAGCCAAACGGGTCAGGAATAAGACTGGACGGACGGTAAGGACTCTGAGCCGTTATGGCGGAAATCGTAGGATTGTAGGATCCACCTTGAATTGGTTGATTGTATGATCCACCTTGAATTGGTGGATTGTAGGATCCACCTTGAATTGGTGGGTTGTAGGATCCACCTTGAATTGATGGATTGTAGGATCCACCTTGAATTGATGGATTGTAGGATCCACCTTGAATCGGTGGATTGTAGTTAGCGTACGCGTTATTAGGGGGATAAGTTCCGTAAGATGGATTAAAAGAATTGGTCGGGAAAGAGGAATGTGTTGGATTAGATGGGTAGTAAGAACTCTGAGCAGAGCCGCCGTATATTCCGTTGGACGGATATTGTCCGTAGGGACTGGCTCCTGGATAACTCCCGACGCCATATCCTTGTTGTTGATACAGAGGTGACGGCCCACCTTGATAAGGCCCTAAGGCTGAAAACGTTGGTTGATGTCCACCGTAAGACGGGTACGGTTGATAAGAATCATAACCGCCAGGTTGGAATCCACCGTATGGCGGTGAGTATGGAGCCGAGAAACCGTACGCTCCAAACTGTCTTGTAGTAGCATTTGACGAGGATTCTATTCAAGAGAGAGTTGAAGTAAGAAAAAATAGCAGCCAGTTATTTTTATCCGTATTCATTACAGAGTCTGTTTTTACTGGCGGCAATTCTTACGAAACGATTGGCATTAAAAACAGAACGATGCACTTTCAATTCTAAGACGTAAGGTGATAGTTTTTATGTACAATTGAATTGAGCAAAAGTTTAGTTACGTAATGTGTCCTTCACCTCAATCCCGTAGATGCAGACGCACCACCAACCATTAGAGTGTAAGTCACTTAAAATCAAGCACGCGAACCGTCGCTTTCTTTCTATTCTATGTCATTCAATATTTCTTACCTTCAGCCCGTTTGGAACGGATGGCGAACGAGTCAGCTCCATACGCTGCAGATAGCCATAGTATCAGTACCTGAAGAGCAATAGCGAATCGATCAATACCGTGTGTTTAAATTTGAGAATAAAAGGAAACTTTACGATTGAAAAGTTGCTCATGGCGTCCAAAATTCTGAAGTTAGAACAGGTTGAAAGCTGGCGTTCGTCTGGTGGGAACGTCAACCGGGACAATGTGAGCTATCGAATCCAACAGTCGGTGAAAGTTTTACCCCCCATGAATCATTCAAGGTCGATTTTTAATAATAAATTTGACAGGGATTTCCCATCGTAAAGCAAAGGCTTTTAGCCTTGTTTTTTGTGAGTGCAAGTTTCCGCTGACATAATCAGGTAAAAACAAATGGTCGACTCCCGTTACGATGTCGTATAGACGGAGCGTCGCATTTTATTGTAGCCTTTGCACGTTGTAGGTGAACACAACACACACACACACACCAGTTTAGTATAGCCTTGACATTCGTCCGTTTGCCTAGTCCATTGTCAGTAAAAAGAGAAATCTCCAACAACCAAACAGCAAGGCTCACGGTCGATTGCGTCCGCAAATCGGCGTCACCTCTTCGCCTGATAATAGGTTTACATCAGCTCTTGGATAGGCTATTGTTGGTATTATTTATTTTTCTATTGTTTCAATCCGATACCTCTTAGCACCTAATCATAACCCGCCAATAAAAGCCACTTTTATGTTGACAAAATGCTGGCTTTGAGAAATAACTAGAAAAGAACATTTTACGAGCTTGTTTAGACTTTTTGTTTGACCGGCAAATGACAGTTGTAAACAAAAATTGGTCCGCTAGCTGTGCGTTGAGATGATTTCATGTTCATCTGCTAAAGATTCTATTTTTAACTTAAAAAGATAGCCATCAATCCGGAAAAGTCGCATCGATCTCAAGTTTTAAAAAATTCTGATAGTGAAAAAAAATAATACTCGGAGGCTCTGCGGATATCTGGAAGTACCGCATTAATCAGTAACGAAGTTGGCATAGCTCCGATGATGCACAAAAAGATTTGGATCGGTTCCAGATCTTTGCTCTATACGGTAGTTTTAAAAAAATAATCTAATGGGTGGATGGAATGAGCAGGGCCACGAAAGGAGGCCATGGTATTGAACACCTTCCAAATTCTTAGTCGGTCAAGTAAAATTATCAACTTGTGTAACGCCTTAACTAAGATTTCTATCTTGCAATAGAAAAGATGGTCTTTAATTTTTTTAAATGTTGTTTGTTTTCTATTAGATGACCTAACTGCTGGTGGGTTACCACGTATTACGCACTCCATATGGCCCTAGAAAACAGATCGCTACGGCAAACAAGCTATGGTTTCAAAAGAAATTACGTGAAAGCCATCATTTGCTTCCCAGACAATTCAAAGTTACGAAAACCATGAACCGTATGAAAGGTACTTCCCCTTCCATCTAAGTGAAAATAGAAATGGTGTCATACACTCACCGTGGATCGTTCTCAGGTAGTTTATACTTGACTTACTTCTGTGCGCGTACAACAAGTCATTCTTATTTCTAGTTTTACTCTAGCTCTAATTGTGACTAATTCCCCCTCCAAATAAACCTTGACGTGGAAGCAGAGGTCTGAATGTGACCCAAAAAAATAGCCCAGCAGGGAATGAAAGTACGCTCAATTAGCTAAAAGCTAGAATCTATAACAGATGTTCCCTTGGCACGTGCGTTTGATAGATCACTGCACCACAATCGACTGGTTTTGATGATAACGTTTTTGCGTGCAACAAAGCTCTCTCTTATAGCAAAAAAAAATCGTTTCATTTATTTACAACTATTCTCCATTAGATTACTAATTCCAATGGCAATCAACGGTGAAATTTTGGATATAGATCCGGTTCCAGTGCTTTGATGCAACTTGAACCTGTTTGTTGGCTTGAATAGCCGAAACGTTTCGTTAGAAACCGAACTAGTTTGCTCTCCTCGGGAATTCAAAATTATTTGGTTTTTTATGAAACACGACAGAAAAATAACAAATAAGATTTGAAGGAATTTCTTTTTACACAAGGATTGGCTATCGGATTTCTTTAGACACCATGCCGTAGTAGCGCTATGTTTCGTCAATAATAAAAAACGTGCTGTTCCACTATATCGTGCTGCGTGCGTAAACCTCATCCAATCTGAAATTGACGGTGTCCAGTAGTTGATGGACTGTGGCTTTATTGGCAAACGGAATCTAAAATCATTTAGTGTACGAATTCTATAATTGCTGTAGTAAAAGGGGCTAGGATAATTGTACAAATTCGTTTTCGATAAAAACCAATACATAGACTACACACTGAGGTTGTTATCAGCAATTGTTTTGTAGAATTACAGGTCTTTTAAAAACAATTATTTTTGTTAATAATTGTTCCTTCTCTTATTATGCTTCCAGTGTGCCTGTCGTCAAACATTGTACCATTATTGCAACCTCAATAAACATTTTGTCACATCCGGATACAAATGTCCAATGCTATTTGCGACATCTATCTGACATGCGCGCGCTTAGTGACAGAAGCAGTCGACATTTGCGTTGGGTAAATCGCTAGGGAACCGTGCACAGTCGTTTTGCTCTCCTTATTGAGTGACGCCGGTGTGCTAGGCAAACATATGCTGCAATATTGGCGGATGCGGATGAATTTTTACCAAGTCCGAATAACTTTCCGGTCTACTTTCGTAAAATGGTGTAACAGGTGCCAGTGACAGCAAGAGCAGTGATAGAACCCCAACATCATTCATGATAAGGTAAGTCATCATGAAATGACTATTGATGTAGTTAGTTAGTTGTAGTAATTACGTTGTTCAGATTCGGCATTGTATCAGCCGTAGGCATATGCTGTAATCGTTCAAAGTTATCCTGTCAATTTCTGTTGGAAATGCGTTGGAAAGTTCATTTTCTATTTTGATTGTTGCGGAAGGTGGCGACACCTACTGTGGGAAACACAAAAAACATTCCAGGTATAATAGCTAGTAAAAGTCGAAATTGATCGTAAAAATCCAGTCAAAATTTTTGCTTTTATTTTTACTGAGGCAATGAATTGCTTTCATTGGAGAGCAAGTGAAATTACGTGCTACGTGACAAAACGGGAACGTGGTTATCCCCTTAAGGTTTTGATGCTTTCCATGTCTAGTTATTTCATCGATATTCTGAGAACTGTTTTTTCTTTTTTCTTTACTGAAGACGCCGTTTTGTTTTCGTCTTAAAAGAATGGTCTTAAAACCGATAACATAGCGCATGTCAATATTGCTGCAGTTTTCTTAGAACACCGTTGCTTGGCAACTTCAATACCTTAAGTGGCGTGATGGGGAATCGCTACGGAACGTCATAATCGCGATTAAATATAGACCCGTCAAACTTCCTTTTCTAAATAGCCTTTGCGATTAAATGTGCGCTCGCTTCACACACCTTTCAATTGCGCTACTATTCTATTTTTAGAAAATTGTCTTCTGTTTTGGCTGTTTGAAGTCGAAACACTTACCATGCCAGTGGCAATCGTGCTACTTATTTAGGCCTATATGGCGCTCACGGAATCTGTATTGTTACATCGAACAGAAATGGGAATTGGGCTATCTGGATCCTTAAGGTGAAAGGCACTTTCCTTTCGGGCTATTGGCCAGATTGTTTTTGTCCCACGATTCTTCATCAATAACGCGTGTTGTATAGAATAACATCGAGATGTGTTTGTGTATGTCGTTTGCATCACCTTGACCTCCCCACAATTAGACAACAAAAGAAGTCCGCGTCTTCTTCTTTCACTGTTGGCTACTCATAACGAAATAATAACAAGACACTCCATTAAAGCGGTGGATAATGAATATTTTTCAGCGGTCCACCGACGTTCGTGTCGAATGACTCTAGATGTCTCTGGTAACGCAAATCGGCTGCAATAACAAACCGCGAGAGCGATTTTCTATGTCTCCAATATCAAGGATGGATGGAAAATCTTGCTATTCGGGACCTGAACTACCTCTTGGTTACAGCACAGAGAGTCCAGCAATCGACACACGATATTTGATGTGAAAAAAAATATGATCATAATACCAGAAAGGTTATTGTTTACATCTGTGTCTTTTGCCTGACGCTAAGAAGTGGCGGTTTAGTTTGCCTTTGTTCTTCAGATAAAAAAATAAATATATTCTCGACTGTCACGGAGACTTTCACGAGAATGGCGGATGGCCGCCTCTTACCGGAAGTCTCGTTCCAAGATCAAAATCCCGTTGGTACTCGGTATAATCTGCAAATAAGTGACGTATTTGATTACCCTTTCTAGCAGCCGCCCTGAAGGTCTTTTCCGTCTTTCAAAATTTGATATCGGGGTCATCGTTTAGGCTTTGAGGGTTTTTTTAAGTAGTTGAAACTGCAAAACACGAATCTTCGTCTTCATGCAATAAAAGAAAGTACTGTTTTTTTATGGGAATGACTTGCTGTTTCATTCATTCATTTATGGCCATAACTAAAAGTGACGGCTAAAAAAATGATAATTCAAATGTTAACGTGACGTTGAATGATTCCGACGCAATTTGATAAAAGTGATGGATGTTTTGGAGATCTGTAAGCAAAAATATGCGATTAGATTAAATCTCAATTGTGGGTTTAAAATTACTTATACAGTCCCATAAGTAATTTTGAACTTTACACAATACGAGCATTGCAAGTAATTGCATCGCAAACGTGAAATGAGCTTTAGTAAAACGATTATTCGTAGTCATATTATTCCACTTAGACTAAAGACTAGAGCTGGTTTCCACTTCGTGAATAATTTTCTAAAAATCACGATTCACTTAACAATGCGAAAAGTAGCCGTGATTGACGGAAAAAATTCTTTCATGAATATGAACGAAGTTCCTAATTCGGACATCTATTCATGCGTACATGAACGTTTCGAAAAAAAAAAATACATTCCTCCTAGACTCGCTCGCCAACGATCATAAATAATTTCGCCACCTGTTTCGAAACAAAATTCATGGTATTGACTGATTCAAGCTATTCCTTCCTAGTTAATTAAAAGATTGGGTACCCGGTCGTTGATAAGAGGTGACGTCATGAATTTAGAGCTATCTAGCTCTATGATTAATGAACGCAAAAAAACAAAAAAAAAACAATGATAACAATCAAAATTGCATGTTAATAATGCCAACAAAAAGGGTTAAGCTTCGATTACTTCGTCCATAGAATGATTTTGAACCGTGTCTGGAAACTAAAGGGTATCTAAAACAGTAAAGATCTAGAAATATGGAACTAGACTTTTGCGGTTTCACGTAAGGGTAAATTTAAGTGCTACTTTGCAAGTTATGCCAGTTGTTAAAAATGAGCAACACCCAAAATCACAATAACTTTGCAAAAGAATCGAATTACGTAAAATCCCATGAAAAAAGGATTAAATTTAGTAAGAGAGCCTGGCGACACTAGGGCGTTCCTGCGGAAAATCGGAAATTAACATTATAGAGACAGAGCTCATTGATGAGTGATCTGAATGCAACACGGCAGAGCGTGACAAAGTAGTTATCACGATGTAGCAGCGCACCCAGGCTTTTTTCTTCTTTTAAAATATCAATTTTCGAAACAATGACAAGGAAAGTTGGTGTCCTACATCTCGGGAAACCAAAATTTTTCGATGTTTGTTGGTTGAGTAGGTTCAGACCGAAACTAATTTCTCTCTCAACAATTCTTTTGAGATTAACTTCTACATAAATTTCAATGACAAAAAGTTGTTATTCCACTCTGTGTGGGTGTCTCCGCCCATGAATATTTATACTCTTCCATCTTCATCGCATATAATCGTGGGGTCTTAGTACCCTCGAAGCAGCCAATCCGTGATCGAGATGGACTCAATGGCACCTCCTCGCTCAAGGTTTTGCTGAAAAAACGCGTGTGGACGCTCACTTGTTTTGTTTTTCTTTTTCCCCGAAGCAGACGAAGCTCGAGGTAAAGGAAAGGATAGCCGTTGACGTTAAAGAAAATCCGAGGCCGCATGTTGTCAGTCGAGTTTCTCAACTTTCAGCGGAAGGTTCTAATAGTTTTTTTTGCCCGACTGTTTTCAAAGTCGGTCCTTCCCTATATACCTAGCGGAAAATGCTTTGAAAGAAAGTATTCTCTTATAAAGCTTCCGCTGTACATTTCTCTTTCCAGTGTCACCTGGAACAATGTTCTGACGTGTTCATCGGATAACTCTTCCACGCTACGCACATAGCAAGCTTTACCTGAACGTTTTGGAAATTGTGAAACAACGAAATAGGAGCCGCTCAATTATGGGTACCGGACGGACGCTGGTGTTTTTAGTGCTGTTTGTTTTGACCAGCGAACTAGCTCATAACACAATTGCATTGAGCGAAGTTCCTTTGCATGGACACTCAACAATCCAGTATGTGGACGGCCCCATTGGATCTCCAGCTGGTGTTGTTACTTTACCATCTTCAGTTCATCATGCTGAAGATAGATCAGGTACTATATAGTTTACTACAAATTAAAAGAACACTTCGTGTACAGGGTAACATGTCAGGATGTGAGTCATTTCAGACACTCGAGGAAGTCAAATAGTAGTAAAATACACTCCTGGTGCAACACTTCCTCATTGGAAAACCTCTAGGCTACTAGGACACTATTTGCTAGTTTCATGCAGAACAGTCATTGTGAAAACTCCCAATCTAACAAGGAAAAGGAGCCCTGACAAATAAAGAGTCAAATGTAAAGTTATCGTAGCGGTCGATAAGCGTGATTCAGCACGAAACTATGACATTGTTACTTTCATCTTTCGCAACGGATAGCATATTCATGGAAATTTATATGTAGGTCTAGCTGAAGCTGTGTCGTCTCCCTCAGTATCGACCGGTGATCACCTTGGAGAAGCAGGAGGTCATCATGGAGTTGCTGGTGAACATGGTACTGCTGGCGGCCACGGAGGGGCTCATGAAGGCATTCATGTTTTTACAGCGGATTTTGCCCGTGTCGAGATCCCCTTCATTATCTCTCTGTGGATCTTCTGCGCTAGTTTAGCAAAAATTGGTTCGTATTATTAAAAAATTAATAATAATATATATAAATGATGAAGTCTTTTAGCCCGAGAAAAGTTTGATTAATTAAGCACAGTAAACGCATGTGTGGGATCTGCCGTCCCCGATTTCATGATTACCGGACGCGGGAATCGTTACACGATAAGCCTTTCACTGCGTATAGTGCATGATGGCAGATGGTTGAATGACCTACAACTTCAGTCGCTCTCTTTCCCTGCGTGACGTCACTAGGTTAACATTAAAGGAGCTCTTAGTTCTCGTTTGTTTGTTTTATAAGCTTTCCGGGGGAATGGGTTGTCGATTCAGCAAAGGCACAAAGCTTTGGATAGTTACCTCAGAGCCTTTCGTTTCCCTTCTATTTCTTTTCTCTCTTTGTCCTCAAAAGCTCGTATAAAATTAAGATATGTAACGTGACTTTTTTGGACGTGATTCGCATATCCACGTGAACAGTGCCACATATAAATGTTATGTTCTATCTCGTTCGCTGCTCAATCCCGAACCGCAAATGGTCACATTTTACTTGAAGACCTAACTTAATGGGATTTTTCGAAATGCGTTACCAAAATAGCTATTTACGGTTCGTTTCCGTTACAGGTGGAAGCTTGTACAGCGACGTATACAGGTCAAGGGAATTGAGCAAGTGACAGAGGGAATTTATGCATGAACAAGCGAAAAGGAAAGAGGATTATGAAGAAGATTATTATTTCGCTGCATGGGAGATAGGTTAAGAGGGATTCTTTTAGCTTTATGGTAATCATAACCTTATTCATGGCAGTCATGTCTTGTGAGAATAGAATCGGAAAAACTAGCACCTGGGTGCCGAACTCGCGGCACGGTTTTGCTAGTCACCTACCCCGCAGGGCAAAATTTTGCCTAGTCTGCACATTTTCTGTGACCTCGTGATTCTTTTGCATTTCCATTCTTGTTGTTATTGCGTGCGAGAAAAGCAGTGGCCATCTCTTTCTTTTTTCCCTAGAGAAAGTCGGTTGACATCGACATGGATCGATGATGAGACCTCTATAAGGCTAACGTCCGGATGC
Source organism: Daphnia magna (assembly GCF_020631705.1). Taxonomy (NCBI): domain Eukaryota; kingdom Metazoa; phylum Arthropoda; class Branchiopoda; order Diplostraca; family Daphniidae; genus Daphnia; species Daphnia magna. Next base: position 1,445,404 of record NC_059191.1, read on the forward strand.
GCTTTTTTCAGTTCCCTTATTTTTTAATCCGTGACGCAGATTGGCAGATGGATAGGCGAGATAACAAGCACTGTTGTTTCTTTGGCCTTGTAAATTATCTTGTGAAACAGACGATCGATCCGTTAGAGTGATGCTATGGGGGAGGATGATGGTAAATGTTTTTCTGCAGAGACGAGCTGGATCGGTCCGGTTTATTCCATTTTAATGTTTCTCTTCAAACAAAGGATAGAAAAAGCCTTGGTAAGCACACCTGTGTGTTTTGCGCGCCCCAGAGAAGAAAAACTGCGCGTTTTTTTTTGTACATGACCATGTTGCTTCTCAGTTTTTATTTAAAAAAGTATGCCAGCCACAAAAAGGCCATAACGTGAAAGAGAAACAAGTAATTTTTGTTTCGCCCAAAGTGTTGCTCAAATGAAAAAGAGAAATTGTTTCTTAGCTCCTCTATACAGCCAACCGAATGAGGCTTGGGCATTACCACATTGCGGATCCGAAAAAAAGCATTTGATGTTTTCTCTTCCATGTTCCTTTCGAAAGAGCATCAGCGAAATCCGGTCCTGACATTCTTTCCGTACATCTTTCTTTGTGAATACTGCATGCTCTGCCAAGGTCTCCAGGTAGTGGTAGAATAATTCATCATTGCCATGTATGATATTCCGCCCAAGATATCGCGTCAACCTTTTTCTTCTCGGAAATTTCGCATTTACACTTTTCCTTTTATTTTTGCTTTTCTTCCTGGTCTTCCTTACAATCCTGTTCACCTTCAAATACTCTTCGTCGTATTTAGAACGAGACTTGCCTTTACCGAAATTCAAGAAAAAAAGGACCGGTTTTTTAAATTAGATTTTCAACCTTGATTAATCACGCGCTAGCTCTTCAACAAACAATGCGCGTGTTTGGGCCTCTCGCTTTCCGCATTACACCTGCATTAGTTGTCGTACCAGTCCGTGCTACGATGTTGTTTCGTTTTGTTTTATTCAAATCCCTTTTTGATTATTTTGGAGGGAGGGACTGCCTTTGCCCCCCCGCAAGCTGTCAGTAGCATTCACTACGCAGTAAGTTTCGAGGACGTGGAATTAATTTTCTGAAATGAATTTGCTTGAAATATAGGATTCCATATGGCGCCGAAATTGTCGTCCATCTTCCCTGAATCATGTCTTCTAATCGTCGTTGGTATCGTCATCGGCTTACTTCTCTTCCATACGAATAGCGCCGGCGTCTCGCCGTTGACACCGACGACCTTCTTTTTCTACATGCTGCCTCCTATTATTCTTGATGCCGGTTATTTTATGCCTAATCGACTGTTTTTCGACCACCTTGGGACGATTCTCCTTTTCGCTGTCATTGGTACCATCTGGAACACTGTCTCCATCGGTAATTATTAGAGCGTCACCAGTCGTTGATGTGCTCACTTTCACTCATTTTTTTGGTTCCATTTTTTTTTGCAGGGCTGGCTTTATGGGGCTGTGGTTTGACTGGACTGTACGGATTCGATTTGCCGTTGCTGGATACGTTCCTTTTTTCTGCGCTCATCTCGGCCGTCGATCCGGTCGCTGTACTCGCCGTTTTTGAGGAAATCCACGTCAATGAAGTCCTCTACATTGTTGTGTTTGGAGAGTCTTTGCTTAATGACGCCGTCACTGTCGTGAGTATCACTTTCAAATAGGGGGTTCTTGACGTGAAGAACGGGGAAAACTATAGGAATTAGAGCGCGAAATTCAGTACAGTTTTCATATCGCATCTGAATTTCGAATGGAAAAAATAACGTAACCACAATGAAAAGCCGTCTGATGATATTGTTTTCCGCTTGGCTTGTATGTGCCAATTTTAGGTTTTATACAACATGTTCGACGCCTACGTGGGTATGGGCCAGGAAAATATCAAATATACAGATATTTTGTCCGGTTTCGCCTCCTTCATTGTGGTTGCGCTCGGTGGTACACTTATCGGCATCATTTGGGGCTTCCTTACGGGTTTCGTTACTCGCTTTACCAACCACGTCCGTGTCATCGAGCCCATCTTCATCTTTGTCATGAGCTACTTGGCTTACCTGAATGCTGAAATCTTTCACATGTCCGGCATTCTAGCGTGAGTACTATTTACTTGTACATTTTGGTTTCATGTATGTGATTGGAGATTTTTATTTTGCGATGGCACAGAATCACGTTTTGTGGCATCACGATGAAGAATTATGTTGAAGGTAACATTTCTCCAAAGTCCCACACAACCATCAAATATGCCATGAAGATGTTGAGCAGCAGCTCAGAGACGATCATCTTCATGTTTCTGGGCGTTAATACCGTCAACGATCAACACGACTGGAACACGGCCTTCATCTTGCTGACGATACTTTTCTGTTCGGTCTTCCGTGCCATTGGTAACCTCGAGATTCAAATACCTTGTCTTCTTTTGTTTCTAAACACCGTTCGATCACCAGGTTGCATCATGCTAACTGAGTTAGCCAACCGTTTCCGCCTGCATAAATTAAACCACGTGGAGAAATTCGTCATGTCTTACGGTGGTTTGCGTGGGGCCGTAGCCTTCGCTTTGGTGCTGCTTGTCGACCCCAACAAGGTCAAGAAACAACCACTATTCGTGACTGCCACTATCTCTGTCGTTTATTTCACAGTCTTCTTCCAGGTACACAGAATTAAATTTTTTGCAGACAAAAACATATCAGATTACATTGTTTCTGATTGCAGGGCATTACCATCAAACCTCTGGTCAAATACCTGAAAGTGAAACGGGCGAATAAATTTGAAAAAACGATGAATGAACGGCTACATGAAAAGGTAAAAAATGGCGCTAGTTAAATTATTCATGTGCATTAGGATTTTCTGAACACAAATTCTTTCTTCTTTCTTTTTAGCTGGTAGACTATACAATGGCGGGAATGGAAGATATTTTGGGCCATACCGGCAATCTCAAGATCCGCGATAAGTAAACACATCATTCATCTCACGTCAGGCCGTTTTTAAAAAATGCTATTACCTATTCTTTGACAGGTTTAAGCAGATCGATAATAAATATATTCGACCATGCCTGATACGTGAACATGCTGCCCATGAGCCCAAAATCCTGGAAACGTATTCGAAACTGACAATGCGCGATGCCATGGACTTTATGAGACGCAATGCGACGTCATCCAATCTCACGGGTGGCAATTCTGAGTCGATGGCTGTCCTTTTCCGCAATTATACTGCCAATAATTTGAACAACAGGTAACACTTTCCTACATTTCTCCGATTTATTAACTAATATTAAAAGAACGATTGACTTTTCATGTCACAGTGCGAGCCTGGCTCAAATGGATCACGGATGGAATTTGGATATTGGAGAGTTGGCGTACAGTCCATCAGCCCGGGATCTTTCTGACGCTAAAGTACATCACATGCTATCTGAAGAGCTCTGGAAACCATATCGAAGGGTAAATCTAGATAAGCGTAGGCGAATACAATATAGGAAACACCTTGAGCAAATTTTCTTTTGTGCAACGTCAGAGTTCCCGACGACTCAGCTATTCACGTCACGCCGTCAATGACCAAGACCTGTCATCGTCTCATCATGTTAATCATAATATGCATATGCATATCCGGCGGATGGTCAGCGAGACTGTGCGCAAGCAACATTCCAAGCGCGTTAAGCGCCATAGGGTATGAATAATCAAAAACAAAACAAAAAATCAAGGTTTTATTAACAACTCACGTTTCTATAATTTTTCCAGGATCCGCATGCCAACGGAAGTGGAGAAGGTGGTTCTCGGAATAGTTCGAAGTCCGTTTCGTTCAAAACTCTTAAAGAAAATGGCCTAGAGAAGAAATTACATGATGGTAACATTTTTTTTCTAAGTTTTGTTTCCGGTCAATGCCTTCATATCCGTGATATCCACAGACTATAGTCTTAGACGATGTCATCAAGTAATTTGGATGGGCACGTCCACATGTGCTGTCTGATAATTTGCATGTTTGTCTTGCTAGATTATTTGCACGCGGTAATCAAAGAAGTATCCGAGGCGGAGGAGAACAACATTTCACCCGGTGACAGTGGTGTACATGCTACTGGAAGCTCGGAAGATTTGGATGGCGATGGCGTTGGTGGAATCACGTTTACCGCTCGTAAAGCCTCCAGTAAGTTGATTTTTCTTTTTGGGCATAATTAATGGGGTGGGTCAAAACATAAAACTCGCTAAGTTGAAAGAAGAACAAATCACCATTCAAACAAAATGGCTCAATAGCCGATCCAGTACTGTACACATACGAGTCGGCTATGGCCGAACTGATCAATAATCAGCAAATGGCTTTGGCCGGCTTGTTGGCCGCGAGTGCCCTGGCCCATTTGCCCGTTCAACCGGAATTGTTCCCCATCACGTCACCAGACCTGCCACCTCCAGAAGTTTCTGGCAACAAACGACTCGAAGTTAATGGTAAAGGTGCAATAAAGAAATCACCAATACCACCATCACGTCAAATTCCCAGCAAGTCCAAGCCAATCCTCGGCTACGCCGAGCCTGCCACTGGGATCCCTCCGGCCATGTTGGAGCAGGTCCGAATCCAGCAGCATCGATTGCGCTTCCTGTTGGAAAAACAGAGACAATCGCTTAAGCGCGTCATGTCACTCGGTAAAATGAAAGAGGAACTGCGGGAGAGAAACACGGAAAACAAGGGATGAAAACAAAGCTAACATCGGAACAGGTGGAGGATGCTGGGCATTATTAATAATGGATATGTAACACAGACCCATGACACATTGATAAGATATAACTTTAGCAAATTGGGCAACAAGAAAATTCAATAACACGTTGACTGGCTCATCCAACGACTGCGTCTTTTCTTTTTAACCGTCAAATGAACAGTTCTGCGGGTGCCGAAGGAGACATCCAGACTTTCGCCGTACAATATGCGACGGACCTCCCGTTCGCCAACGGGTTTCCCAGACTCCTCTTGGGGAGGTGAAGGTCAGGGCTCATCTGCGGGTGTTGTTGTTACGCACTTTGATTGCCTTCGTTAGACTCTTCCCTCTCCACTCCTGTCTCTCTTGCTCCTTCTATTACTGTGCGACGCACCATCAACCAATAATTTTTGATCGGGTTACGGTATCAATTTCTATCTCATTTATTTCTTTTTCTACCTCCCTTTCCTTGCCTCTCCCTTTCCTAATTGCTTTACTGAACTTGCTTATCCGTTACGTTCTTCTTTTTTTGGCTGTCGAGAAAGACTGATTGGCATTGCTCAGTCATTCTGAATCTGTTTCGGCTCTCATTTTCTTCGTGGATTATGGTCTGCATGTTGACTGGTTGAACTTTTTCACGTTTTAAAATATCGACATTATCTAGTAGAAATACTAACTCGGACAATTTGTAACTAACTAGGAGAAGCCCATCCGTCCACGCCAACGGCCGTCGAAATGCAACTTCCATGGAAAAGGGATGATGCAGATGACATGTCCACGTTCGCCATTAAGCAGAGCGAATTCCCGCTCTGGGTAGACAATAAAGAGTACAACAACTATTACTCGCCAACAAATACTTTTCTGGGTATTGACTGTTGTTACTTCCTTCATTATCCATTACTTTTACATTTATTTGCTGGCATTCAAAGGAGAATTGGACAAGAAAAAAACCAACCATCCGTCAGTTATAGATATTTTCACAAAGGAACGCACTGCGGATTCGTCAGAGCTTGGCAACAACACGTTACCAGCACCGGCCACGTCCTTTGACGTCACGGTGACCATACCGGAGGAGAACTCGAAGGAAGATGGTGAAGACGGGGCGAAGAAAGTTACAAATGACAACGTTTGCCATGCCTAATTAGGCAGAGATCTACGGAGAATCTCTGTTTGTTTATATACCTAACGTTTCTTCCATTCATTTAACGTTTTGACACAAAAAGACTAGGAATGGAGGGGGATTCCTCTCATACTGGGTAACATCCTGCCACCCTCGATCTGATCCTTGATCTGCCTTGAATGAGTGCATTAGTTCTTATTAATGGTTTGTGACAAGTCACTTTTATGTTATATTGAAAAGAGTGGACGTGGGGAATAAGCCTATATTGTTTGTATAACGGTTCAAGGGTTGTGAACGAAAATACCGTCTTCATTTTGAAACACATCAGCGCAACATAAGCTTCCCGTAATTCTCTCATCAGTCGTTTTTTTAGAAATCTCAGTTTTCTATTCATTTACGAAATGCAGAAGCCGTGATGTTTTCGCATACATTTTTAAAACGTACACATTCCCCTTCCCCAATTATATTTTATCATTTCTGTCCTAACACTGTTTTGCCAGATTCAAACGACTAATCCTCGTCCCTTCGTGTGCCCAATTTAGAAATTCTGTAACGTTATCGGCCTTCGAATTTGATTTACTTAAGTAGTTGATAAACTCAATGGAAAGTTTTCTTTTGTCCGCACATGCATACAATCCTCGCATCCAATATGGCTACGATGTTTCGTTTCGTTAAGGTAAAACAAGTGATTCCTTAAGTTGTCCTAAAAGACAACGCAAGAAAACGAAAAAACTAGATGTCATCATCTCTAGTACTTGTCCATATCTATCGAACTGGGTTTCGTGTGCTTGCCAATGTGTGCTGGGAAATGTTTGACGGTTGCTTGTGAAAGTAATAAACGGATCATTTTCCCTTACGTCTGGTTATTCTTTGTTTTCATTTTTGATGAATGGTGCAAGAGCTGAATACTATGAACTGTGATCTAAAAACTAAAAAAACTTAATTTCATTCTGTCATCTTCCCCGAGAGAACAGTCTTCACTATTACCTTATAACCAAACTAGCAGACGATTTGTTCTGTGTAAATATTTCAACTCCGCAGATGATTAAAGTTCTGCGCTAGTCCCTATTGCACGTGTACTTTGCCAACACGTGGTTTATGCTCTTTGGTTTTCTTTACGATCCCGAACAAACAAAGATTATTTCCAATAAAATTATTCTTTTGACCGTATCGACCTGGTGCTGTTTGTGGCAGGTTACTAGCAGCAACATCCAACAGGTGTTACATTGCATTAAATATGGAAGTGCAGGATGTTGTATTTAAAATAGAAGAAGTAGAGCCTGGTGAAAATATAGTAACTGAACCAGACTCTGATGTCATTTCTGAGAACCAGACAGTACTTAGTGCAACCATGGAAAAGCCAGAGATGGATGAAAAGTCAACGGGAGAACCAGAATCTGGTAATCAGAAAGAGCAAGAAAACAGTGAAAATGGTAGTGGTGATAAAAATCTGGATCCATATGCTTACCTTAAACGACCTGAGTTTTCTTCTGAAAACTTTAAAATTGAAATCATGAATCTACCAAAATATTATGGTGCTGGGGTAAGTTGAAAATTTGATCAGTCTTGTTTCACTTTAATAATCTTTTAATTTTGGATAAACTATCTATCTTATTAGCACTTGAAAAAGTTTCTTCAAAAACAAGAAATCAATGCCAACAAAATGAAACTCATGAAAGGATACGTATTTGCTTCCTTTAGAAGTGAAAGTGAACGTGATATTGCAATGGAAAAATTAAAAGGTGTCACATACAAAGGCAATACTCTTGATGTCAAGGTATGTGCATGAAATATTAATTTAATGCATATCCAATATTCTAGTAACTGTATCTTGCCATTATAAATAGTTGGCAAAACCCATGCAAGACCCTCTTATAAAAAAGAGGAAAGCTGAAGCTGAAGCTGATCCTGAAAGACAGAAAAAAGCCAAGAATGAACTGAAGGGTGAACCAATTCCAATCGCTGAACAAATAACTAGGAAAACTGTGCCCTTTGCTGGCAAAACCTACTCAGAACAGCTTACCCTGAAACATCAAGATATGATGACTGTTTTGAAAAAACTAACGAAAGAAGTTCGAAATGCACATCAGCAAGCTGGTCATTTCATCCAAAAGAAAAAGGTAGCCCACGGTGCCATATGTGAGTTAGCTGAAATCATCCCATCGCCGGTTAGCGAAAAATACAGAAACAAGTGTGAATTTACTGTTGGTAATCGAACACATAACATTTTTAGACTACCTATAACTGAATAACTCGATTGTTTCTTTAGGCGTTAACCCTGAAACCGATGAATTAACATTGGGATTTCGCGTGAGCACATACAAAGAAGGCTCTTATGCTGTTGGCCCTGTTTCCCATTTGGCATTCATCTCCGACGCAATGAGAGAAATCGTTGGTGTTTTTGAAGCTCATTTTAGAGCATCCGGTCGTAAACCATATAATCCTGAAGACCATTCAGGTTTTTGGCGACAAGTACTTGTGCGCACCAATTTGGCAGGAGAAGTCTTAGCCGTCGTTCAAGTGCATCCGCAAAATCTTTCGGTCGAAGAATTAGAATCCGTCAAGAATGACCTGAAGAAGGTTGCTGAAGCCAACAAGGTCATTTCGCTCTATTTCGAAGCGGTTGGACCGAAAAAACCGGGAGAGGATCCGCCACTTGAGCATGTAATGGGCAGCACTCACTTGGTTGAGAAACTGTGCGGCCTCGAGTTCTCTATTTCTCCTCTTGCTTTTTTTCAGGTTCTCGAAAGTGAAATAAGTTTTATTTGCTTTAGATTTTATTCGTCTTTTATCACTATCTTAGGTAAACACACTGGCAGCTGAGGTTCTTTTCAACAAAATAGCTGAAATAGCTGAAATAGATTCAAATACGAATATCCTCGATGTCTGTTGCGGCACTGGAACCATTGGTCTATCGTTGGCTAAAGTAAAACTTGGTTCATTTAATTTTTGCCTGCAGTTGCCTAGAAAGATTTGTGATTTCATAGAAATGCAGGCGTGTTTATGGGGTCGAATTAGTGGAAAGTGCAGTAGAGGACGCCAAGAAGAATGCCGAGAAGAATGGAATTACAAACTGCGTGTTTATCGCTGGGAAAGCAGAAGACGAAGTAAATAATTTATTAGATACCATGAAGAAAATTGATGCTGAAGAAGGCATAGAAGGTAGCAAGATAGTGGCAATTTTGGATCCTCCACGGGCTGGACTGCGTAATTATATTATTTAACAACACGTGTCACGATACGTATTTCGACGTAACTGGAATTTTACTTCTAGATCGGAAATGCTGCCAGTTGCTACGCAGTGCAGAACGCATTGAAAGGTTTTTTTAAAGACTTAAAAAATTTGTATAAAATATAATATTTATGTAAATTTATATATCTTGTAATCCATTGTTAGGTTGATCTATATATCGTGCAATGCACAAGCCGCTATGAAATCATTTATCGACTTATGTCGAGCACAGTCAAATGCGTATGCAGGGATTCCATTCATTCCCGTCAAAGCTATGGCAGTGGACCTGTTTCCGGATACACCGCACTGCGAATTCATCTTGGTTTTGGAACGTTATCGACCCACTTGAAATATTTGAAGGCAATAGGTAAAAAAATACAATTTTTACTTGAACAATAAGAGTGTATACTTGAAAAAATTTACGAAGCTTCATCGTGAAGTACAACGTGATTTACAACGCACAGGAGAGACTAGATAGGCGACCTTACCGGGTCAAACCCATTTCTAATTAACACAGATTTAATTATTCAGAAAAGCTATCACCATTTAGTTGAGTTGACAGAACACTGAACGCGGAAAGTACAGAAAATACTTGATCATTCCATTTTGAGTGGTATTTTCACTGTGGCTGCTCCCAAACCGAGGCGACGTACTTGCATTGCTTGGACACAATGCCAGCGATTGGTGCGAGGATTAAATTTTTCGACCGTGTTAAGCAAATGAATGCCATCACAGCCACCGATAACGTATATCCTACCATTCCATACAGTTGTTCCAAATGAGCTGCGAGCCACGCTCATTGAAGTTAGCAACGTCCATTGATTAGTAAGCGGATCGTAACGCTCCATGGAGCGCAACCACGAAATTCCATTAAACCCACCTATAACGTAAAGGAAGGAGCCAACAGTAGCAACTCCACAATACGCTCGCGCTTCGTGCATCGGCGCGATAGTGATCCAACGTTGCAGAGCTGGATCGTAGCACTCAACTGAGGAAAGAAATTTTTCTTCATTCTGCTGTTTTCCACCTAAAACGGGACACACTCTTCTTACTATTCCGAATGGCACTAAGCAGAAAACTTTTTCTTACCAAGGCCGCCGACTGCATATAGTAAACAATTAAGGGACGTGACGCCATGGTGTGCACGATGTAGTTGCATTGGAGGAAGTGATTCCCACATGTTAAAACGTTCCTCGTATATCTAAAGGTAATTCGGAGTTGCATCTAACAAGGGTGGCAGGTTGACAAGGGTTTATTTATCTTACCCAGGCTCGCTTTTCAATGCCTTGTTCGCTGCGGCCCCCAGATACGCATAGAACTTGATTAGGAAGCGCAGCTCCACTCCCGTGAATGCCAATAGGTAAAGGGGCGAGAGAAATCCACTCATTCGACTGAACGCTGTAGAACTCGCAAGAATCGATCAGCTTCCCTCCACAAATTCCACCTAGATTTGATTTAGCATAATAATTCCTCCCATCTGACGAGCAAAACCGAAATATTTTACCAATAATAAATATTGTATAGTCAGCACTGCAGAAAGCAGGAAAAATTCTCTGCGTTCGCATGGGAGGCATAACTTGCGTTGGATTGGGAATTCCGGAAAGTGCTACCGCTGTTGGGATGGAACATCGCCATCCATCGTATCCTAATGTATAGCATTCCATCGAGTTCAGTACAAAGCCGTTAGACTCTCCTCCCAAAGCCACGATCACCTGATTTGAAGACGTTAGCGCGCTATAATTTTATAATTATATGAGCTTTACTTCTTGTTCGTAAGAATGTCGAGTCTTCTTTGAATGTGTAACTTGATATTGTGGAGTTTTGGAACAAGGACTGTCGCATCGCTGCGAGAGAATTTTGTCAACTGCCATTTTGAAATCGCCACCTAGGATGGCGGTCTCATTAAACTGTGCTTCAGATGTAAAACCCTTCGAGTAATCAAACAAGTTAACGAATATCTTAAGATAAGGTCCAAATTGTGAAGGTTGCTACCGAGTCTCGTAGCCGCCTTAGCAGAAGTTCTGAATTTACAACTACGAGTAATTTCTCCGCCGGTACTTGCCAAACATCAATTTCGGATACGAGGGAGGAGAGAAACTGAAGTCTCTCGCCAGGTTGGTGTTCTACCCATTTCATCACCGTCTGCAAGATTGTCATTGTTATCTGTACTACTTGAACATAATGCTTAATCAACCTCCAAAAGCTCTCCTTCCCCTGCAGTGTTTAGTAGAGGGGATTGCAAAATTCCTTTAAGCTCACTGAACGGTAGCTGGAGAAGTTCTTCTTCCTTAACAACGTGACGGAAATGTTCTAAGGTATACCGTTTAGCGTTAGCAGCCAGCTCCTGGCAGTTCCGTGATTTTGCACTCAGGTAAATGCCAATACAGTTGGAAGCATTCATTTGTGAACGCAAGTATTGACAGCACAGATTTTGAAGAGAATTTATTTGCAGGAAATCAGCAGCAACAAGAAAATCACTTATATTTTTCTCAGTAATCTGCAAATGAAATAAAATTGTAGAATAAGCTTGCAAAATAATGTTCTTTTAATGTACCTGGATCTCAGCTGTGTAAATGAAGTTCAAAATCTGCTCAAGAATGCCTGATTCAATATCGTGTAACACAATTTTGCTCTGCTCACTTTCAAGAAATTTGAGGCCATTCCCAGTTCCAGAAAACATAGCTCTGGTCACACAAAACAGACACCAAGGTCAAGACAACTATTGAGTCAAACCAAGTTGCCAAGAGCTAAAGACCGAAAGTATGGTGAGACAGCTGCAAGGACAACTCGTTGAGCTGAATGTTCTGAATCTCCTGTAACAAGGACAACATCACATAGCAGACCAGATGTGCGTAAGTAATTTAATCCATCCATCAAGACAGTGGGGAACACAGCATCTCTTAAGTCCCAAAAGTCAACCTGTTGACCTTCATTATCTTGATCAGGGGCTGAAATTAAGTTAAGGCATTAACCAAAATATGATTGATAAATTCATTCATATGTTAAATTTACTTGAGTTGACTGTAGGATTTGCCTGTTGAACACTGACGCAGCACACATTGCAGTTCCTGATTCCTTGATCATTTCCCAGCATGGCCACTTTACCTCCAGGTGATTCAAATGTATCAAGGACATGCACAGCAATAAATTTTACCCCAAAAAAAAAGAGAAACAGCTTTAAAAAACTGTTGAAATTACAGTGCTGTAGTTAGTCCGCCACTATGCTAGGCCATAGAAAAATTTTACGAAGCTTCCCAAAGTGCAACGTTTTGCTACGCATCAAACAAAAGTTTTGTTTGTACACATTCCAAATTGCCAAACGTGAATGGCCAAAGCAGAGATTAAGTGCGCGACTGGGGGTTCCACGGTCAGCTTGAGTAGTAGAATGCGGAGTTTACGCACAGTATCGCTGTGTTTTAGTAAGGGTGCGCGAGGAGCGTTTTTTCTAATGCTATGGTTAAGTTTCGGGGCTAGCTTGTTGAAGTGTCGATTTGATATGCTTGGGAATGCGACAGTGGACCCCCCGACACCAGCCCCCACCCCTACCCCCCCGACACCAGACCCCCCCGACATTGTTCCCCCACTATTTGGAATGGGGGGCTGGTGTCGCACAGGAAGGCGACACCAGCCCCCCCCCCAAAAAAAAATGCGCAGGGGGCTGGTGTCGGTGAAGCACACGACACCAGCCCCCCCTCGTGAAATCCGTTCAAGTTAAGGGGGGCTGGTGTCGTGTGCTTCACCGACACCGGTACGAATCTTCACCGGTACGAATCATTCGAGATAAGACTCCGAACCAGTACATGGCCTTAGTTCTTTTCCGTAGTCAGGTAAACCTACTCATCGGCTCTTTACACAGCCGTCCTTTATTTTGTAATATTCAGGAAGAGGCTGATAAGTGTTACACTTATTTACGTGATGTGCTTGACTTTTGCTTATTTGTTTTTTAGGTAATATGAACGACAACCCAGCCAAGTGACTATAAATGTTCCTCTCCATATTGTGTCGATTTACTGACTCTTCTTGTTTGTTTTTTATCTCATTACCGCACCTTGGTTTAATCAAAATTGTACCTTGCAGGACAAAAATAAAAGATATTTCAAAAAATTAATTCGATTACAGAACAATTTAGTTTTTAGTAGGATGCGAACTAATTTCGCATGGAAACAAATAAGTTTTTGAAGAATGAATAACCTTGAAATCATTTCTACCTTCGACGCATAGGGCCTACCTTTTGGCTCTATTACACTGACCGGTATCGGAATAAGGGTTGAAACGGTTAACAACTAACAAGCTCTGGGGTTAGATGGGATCCCTTCAGACACCACAGACTGTGGAAGATGCCTCCATGCCTGCCAACTGGCTTGGGCTGGTATCCTGCCCAAGCCAGTTCGCTTTTGGTTTTCGTGCTGTATGGTTGTCTATGAACAGTTCTTTAGTGCTGGTTTTTAAGTTTTTAGTGGCGATGGCGGAAGCGGTCGAAGAAGTACGCCAACATATTAGAGTGACTGTTGTTCCTGGTACACGGAAGAATTCCTATAGATACAATACCGAATGTGGATTTATTTTTTACAAAAAAGACATGAGGTTAGTTAATATTTAACTTTAAAGGTTATTTAAGTGACTAACAATAATTTACCCTTTAGAGGAGATATACTACGCCTTGAGTGTATTAACCGAAAGATTGGCTGCCACTGCAAAATTACAATGCGTGATGGAGTTTTTACCCAAAATGGTGCGCATAATCATGATGCCCAGTTTGAGGAACAGCATCGGGCAGCGGCAGTAAATGAGTGTTTAGACTTGGCTCGGGCTCCTGGAATGGGACGGCAAGGGCCAAAGAGGATTGTCGAGATAGCTCGCTCTGTTCATCGTGAAGCAAGAATTGCTTTGAATCCTGCGCTAGAGCGAAGAATCCAGCGGGAGAAGAGAAGCAACCAGCCACTCCCACCTACATCGATCGACGACATGATGGAATCCATGGCGTATCACCCTGTTTTCAAGTAAGAAATTCAACATATCATTTGTGAACAAAACTAATAATTTCTTTTGTTTAGAGAAACTATTCGTGGTGACCTTTTCTTTCACGGAACTGTCCGTTCCGATGAAGACGACGACGTCCCCGGGGTTGGCTTGATTTTCTATAATTTCTATAATCCTTCATTTTATATAATTACATAGATGCTTTTAATTTAATTTAGTTACCTGCTGAGGACGAAGCTGCGGAAGACGAGCTCAACGAAGAGGAAGCTCCCGAAGATAGACAAGGTGATGTCTCTAATGAGGATATTGCAGATGTTCCTTTCGGTCACGGTCGACAACGATTCCGTGCAGGTGTGCGCCTCACTGAACGCCAACGCAGAGCAATGGAAAGAAGGAATCGGGCAGCAGCACGGCATAACCGCCGTGAAATTTTTGAAAATCTGCCTCCGCGAAATGAGACTCCCCCACCGGTCTCTCCAACTCCGGATTCTCCTCCGGCTCGTCTGGATTCTCCGGAAAGATCACCAATCCGTCCACAGACTCCGGACACTCATTTTCGCTCGATGGCTTCTCCAGCTGGCCTAATGTCCGCAGATACTTCTCCACGCCAGGTACGCCAACGGCATCGGAAAAAATATCTCCGAATTCGTCCGTTGCGGAGCATTCAGCATGACCCTGAGAAAATACTGGAACAACGGCTTTTAGCACTACGTGCTAATAGGGTTAGAGAACATGATGAACCCCGTGTTCTGATACGCGAAGAAATTGTGGACCATCAAAGGAGAGCTGTAGCCCGAAATCCCTCTCCACCAAATATTTAATGTTGTTGATAAGTGTTAATGCTAACGTGTTTACGTAAATTTCAATGTTTATTGAACCCAGATTTTAAAAAGAACTACAAAGAGCTACCATTCGCCATACAGTGCTTCAAAATTGTTTGTCAGTGTCAGTTGTGGCATGCCTGAATATTACAAAATAAAGGACGGCTGTGTAAAGAGCCGATGAGTAGGTTTACCTGACGACGGAAAAGAACTAAGGCCATGTACTGGTTCGGAGTCTTATCTCGAATGATTCGTACCCTTCTGATGCCAGGACAACATGGAGCTAGAAAATTGAGTAGATCATGACAGCTGAGCCAAACAGGAATGGCCAGCATGCAAATCATTTGGCTACGAGGCACATCCATTTCCAAAGATGTCATGTGACTATAGTAAAATAAAATAGGATTAGCTTTAAGGTCATTGAATAACACTTAATAACTTTCTTTTCTTTATAGAAATGTAGGATAGCCTGTACCTTCTCTACAAATGGGTTGCCAGAGAAGAAGCTCAGTTGGTCCCTATTGCTGACAACTTTCTTACGGTCTGCCAAGTCAGAATAAGAGCTTTCAGAGACGGACATCTCCCCATCACCAGTGGCAGAAGACAGTGCCAGAGAAGGTTCCTTGCTTGTACTTGGAATTTCTTGGTCAAATGAGCTCTTGTTGCACAATGTTCTAACTTTACGAGTCTCAAGAGATTTTTTATTTTTGCCTTTAGATATTTCCTAAATAATATGATTATTATCATAATGTCTAATTATATAAAAATAAAAAATAATACCCAGGGTCCAGTCCCCATGTTGTCATTTTCATAAGTCACCATTTCAATGGTTTGTAATTCTCTTTTGCCTCTACCCTTACTCGCCCTTTCTCTTTCCCAAGTTTCTGCTTCAGGCAGCCTCTCCTCTGACTTTTCTTTTGAGCTGGCTTCCAGGCTAAGTACTGAGGAGCTATTCATAAAAAGTAAGTTAACTAAGAGTGAAAATATCGAACAATAAGTGACGTGATCAAAAGTTTACCCAAGTAGGCAAGATCCTTAGGGACGATTGAATCACCTCCTTGTTCGAGACGGAATGCGCACAGAGAAACAGACATGCCATAAACATGATCTCTGGATTTGATCAAAGATGCAGAAAGGTGTACAGGATTTTATTTCAAGAAACAAAGCCAACTTTTGCGATAGAAGCGAGGTAGGAAAATGTCGACAAGCCACGGCAACTGAAACAAAAACAAAACAAATAGTGTGACATCTAGCGTGGAAACTGTCAAGCGCTTGAGCAATTTTCTAATTTTTTCTGCAGTTCTGCTAGTTCATGTGCTAGTTGAACTGAAATACGATTCCCCATTTTCCCGAATAAAACTTGAGTATCCTAATCACTGGGTGCAGGCAAACAAAATGATGACATAAGAACCGTCATGCCTTGTTAAAAGGCTTACAAAACTACACATATCAGCAGAGGATATCCTTTATATTATTCGTAAACTTGAACGAATTTAAAAAGAAGGGGGGGGGGGCTGGTGTCGGTGAAGCACACGACACCAGCCCCCCTTAACTTGAACGGATTTCACGAGGGGGCTGGTGTCGTGTGCTTCACCGACACCAGCCCCCCTGCGCATTTTTTTTTGGGGGCTAGTGTCGGGGTAGGGGTGGGGGCTGGTGTCGGGGGTCCACTGTCCGCATGCCGATATGCTTTATTGCTGTAAACGAACGGCAACTATATTTTATTTTCATCAGAACTTTAAAATTTTGCCGTGTATTTCCTTAGAAAATGCCATTTATTTGCAAAAAGACTTATTTTAAGACGTGGCGGCCTAGATAACCCGCTTTCGAACAACAAACTTGCATTAAAATTTTTTCTGTTTTTTGCTACCATTCTGCTTCGCGCCAGGAGAGGTAGATTCGGGGCCCGTGAAAAAGGTGGGCGACGTATGGTCTTCTTTATTTAGGTGTTGAACATCAGATGCCCCTATGGCTTCCTGCTGTTCCAGCGTGTATAACATCCTTAAGCCAGATTCAAGCCCTGGAAAAAGTTTCAGTTAATCAAGTAATTGGAAAATTAAATATTATATGGACCACTCACCAGGAGCGGAAATGGCCGTGTTGTCCTCCAAATGTAACTGGTTTATTGCTTCGTGGTTGCTTCTTAAGCTTGACTGAGACTTTATACCCATGTCCCTGAAGAACGATAATAATACTCGTAAATTAATATTAATTTAGTTGAGGTGTAAAAATTCTACTGGAGACCTATTGAAAGAACTATCATTGTCCATCGCTTCATTCCCACTCCACTCTGTTAATTCTGCCCATTCTGATTCTTCCCAGGGCGTACCGGGACCCACCTTGCTATGATCAAACTGAACAGCAGCTTTAACGCACATACTATGGAGATTGTGGCTTTGCTGTCTGAGGCGGTCGTTGTAACGAATCACTCGATTCGTATAGAAGTGATGAAGGTCTTTAACGCCATTCATGCCCACATCGTGCAAGGTTCTTTCCATCGCGTCCTGGCGACATAAAAATAACTTAATTGACAAAACCCAAAATTTAGAAATGGAACTTACTACAAATCCTGTGGACTGGCCTAATATCTCACGTTCTGTGTTTAGTTTTAACAGATTACAAAACTTCACAAGCATTTCTTCTGTTACACCAGCTAGGACTGACAGTACAGATTCTGTAGTGCTGTCAAATCCTTCGTGGGCACAAACCTGGTACATTGACCTGTGCAATATTTGCTGTACCCCTCGTCTTGTCAGTTTCATGGATGGATGCTGTTGAATGTGCTCCCTTACAGGTTTTGAAGGAACAGTGGGAATATGTTCTACATTGAATTTCTATAAATACAAGATTGCTAATTAGAAATAGATTATTCCTCACTCTTAAATTATTTTACTTTGTAAGATTTCTGTATCTGTTGAAGAATTTCTTGCATTTGCTTAGAGTACTGGACTAACTGGATGTTGTGTAGTGTGATAGGATCTGCTTCAAAGTATGATATGGGCATCCTGGAATGGAGAATGTTTTATCAATTAAATTTAAAATTTTTTTCGTAAGTCGGAGGTTTCCACTCACATCTGTGTTGTCATGACACTTTCAGCCTTGAAGTGTTTATTTGATGAACATGGCACAAATGCTTTACTAAGTTTTTCGATTTCATCGAAGCTCAATAAGTAAGGGCTGGTAAAATTGCTTGTTTCATCCAGAAATCCTCCCCACGGTTTTCCCTCCATATCAAAACCTCGAGTTCACGTCCCGATAACAACTTTCAAGTTTCAACCAAAACAAATTACAAATATACGGGTGATAGAGAAAGTCTTCTGCCAGTGTTGCCACTAGACTGAATACTTAGACTAATGGAATGTAAATTGTGAATTAATTTATAAACGACAGAAACATTTCCTGTTTAAAATAGGTAGCTACGTGGTGATGGCGTTTCTTCGTATAGTTTCTTAAGAATAAATTTGAAATCACCACGAAGTTGTAATTTATCTTCAGCTTATTTTGCACCGCTAACTTCCAGTGACGTCAGCTCAAAAGATGTCAGACTGTCGGCCATGACTGTTTTGTTGTGTTGACATTCTTGTTGAAATAATTTGTTGGTCTTTTAACGTAAATCCAAGTTTATCGTTCACATCGTTTTCGTATTGAAAACTCGTCCGATAGGACTCGAGCCACACAAAAATGTTGGGTCTATGGAAAGTCCGAGAAATTGCCGACAAAGTGTAATTATTTTGCAAAATATTTCATTGTTTGTGTACATTTTTGCAGTAATATCTGATTATTTCGATTAATTATTTATTTTTTATAGAACAAATGTTGTTATGAACTATACTGAAATTGAGGCCAAAGTAAGAGAAGCTACAAATGATGAAGCTTGGGGACCAACTGGTAAGTTCCATTAATGAATGAATTTTCCTTTTCACTTGAGCAGTCCAGTTTAGTTCTTGCATTATATTATTTTTCTTATCATTAGGGCAACTAATGCAAGAAGTTGCACAAGCAACATTTACTTATGAACAGTTTCCTGAAGTGATGGGTATGCTATGGAAACGAATGTTAGGTGAAAGGAAAAACTGGCGGCGAACCTATAAAGTAGGCTATAAAAAAAGTGTACAATAGTCTATGTTTTTATAACCAGATTATCTCTTACAGTCACTACTGTTATTAAATTACCTGATTAAAAATGGTTCTGAAAGAGTTGTCACATCTGCAAGAGAACACCTGTATGATTTGCGAGGTTTGGAGAACTATACCTGTGTGGATGAACAGGGCAAAGATCAGGGAGTCAACATTAGACACAAAGTGAAAGAAATGGTTGACTTCATTCAGGATGATGATAAACTGCGTGAAGAAAGGAAAAAGGCCAAAAAAAATAAAGATAAATATGTTGGCATGTCAAATGACACTCTGGGTATGGGAATGGGCTACAGGGGAGGAGGTGGTGGTGGAGGAGGAGCCAGTGGAGGAAGTGAGTTTTCTCCTGTTTGTGTTAAATTAAATTTTAGATCATGTCAGCAGCGTCTTCTTTTAAAGGTTGGGAAGAAGCTCCACGCCGCAGAAATGATGATTTCAGTGATTGGGATTCTAATCGCGGAAACGGTTCTTCAAGAAGGAAAAATGACGATGACAATTCGTCTGATATCAGGTATTATTTTTATTACTTTTCAGACTAATAAAAACTTATCTTTTAATGCACGTTTCAGTGCTGACGAAGCGACAGATCGACGAGACATTTCTTCTGGAATAGAATCCAAGCCAAGCGGTCGTTTTGGTGGCGAATTTCGTGACAGCGATGAGCCAATTAAACGTCAGGATAAAGAATTTAAATTTGATATCGATAAATCAAAGTCAACCAGTGCAAAATCTACGAAAAAAATTGATTTGGGTGCTGCAGCGTTTTACAAAGTAGAGCCCACCCCAGCCACCGCACCAGTATAAGTTTTACTTGGAAAATCAATTTGTCCTCTATTTAATACGATATCTATCTATAGAATCCTGTTACACAATCTACAAATGATAATGGCTCAAGTGATCTGTTAGCGGATGTATTCGGAAATCCCGGTAATGCCACAACAACGACAAGTAGCGCAGCTGCAAGTATTCTGGACGACTTTGATCCACGCGGAGTTGACAGTGGTGCAAATGGAGATTTTGGTGATTTTTCAAGTGCCTTCTCTTCCCAAGCAGCTCCACAAGCTTCTGCCAGGTAGGAATAAGATAAGGAAAAGCAGAAAAACAGCTGGTATTAACTGGATTTTTTCTGTTTATTCTAATTACAGCGACAGCTTCGCCAACTTTGGCGCTGTGTTCGATTCCACTATCACAGCTGCTCCCCAAGCTGCTACTCCAAGCCAAGATGCGTTTCTACTTGATGACCTGTTGGCACCAGCTCCTGCCGAACCATCTTCAAGTCCCTTCCATGCCTTTTCAACAAATGTTATGCCTCAAGGTAATCACTTAATGATTGGTTATCTATACCAGTAAGATCTGTTTTCAATCGAGAGCGGTAAAGACGGGTTAGCCTTGATTGTGTAATAGTCCCTGCGTCACTGGATGATGAACAAATTGACTCTAAGAAAGAACAGCATTTTATTACGTCCATTCCACCGAAAGCAGATGAAGACATTTGGAAAATCCAAGTGGGTCACCTGGTGAAGATGCTTGCGTCACGGAAGCTGAGAACGGATTGCCGCAAATCAGTGATTCAACTGGCTCGATTTCTTCCGGGCCCGCCGACGCCGCAAAAGCTCTCTCGTCTTGATACTCTCAGTGAAGAATGTCGCCAGTTTACATCGAACCATTATCGACCCATATTAGAAGCCATGCTAACTGTTGATCCTGAAGATGAAATGGTTTTCGGTTGGATGGAGACTGGTCCGGCTGAAGAAACGCTTCACGTTCTCATAGAATCAATTAAGGATCTGATGCCTAGTAAACGTCGGGACTCGTTGGTTCTTCTCGTAACTCACCTCGTCACATCGGACGCTTTCCTCTTCAGTTGTATAGCCCCATCGTTTGACCTTACCGACAGATGGCAGTGGGAGGAAGATTGGGTGAAGCCCGTCGCCAGTTTACCAGATGTGTTAGGAAATGTTTTGCAGAGATATTTACCTCTGCAACTGGCTCCTGCCGCTTACCATCGTTCCCTCGCTGTCCAACTAGCGCGTTGCTTGTTTATTCTGACT
This sequence comes from Daphnia magna, assembly GCF_020631705.1. Lineage (NCBI taxonomy): Eukaryota > Metazoa > Arthropoda > Branchiopoda > Diplostraca > Daphniidae > Daphnia > Daphnia magna. Next base: position 1,466,407 of record NC_059191.1, read on the forward strand.
GAGGCCATGAAACATTCCATCAGCGTCAAGGTAGAGCCCTTAGCTGTGCTCGTAACCAGCCTGTGTGCCAAAGCTGCCCCGAATTACTTGCTGGAACCACTTATAAAGCTTATAAACAGCCTTACTCGAAACAACTTCATTGCTCGGAGACTTTGGTCGGCCCTGATGCGCTCACTAGACGATCGATGCCTTGAGCAAGTAGTAACGTACCTGTCGAAATGGTCTGAATCGCCAGCGACATTTAAACGACTCCTGGGAGTTTCTCAGTTCCCGCTCGAAGATCGCTGGCAGCGTTTGCTCTGCTCCAAACTTCTACTGCTACGTGGATTGACCTGTCCGAGAGTCGGTCGTAACATTCTAACATTTCTGGCAGACGACTCGGAGACTTTACTGAAAGTCACCATCACCCTACTTTCACTATGGAGTGAGAAGAACGCCCTACTTCTTACGTCACCGGAACAGCACGAATTTATTACCAAATGTCTTGTCATTGCATTCAATTTTCTACCGCCGGAACAGCTGACAACGCAAAGGGTCGAATTACACCGGATGTTGAGAGAAGGTGTAAACCATCACTTAGAATCACCCCAAGTTGCGGTCAGAATTCTTGGCATGTTTGTGGCCGAAGTTTGCACCAGGCGTATTCATCCGGAAGGCCCTACGCTGGAATTCAACTACGATAAATCTGAACCATCTGTCATGGAACTCCAAAATCTGCTCAGCCCTCAGGAAGAAAAGGAATGTGAAATTGAAGATTTCGAAACAGTGTTGGGAAAAACGCAGGAAGTTGGCAACGCACATAATTACAGATCCCCTAAACAACCGCCCGCGCCAATAGTAAAACCAACTTCCGATTCAAAAGAAATCGAAGAACCCGCGTCTGAAGAGGCCCTTGATAGCGACGACGATTTGGAACCGTATGACATGTCCGAAGATACTGTCGAATCAAAATTTGAAGCTCCCTGTTATATTCGTGATCTCATGGATATGCTGGGCAACAGTCAAAGCGAAACGGAAGAATACGAAAAACTGATTTTGGCTCTTGAAGTCAGCGAAGAAATCATTCGGCAGCAATTACCACGAGAGCATCCGTCACTCGCCGGGCAGCTCTTGGCCGTCCTAATTCATCTTCAAGACAAGTTTTCCATTCCTGATTTCGTTGGGTTGCGTAGAAGGGCAATGATAGCCGTTTGCGTTTCGCAGCCGATCGATTCGGCCCAGTTTCTGACTGGTGAATTCTACCAAACTAATTACTCTGTGGTCCAAAGACTAGATATGCTCCATGTCATTAGTGCCACTGTCCAGGAACTCTCTTGGCGACCTGATTCCAATAGTTCGTGCATTGGAAACGAGATATCTGAGAAAAAAGTTGTTCCAGACAGCCAAGACTGGCGTCTGATAGTTTCACGTAGAATTGAGTCGAATACGCGTCGGTTCTCTTCGAATGATCGACGTATGCCGTTGAAATACCAGAATAGTTTTAGTTCCCTAGCTGGGCACTTTTTCTTCCCGCTGGCTGAAAAGTTGGACCGCTGTCTCGTTCATTTAAGTTTAATGGACCAAGATTTCGTTTTGCTTTCGTCCCTTATTCGTACGCTGACAACCATATTGCATTGCACGGGGCCAGTGCCGTTGACGGAAAGAATGGCTCGCACCCTAGTCGATATGATCTGGTTTCTACGTTTGCATCGCGAGCCCAGCGTTCGTGAAGCCTCCCTCACGGCATTTATTCAATGTTTGTTGTCCGTCAGCAATCACCAGCTAATGGCTAATCACGCTTTGGAAATTGTGGATTGGAAAGATTGGTTGGTTGAAGCAATGGAACAAGACCCGTCAACTCAAGTCCGTTCGCTTGCGCAGAATGCATTGTCTCTGCTGGCCCACCTCCTGAATACATGAACCGTTACATTTGGTGTTTGTAACACCCCCGTATCAAGAAAGGAAATCTTCAATACAATGTCGATTGTAGTCAATGAATGCGATATTCTTATTTGTCTCTTCTTTTTTTTTTTTCTCTTTGTTTTTTTGTGTCTTTTTTCGATTGCAGGTTCTTCGCTTCAGCCGGTGTCCCTCCTAGCGTATCCGACTGCACGCCCTCAAGCTCCGTTGGCACCGTCACAACCCAATGTAGGTTGGCGATATATTTAAAAGAACAAAAGCCACTTTATTTTATTTTCATTTTGCGGAAACGAATGCTAACCGTATTCGTTGCTAAACTGTTAAAACTGTTTTCCATGTCAAAACCTTTGATCTGCATTTTTTTGCTGTAGTCCTTTGTGTGTGTATGTGTGTGTATTTTTCTCACAGTGTACATTTGTTTTTCGCGTCATCTCTGGGAGAGTGGAGCAAAGGTCAGAGTTAATAAACCTTGCGCTCTCACACACACACACACACAGAGACACAATTCGAGTTGCTACGTGTTTGTTCTCCTAATATGCTAATTTTAATGCGGTTCGCTGTGTATGTGAACGTGTATACGTGTTAGTTTCCTATGTAATTTCCTTATGGCTTGATTGCAGAGAATGGGGGGAGTCAACTCTGGAAGGACCTGGAGCGACGTTGGCGGGCTGAATATCAACATTGACAACCTCTCGTTGACAGGCAAGCCGAGGAACAATGCGCCATCGATGAACCAGTTGGCAAATTCAGGACCGACGTCGCCTCAGCCTATGCTCATTACCAATGCGGCTCCAGCCTCGATGCCTTTCATGCCGCATGGCATGGTGGCACCTATGCCGATGATGAACATGAACCCTCGGCCGATGGGTATTGCATCCCCAATGGCTCCCAATCCTTACGTTGGCGGCGCAAACATGAGCGGATTCACCAACAATCCAGCGATGATGCCTACCATGTTGGCTAGCCCCAACGGAGTCGCTCCACACGTTAGCACACCATTCCATCCTGCCTTTGGCAAATAAAAATTCATTTTTTTCCGTTTCTTTTCAAAAGTTTAAGTTCTTCCTCGTTAGCATCAACCCGATTTTTCTTTCTTAATTTCTTCTTTAAAAAACATGAAAGAACAGTGATCGCCTTATACCTTTGTTCCTCTAAATTTTTTTTTTTTAAATTACCGATGTCTTTTTCGATAGTTCTTGTCGAAAAAAATTTTTTTTCAGAACTATTTTATATCCAATTGTGGGTCGCAGAATTTGAGATTACATGCAGTTTGTAGACACCACACACACACACACACACGTAATTCAAACCAATATCCTGATTGTTTTTCTTGTTTTTTCTTTTCTTTTCTGGGTTCTTAATCTGAATATATAATATGTTAAAAATAATAATGGGAGCAAGAAAGGTGTTGGGTGTGTGTGACATGACACAATTGCCTTAATTATTATTATTTCCCCCCTCTATTCTGTTCATAACCGGTTGGGAAAATCCGTTGTATGTTTCCCCCTTTCCAATGTTGTGTTTTTCATCTCCACAGATGTAAACGAAAAACAGAGATTTTTACATGTTTAGCCGAGCTCAGTACTTCAGAGAAAAAGGAATGACGATTTTCCGAGAGGATTCCCTACAATTGATAAAACTGGTAGCTATAATAATGTAAAGTTGTGAATGTATTGTTATCTAGCATCACGAGGAAAGTTTGAAAAAAAAAAAATGAGTTGTCTTCTCTACGATTCTGTTATTCGGCGCATTGATGGCAAATAAAATGAAATAATCAGAATAAATGGCGAAATTTATATCCATGTTGTATTACGGCAATACTTTGGTTGCACAATAAACATTGGTGATTGAACATTTTCTTGGTGTCGAGTAAGTTTTATTCTTTTTTATCAGAGACATGATTTGAAACATCACATAAGCATGATTCACAAGTTAATTTGAGTCATTTAAATAAATTAGCATACATTAACTGAAACAAACAAAGTACATTTTTGAAAAGGCAATGAAGCCTAATTTAAATATTTAAATTTGTTTGGCAAAACCAAGATAGTCGAAGCGACTATATGGCAACGTAGCATTTAGTCAGACTTTTAGCCGACTAAGACCCAAAAGCTCCACCAGTGCCTTTGCTTGTGGTAAAGCCCACGTCATCACGAATACGCGATTTCTTCACATTTTAAGCAATGGTATGTTGGACTGATGAAAACTGTTAACATTTTCAAAATGTCGTACGAAAATAGCTGTAACTCGGCTAATTTCTGGTATAACTGATGCCACATATGTGGGTTCCATTTTGACATTACGCCCCTCGTAAATGGCAGCCGGAATTTTTGCTTGTTCCTTTCACCAGCGATATACACACAGCACGTAACGGTTTCGATCACTGTACCGGCTTGAGCTTTTTTTGTCTCACCACAACGATCCTTTCCATCTATTTTGTACTTAACAAATCATTTTGCAGTTATATATCTTGTGAAGGCATTTTACTCATTGCTGTCATCTTATTCTTTTTATTTTTTAGGACACCATGAGCATTTCAATGGGAGAGTCTGAGGCCTTTCCCAGAACATTGTAAGTTGTGATTTCGTTATTCTATCCACCATAATTGTTCAAGGTATTTAATAAAGTTTGTTTATTTGAATCCAGATATGTTGGGAATCTGGACCCATCAGTGTCAGAAGAGTTGATTATGGTGCTATTTGGACAAATCGGGACGGTCAAGGGCTGCAAAATTATACACGAGGTAAAGTTAGTCCTAACCTAGCTACCCCAGCCCAAACCTTTGCCAATTTTTCCCAGTTTGATTTGCACCTTGTCATGAGTGAGGCTCAAAAAAGCTTTGTGGGACTGCAAACACTAGAATAGACTTTACAGACAGCAAACCCGCTCTGGGAAGGAAGAGTTTGGGGCACCAGCTGAGAGATTATCGAGGATGCAACATCTCAAGCATTAGAAAACAGGTGCGTACACTCACACTCCTTGGCTGTTTTTTTTTCTCGTACAAAAGGCAGTTTGCCAGTGTCTTGTAAAAGCAAAGTAAAAACAATTGACAGATTTGATAGACTTCTTTCTAGATATAGAGAAATTTTTCTTTCTTTCATTGTAGGAAAAAATGGTTTTGAATGTTCCATGTCTAGTCAAAAATTTTCTTTTTAATACTATCTTCGTTAAAAAAAGGAATACTTGCCAATCAATAAGTGATTTTTTTCTTATTTCATAAAAGGTAATGCAAAAATGCCATTGACTCGGCAACCGAGCTATACCTCAAATTCGGAAGGTAGCTTTTTTCATTACTATTTTTTTACTACTACTAGATTTATTTTTTTTACTACTTCTGGCATTTTTAATTTTTTTTTTGTTTTGTTAATTGACCAAACAAAGACATTTCCACTTCTTTTAATTTTTTTTTTTAATAATCGTAAACAAATTTCTTTCTTATAACAAGTGCCAAGGAGTGTTTGTGTACCATCCCCCCGTTTTTTTTTACGGTTTCTAATGCTCGTGTATTTGCTATTCAAGAATAATTTCTCAGTCAAAAGAATACACGTTTTCATTTTATTCGATTTTAGACAGATGAAGAACCTAACCTGAAACATTGATTCGCTAAAATCAAATTCGTTGTCATGTTTTTTTTTTGCCTCGCCCATCTCCGTTTTCGTTCAAAGTGCTTCAAGCGGGGATCGTGTCGTGTTTTTTTATTTTTTTGCGTGTTTGCTCGGTCCAGACTCATTACGCTCGTCAACCTCAGTCAAGTGGGTCACATTCTCGAAGAAGCAAACAAGAAGATCTTTTTCCAGATTCCCGTCCTTTCTTTTTTACACTCACATGATCACGATCATCAGCACTAGTTGGACTGGTGTAACGGACATCCATCCCGGGGCTTCTTGGGAAGGGACTGGTGGCATCTTCCGACATACGAAAATTGCGCGTTGTATATACACGAAGGAAAGCCCTTTTTTCCCCCCTCTCTTCGTGTATCTAACGCGTGTGCCGGTCGATTTGCTAACAGTGTTGGCGGAATCCAGTTCCATCTACCCGAAATGGACACTGGTAGGGGTGGCTGTCCTTTTATTATTTTTTCCGCTCCTTTTTCTAGTTTTTTTTTTTTTTTTTACAACTACATTGCATCACGAATCTTTCTGTTACACCCTGAATTGGAAGCATTTGCTTTTGTAACGGCCATAAAAATGTGAATAGCAAATAAGAGTTGACAGCGAGAGACGATTGCGGTCGGTAAAATTGCCGCTGCCCTAAAGAAAGATTGTGACCCTAGTCTCGTTGACAGTAGGAGGCGAGAAATGGCCTTACGATTGCTTGTCTGCTTGTTGATTGCTCTGCTGACGGTTAAAAAAAAAAAAAAGTTAGCTTTCATTTCTATGTAAAGCTCTTTAGAGCACCATTTTGATGGCAATTGCCCCCCTCTTTTTTTGTGTGTGTGTGCTTTTCCTCTTATGTCACTTTGTCGTGAATCTTTTTTGATGGAGGTAAACATTTAGAGATGTCGGAGAGGAGAGAGCGTGTTCTCTTTATATTTTTTTTTGGGGGCTTGGAGCACGATGAATGAAACTGTAACGCGATATCTTTCCCGGTAGACGCTCTCGTCTCGCTCTTAAGTCCCGAGAGGGGGGGGGGAAACTAAAGAGGAGGATAGATTGGCCGATTGGTCTTGACTTTAAGTCGCTCAACCGTTTTTTGCATAAGTGACTAGGAAATTGAAGCAGATCTATGCAGATTCGATTTCTCGCTGCTCTTATCCCTGTTCCGCATCGTTTTGACTTTGCGCTGCGTGTTCGCCGAAAGCCTCGTGTCTTTTCGATGTCGCTTTGCGAGTCAAGTGACAGCGAAACAAAAAATTATGCCCTTCTTTTTTTTTGTATTTTTCTGGCTCTAACTTTGTTAATGGAAAGATCCATACAAACGCACTTCCGGCGTCTTTAAAAAAAAAAAAAATTTTTGTGTTGTTGTAGCAAAACGAATTCTTTTCCTTTTTGTATTTTTTAAAGCTTTCTGTTCCCCTACAGTTCGATGGCCTACTAGATAGGTATTCTGTTGCCAAAGACTTTTCCTTACCTGGTGCGACCGCAGGCTATGCTGACCCTTGCCTCGTTTATTTATGGAGACCTGTCAACTTGTCGGTGGTGTCTTCCGCGTTGCCCTCTTATAGGTGTGTGTGTCAGTAATGTTACCATATCGTGGGATTCCATGGCCAGGTAGAGAAAAAAAAAAAAAGAATTCAGATAACACAGTATATAGGTGATGTACTGACTGACCCGATGCAGAGCTTCAGGTTTTTTCCCCCCTCCCTTTTTTTAATGTTTTGTTTTTCCTTCCGTGATTTTGTGTGGCCGATCAAACCACATCGTTTCCCATTGCGTGTTTATCTGGTTTTCTTCTTTTTAATGGAACATCACCCGAGGAAACATTTATTTTTTGATTGTGCTGATTTCCATTGAGGTCCAAGGATCGCCAGTGCTCTAGAAGTCGTAAAGATTATTATTTTTTATTTTTTTTTTCCACTGTTGATCTTCTGGTTTGCAATCGTTTCATAAAGGGGGAGGAGGACAAGGAGACAAAAAAAAAACCCCAAAAAGAATTTTTTTTTCCTCAAACCAGGTCCCCCCTCCCCATTTTTTCTTCTTTTTTTGTCGAGTAGTTAAACAGGGAACTTCTTCTTAAGGCTTGTTGGCAAAGGAGGAGGAGCTCACCCATTGCCAGCAGGTACGAAAGGTATTCTTCTCGTATAAGAAGTCGAGTCGTTCCGCTCGTTGAAGTCATTCCTTTGCCATCGACATTGCTGTTAGTGTGTACGCCGAGCAAACCGGTTTCTATCAACACTGTCTTTTCTTTTTGCCCCTCATCTTGCTATTCATCTCTTGTTGCGGGGCTTTTTGTTGTGTGTGTGCGCGCGCGTGTGTGTGTGTGTGTGTGTGTTCGTTCCTGGAAGGACCAGAGAGAGAGAGCTTCATCCGGTTACGGCTGCAAACATTTGTTTCTCACAGCCCCAAACTTTATTTTGTTTGAACTTTGTACTTACGAAATCAAAGGAGAAGAAGAAGAGAAATCGCATAGGCGGAAGCGAATCGTGAGAAGAGCGTGACTTCATCTCGATCGTGTGTATTTTGCGGTAGGAATCGGGCCGCTCCCACATCGCCAACTTATTTTTGAACCCACGCCAATAGCCCTTTGAACCCAGGAAACTAGAAGAAGCTGTTCGATCCTGTTACTTCGCTTCTCTCTTTTTTTCGGGGAGGGGCTGCTGCTCCCATCGACGGAACCGATCGTTTGATTTGAAAAAAGCCCGCGCTCCGTTCAGCCTATCATGACTGTCGTTTATTTTTGCGCCGTTTTGGCGATGATGGCCACTTGTCAGGCGGGTCCGTTTCGACCGGTGGGCTACTACACGTTTGATGGCAAGAATTTGCGCCCTCTGAACGTCGTTCAAAAGCGATCGGATGACGATGGCTTCTCGTTTGGCGGCCGAAACGGCTGGAAATTGCCGTTCGCAAAGCCGGGCTTTCTCAGCGCGCTGACGGATCGCGATGAGGACGACCGACCCACCGTGTCGGCTCACCAATTGCTTCCAGATTATCTGACCCATCAAGAATTTTTGAAACCCCAACTGCAAGCGGCCGGTTTCTCCGGCGGCCGAATCATTGCTGGCCCATTTCCCGTCCCTCTGGCGCGCCTGCCCAAACCTCCGTCTCGTTCTTCCAGCGTTTCACCTACTCCACTTCCACCCGTGGAAGCCGTTACGGCGATAACGAAAATCAAACCGCCCCAACAAGTTCAATCGCCCTCGCTTCCCACCTTCGTTTACAAAGCGACCCCACCGCCGCCGCCGCCGCCTTCGTCGTACAAACCTGTTCAGTTTCCAGCTGTCCAGGTTGCGCCCACTAAAGTAGTCCAGGCAGCCCGTCCTCCGCCACCGTCTCCAGCGCCGCAACAATCGCAACAGCAACAGCAACAACAACAACCCAAACTGGTTTACACGTTGCCGGCAACGAATCCAGTTCATTGGCATGCGGCCCATCAGAGTGGCCCAGAGAGGCAGACGTCCACGTTGGGCGTTGCCAGTTTTTCGCATCCAGCCGCCTTGGTTTCGGAAACGGCGGGCGGATCGACCCGCGTCAGCTATGGCGGATGGACGCCCATCTATTCGGCTTCGTACGCTCACGTACAGACTCAACAGGATCCCACGCCGATTGGCCGGCCGGTTGCGCTTCAATTGGACCCGTCGACTGACATTCGTGAAATGAGGAAACCCATCGTTTTGGAGTCTCACGTCGTGCCCGAACGTCAAGTGCTCAACCAGCCGGAAGCGCAACAGTCTCTGGACGATGGCTCTGACGAGCGAGTGGAACAGCCATCGATTGACCTCGTTCCGAGGGTCATCGTTCCGGGTTTTGGCCCGCCGGACTTGACCTCGTCGGTACCGCAAAAGGGGGCCAGCGTTGCCGCTCCGTTCGTCGTAGTGGCCTCTGCCGGTGCTCCGTCGGCGGCCGACGACAAGCCCAGTCTAGACCTAACTGCCACCTCGTCTTCGTCGCTGCCGGTCGTGACCGAGACTAGGCGTACCGTTAGGAAGCGCAAGGCCAAGCAAGTTGCTCCATCGATACGACGCTATTCCGACAGGGCCATCAACCGGCAAGCGGCCATTATGACAGCATCCTCTCCTTCGGCTGCACCTCCTCCGTCCTCCTCTTCTCTCGTTCATTCTTTACCTGCCCTCATGTCGACTCGACAAGGTCGAGGCCAAGGTCGATACATCGGACGTGTCTTGCCCGCCACCGTCTTTGACGAAGAGCCAACCGGCGACTCGGCAACGCCGCACGGATGGCGACAAATGAACTAGCCGATCAATTTCAATTGATAGACGGATGGTGGCCGTACAGTTGAGACGTTAAAGACCATCGTACCGAATTTCATTTATTGTGCCGAGCAGCTAATTTTTTTTTTTTTGGGGGGTTTAATGCGAGAAACGAACAAAAACTTTGATACAAAATCTATGATTTTTCTTTTTTTGTGTGTTGTTGAAGATGGAGAAGGGAATTTGGTTGTTCCCATCTTTTTTCTTTTTCTTACTTCGTATCCCCCCCCCCCCACTCCTTCAATTATCGATTATTCAAATCTAATGGCCACGCACTTTGACAGACTGCAACATCCGCGAGGAATGAGTAAGGATGGATGTGTGTGGCTGTACCATTTTACCTTTTTATTATTTTCCAAACAAGGCTATGCGTCCACCATTTTTTTTTTCCCCTTCTCTTATTCGTGGGATACCACAACAACTTCTCATTAAATATTTATATGTTGATCTGCGCGTCCTCCTTGTCTGCCCATCCTCGATATTTATTTATTTTATTTTATTTTTTTTTTCCTTTCTTATTTATTTGGTTTGATTATTTCTCCCATCTTGAAAATCCACCCTTTTTTTTTGCCATATCTTTTTGTGTTGTCTCATCATTGAAATTCGTTTACAAAGTATGAGCAGATATTTTGTCGTGTTTGTTTTGTTTTTTTTTCCTAGCCGATTCGTCAGGAAAACAAACAAATAGGTTAACGGAATCGGCTAAAATCGAGTTCTACTTTTTATTTTTTGAGGAGATTTTTTTGTTGTTGTTCGGAGCGAGATTGTTGTTACTTTTGACAGGTTTCCGTGTATCCAGGATATCAAAGTTGTCCGAAATACTCATCTCCCCTCACTGAATTTTTTTTTTTTAGATGTCAGATTATTCTTCTTCTTTTTTTTTTCCCCCTCTCTTTCTTCGGGTGTGTACACTTGATGACTTGATAGCGTGATGGGAGTGGTGCTCTGCTGTTATTTCCTTTCGGCTTTTTTCTTTTTTTCCTTTGAGAGGAATTATTTTTACATTTTTTATTTAAATTAAAAAAAAAATGTAAAGTCTAATAACATTATCACAAGATGGCGCACTAGATTGCGTGCCTTTTTCTAACTGTTCAGTTGTCGATGCACTAGAATTAATGCACCCATACACCTCACCCCCCCCCCTTATACTGTCATTGCATCGAGTGGGAATCGTGTTTGCACTCTGGGAAAAAAGAGAAGGCAAGAGGAGAAGAAGAAGAAGCCAGCCAACAAAATAGATTGTTGATTGATATCCTCTGGGATGGTAGAAAGAGTCGAAATTGTGATCTTGAATATTGAAGGAATCCCTAACGTAAAGCTAAACATGGAAAAGAAGGATCTCTTCTTTTCCATTTCTACCTTTTTTTTATTTATTATTATTATTATTTTGCGTGTGTGTGTGTGTGTGTGTGATCGGGTAGCGAACAGGGAAGAGAAATCCATGTATATTATGGAAGACGAACGTACGTGGAAGTAAGTTGAGATACTGGGGAGCACTCTCACGTCACAAACATGAAACTGAATATTTCAGTAGATGCAGCGGCATCGGCGAAAGAGCGCCAGCATCCGTAATTCCAGGCTCTGCTGGAATCGAATAAGGAAATGCTGTTTTTATGCCTATGCTTTTTTCCTCTTCCTTTTTAATGTCTGCCACGACTGATGTAGAATTAAGGAAATGAGAACAGCAGTGGGAGGTCAATGCCACCAATTCAATATACTTTTCTTTTTCTTCCGTCCCTTTTCCACCAACGGGGAAAAGAGAAATATCGCCGATAGATGGGGTGCGTGCGTGCGTGCGTAGATAGGTTTATTTAACATTTATTTTATTTTATTTTTTTTTAAATGTTTGATTGCAAAGCAGAGAGAGAGAGAGACGGATGAAAAGTTTTGAACTGGCCCACTTTGACCAGTTGATTTCATCGTGAATAAAATATGGCGCAAGTCGTGTTTCTCTCTCTCTCTCTCTGTTTTGCCTGTCTGTCTTGAGAGGTTTAAATCATGGAACAAAGTGGCGCTCGACAAACCTGTTGCCAAGTTTGTTTCGTTTAACGACGTGCGCTGTCTGCCGATGGGCATTTTCCACGGGTTGTTGCGCACACTCGAAAAGGGGGCGAAAGGTTCTCCATCATCGTGTTGGCTAGACCTTTACAAAGACAAATAAATAAACACAGCGGCAAGAGTTCAAAATGATGTGTGAGAGGAAAGAAAAAGAAAACAAAAACAAAAAAGAAAAGAAAGGGGAAATGGCACGTGAAGCGGACAGATGGCCACACTCTCAAGGAAGCAGGATCTAACCCGGCCGATACACTTGTGATCTTTCACGAGAAGAAGCACAAAAATTCACGTTCCTTTTTTTTTTTTTCTTTTCTTATCCGTATCATCTGGCAACGTTGTATGTTATTACCTTAGCCGTAATTTGGCGCCTTTGCTCACTCCTCCTACACACCATCAACCAACCGGTTCAATGGATGATGAATTATTTAAACATCCATCTCCTACCTCGCACCTTATTCCGTCACCTCTCTTCTTCTTCTTCTTCTTCTTCTTTTAAGCGAGAAATCGATACGAATAAAGTGCGTCTAAAAAAAAAAAAACGTTTTGAGGGGTGGGATTATTCCCGTAGATGGGTGGAGGAGATGCTTGTCGTTGTATGTAAAAAAAAGACGAGTTAAGCGTAACGTCGATATTTTGTTTTTTGGGTGCATTGCCCACTGCTTTAAAGGTGAAGTAATTTCTTTTAAAGATTCATCGTTCTCTGACAATCAAACCCAAGTTGGATAGGGGCCTTCTTTTTTCTTTTTTTTTTCGAAGAAAAATTGTATGGACCACTTGATGTTTGTTAGAGTGCGTCTGTGTGACTGTGGGAACCTTGTCAGGTGGGCGCGTACAACTTTAGTGGCAACTATTCCTTCCATAAGAATCATAGAGTACAACGCGTCGTACCTCCCCTTTTTTTTTTCTTCTTTTTCCCCCTTATTAAAAGAATTTGAAAAACAAAAAAAATGTATGTACGAGTTGTTGGTGTTTAACGTGGAGTGGGGGGGCTTCACTATCGATTTTTATAGAAAAGAAATTATGGTAATAATTTTTTTTTTTTTTTTTAATGTTTGATTCAATTCCCGGATGTTTGAATCGTCGTTTTCTTGGTCGCCCCACAAACGATTTTGATTCATCTCTTTTCTTTTTTTTTTTCGTTATTGGGATCATGTCCGGAATCGAGAAAGGAAATGCAATTTACACGCATGATCCATTCAGCTCCATTTCCTGGACTAAGACTCTCCCCCCTCACCCTCCACGATAGAGGAGGGGGAAAGAGGTTATGCATGCCGTATAACATACACACACACACACAAAGAAGAAGAGGATTTGACGCAGAGTCGCAAGCCGTTTGCTCTCTCTTTTTTGTTTTAACAACGTCTCTTTTGCACTCTCCTTCCAACAGCTGGTTCGGTCTGCAGCATCCTTATATAACACGTCACGGGAATAAATATATATATATACGAGGTATATATTGTCTTGATCAGAAGCTATCGTCCAGCCTTTGTGACGGATCAATTTCGGCATCAGCTTGATCCATCTTGTCCGCTATCCCCTATGTGTCTCTCAAGGGTCGTTTCCTCAAACTCTTTGGCCGCCTCTGCCTTTCCCACCCAATGGATCAGTGGGGAAGGTAGAAGGACGGTATGAGGGGGGGGGGCTCTAAATGGGATACACACACATATATATATGGAGCGTATATACCCCCCACTGGTATTGAATCCGTAACATACGTAATAGTCTTGATCCTTTGCCGAAAAGCCAAGCTGCACCTTCTTTTTTTCTCATCAAGTCGTGGCCGTCGCTTGATATAAACGTACGAGCGCGGAAGCGGAACGATGTCGTCGCCATTTTGGGGTCGATGTGTGTGTGTGTGTGTATGTACATGTACACTTGCGTGTTGCAAGTACAGGGACGAGAGCGGAAGCATAAACGAGAAACGGAGGGGGGGTGTACTAATGTTGGATTGAGAACGCGTTTGTTTAAAATCAAACAAAAACGGAATGCGATGATGATTGTTTTTCTTAGTTTTATTAACGCATTTCTTTTGTTTTATTTGCAGCCTGGACACGAGCCCTACTGTTTTGTCGAGTTTGCCGAACATCATTCAGCCGCTGCCGCGTTGGCCGCCATGAACAAGCGCAACTGCTTGGGGAGGGTAAGTCCTAACTCTTTTTCTCTTTCTTGTTTTGTTTTTAGGGGGGAGGTGGGGGAGGTTTACATCTGCAACGGCAAGCTATCTCGTTGGTAAAATGATGATAAGGGCCAAGATGACAAGTGTGTTTGTCGTGGCGTTTTGTTTTTGTTTTTTTTTATGATGGCCGTCGTTGTTTGTGATACTCGTGAAAACAGAGTTTTCATTAGTACCCATGTTAAGTGGACAATCATCATCATGATAATTACATGAACCGCAAGACTGTTGACAGGTCTTTTGTATCCAGCACTCTCTGCATCGCTATGCAAAATCAGTGGCGCATCGCCATCATTTTGTTCCTATTTAAAACGCGCACATTTGCATATCTCTTAGGCAAATTATATGGATGCGTTGTGCATCGTGTGTGTGTGTGTACGCTGTTAAGTGGCGTTATCTGTTTTCGGTGGCAGTTTGGCCGACATGAACCCCCCTCCAGCTCCGCATCATCTCAAATGTATTATCTCGTTCAATTAAAGGGGCCGGTCTTGTTGCGCTGTGTGACAAGCACAAATCCTTGACTAGCCGAGGACTGTTGCAAAGCTTTTCCGGCCCATGCCAACCGAGTACACATACACATGTCATTTATGCAAGGGGACGCAAAGTCAATATATATTATTCACGACGATGACAATGTAGACGTTTATTGGCCCGCCTCCCCCCGCCCCTCTCCTCCCGCTCCTCCGCAATGTTCGTTTATAGCAGACGTTGATTAGCGTTAGCGCGATGGACTGTCACTGCGGATGTTGTATTTTAGTAGTTGCCCATCCTCCCCCCCCCCCATCTGCGTCTGTTTGTTTGTTTGTTTGTTTTTTTTCAGCAGGAAAGTTAGAAGAGCTAAGGCTCTCTAATCAACTCGAAGCAGCAGAGAATGTAGGGCGAATGCTAGTCATAGTTGTACAAGTGGCATGTTGTTGTTGATGATTCCTGCGGGCTAATCTTTCTCTTCTTTTTCTTTTTAAATCGTCCTCCACTCACTTGGGCCCCCCCGTGTGTGTGTGTGTGTGTTAGGCGGACTAGTAAGAAAACTAATACGATGGTTTTTCCCGTCCCTTCTGGACTTTGTGTGCCGTGTTTTGTTTTCTTTTCTTTTGATGGCGTACGAATATCCGTCGCAATGCAACTCTGTGGAGGATGTAACAATTGTAGAGTACGTGCGGCGTGTACTTTGGTCCTGACCGTACGCTTCGCGGAATGTATGATTGAGCTCAACTCGAGCGAAAAGGCCTTCTATACTGCAAACTATATCAAGTTTTTGTTTTGTTTTGTTTTGTTTTTTTCGTTTTTGGGCTCTCAGTTATACTCAACTTTGATCAAAGCCTGAGATGGGGGGGTGGGAGCAGAGTCACGCAGGCAACTAACGACAAAAGAATGGCAAAACAAAGCAAAATATAAAAAAAACTAAACAAAAATGGGGAGGAAAAAGGCCAAATAAATCACACAATCACTGGGAGGAAGAGGTGGGGTAGGGGGAAGGGGGGGGGAGAGAGTAGATTATTGCCCAGTGGGCCGTTTCTTTGTCGGCATCCGTTTCCAGTTCATTTCCATGATTTATAGGGGGTGCAATCTTTCTTCATAATGTCGCTACTCGTTTTGTTTTTTTGTTTTTTTGTTTTCTCTGCTGTTTGTATGCGGCAAGCAAATGCGAATTCATTTCACGCCGGACCATTTGTCAACACCAATCTTTGTTGTCGTTCTTCTTTCTTCTTCTTCTTCTTCTTTTCTTTTTTTGATTGGATGCGACGAAAGAGACACACACGAAAAAAAAAACATAAACAAAAGAATTGTCCAGCCTTTAAACAGTTTGTGTCCAGTTGGCGCATGTTCGCAAAGGGGCGCCTCTTGACGGCTCTTTGTCACGCGTGATTCCAACGATAACCACTTTGCGGCCACCGGGCCCCCCTTTTTTTCTTTCCAAATTGTTCCAGTGCCACACACACACACACACACACCTGAATGATGAGAATTAAAAAAAAATAAAATAGAAAGGAAGGGAGTGGAAGAATAGATCGGGGGGGGTCGTAAACTCTCGAAAGAAGAGGGTTGGATTTTTTTTGTTTTGTTTTTTTGCGTACAACTTTATTTTTGATATTTGATTTTCTTTTATTGGGGCTGGACCCTGAAACTTTTTGTTGGTGGGGGGGAAGGACGCACACGTAACGTCGTCGTAAGAGTTTATAACCTCCTCGGCGTGTAAGCGTTGCGTGTTTTCAACCCGCTCTCTTTTTTTTTTTTTTTGCTCACTCGTCCCCCCCCCAATCCCGAACGGAACGTTGGTCAAGTTAAAGCAGAGGGGGAGTGGGATTTTTTCGTGGTCGATGCTTGATGGAGAATTTATGTCTAGCCGATTTGAAATGTGATTTCGTTTGTTTGTTTCGTTTGAAAAAAAAAAAAATCGTAGATAATCGGCTTAGCTCTTGAAATTTGCATACGTCATGCCTAGTTACTTTTTCTTTGTTTCTTTTCTATTTGTTTGATTTGATTTGATTATTTTTCGTTTTTAAATTGATGGAGGGCACGATTGAATTGTGTGTTTGGCTTGCGGGTTGTAAGACATGTCGTCTGACCCCCCCCTTTATCAAGTTTGGGGGAAAAGGATAAGAGACACATTCGTGAGTTGAGAAAAGCTTCGAGAATAATAATAATAATAAAAAAAAAAGAGAAGGGAAGGACATCGATCGTGTTTGAAAAACTTGTTACGTAAAGTTTTTTTTTTTTTCTGTGGGAACGGAATAAAGAACTAGTGTCCCCCCCCTTTTATTTTTATGGGGATTGTTGTAGGCGCCGTAACTTTTGATTATCCGGCGGCCGCAAGAAAGTAAAAAATGCCCAATAGTCAAACGGAGGGGTTTTGGGGGGGTTTGCATGGCGGTCGTTTACTTTCATTAAGATGCCAATCGCCGACGGTTTTGTGCGGTCCCCCTTCCGTGATTTTTGATTTGACTTTGGCTTCTTCTTCTTTTTATGTGCGTTGCATGTGTGTGTGTGTGTGTGGATATATATTGTGAACCGGCAACGTCTTCCGGTATATATCCGCACGGCGCGTGAAAAGGGTAAGCCGGACGGAGTTAACTGGGTAGAATTGAATTAAAACGGGCAGAGCAAAGTCGACAAGGCGAGAGAGAGTGAGGGAAGCGTCTCTTAATGAAGCGTCATACATCGTCAACTTGTTTCTTTCGTGCGCCCACATTTTCCCAATGTCAAAACGCATTTTTTTTTTTTTTTATTTAAAAAGGGACTTTCTCTTTTATTTTGGCCATGATGACATTTTGAAACATTGAATCCCTCCCCTGGAAATTGTTGTGTTGACTGTTGACGGTCTTATCTCGGCCACGCAGTCCATACCCTCTGGCCTACTTGTTTTATTTTTTATTTTAAACTCATCCGCGGGACTCGTTTCATCGTCGTCAAATCGAATTCATTGTGTCCCCTCCTTTGGGAGGGAAGGAGGAAGTAGGGAGGGTTTTTTTTTTTGAGCGGACTTGCCCAGTGACAGTTTTGTTTTATTTCTGATTTTTGTTTTGTTTTTTGTCAAAAGGCTTGCGTTCAACGACGTTTGGGATAATACAACATGTCATATGGACTGTGGGGGTGGGGGGTGCCTTTTCTCTGTCGAATCAGCATTGCAGAGAGAGAGGGTTAAGGAAATGTTGTGTGTGCCGGTCAAAATAGCATCAACCAAAACATTGATGCGTCTTGTTATTTCGGGCTTGCCGGCAGTCTCTCTGCTTCCATCATTGCCTCTCTGTAAGCGGCAGCATAGAGAATTGTAGAAGAAACAAAAGAGGATCGCATAACTTATTTCCTCCTGTTTCCCCCCTCTGCAACAAACGATCACAATACGAAATATTAAAAACAAATGCAAATAACGAAACGCTGTCGCAAACGAGAACAATTTTTTTTTTTTTTGATTTCGGGTTTCGTGTTCTATTCGTTTCTTCGGGGGGGTTAGTTGTGTCCTCTTTCGGTCATGCGAGGAATTTGTCCGTGGACAGATCGTGTTTGTTATTTGTTTGTTTTGTCCATCGGCAAAAGGAGAGTCTTGTTATGTCGGCCTTAAATGGGAGATGTCAATCTCTCTTGATAATTGCGCTTCGTTTTATTATTATGATTTTATGATAGGGTCAAGTTGCTGCCATCCAAACACAAAACGTCCCCCTTTTTTTTTTAATATATTCAAAATCATATGTCCAATTAGTTGTCTGTGCTTCCCCCCCTCCATCTCAGCCGGTGTAGGAGATCCGTCCAGGTTTTTTTATCTTTAGGGAGTAACAGAAAAAAAAAGAAAAGAAAAGAAAATGTATGTAGTATGCGTGTGTAATCTAATGAACCGGGTGGGGTAGAGTTTGAGTGAGGGACGCCCGTGAGCACAAAGAGAGAGACAGAAGCACCGGAATGGCCTTTGGGAGCGAATGCAACGCGTGTATGTACCGCGCTCGTTGTCGTATTATATAAAGTTTGATGATGGTTCTTGGGCGCCGGGGTCATTTTTGGATGATACTGAAAGTAGGTGGGGGGGGGCTGGAAAGAGAAAGAAGAAAACAGAGAGACAAGTGGAAGGCAAAAAAGAAGAAGAAAGAGCGGATGGTTTCCAGTTCCTTTTTCCGGCATGTCTCTCTTTCTCTGTGTGTACTTCTCTCAATGGTTGATTCGATTCCGGTCGAGGGTTAGACTTGTGTCTTTCTTTTTCTTCTTCTTCTTATGTCTCATATAATGATGACTGCCTCTTTTTTGGGTGGGGGGGTGCCGCGTTCCGGCTTTTCATCCTGCGCATCTTGAGCTGGATTTATATTTATCTAATTTTTTTTTTTATCCTTTGAAGAAAATGAGGATTGACCGTCGAATGTCGAGCTGTTTATTCAACCGAGACGCACATTGTGCGTATTAGCGTCCCCACTTGATTTACGTAACGACGTCGAATTCCTTGCCACAGTTGCGTTATTATTATTCTTTTTAAATCTCACATTTTTTTGAAAAATGTTGTCGTTTCGAATGGCTCTTAATGTGAAGCTTTTTATGCTAGAGATTATTTGAAAAAGGTAATCCGTTACCTACAGAAGAAACAAAGTTTCGTTTATTTTGCGTTATCCGCGTGTGTGTGTGTGTGTGTGGCACGTGATCTGCTGAATTTTCCTTTTTACTTCTTTCTTGCCTATTTACTTATTTACGTTTCGGATGGATGGATGGATAAATGTATGGATGGATGAAGTAGGTGCGTAGACGGTGCAGTCTCGGTGCTAGACAAGCATCTAACGCAATCAGTCGTCTTCTGTCTCTTTACCTACGCGTTTCACGTCGCACGTCACACGAGAATGAAATAAAGAAGGCAACAAGAAAAAAAGAAAAGGAAAAAAAAAATATGGGCGGGAGGGGTGGAGTGAGGTGCAATTGCGAGTCGCTAGTCGCGCACATTTCCGGTGGGTCCTCTCACTTTCCGCCATCTTCTTCTTATGTCTGTGTGTGTATGTGTGTGTGTGTTAAAGTTGTAAGCTACCCCGTACCACTCTGCTTGATGAGACTGGATCAAGTTAACCTTTCTCTTTTTTTTTTCCTTCTTCCGTTTCTTTTCTTTTGCTTCTCCATTCCCCTCTCCACTTGTGCGGATGTTGTTCATATGCTCCCCCCTTTTTTTTGTTTTCTATTTATTTATTTTTTCGAGATGATATTAGACCTTTGAGCTGTGTTGGTCGTTAACTACTTGACTCGAAACAGCAATAAGCACAAAGACAAAGATGATGATGTACATTTTCATTTGAAAGAAATTGTAATAAAAAAAAAAAAACGAAAAACATTGACGTGAATGTAGGCGGGTTCGTGAGGCTGCAGAAGGGGGAGGATAAAGTTTTTATTTTTTTTGCTATGGGGCGAGAGGGGGCAGGGGGAGAGAAGTAACTGTCCAAACGAGGAAAACTAGGCAAGTTGATTATCGTATCGTTTCTAAATGGCATCGAAGAGGCTTGCAACGGTTCGTCTTTGCCAGTCGGAGACGGTTAAACACGGGATTAGATTGGGCCTGTAACGTCGGGCTCGGGCTTCTAACTGTACCCCGATGGAACATTTTTTTCTTTTCTTAAGCTGCTCGGTTCATCCCGTATTGATCACACGTCCAACGAGGGGGTTCCTCTACTTTTCTTTTTTTTTGTTTTTTGACGATGGATCTTTTTTTTTTTCTTTCTTTCTTTCTTGTGTGTGCGCTCAGATGGCCGTCGCAAGTTGAGTCGACATTCCTAATTGAGTTTGAAGATGTATTCAAAGAGCATCGCATCTTTTCCATGCAATTTCTAGCGTAGCATTGCGATGCCCGTACCAGATCCGTCTTGTCATTTGAATAATGGAACTTATTCAAATTCGATAGGACATGATGTCACAAGAATCATCGGTTCAAAAAGAATATACTACATCCCCCTCCCTTGTTTTTTTGTTGTGTGTGTCTCTCCACCCTGCAGCAAAAGTTTGAACTTGCGAGTTTGTAAATAGGAAAAAAAAAAAAAAGGGAAAATGCTCAACAATTGAATCACGTAAAAGCATCGGCATCGTTCTCAATTTTTTATTTTTTCCTATTTGAAATGCGGTTTTCTTTTTTTCTTTTTCTTTTTTTTAGATATATAAAAAGATCCATCGAATGATGCGTGGCTATTTCGTTTTGACTTTAGTTGAAATCTCAGCCCCTTCCGCTTTTCGCCCGCTATTTTTGTTCTTGTTTTCGTTTGATTTCCAGCCGTGAAATCGGGTCAATGCTATCCAATAAGGTTTGTGTTTAGATTGTCAGGGTCGTATTAAATCTAGTTTATTTTTTTTTTTTCATCTCACCCCACCCACTTCTTCACGAAGAAATCGCAGTTCAATGGAGATCAAATAATTGCATTCGTCCAACGATCTGGTCTGTGTGTATGTTCTCTATGATGTCTAATTTTCTTCGTCCTTTTTCCTTTTTTATTTTCTGCTTGGGCTTCGTTAACCGACTTTTCTGGTGTCCCAATTATCGAACGAACAAGGCGAAAGAATCTGGCTCCCCTTCCCCTTTATTTTTCCCTTCATAAAAGAGAGTCGGATAATGAAGACTTGAGGCGTTGATGAGCCTCTTGATCGGTTCGCTTGTTGGTCCATTATCGATTTCGCCCTAAAAAAAACCGGGGCACGCTGTCGTATTGCCATTCAAATAGCGAACAGCTCCTGGCCCTTTCATTGAAACAAAAAAATATGTTGAACCCTGGAGGAAGAACTGGTTACAACAGTCCGTCCGTCCGTGTGTTGTTGGCCTTCTCAATTGTCTACGTGCGTGTTTTATGCGCGCGCGCGCGCGCACTTTTGTTGTGTAACGCTCGCAGGTAGATTATTATATCCTTTGTTGAAGATCGATATACTTTGTACGGTGGTAACCGTAGCTTTTAGTAGAGCGGGGGAAGGTGGGGTGAGGATGAGGACGGAGGGGAATTGTTGGTTAGAAAATTAATGGAGCGGTGGACTGCCGCATACTACTCGTTTTCATTTCTCTTTTAAAATATATTTTGGGCCTCTCGAGTTTGTTCTTGAGATGTTGGTCGATGCGGGGTCCGCTCATCAATTCGACTATTGTGTTGCGGAAATGATGGAATCCAGCCGACCGTCTCATTCCGTCTGTCTTAATCGGTAGGCGAAATGGCGGATGGCAGGAGAAGAAAGTGGAACGGGACCCGGTCGTTGAGAGCCCGCCCCAACTTCGACCGATGTACTTGTACAGTAGAAGTGGTTGTCTTTGAGCGATACATCAGAGAAAATACGGTCGGGAAAAAAAAAAGAAAAGCAAACGAAAACGATGATCGGCCAAGATGTATTTGTTGTTCTTGTTTTCATATGACACTCGTTTTGATATATTGAACGAAACAGAAACTGGCAGAGACTGTGGCCCTCGTCTCTTGTTGTTGCTGCTGCTGCTGTTGTTGTTAGTTTTGTGTTTGGCCAGAGAGAGATCCATCACTCTGAATTATTGCCAACAACCGGCGTCCCTCTGTACATCCGGGGGTAGTTGCAACGACAGCGTAACAGCCTGGCTAAGGGTAAAAAGAAAGAAGAAAAAAGAAAAAGGAAAGGCCTCAAGCTGCTTTCCAACTTTTCGTTTCTTTGTACCATTGGCGGTGATGGGGGGCACGATTGGCGGTGGGTGTTGTGTGCTAGGATGATGATAATAATAGGGTTAAGTCTGGTACACACACGCTGGCACGCACTTTGCTAGGCCAATCAATAAATTTTGCTAGTTGGTGTTGGAGGGGGGAGATGGGGGTGTTACTCGTAACGGCCTCTTGCTTGCCCCATCTTCCAGTACGCTTTGACTGGGCTGCGGGACCTGAAGGCATTGGAACAAGTCGAGACAAGTTATAGTTTGGTATAACAATTTTTTATTTTATTTTTTAAAATTAAGAAGAATCTACTAGGGAGGGAAGGGGAGAGTTTTGAAAAAGAAAAAGGAAGAAGGAAATGTTTTGGTTTTCCATGTATTCATCCATCTGTCCGTCTATTCGTCCGTGCATCCATCCGTCCGCCCATTATGTTTGATTGTGTTTGGTGGGAGAGAGAGAGAGAGAGACTTGCGCGTACTGTAGAGCTGTTGCCGGATCGATTCAATGGCTCCTTTATCTGTCTTTTATTTGTTCTGGGCTACACTACTACTGTTACTCTACAGTCTACACACACACACACACACACACACCCCTCCCTTTTTTTTTTCGTTCGTTTTTTTCTTTTTTGTTGGTGTGCGTGGCGGATGCTGTTTACTTCCCGCTATATTATTGCCATCTCATCTTTCCTCCCCTTCCATTCTCCTTTTTTTTTTCTTATTTATTTCTTTTTATTTATTTATTTGTTTATTTATTTTTTTTTATTCGGGGGGCCTCTTTTCACTTTGTAGTCCGTCGAGACTTGGCACTTGCTCGTACACAGACAAGCCAATCGACAAACAAGAGCAACAGTACAAGCGAGTGCAACGTTATAACGTGCGTTTTTTATTCCACAGAAGAAGGAGAAAAAGAGGAAAGATGAAAGGCATAACAACAACGAAAAAATGGGGAATTGTAGATGTCGTTGTTGTTGTTGAGGTGGAAAATAGGCAGAAATGTTACAACTCTTGTTGTTGGCCATGAGGAAGATGATGATGATGATGGCGTTTTCTCTCGATCTCTTTCGTTCTCTACTCGAGTTTTTTTTTTTTTTGTGTTCCCCCCGTCCGTTCGTTCATTAGCGTGATGGATTCCGTGGATGGGAAACAGCTGACGAGGCAGTGTAGACACGACCTCTTGTGTCATCGTTTTTCTTTTTTGCGCTCCTTGGTCCTTGTCCGCCCTATTCCATTTAACGGATGAGCATTTCGATGAGCACCGACACTACATCTCTCAACTTGTTTTTGTTTGATTCGATTTTTTGTGTGTGTGTGTGTGTGTGTGTGATTTGTTTAACTCGAGGGTGACAGGGGATGTATCAATTTTAAGACGAGTTGGAGGAGGGGCAAGGCAAAATCGGGATTGATGAAGCGAACGAAATAATGAAAAGAAAAGGTCCAGTTGATCACCTCCTCTTGACTTTTCGTAATTAACGAGGGTTGTTTGAAGCTCTAAATGACGTCACACTTGGCGTCCCATAACGAGATGCCTGTCTACACGAATTGAATATTTTTCTTTTCACCTTTTTGTATTTCATTTTTTTTTTCCTTTTTCCCTTTTTTTCTTATTTAAAAAGAGTTTGACAATGTCTGTCAAAGAGAAGAAAATTCCCCATTTTTTTATTTCCATCTATCCGCCACTCTTGTGTGTGTGTGTGTCGCTCTTTAACAAGCTTTCCAAACTCTGGATAACAAAGGAAGCGTGGCTAGATAAAATGCAAAAAAAAAGAAAAGAAAATGAAACGAAAGAAGAAAGAAGAAGAAGAGCCTTTGGTGCATCGTGTAAAAAGGAGAGGGTGTTAAGTTGACGCCAATCATCTTATTTCGATGCGATTCACTGACGAACGAGTGTGCCACTGTGCACCGTTGATGTTGCGATGTTTTTGCGTCAACGAGACGAGAAAACCAATAAAAGGAAAAGCGAAATGAATTGATCACGAATCGAAAAGTTTCTCTTTTTCTTCTTCTTCTTTCGGATGAGTCTCTGGTGGAGGCTGGGACTCTCTTTGAAGGAGAAAAGCCGCTTATCGCAATAATGGTTTCGTCTTATCGTGTCGTATTTTTTGTATTTTTGATTTATTTTTGTTTCGCTTTTCTTTTTCCTTTTTTTTTGCCTTTTGCTTTGAAACAGGCGAAAATGCGATTCTCTTTGGTGAAGAGAGAAACGAGAGGCGCATTTTGATGCGCTTTTGTTTCTGTTCTCTACACGACATTTGACAGATGCCTTTGTTTTTGTTTAGCGGCGGGTTTGATAATGTCTTGGTCCTATTTTTCTCGCTCTCTCCGACTGGCTTTTTATTTTTTTTTTGATTGCCCAATGATTGGGTGACATTCATTGATTCAAGTTTAGGGGGGGTTTGCTCTTGTTTTGCCTATGGGCTCGCCATTCCTTCGTTGCGTCTTCCTACCCGCTCCCGTTTTATTTCGTGTTTAAGAGATGAGGCAGCAAGTCGTCTAGTTAAGGCGAACCTAAATTATTCAAAGTGGAGATGCGCTTCGGCACTCTAACGCTGGAGGAACACACACACACACACACACACAAAAAAAAAACGTGTGTATGCTACTGTGCCTTTGCTCCCTTACCGCCGTCATTTGCATATGAAATTTGCCTTTTTCTTTTTTTTTTTTTTTTTTTTTTTTTTTTGTGTGTGTGTGTGTGTGTGTTTATTCGGCGGCTTGGAAAAGGGAGAGCTCGGGATATCGGCAATCCTGTTGAATATTCTTTGCACGCTCTGTCGGATGGATAGGCCAGGTCAATGGATCGATTTTCACACACACACACCTACCCACCCCTCCCCCATTTTATCACAAAACAAAAGCCAAATGATGAATATAATGTCGGTAGTTTTTCTCTTTTACAGTTTAAACTTTCTCCCCTTTTTTGAATTTATTTACCTTTTTTTTTTTTGGTATGCAGATTCACGGCCTTTGTCGGTATTGGGCTATTTCTCTAAAGGCATCCCCCCCCTTCTCTTTATCGTGGCGTTTCAGCTCGTGAACGATTTCAACAATGCCATTCTCTGTGCGATGGCTAACGTCCTATTTCCGTTTTTTTTTTTTTTTTCCCCCTAAACTATTAATTCTTTTATCGACGCCTCGTATGTGGTACGGTAACGGGATGGACGTTGAATTGTGCGAGAGAGAAAGTGGCAAGTTTTTTGCTCGCAAGGTGCTGCATGGCAAGAAAAGTTTTAGATTTTATTTATTTTCAAGGTGGGCTGAGGTGGGGTGGCCATGTAACACGCAGCACGCTTTTGATGAGTGGCGAGAGAAGGGGCGGAGCTCAACTAGGATATGCATGTCGACACGTTTGAGAAAAGCTTCGTTTGTTTGACGAGTTTTTTTGTTGTTTTTTTTTTTTCCGGAGAAAATGAGCCGATGGCGTGTGAAGTGTGTCATAATATTTGCCGGGATTTTTTTATTTTATTTTTGAATACCCATTCGAGTTAGTTTACTTTAAATTTTATTTATTCGTTTATTTTTCTTCTCGGGGCTTTCGGAGCTTTTGTTTGATGTGGTTTTTTTTTTTTTGTTGTTGTATGGAGACGGGGGAGGGGGGGAGAGAAGATCAATGTTTTGGGTGCTGAAAAGGAAGGAGAGATGAAGGAGGCATTAGGATGTTTGAAAAACGTTGACGTGTTTGTTAACGACCTTTGTTGAAGGGGTGGAGTCCCGCTGATGTTACACCTTAATTCAATCAATCTAAATTGAAACACGACTGTTGCTTTCTTTTTTGTTTTGTTTTAAACCCTGCCCACTCCCGCGGGACTAGCAGCTCCGGCTCCCTAACGTGCGATGGGGGTACACAACAGGGGCAGAGGGGGTTTTTGTACGTATGTCGGTCAATCAACAAATAATTTTGATTTTTTTGATTTTATTTTTTTTTTAGCTTTGATTTGTTATGCTAATATGTTCAGAGTCTGGCCGATTTCTTACAGTCTGTCACGTGATATTATCTAATGGCCCATTTTGTTGTTGCGCTATTCGCTAATGTGCTACCCAAGTAGGACGAGAACGTGGGGGGGGGTTGGTCAATCTAAACGAAAAGCATAACACAGTACACTACATCCACCATGTAGTCTGTGTGTGTGTGTGTGTGTGTGTGTGTGTGTTTAAGAAACGACACACTGAGAGATATAAAGTAGGGAGGAGGGGAGAAGAGACAAGAGAATCGAAGCGTTTGATGTAATCCGTCGTGGCCAATCTGGCGGAAAGACGGGGCGGAGAAGAAACATCCGTTGGAAATGAATACACACACAGACAGTGTGCGGAGTGGAGGCGCGTACTAGCAGCCGAATGGCTGTCGCAGATGCAAAGATTAGCGTTGAAAGGGCAGGAGGAGGAGGAGGAGGAGGAGGAAATGAGAGTGGTAGTTGTACCAGTACAGCGGGTCGGTGGGTGGGTGAACTTTGAAATGAGATTGAATTGACAGATCGGAAAAAGGCTTGATGGGTTGGCAGAAGCGAGGCAGAACCGGTTTGAATTTGCCGCATTTTGACATTTTTTTTTTTTTTTTTTTGATTTTGAAAATTATTTTAGTCTATTTGATTTCAATTTTGTTTTTCTGCGTCGTTTGTTTGCCCCGGTTTACGCAACTCGACGAAATTAGTTTGGAGAGCGAACGCCGTTTCACGCGCTATGACTCGCCCACCCATTGCGTTTATGACATGTGTTTACTGCGTAAACGGGCCAGCAAAGAGAGTTTTTTTTTTTGTTTTTTTTGTGGAGTTCATGGCCGTAATAAGGGATGGCAATTTTCCGACATTAAAGGGCCATTTAAAAAAAAAAGGGGGGGGAGGAAACTTGATCAATTATTCATGGCCGACAGGGGGCCAATGTGTTTGTCGCTATAATAGACCTAAGATCGATATACATATACGTGTCGATTGTTCTCAACGACCTGTTGATTGATTATACTCGACTAACGATCCGGAAACATGTCTGATTTTTATTTTCATCTTATTTCAATTGTGTTTTCTATTTCTTCTTTTTTGCACGCGTCGTCAACGTCGTCCGGGATATATAAAATTCCCATTTTTCGAACGCTATTCATCGCTTTTATATTTTTTTATTTTAGAAATCATCCGTTGTGTATTCAGAGAAGAAGAAGAAGAAGGAAAAAATAAATAAATATGAAAGTGTTTATTTCTTTGGTCGTTGTCGGCTCGCGTGCACGCGTTATCGTGTCACGAACGGGAGCCCCCACTCCCCCCATTTTTTATGTAACTCTACCGACGCTACCTTGAATACTTAACAGACTAGAACGCGAAAATAGGGTGGCAACGTAGTCAACGTCGAAACTATACACACATACGTACATGTATATATATATGTGTGTGTGTGTGTGTGTAGTATTTTCCATTTCATCAAGGAAGGCAGGCGGGAGGAGGAGGGGTAACGCATCACGCCCACTTGTTAGTTGCAGCTGCTGCTGCTGCCATATATTGCACATTGCCGTGTTATTCATTTTCGGCCGTGTCTCTTATGCGTTTTTAAGGTCTTGTCCCGCCGATCGATATTATACGCACACACACACACGACAAGTTGCATCAAGTTTGAAAGAAACATTTGCATGAAAGTTTACCCGTTTCTCTATAATAATAATTCAAAAAAAAAGAATGTAGATGGAAACATAATTTTTTTGTTTACTTTGTTATGCAAATGAGCAGGATATGGCCGTACAGACGGTATATCTGAGCAAAGGCTAGAAGATCGAAACTTGGCCTCGGCCGAGACAAGCGCGCTCTCTCTCTCTCTCTCTCTCTATTCAATTGAGTCTAAAGTTATGTTATGGCGAGCTCTCTGTCTGTGTGTTGGGGGGGGAGCTGATCTCTATTCATCACGGGAAACGATTCTGAATGGCATGGCTGGGCGTCGTCGACCCATCTCCGTATTTTAAGCTCTTGCCGCACTGCGTGACACAATGCACGCGCGTTTGTGTGTAAAGCGTTTGCGGCAATAGTCTCTATCCCTCGTCGCCAGCTTTTTTCCTGGAATGCACAACGTTGCCGGAGAAAGTAAAAAATCCGCAAGTTCGGGGATGTGGGGGGGTTTCTTTCGTTGATTATTAGCCCTCCCCCTACGAATTGATGAATTGGCAAGCGGTGGTTACGTTTTGATAGTGGAGCGAAATCGATATCGTTTTGCACACCGTTGACAAGTTTTGTGTAATATTTGACGTATGTCTCTTTTTTTTAAAATCTTTTGAATCGTTTTATTGTTGGATTTTTGGCGTCAGCCGTGGAGAAGAGGAGTTCACCTGGTCCCCCCCCTCCCTTCCCATTAACCCATCAATATTTTTTCCAACTGGTTGCCTAGTTCTTGCCTACGCCCCGGTCTATAATTGGCGCTCGATGTTACATATTTAATTAGGTTCTCTCATGCGCAATAGTTAATCAACTTGGATGATGCGTAGAAAAGGGTGTGTGTGTGTGTGTGCGTGCAGGAAGTGAATAACACAAAAGAAGATCCTAACTTTGGATAATATTTTTTTTTTTCCTTTTGATTTATTTAATTTTTGAAATGGAAAATATTCAATTGCTAAAGTTTTCGGAACCCCAGCCCCTGCCCGATCGATCCATTTTTATGATTTCTGATTGGCAAGAAGAGAATGAATGTGCAGCGTGCAGTTTTTTTTTTTCTTCTTTTCCTTTCTGATTCGTCGATCTTATTCATATCCGTTTGCAAGAGAATCTAAAGTTTAACTTCAACACCAAGTTTTGCATTTTTTATTATATATTTTTTTTTTTATTCTGCGGGGCGTTTTCGGTGTTCCCTTGTTGTTTGCATATTACACACATCGCGGGCGCGCGTGAGTCGAGATCTAGGGTGAGAGAGAAGAGTCGAAAGTTTGCTATGAGAACTGATTAAGAGTCTATTGCCCTTCCCCCTGGCTCTCGCTTTTCTCTACGGTTTCGATGCCGAACTGGCGTTGCCTTTTTAACGAGGCAAGTTGCGCGCAAGCCATCGAAAATTGATTTGAATTCATCCAACAGTTTGCGAAAGTGTGGGCCGAGACGTACCGTAAACTGCGCGATACGTTTAAACTCTTCAGGTTTAAATTTGCCGGGGTGTTTTTTTATTATTTTTATTTTACATTTCGATTAGCGCTTATTTATTTATGCAGAAAAAAAAGAAAACGGGGTTACGTAACGCTGACGATAATCAATTGGTGATGTCATTTCACGAGCTGCCGTTATGATTTTTTCTTTTTTAAGATTTGATTTCGTTTAGCCTCCGATGGGCGAAATTTAAGTTAACTGAACATTTAACGATTCATTAAAAATTAAAAAAGAAAACAAAGTTGAATTGTAAGTTTAAAAAAAAACAAAAAAACTTCAATTTGTTGTTGTTGTTTCGCAGTTGAGAAAGAATAAATCGGTGTATAACGAGCTCTTGCTCGTGTCCGATTTTGTTTTCTTTTCTCCCGCAGCGTGCGCTGCCGTTGTTGGATGTTGTTCTCTCGTTATCTGG
Source organism: Daphnia magna (assembly GCF_020631705.1). NCBI lineage: Eukaryota > Metazoa > Arthropoda > Branchiopoda > Diplostraca > Daphniidae > Daphnia > Daphnia magna. The sequence goes on from NC_059191.1 coordinate 1,496,005, forward strand.
CGAAAAATAAATTGGAGTAGTTAGAGAGCGCACTCACCTTTGCCTAAAGCTGGTGCCCTTCGGCACTCTCTGTCTGCTCTTGTTGCTCTCCACCTCAATCTAAAAACACAACATGTTTCGTTTTGCCCGTGATGATGATGATGATGCGCATTCAAAGTACCACCATTTTTATTTTTTTTTTTTGTTCTTTCTCCCCTCTCTGTTTTCGGGCTTGTGCGCCTGTGTTCTCTCTGTGTGTGTTTATCGATCCAACACCATCAGATATACATAAAAATGGAGACACACACACGCATGGAGTCGCTAGCTGGCGAACGCGCACATAACAAATGGCATGAAACGTTACTTAGAAAAAGAACATGAATAAAATGAGATTGGACGGATGGAAAGGCGAATAACAAACAAAACAAAAAATTAAGGACGTAGACCTCTGGGGGAGGGCAGTACGAAAATGGTTGATGGAGAACGGACCAAAAGAAAAAAACTCTGTACATTATTTGTCTCTTAATCAAAGAGTGATGATGACAGTGTCGTGTGCGATGACCGTGTCGTCCTTGTGTTGTGTCACGTCGTGACATGTCAGCCAACGAGAATGTGTTTCCCTCCCTCCGCCTCTGTGTGTGTGTGTGTGTCGTACGGACGATATACGTGAAAAGCGGATCAAGTTTCACTTGCCACTCGACTCTCCCTCTTGCGCCCTTAATATATACATATTTTTTGACATGGCATAACCCCGCCGTTGGCCTTTCGTTTTCACCCCGCTAATGAGTTGATCAATGCTGAGCTTGATACCTTGTGTAAAACTGAATTATGATGATGATTGCGATGCGTGACGACGCGTCCGTGTCGTGCAATCCCCACGTCTGTCCGCCGCAGCAGAAAGAGAAACGACTTGAAATGAAATTCATCATTGACGAATGCATTAGTGTGTGTGTGTGTGTGTGTATTGCATTTATTAGTTGGTATCGTGTTTAATTTTGAGCTATTATTTATTCAAATGTTAATTTCTTTTTTTGTTTTTTGTTTTTCTATTTTTGATGAACAGGAAATGAAAGTCAACTGGGCCACTTCACCAGGCAACGCACCTAAACAGGACACAAGCAGTAAGTCCCCACTTGACATTGACTTTTTCCTTTTGAATATTTTATCCGTTCGTTTTTTTTTGTTTTTTGTTTTTTTGGTTTTTTTTTCCGGTGATGATTTTGAAATTGCAAGGGCGGCGTTTCATGCACGCCATGTTTTCTTAAACATCTGGCCCCGTTTTGCTCCATTACTTTTTATTTCATTTTATTTTATTTTTTTCTGAGGGGTGGGGAGGTTGGCAAATTCTTGTTTTGTATTTTGCGCTCTCGGACAAATCAAGCGCCCGTTTTTTTTTTTTTTTTTGTACACAGCCTAGAGGGAGGGGGGCAACAGCTTGATGTGGCGTCGCCTGGCGTCTGTTGTATTTGTCACGGCAACTGGTTGCTCCTCTTTTATTTTCTCTTCTCCGTTTCCCTGCACATTGAGGATGTTACAATCCCCCCTTCGTTTCTTCCTTTCCCCTTTATCACGATAATAATAGCCTTTTCTATTTTTTTTTTATTTTAAACAAACAAAAAATTGCGTGTGATAAAAGAAAAAAAAGGGGGCAAAAGTAATAGCGCTCGGTGTTTGTAGCTTTCGTGTCCCGCCAAAATATTGGATTTCTCGTGATCGATGGTGATGACGACGCAATCGGAACCGCGAGGCATTTCTTTCTTTTTTTTCGAGCCGTTAAGTCGTCGTTGTCTCGTTGCGTGATTGTGTGATATATAACCCAACGGTGGCTTGAGAAAGAAACAAAAAAAAAAAAGCGGAGGAGGGAGAGAAGAAGAAGAAGAAAGGCATGGTGGGAATATAAGATCTCCTCCCTCCCCACCTAAAGTGTTCATCATCTTCTTTGTGGTTGTTACATCTCGGGTTTCTTCTTTATTCCATTTTTTTTGGGGGGGTAGGGGTGGGGGTGATCCAATAGCTCGCACGAAAAGATGGCGTGAAAAAAAACAAAAAACTTGTTGATTTGATTCGCTTATTGATTGTTGTCGTTTCGCCTCGTATTCTTTTCTTTTTTTTTGAATATTTATTTTTATTGCAATCTAAATTGATGTAATACGTAGAATTTTAGATTTAAAGCCAACGGGGTCGTAAAAAAAAGAATTGTTTGGGGTATGGGGAGGGATTTGTTTTTGTTTTGATGTCGCATATTAAGCCAAGAAGATTGAGATTGAACGAAGGAGAGAGAGAGAGAGAAAGGAAAGCGGATTGCGTATCTTAGCTTTTTGCCTTCTCCTTTGGTTTTCAAACATCTTTATTTTTTCGCTTTCATTTTCTCGAAATGCATGAGTGATTCGTGCATGGTTGCGTCTTCAATTATTGGAGGGTCGGGCTCTCGCCCAAACAAAAATAAAAAGGAAGTAACTTGCACATTATTTAAAGACTCTAGAGATTTGTAGGAATCGAGGAAAAAGAAAAGAGGAGAAGAAAAGTTCAAACGAAGAGGATGTGAGGACATGAGCTTAGAAAAAGGCAAAAAAAAAAATACGGGATCGAAAAGAAAAAAAAGAAAACAGTAAGAAAGATGGTGTAGGCTGGAAGAAGGACATGAAGTCTACAGGGAAAGAAGGTCCGGAGTGAAAAAAAAAAAAGGGAAAGGGGATAGCTTTGAAGTTAGCCTCGCAACGTAATAGTAGGTAGCTAGTAGTAGGTAATAGCAGGAAGAAGCTAAAGCCCCAAGAGAGAGAATCGAGAGACAGCACACACGTCTGAAGCATCTTTTTTTTCTTGTAATAAATGAAGTCTGAAATAAAAAAGAAAAAAAGAGCAAAGAAAGTACTGGGCGTATGTTCCAAACAAAAAATAAAATAAAGGGAGAGGGGAAGAATCGGCTAGTTTTTTTTTTGTGTTCATCCGTGCCCGAGTGCTCCACTTCAGTTGGCAAGGGCGTCGTCCGAAGCCGCCAGACAAAACTGATCCGGGGGGCCCGGTCCCAAAGGCCGTCCATCATCGGAAGGGACGGATCACACGCTCTTTTTCTTCTCGACACATACGTACACACAACTTGTTTTTTTATTTTATTATTATTCTTATTTTGTTGTTGTTGGATGGTTTCATTTGAACTTTTGTTTTGTTCCAGTTGTTTGTTTTTTTTAACTGGGGCAATTCGTTAATGATACCGAGAAAACAGGATCTTTTGTTGTTTTTTTTATCTTTTCATAAATGGGTGAAGGAATAGAGAAAAAATATGTTTGAGAAGATTGCGAAAGAATTAACTTTGATGTGTTTTTTTTCATAAATAATAATGGGCTGCCTGATTTGTATGCAGAGTTTTGAAATGATGGGGGGGTACGACGTCGGGGTGGTAGTTTGTAACGCTAGTAGTTCCCTCTTTTTCTTTTTACAACTACTAGTTTTGGTAATGAACCTGTTCATGACTGTAGGCAGTACGACATAGTCGTTTCATGTCGGCACTAAAACCGAATAAAAAGGAGGAAAAAAACAAAACAAAACTTGGTCCGTCAAAATCTACCGTGTTTTGTTTGGTTTTTTCGGTTGGTTGGTTGGTTTAGTTTGCTGGCAACACGCGCTAGCAAATGGCGGAATATCAGCTGATTGTTTGACAAGGGGCTTGTTTGCCTCCTCCGGCATTCGTTTGAATTGATATTTATTTCCTGTCCCGTTTTGTTGTTGCTGTTTCGACTTTCTGGCCTTTCTTTTATTTTTTTATCTCTGCCCGTGCAAATATTCGATTCGCATTGCACATCATTTACGTATGTACAAGTGGACGACGCGTAACATGCACTCGTAACCCACTAGCAGCAAAGCATCGCGTAGCAGAGAAGGAAACTAACGTCAACTTTAGTTGTTTTAAAAGTGAGAACTGGGACGGCCCTCAACGCTCGTTATCCTCCCCCGACAATGAAGAGCTTTCTCTCTCTCTCTTTAGATGGAGGATGTCACTTGATATCTATAACCTAGTCGATTTCTTTTTATTATTATTTTTTTTTTCGCTCGTCTGTTTTTTTTTTTGTTTCTTATCTTTTCAAAAAAACTTTTTATTTGCTGCATTTGTTGTGTTTGGGCTTCCGTGGAGAGATTGTTGATCCAACTCGGTCACGTCTGTTTAGATGGCGATAGATTGGCTCTCGACGCCATCGTTTGTCTTCATCTGTTTGGGATTTTCTATCCATTTGAAGACATTTTTTTCTTTTCTTTTCTTCTCTTGCTCGTTCACTTGGTTTTCTATTTATAAAAAAAGAGAAGAAAAGAAAAGGTTTGAAAAAAAAAATTGGGCTTTTCGGAACGTTTCAACAAGTACAAGGCGTATGCAAATCAGGTTGGATGTGACGCTGATGAATGGGCCGCACAGCCAATAGGCTAATAACTAAGATTAACTCGATGCCGTTCAACTGATTCATACTTTGCATTGGCTTTTATTTTGTGTGTGTGTGTGTGTGTGAAGAGCTTTTGCCACCAACAAACGATAGGGTAAAAAAAAGTGGGGGGAGGAAAGTGAGCGGACGGATTGATCCCGCTATATAAATCACGAGTGACGGCGGGATTTTTTTTTTTTCCTTTTTCTCTCCATTTTTTTCGTGTCGTTGAACTAAGCTAGTTAATACCCTACTTGCTTTCCCTTCTTGGCTTGTGTGCTTCCATTCGCCCTGCTCCTAGACACACCCCCATTTTTGAAGAGTCGGTCCCTCTTCTTGTTGTTCTTCTTCTTTCACGGCAACAGTTCTATTTAAACCCCACCTTGACTCGATGATGGCAGACGGTTTGGCTTTCATTTTTCGCTTTGACAGAGAGCAATGCAAAATCTCGATGAACGACTTTCACGTTCCCTCCATTTATCGAATTTTGTTTTGTTGTTTTCTATTTTTTTTTTTTTTCTATGTGTGTATGTATTGCTACGTAGGGTACGGCTGGCCGGGGGGGGGGTGGGATAGTATGGAAGAGATAAACATAAATATGAAAGGCAATCCAATTTGTTTCGCCACCGGCAAAGTTCGTGGATCTTTCTCCTCGTTGCGTTTTTTTTTTTGTTTTTTTTTGGGGGATTGAGGGGGAGGGTGGATGTCTTTGAAGTTTTTTTTTTGTTGTTGTTGTTGTTGTTGCGTTTTTCTAGACTTCCGTCCTTTTTTCTTCCGCGCGTTCTAGCCGAAAGCGAAATTGAGAGAGCTAAAGAAATACTATGTGCGTTCACTTGTATTTCATCCCGCGGGACTAGGAACAGGGTGGAAAGGGGAGGCACGGCTGGCGTCTCTAGTGGCAGACAAACCGGACCTTCACATCCGTACTCCAAAGTGAAAAAATCAAAATTAACTAAACTTTTATTATTCTTCAATTCACGACCTTGGTGTCTGTGTTATTTGCCAACTGGGAAACAACCCACTGCTCTTATTTTTATTTATTTTTTTTCCGCACCCGTTTTTCTTTTGTTTTTCTTATCCATCCTAAGAGTCAATTGTCTTAACCAGATTGCGATCCGCTGGATCGGTCCGTCAGTTTTTTGTTGTTGTTGCGGTCACCGTCGTGATGATCATCATCTCCTTCTTTTATGTTTGTTTTGTTTTTTTTTGCTAAAATAAAAATGGGGGGTGTGTGTGCACTCACCTTATTGGAGGTTGATGCAAGCCGAAGGCTCTGCCAAAGATTACCCAAGAGATTCCGCCTCCCCCCTCCCACCTTTTTTTATCTTCCCTACACCGGTGCATCTTTGAACCCGAGAAGCTTTTACCATATTTCTGATCTCTCTCTCTCTCTCTCTCTCTCTCTCCTATATCTCTGTATATAATGTCCAGTTACATCCAAAAATAGGAAATAGGGAAGGATATATATATTATGGTTTTTAAAAAAGAACCTCCCCCCCCCCCTTGGACGTGTAAAGATGACGTTTGATGATGATGCAATGGGGGCCGTGTTTTCTTCATTACTCGGAAGATGTTTGGATTAACCCGATACCCTTTGCTGGGATGCAAGTGCGTTGGGCGCAAGAGGCGGGGGGAAATAAAAAGGAAGGCATGGCCGAAATGTTGGCAATCGTCGTGTTACCCAAAAAAAACTGTGGTGGCTATCATCTGGTATCAAAGGGCAATTTGAACTTGATGATGCCCCCCGTTTGAAGGGGCGGCGGCCAAGGTAATGAACCAAAGGGCTCGTTTGTGTGTGTGTGTGTGTGCGTTCGCGTGCCGCTACATCAAATGATCGTGTCTGTGTGTGGAGAAGAAGAGGCTGATCATTTTTATGTGGCACCCCCAACACCGTAGAATTAGGACTGGCGCGCGGTCGGCATTTGCTGGCAAAGACGAGCAAAAAATAACAAAAAAAAATAAAAATTTGAATATTGCGTGATAAAGAAGCGGGGCAAATGTTTAATTACATTTTATATGGTCTGCTAGCTTTATTTTTTTTTCTGTGTTGTAAAAAAAAAAAAAAATGAATTTTTTGTTCTTTATCGTCGGCTCATTATCCAACTATGTGGATGCGTGCCGTCAGTGCTCAAAACGACTCTATTCTCTTTTTCATGTGCAGTATGGTACAATGTAGCTCATGCCCAACTCGTTTTGTGTGTTTGTATTGTTACCTGGAAGCGTTGCCTCGCATGCCGCTAGCACAAAAGTTTTTTTGTTTTATTTTTTTTTTTATTTTTGGCTCTGCTGGTTTATTTTTATTTTCAAATTTTTTTTTTTTTTTTGTTGCGGTTCATCTTATTCGCCATCTGTTGGCCGTCTATGGCGATGCAGTCGGCCACCTTTGCGTCTCTTCCGTGCGTTTTTGTTGTGTTGTATTGCAACTGCTGTACTACGAGTTTCCTACTCTTGCAAATGCCGTGTTGCCATCCCGTTGATGGCAACACACACACACAGAAAAACAGTGGGGTGAGGGGAGAGAGAGAGAAGGGGTTAGCTGGATAGGCGGAAGAAGAGTGGGAAGTAGCCGGAGTACATAGAGTCTTGGATCGATTTCTCTTTCTCTCTCTTTCTGGTTCGACAGACTGTTTCTAGTAACTTAGTGTCAGGTGACACAAGCACATACCATCCCCCCCCATCCAGTTGTCCTTCTTCCTTCCCCTCTCTTTTTGTTTTATTAAATTTTTTTTATTCATTTTGTTTTAAATATCTTATTTTACTTCCACATTTTTTGTGTTGCTGTTGGGTGTCTGTGCGTGCCAGCGATGTGCTGCGGATGAACTGCGAGAGACATCTTGTGGAAATTGGCACCCCACCACCCTCCCATAGTCGAGGGTGGGTGAGGGGTACAGAATTCCCGACGGCGTTCAAAGTTGCGCGCGCGCAATTCGAAATGCGACGTCTGTCTGTCTGTCTGTGTGTTGGGAGGGGGGGCGAGTACCACCCAGTCGACACGTTAGTAGCGCATGCGTGTATTTGTCTCGCGTTAAATTATAATAATTTTTTTTTTCGCTTTCGTCTTCCCCCCACCCTCCCCTTTGGTCTTTGCCTGCTGCTAGTCTCTGTGCTATACGGTGCGTTGGAAATAGTGGGGGCCGGACGGGTGGCAAAGAGGGTGGACATTTTTTTGCAGGAAAAAATTTAGGGTGGGTGGGGGGGAGAGAGAGAGAAGGGGGTTGGTTTGACGGTTTACTCCCGAGACGGGCCAGACGGGATCGTTCGGTCGTCCTGGCTCGTTCACCAACTGGCGTGAGCTCAACGTGTTTTTTTTTCTTATCAGCGTCGGTTATCGTTTTTTGGATTTGTTTAGTTTCGATTGCGGAAACTTCTTGTTCCATCGTGTTTCATCGCGTTCGGTTCTAATTGAAAAAACTATTGAACTTGTTTGTTATTGTTCACTCTCAATTGTTGAATCGCTAAACTGAATTGGGCAGTGAGAGGCGAGATTGAATGAAAAGAGAAAGAAGAGGACGGAACTGAGGCTATTGCGTTTGTCTGTTTGTAATCAGCCTGCTTTGTGCGTCGCTCTGTCGTCGCCCCATTATCCAATTCAGATTGTCTTTCCATTGCCGGTCGGGTTGGCCAACACACACACACGAAAAGGGAGGCGTGAGAGAGAGAAAGCGTCAACGAAATAAATCGCCATTAGCGCAAGAAGAAGAAGACAATCGCAGTGTGTGGGAGGCACGAAACAAACGCGCGCTCTTCAATTCTATTTGTTGTCGACGGTGTTTTGTTTTGTTTTTTTGCGCCCCTCTCTCAGTTGTGAACTGTTGTCGTTTGTCCCGTTCTGGAACGGAATCAGACGGGAAAACGGAGTCGTTTGACTATCTCCAGCCTCTACGGCAAAGCCCCTGGCTGTGGCTACCGACGGTGCAGGCCGGCCCCAGCGACTTGTACACGAGCCTTGCGTTGCAAACTGCCCAGTTGAATCACTCGCAGCCGGCCAAGCGACGCAAAACGTCGTGCACTTGGTCCGCGTCGACGACACCGACGGCATCGACAGCGGGAACGATAGCGACGTCGTCGTCGTCGTCGTATTCGGCGAGGACGAGTTTGGAGGCTAACGAACTGTCCGTCTGCCTGCCGGCCTCCGCTGCTGCGGCTGCAGCGGCGGCTGCCTGTCAACAGTTCACGACGGATCCCCTCGCCGCCGAAGATTTGCTCCTCAGCTGGTACTCGCTTTACCAGCCGCGTCCCAATCCGACGTCAGCGGCGGCAGCGGCCCACCACCAGGCGGCCACGGCGGCCGCAGCCGCTGCGGCAGCCGCCGCTTCCGCGCCCGCCGGCTCCATGTTGGCCGCCATGTCGACGCTGATGATGCCCGCCGCGGCCATGACGCTCGCCGGCCATCACAATCTCCACCATCATCATCCGGCCGCTGCGGCCGCTCTGGCCGGCGCTCTGCAGCACCAGCACCAGCACCAACCGCATCACCATCATCCGCATCATCACCACCATCACCACCATCATCAGCAACAACAACAACAACATCAACAGCAGCAGCAACAGCAACAACAGCAGCAACAACAACAACACCAGGCGCATCAGCAGCACCAGCCCAAACCGGCCGATCTGTTGAGCATTGCCGCCGCGGCCGCGGCCGGAACTCACTCGGCCGGGGCTTCGCTGCCCGTCGCTCATTTGGCTCTGAAATCGGCCAGCGTCAACGGCCACGGCGGAAGCGGCAGCAGCAACAGCAGCGCTAGTAGCGCAGGTGGAAGCGCCGCTAGCGGCGGGGCAGCCAACGGCCATTGTCAGAACAGCAACGGTAAAGGCCATCCGTGGCTTACTCGTCCAAACTCTTTTGTCTGCAACCTTTGAAATCAAACTAAAAATGATTGCAAAAACGTGAGGGTTGCCATGTTCCAGCATGAAAGTCTGAGCTTTTGGGGAAGTGGGGCGGTTTGATCAAAAGCAGGTCCAGCTTCTCTCTCTCCCTCTCGTCAGTTTGGGCGCCTCGGGCCGGATGTTGTCAGACAGGAATGAGGTATACGAAGCAGAAGCTTTTGAAAAAAACTGAAACATGTTTGAATCGTGAAGAGCAAATCATAATTAGGCCCTGAGGTTGTTGTTGTTCCTGCTATTTTAAGTTTTTTTCTTTTTTATTATTTTTGATCTCCGCGTTCGTACGAGATCGGAGTGTAACAAGGCAAAATGTGGATGGGAAGTTACCATTGAAAATATAGAAAGGAAAAAAAAAAAAAATCCTTGTCGAGGAGGTTGGGTTGGGTTGGGTTGGGTCTATTTGTGTGTATGTGTTTAATGGCTACGAGTGATGGAGCGGCTCGTAAGAACGCCAGTCTCGCTTTTTTTCTTTTTGTGTGTGTGTGTGTCTGTGTGTGTGTGTGTGTGGGATATCTAGCCTTTGGTGTACCGAAAAGTGGAAGGGTATAGCAACGGTAGTGCCGAGTAACGGAGGGTGTAGTAGCGGGGAGTAAGCGTGAAGGAGGCGCGCGCGCGATTCGCTCGTTATCGCGGAAGCGGCCAACGGAGAGAACGAGAGCGAAAGAAAAGAAAACGATATAAAAAAAGAAAAGTGGAAAGAAGAAGTTGGAAGGGGAGGGTGAAAGAGGAGCGAACAGTGACTGATGAGGGACTGAAGCAAAAGACGTTCTCGAGCCGTTGAGGGCCACATCAAGAACCCATTTCCTCTTTTTCTTTTGCGCTTTGCTACTTTTTTCTTTTGCAGACACACACAGCAACGTCCGATCCTCTTTCCCCCTTTTTTTTCTTTTTTTCTTGGTGTGTGTGTGTGTGTATTCTTCCGACTCTCATTCCAGTAGGTCACTAGATCCGGCGGCCGCAACGGCCCCAGATTGCGTCCACCCCAACATATTTCGAATGAAGAAAAAAATAATAATAATAATAATAATAATAATAATAGAAAGAAATAAAAAATAAAACTCCCCCCCCCCCTTCCCTACACCCTCCGTGGAGGGGGAGGGAATGATTTTGACACACACACACACAGAGAGTCGTACGCCATTTCTCTGTTTTGCGTCTTTGCCTATCGGGAGACATTAGCGACGACGTGCCTTCCATGTGTGTGTGTGTGTGTGTGTGTTGCAGACTTTTGGATATGTTGTGTGTATTATTGGATCGCTCTTTTCTTTTTATTTTTTATAAAAGAGAGGAAAGATTGTGTAACGGGATTGAAAGGACTTTGTCCTCTTTATTTTCTCCATCCGTTTGATTGTCGTATTTTTCTTAACTGTGCCGTCAAACGGGCTGGATTCAGTAGCCAATGGGGAGGGGGGGGGGGAGGCTTGCGGTCGGGCGTGAAAGCCATATCCCACAAATATAAATTGGAGTTAGCAAAAATAGGGAAAAAAACAAAATAAGGTTGTGTGTTATTCTCTGCTACGGGGATTATCCGGAAGGACACAAACAAAATAAAAGGACTGGGAAGTTTAAGAAGAAGGGGGGCAAACCGAAAGTTGAGTCACGCCAATCGTCGATTTCTTATTTATTTTTATTTTTTTCTTATTTCCCCTCGTCGTGTGTGTTTTGTGTTCGTGGCTGTTGTTGATGATGATGCCAACGTAAACCGGAGCTCCGTTTCTTTGTTTTCACCTTTTTTTTTTTGTTCGTAATTTTCTCTTAAAACAAACGAAAACTACGGGGATGTATAAAATATCTCGCTATTTTGTGCGTGTCTTTCTACTTGATTTGTCGACGAAAATCGATTGTTGCAAAGGCGACACCACCCCTAGTGTCTAGTGTCAATCGCCTTTTGCCCAATCGATTCGACTTCTGATTGCCGATTTGCGTACGACAACACTCTCGTATTGATGTCGCCTATTTGTTTATTCCTCCGATTTCAAACAAAACAAGATACGTTTATCATTTTTTGGGGGGTTTTTTTGATATCGTGATCGTTTTCTCGTGTTGCCTATTTGCACGTAGAGGCCACAAGAAAATTCGTTTGCTTTTTGTATGTTGATGTGTTGGCTGTGTCGGTACAGCTGTTTCTATAGAAAGAGGCATACAAGCCCGTCAGAGATCGTTGTCGATAAATGAAACACACGCACACACAAAAAGAGAGAGATGGATGGATGGATGGAGATGATAGAAAGAAAAAAAGAAATGCATTTTTAGAACAGCCAAAAGGATAAGATAATAAAAGATACACACACAAATGGAAGACAGCCCTACATACCACATCTCTCGCATTTTGATGGATAGCCGTGTTCGATGCGTCGATCTTTCTTTTTTTTTCCTTTTCTCTCCATCACTTTTCGCCATTGTGTGTGTGTTGGTTCGTAATCAAAGAATCGGCCGACCGAAAAAAAAGAAATGGAGTGACCCCGGCCAAAACAATTCAATTGATTCGATATTTAAAAAAATATAAATGTGTCTGCTTGAACGAATCGCTGTCCTCTATCCAACTGCGTTTCATCCATCTCTTGTTGTGTGTGTGTGTGTGTTGAGATCCTTCAATCCTCTGTGTCTGTTTTACGCAGTCAGTACTCGGCATAACTCACCGCCCGTGGTATTTGAAAGACGAACGTGGCTGTTATTGTTTTTTTTCGGCATTTGTTGTTCTCTGTCGCAAGAGAAATGGAAGGCCAAGGTAATAGACGAAAAATGTGCGCCATACAAAGGACGAATTTGGGGTTTTCAAAATTGAAAATAAGGGGGGAGGGGGGAATATTTAAAGGGATGAAAACAAAAACAAATAAAATCCTTCTAAAAACAAGATGGCGGCCGCAATCTCTTTAGAAGATTCTTTTGTGAGGTGTAGGAACTTCACCTTGTCGTTCGTGATGGAGTGTCGTCGACCTAGCCCCTCTTGCCCGTCTATCCCTCCCCCTTTTATAGGATTTTTGCCCCGACTTTGCCTGCAGTTGAGGTGGTTCTTATTTGAACTCTAGGATCTCTCCTGTATTTTTTTTTTTTTTTCAATAACACGTCATCTCATCAAAAGCATTTTTCTGTTATTCCCTAGCTTTTGTTCCATTTTTTTTTCTCCTTTTTCTCCCTTCTCGTGTTTCATTTTCTTTCTTCTTTTTTAAAAGTGTTTGAAAACAGCAACAACAAAAAAATGTTCTTCTCGATGTACAGTGCAACATATTTATTAGAGCTAGACATCTATAGACGAATATATACCCCAACAGTATACAATTCTATCCATTGCAGCTTGATTGCGTCGGCTCGGTGTCCGCTCCTTGATTGGATTACGTGTTTCTCGTTCTCTCTGTTTCTCACTAAGAGAGCAGCGGACACACACACACTGAGAGAGTTTGGTCATTTGGTCGAGCTCCGAAACGATGGGCACAGACTATGGGGCCAGCAGCTAAAAGAGAGTTTGGGGAATACGCAAGACTTTGGGGTGGGGCACAGGGTTGAAAAGGGGAGTTGAGAGAGAGAGAGAGAGAGAGAGAGAGCAAAAGAGGATTTGCTATCGATCGAGTAGCCTAACATGCATGCACATGGTAGATGTCGAGTTGTTTTCCCTACAACATTTCAGTAGCGCAGTATTAGAATACTAACATACACACGCGTCTATTTGTATACGGCCGGAGGAAGGGAAAGGGAGGAGAATGAAGGGGGGGGGGGGCGCGAGAGATGGTTAGCAAGAGAGTCGTGTGGGACGTCATTTATGGGCTGGCGGTTTGTTATTATCTGGCGGCTTTTTGTGTGTGTGGATGGATTGTGTGACTGATGGTGACTTTTCGTTAGTCGTGATCATGGATTATACAATTATATTTAGGCTGCGTTGCCAAGTAAAAAAAATCAAATAATTTTGTTTTAATTAAAATAGAAAAAAAGGGAAAAAAGGAAGGGAAGGGACGAAAGAAATTGGGAACCAGGAATTATTGAGGCCTTCTCTTATCTCCCTTCTCCTTAACAAGATTCCGACGGCTTTGACACGAAAACTACGTAGACTCGATGCACTTGGGTATAGGGATAGTGGAGTAGGTGGGGTTGGGGGGGGTTGGGAAGAATATGCGAAAGGGAAGGTATCTTGTCTTTGTCGTGACGTTCGTGATTTCTTTTGAAGACTTTGGGCGTTCAGAAGAGCTCCATGATTGGCTCCCTGATTCTATTGAACGATCATCGTTCACTCTTTTCTTTTTTCCTTTTTTGTACTAGGGCGTGATCTTTGTCGTGTTGCGAACAAAAAAACAAAATTATTGAATTTTTTTTTTTAAGGGGGGAGGTGTAGGTGTAGGGGATTTTTTTTTTTTTTTTTTTTTTCCTTCGTCAATTGCGTTTTCCAAAGTCGTTTTTACATCCGTTTCGATCCATTTTCAGGCTCGGTCGACGTTATCAAGTGCCCGTGGCCTAGTGTGTTTGTGTGCGGTCAAGTTGAAAAAGAGTTAGTCCTCTGTTTTAACTTCCCTTTTTTTTTTTTCCTTTTTTTTTTTTCGGGACGGGTGTCATTCCGACATGTGACTGACCGACCGACTGTGAAAGATAGAAGAGCATTTTTTTTTTCTCCTCTTTTATTTACGCCTTTTTTTTTTTTTTGCCTTCCATCGTCCGGAAGGAGAACGAAAGAAACGGAAGAGAACTCTGCACCCCTTCAAAAAAAAAACCATCTTGGCTCTTTTTTTACTCTCGTTTTCTTTCTTTTCTTCATCTGTCTTCTCTCTCTCTCTTCAGATATACGTTTCATTTTTTTCTTCTTCTTCTTCTTCCGTCTTTAGCTTCAGCGTTGCCAATGTATCGCCTCTCCCCCCTCTATTTTTTTGTTTCTTTTTATCCGAAAGAAAGAAAAAGAGAGAAATGCCGGCCGATCGTTCTTTGCTCTCTCGTCTATCTCGGATGTGCAGTAGGCGTCGTAACGTTAGGCCTTTTTGGCCGCAAGCCGCACAAGCGGGAAAAAGAAAAAGATTTCCTCCGCTTTTTCTTTTTATTTTTCCCATTTCACATGAAGCGAAATGCACATTTTCATAGACAGATGCACACATACCGGTTCTTGTACATGGAAGATGTGCTCAGTGCATGTGGCATGTGTGTGTACATGTGTAAACTCTTTGCATAAAAGGACAGAAATAAAAAAAAAAACTGGAGTGGAGGAAACACAAATACGAAAATGTAACCCCCCCAAAAAAAGAAGAAGGTGAATGGTGGATAGAAAAGAGCCTTTTTTTTGTGTGTGTCTGTTTCCGGTGTGGCTTTTTGTGTGTGTGTGTTTGCATCGACGGACAAGTCGACTCAGACGCACGCAAATCCTTTAGTCAAAGGCTTCTCTCTCTCTCTCTTATTTTTTTTATTTCCATCTTGTTGGTCTTGTTGCTTTTACTTTAGTTGCAATCGCCTTTTCTTTGAAAAAAGAAGAAGAAGAAATAAAAGCCCATCCGGCTGTACAGAACGGAGTGGCATGGGCATTTTTTTTTTTTTAAATAAATATATTATTGATATAATATCGTGGATGACGACGAAGAAGTAAGAGAAATGATGAGATGGCCATTGTGATGTTTTTTTTTTGTCTGTTCCACTGGTGTAGTGCGGTGTGTTGTAATCCGCTGCGCCTGGCAGGGCGGAGTAGTTGGAAGGTTGGCCCGTCTTTTCCTGACGGCCGAAGATGAAGGCACGCTCGCCGTTAACAAGGATTTGACAAGCCCCAAAGAGAAGCTTCTTCTTCTTCTTTTTAAATAGATCTGTGTTTAGATGTTTCGACTCTCTTTGAATGGTTGTTGGCGTTTTTCTTATTTTCTCTTTAAGGAAAGAGGGGAGGTGGTCGCTGTTCAGGAATGGGTGGGGGAGGAAGGAGGGATTTAAATGTTGCGGTTTCGTTTCCCATCCGTCCCGTACGCAATGCAAGTTGGAAGAGACGGGCCAAGTGAGTGGAATAATAAAAGAAAAACAAAATGGGAAGAGCGGGTTGGCCTGGCACCAGCTGCTCCTGCTCTTGTCGTTTTTACTTTCATTTCGTACTTTTCTTTCTTTCTCTTTCTCGGCTCCCTGTTTCCCTCGTCTGTTTATGTCTCGTAGTGAAACGACATCTGCCGACTGGTCATACTGTGTCCGATTTTGAATGAAAAAAACAAAAACAAAAGAAAGAACAGGCGATTTTGTGTTGGATGAAATGTCTGCCCTGTTCATTTAAAACACGCGGCCTATCATGCGGAGAGTAGGGGAGAGCCCGTGAAAGAAGAGTAGTAGTTGCACCGCCATTTTGAGTTGCACGTCAAACGCGTCTCTTTTCAATTTTGAAAGGTACAAGAAGAGAAACTGCACTTTTTTTTCTTTGTTGTTGTTGTTGTTGTGTGTATTAGAAACTTTGAAATGTCGGGTTGAAGAGATGAAAGTAACGCGTGAAAGCGTTTGAATAGAATCGGCCCGTCCGCTCGTGTCTAAACGAAAGAGAAGGCCGGCCTGTCGCGGCCCGTTACTGTTATTGACTTGTGTGTCTGCCATCGGGCCCAGTCTGTGCAGACGCGTGTGTCTTGTGTGTGTGTGTGTTGCTGCTCGAATTCAATTTCGTTTCGGAGAGGAACGAAATGACATTGACGGGCCACCCTTTTCCATCCGTCCAACAGCCTGGGTCTTCCCCCGACTCTATCCCTTCTTTTTTCCCTCGCTATTGGGTTGTTGCCGCTGCTGCTGTTGTTGTCGTCGTAAGATTCGCCGGAGCGTGTCCATCGTACCGAAAATAACTCCGACGACACACCCAACAGAAAAGTTGACAGCGGGCGTTCTATTTGGATGTGTGTGCAGAAGTGAGGGGGGGGGGGTTGCAAATGGAATGCGGGTCTTTTCTTTTTCTCTCTTTTGTTGTTGTTGTGAATCATTGCCACAGTTGATTGAATAAGACGATCAAGAGAAAAACAAAAAAAAAAACAAAGTGGTTACATGAAAAAGAGATAATTTTCTTATTTTTGCGCGTTTGCATCTTTTGCCCCTTCGTCTTGGCCTCTTTTCTCGCTGTTGATTGCATTGATTTTCATCAAGAACAATGGGCGGTGTTTGTTGTTGCTCTTGCAACCACAGCCTCCGTGTCTTTTTTTCGTTCTGGGGGACTGGGGCCTTTCATTTTGTTAAGTTGGGCTGAACTTTCTTTTTCTTTGTCATCTTTTATTTTTTGTGGGGTGAGGGGAAGGATTTGCTCGCATTTTTTAAATAAAAAAAAAGAGGGGGGGGGGGAGATTGAGCCAGCAGCACATGACACAGGCAATAGGGAAAGTAAGGAGGGACGTCTTTGAGCAGATCAAGTTTAAAGATATGGCAAGCCAAAAAAGCACAAAGAGGGTAGAGCGTAAGAGGATTGACGGATTTTTTGGTTATTTTATTAAGTCCTTCTTCTTTATTTTTTATTCAACAACTAGGGGGGGGGGGGCAGAATGTAGGGGGGAGTGGTGGTGTGTCCAATGCTCTTTTGCTTTGCCACCCTAGTGTCTGTCGCTAAGATGATAGCCATCAGTTGATCAATGCTCGTTCGAAGCCAGCCCGCTTGTGTGCGCGTCTGTCTTGTTGTATGTATTTATATCTGCGGGGAGAAGGAGAATGCAGACAACGATACCGTGAGATGAAGCCCTTTCTTCTTCTTCTTCTTCTTCTTCTACTTCTTTTCCCTCTTTACTTGGCCTTACTTTATCACGACGCCATCTTCTTGTTCGTTCTTACCCAGCAGCGAGAGAAAGGCCGGAAGCAATAGGAGATGTGGCATGTCTTTGAGAGAAGACTTGTTTGTTAGTGCCATTCCTTTTGATTTGATCATCATTCCGGATCTGTTTTTATTTTTTTTTTCCTCTTTCTTGCCTTAGCCTCTTCTTTTCACCATCCATCTATCCGTCCATCCATCGCTTCTTCCTCTCCTCGCAGTGCGGCAGGCTGGCCGGCTGTTACTGTCACTAGCTACTGATAATCCATCTTGCAGCGTTTTTCAGGACAGCCTATATATACTAGTTTGCAACGATGGCTCTCTCTTTCTCTCTGCCCCCCTTTTTTTTTCTTTATATATTCAGAAAAAAAAAAGGGAAAGCCTAGCGTCGAAAAGGAGATGACACCGTTGTAAAGGTCTGCGGTCGCATCCGCAGCATGATTGTAAAAGAGGCGGAACGATGGGGGGGGCGGAGCAATACATCCATCATAGTCGATGGGCACGTCAGATGTACATATATATTTTTAGCTATCCTTATTTGATTAGGAATAGTTCATACTATTTATTAATGTGTTGAAATAGGACGTTAAAAGAGTATTGAACGAGATTGAACTTGAAAATCGTGTCGGTCCTTAAATTTTTTTTTTAAATAATTTTTGCGGGGAAGGGGGGAGCTCATTCATCGATCGTGTTGAGCATTCGATTTCTCTACTCTTTGATCGTTGCGTGACTATTTGATGCGGTCACTTGAGCTTTCCCATTTTTCATATCGACCGAGAAAAAGAGGCACGCGTCCGTGTTTTGCAAATAAGGTCGATGACGTGCAGTTTGTGGTTTCTTAATCGATGGACCAGGCCAACATTGTCCGTCGTTTTTTCAACGCTCAATTTGTGTTATATGACGGGAGGGGAAAGTGAAGGTGATGATGTCCATATTCCCCCCCGTTCCTCTTTTGTTTTGTTTTTTTATTATTTTATTGGATCTTTTTCGTTATTGGTTGTTTAAAGAGGATAGACGGATGTCCTGTTCTAAAGAGGGGGATTCCTTTCGAACGGATGGATCTCCCTTCGTGATGGGGTTTTCGATTCGATTTCCAACTTCCTCGTTTGATTTGGCGGACGTATCGTTCACCCCGACAAACGAGCAATTAAAATCTCGATAATGTCGAGAGAGTGCGTTTAATTTAAATGAGGTTTTTTTCTATTTGATGGCGAAACACTTTACTTTTATTTTTCGCTTTGCCTTCTGCGCTTTCTTCCACTGCGTTTGACGGGTTGTAGATAGAAAAGTTGTTTGGGCTTTCTGTTCGCGATTAGCGTGAACCCCCAAGTAGCTTTTTCGTGACTTTGCTCTTGTGTCCCGCGGCCAATCTCTCGTCAACTGATGGAAACAAAATGGGTCCGTTTGTTTTTCTTTTTCTTTTCTTTTCTTTCTTTATTTATTTATTTTTAATATCAAACTTAGAGGGCTTAATTGGGCTTCTTTCGATCTTTGCTCTCGAGGTCTTACGATGCCCATTTTTCGCTCGTTGAACTTGGTCGCGTTCCCAAAGTCGACGCAAAAACAAGAAGAAAATATTAAAAAAAAAAAAAGTCTGGGTGTGTGTGTGTGTGTGTGTGTAAATATGGAATCGAGCCGAGTAGGCCTATGTGTCTTTTACACGCACGACTCGGTCCAATCCGTGTTTTGCAGCTTCGGCTGTGTGATGACGTCTTTTTCTTTCTTCTGCCTTTTATCATTCCCATCCCCCCTCTTTTTGTGTGTGTGTGTGTGTACGTCGTCTCTCTTTCTCTCTTTCTTGTTGTTGTTATTATCAAAAGCATGAGGCCTCCATCCGAACGCGGATTTGATGGATGTCGAGAAGACTCGGCATCCCTCCGTCTCTTGGTCCTCTCTTTCTTTCTTTCTTTCTTTCTTTCTTTTATTTATTTATTTATTTTTTTTTTTTTTTGGGCAGGGGGGGTTGTAGTGATGTATTTATGGCATCCCATTATCATATGCAGTTTATATATATGTATGTCATATATCTGTATTATAAGTGTGTGTACATAATTTGGGACGCACAGTGATGGAGAGAGCTTGAAACTGAGGGGCAGGGGGACGATGCGCAAAAAGTCTGAAATATATTTATGGGGCTCACTGCCGGAAGAGAGCGAAGACTTGCTAAAAAGAGGAAAATGGGTCTACAAAAAAAAAAAGAAAAAAAGTTTGGGCGTTTCCCATCAACTCCCCCCCCATCCGGGTTTCGAACGAGCGGCCATTGCTTTCCCATTTTCTTTTGTTATTTCACGTTTCCTCTTGTACGTAATTAGGAGAAACCAGCTATTGATGGCTCCCAATCGAAACATTTCATGCCACACCTGACTTTGACCATAACTCCTTCCCTCCACCTCTTTGCTTGGCCCGCCACCCTCTGTCTGCTCTTGTCCGTACATCCATCGGCCCTTGACCTATCGCAATGGCTCCCTCGATACATCGACTCGCGACACCCCTAGCCCATCGATCCTCTGCTTCCTTGTTTTGATGACCTAACCATTTTTTTTTTCTTTTCCTTCTTTTACGGACGCCAGTTTCCATCTTTGCTCGTTTTTTGGGGGGTATTCTTTGTTTAGCCAGGAAAAAGAACAAGAGCCTAACTTAAAAGGTGAAGGCCCGTGTTTGATGTCATTTTGGGAGCAAGGGGGGGGGGAGGGGTTCACACCTTAGATGTTGTGCGTTATTTTCTTTTGCATCAAGTTGTGATTGCAAGTGTATTGATTGAAATGTTCCTATTTGTTTGTTTGTTTCTCAAATTGCAGAACATTTCCACATTTTCGTGGGCGACCTGAGCCCGGAAATCGAGACGCACACGCTACGCGACGCCTTCGCCGCTTTCGGAGAGATCTCGTAAGTTAAAAAAAAAAAAATTAGTTTTTTTTTTTTTTTTATTTCCCCGGTGTCAATCTGTCGTGTTTTCGTTTCCTGTCAACAATCACACACACACGAGAGGATATCATATAGTCAAATCAGTGGGACGCGGTTGCGTCTTTGCCCTTTATACACTAAAAATAGCCCCCCACACGAATGAAACGTTCAAAACGGGACGATATGAAAAACAAAAAAAAAAAATTCAAAATCTTTGTATAGAAAATGGCGAATAAGCGATTTTCGTTTGTTATCGATTGCCACGAATGTCCGCTACCTCCTTCGTTCAATTGAATTGAACTTCGAGGCAACTGGAAAACGACGATGGTGACATTTTCTTTGCACGTTTTTCAGTGGACAAATTGAATTTCCCTATTGCGCATATCAGCAGGGCATCTCCTTCTTTTTGTCGTATTTGATGTCTGTGTGTGTGTGTGTGTGGACAAGCGGCGAGGTGGATGAAGAGATAGGGAAAGTCGTCCCGACGCGCGTTTTCAAAGTTGGCTGAAATTCTATTTTGGATGTCGTGTGTTGGACCCCGCCTACGTCTCCTGTCTCTCTCTCTTTCTCTCTCTGTGTGTGTGTGTGTTTATGTACGTAAGATGAGGCAGAAGAGTTTGATGGTGTGCGATGCACTACTTTTCACGACGGATGGATGAGGTAAGAGTAACGTTGTGGCTACATAACGAAGCTTTGCAGAGTGGGAAGTTGTCGGTTTCCTCCATTTTTTTGATTCAGTTAAGTCAACTTGAGCCACCAATTCACCATGTCCGTCTATGAAATCAAGACACAACTTGTGACCAAATCGAATTTCATTCGCCGTCGTCCCAATTTGCCTTTTTTTTTATTTCTTACCTCGAAGGCCATTTGGTTGGTAAGCTGTCGAACGCAAAGAAACTAGTCCAATCAAATTGTACGAGACTTTCTATCGCATTATCTGGAGCAAACGTAGCCCACCTCCCCCCATCCATCTATCCATCATCTTCTCTCTCTCTCTCTACTTATTTTTTTATCTGTTCTTAATATTTATTACGTGTCGCCGGCTATAAATTTATGTATTTAGATGTATACACATTATTTTTTTTTTTGTGTATGGCTGGCCTGGCCTTGTCACGTGACGATGGTGGGGGTCTGCTAACTGTGAACCGATGCTACCCAACTGCTGCCTCTTTTTTCCCCTACATGACGCAGCTCCGTCTGCGTGAAATGACGGACCATGTCCTCCTACTCGTCCCACTCTTTTAATAATAATTTTAAAAAATATTTATTTATATAACTGTTTGGTATTCGACTCGTCGGTCGTCTGCGTGAGCGTTTTTACCTATCCGTCCTTATTTTTATTTATTTTTTTTTCGTTTCACGTTTCTTGCAACTTCCGCACTCCCGATGCTCAACTCTCCTTTTTCTTTTTTATTACTATTATTTTTTATCATTGGGGAATCCAGACACATTCACTCATTTATCACCATTTTCTTCGACCCACAGGAGAGGTTGGGCTGGGCAGGAGGCGTGGGGGGAGGCTTGTATTATTTGATGTACGTTGTGTGTCTGCCATTTTCTTGGCTTAGCGTTTTCTCACTGGCGGCCGTGAGAGCGTCTCTTTACGTCTTGATCCCATTTTATTTGATTTGATTTTTCTTTTTCTTTTTTCTGATTCCTCTTCCGTTCAGTCCGAGGCCTTTTGCCTTGGCCGTTATTTATGTGTCTGTTTGATTTATGTGCGTGTGTGTGTGTGTGGGTTTGCGGACTGGCGTCGGTCACGGCCTTAGCGAGAGAAAAACGAACAATGCGACGCCCTTGACGACCATTTTGCCCGGCGCAAAGGCCAAGAAGGAGACGGACGGAAAGCCAAACTCTCCTTCCCAAATACAGATAAAACACACGCGCTAATAATTCAAACGAAACAAAACCAAATGCGATAAGACGGATGGATTCAACATTTTTTTTTTTTTTTCTTTTCATGTTTTTTTTTGGGGGGGGGACGGAGAGTTGCCGCCATTGATTCCCTGCCTGTGGGAGACCAAGGGAGAAGATCAAAGAGATAGTTGTATTCCTTCTTTTCTTCCTTTTTTTTTCTCTTTTTTTGAATAAAAAAAAATTATAATAATAATAAATTATTAATAAAAATAGGGAAGACGTTCCTAGCGAGCGACGAGTCGGATATTTACAAAGAGAGTCAAACCGAAGTGTGTGGCAGTCTCTCTTTTTCACCCCGCGTTGGGTATTTCTAATATGCCGGCAATCGCGACTCGAAATGTCCGCACGCGCGCCCCCCTTCTCAGAGTCTGGAAGGCGCCCCTTTTTTGTTTTTTTCTCTACTCATTTCCTGCTTCTCTTTTCACTTGTCTCGTTTTATATCAAACAGAGGCTGCCCCTGTTGGCGTTTTCTCATTAAAAGGCCATTCTTGATGATGATGGCATTTGCATTTCGTCTCCTTGTGTGTTATTTGGTTTGAATGCTCTCTAGAAAAAGGGGTTTCTCCTTCCTTCATATATCTTTATATATTTTTATTTAAACTCCTCTTCCTTGTCATGCAAATTCTTTATTTCGAAGAAAACTGGGCGCCGGTTTCTCCCTTTATTTTTTTTTACATTGAACCACCAGTGAAAATTTTAGAAATTCTCTGATCTGTTCTTGAAAAATTCTTGAAATTTCCATCATATTTATTTTATTTATTTTTTAAAAGATCAAACGTTATGGTCACGGTTTTGGACCGACCAGCTGTTCTTCTTGTTTCTCCACCCCACTGAGCAAAAGGGGTGTGTGTGTGTGTATGTCAAGGGCTATAATCGCCAGGCCATGGTCGTAGTAGTATTGTAGACGCCATGACTGGTGCCCAGTTGTTCTACCACATATGGACCACCACGCAGACGTTTGTCTAGCCAAACTGAAGCCGATTATTCGCCCCCCCCTTTACATTTGCAGAGCGGGCCAGTGCTTTTGGCCTTCTGCCCCCGTCTTTTTATTTCTCATATTGATTTAATAACGTTAATCACGCGAGCCGCCAGTTGGCTGTTCGCTAGTCTCTCGCTCTGTCTCTCTCTCTCTTTTGCTAGCCGTGTCATGAATAATTCCTTCTTGGAATCAATCTCCGCAATCCTAGCGGACTCTCCCCCTTCCTCTTTTCCTATTGCTATTCAAAAGGGGGGGAGGCAGGGTAACATTCCTTCATTTTTTATTTTTTTCATAGTCTCTTTTTGCTGGCAGGTTGTGCGTGTAATGTTCATACAGCCACATCCCGAACGACGCCCCCTTTTTTTTTTAATATCCCACCCTCCACTTTCTTTTGTTTTGGGGCCACAGGATTCCTCTCGTCTTTTTTTTCTTTCCTCGCAGAAAAAGGAATGGAAGGGGGGGAAAGGGGCAAATGAGTGAAAAAGAAATGGATCTTTATTATTTTGGTGCTCACGTTCTCAGTGGCGCGCCCCACCTCGCCACCGATAAGTCAATATCACGGGGAAACTATTCACGCTAGAAAATTGCTAGGGAACAACTAAGAATTAAAAGAAGGGAAGAATAAGAATACCCTACCCAAAAAAAAAAAAAAATACAAAAAATGGAAAGTAGGAAACAAGTAAAGGCAGAAGAACTGACAAGAGACTGGTGAGGCAGTAGACGTTAGCGAGAAAGTTAGTCCGATGGGAGCGTCACGTTTCTGATTGCGACTCTCGCTTGCCATTGCGTCATAACGATTATTCCGTCTCTTCTTATTCTCTTCTACCCCTTTTTACTTATTTATTTTCTTCTTCTTCTTCTTCTTCTTCTTCTTCTTCTTCTTCTTGTATTCCTCAAAGAGGGAGAAGAGAAAAGCTGAGGAATTCATCGCCATTGCGTTTCACGCCACATTGGACACGAAGGATTTGATTCTTCTCGCTCACGCACAGTTGTTCGTCTTCTTTCTTTCCTCCCTTTGCGTGCATTTCTCTTCTTCTCTTCCTCCTCCTCTTCAACCCGTCTTTTCCTTCTTTTTATTTTCGCACTTGGCTGCCGCCGCCAGATTAGGAATAAGCGATGCGAAATTCGACGGAGCGTCGCTCACCGCCCATCTCTTTCTAGCGTTCTCTCCGAGAAAGAAAATCGAAAATCAACCTACAAAATGCATAATGTAGAATAAAAAAGAGATGAGCTTTGCAATGACGGAATAGATTTGAAAAAAAAAAAACAAAATGGGGGATACGAAATATTTGACGGCTATCAACGACGACGCCCCTCGCTTTCGAATCAGATGAACGGCTTCTTTTTGCGGGTTGGAGGGGGGAATAAATCGGGAGATTTTGCGAGGGCTGTCGTCAATGTCAACCACGGCGTTAGGACACACACACACACACACAAAAAAAGTGTCAATATTTTTTTTTATTTCTCTCATCATTTGTTTTATTTTTTTGTTTGTTTGACTTTCATCTTTGCGAGTCGACTTTGGGTTGATGGTTCCATGAATCAGACGAGCTTCGTAACTTGAGATGATTGCCGTCCTCTTTCTCTTTACCAACAACAAGAGCAAAAAAAAACAAGGTTACTGGTCGTATTAAGGAGTGTGACGTCAGCCAGCGCTTGCCACGCCCTCTGTTTTGTTTGACTCCGGGTTGTGCCTCTCTTCTATTATATATGCATAGCAATTGGATGTGTTCTATTGCGTTGATTTTCGGATCAATCGGGGTGTTTGTTTAGGGTCTTGTCAACCCCCCCACACAAAATGGATCACATTTTATTTTAATTTTTTTTTACTTTCAATTTTGATTGAACTGAAATGTCGTGTAAAAGAGAAAGTGATGCGTTTATTAAGACGATTATTTCTTTTCGCCAATAATTGCAGAGACTGCCGCGTAGTACGAGACCCCCAGACGCTCAAATCCAAAGGCTATGGATTCGTTTCCTTCGTCAAGAAATCGGTAAGTGCCCCAAAATCAATTGAAATGATATCTGCCTTTTCCCTCCCTCTATAAATGAATAAAAATGAGAGAGACAGAAAGAAAACAAAAAGATCAAATGTACAAGAACCTCATCGTTTTCTGCGGCTTTGCTGGGCCGGCCATCTTGAACTTTTCCTCACATTTTGCATTCTGCTATTCTATTTCTGTCCTGCTTATCGATCTCCATTTTGTTGTTGTTGTTGTTGTTGTCGCTTCTTTGTTTTGTTTTGTTTTTTTTCTTCTTCTTCTTCTTCTTCCACTATAACTCTTGCACCCGCCGTATATTCCCCAAAGCTCCGGCCCCCCCCCCCAACTAATTGAGATCCTGATGGATTTCTCTTTTCTCTTGTTCCTTTCGCCTCGGCCGGCCGCATTTTTAAATTCCCGCATCTTCTCCTTCCCGTTTTCTTTCTTTCTTTTCTTCCTTCCTTTAGCGAGCCGGAGCTTCCTTCCCAAACTTTTTTTTTGTTTTGTTTACATGCAAGATTGGGATTCTATTAAGCCCTTTTATTTTATTTTATTTTTTTCGGTTGGCCATTTTTTTTTTTTTTTTATTATTTTTTATTTTTTGTTTTCTATTGCCACACGATGGCGGCCGTTGCATTCCCGCGGCCAATCACGGCCATTCCCCTTTTCTTTTTCTTTTTTATTGCGAAAAGAAAAACAAAACAAAATGTCTGTGCTCTCTCTCTCTTTTCCATTTCTCTCTTCTTTGACTCCCGACCCATTTTTTGTTTTTGTTTTCTTTTTGATTCGGTATCCCTCTTACCCACACACATATCCGCCAAAAGGATGTGTGTGGTGTACACGTTCCGGCTGACTTTCTCCGATGGGGATTGTGTCCATGCCGCTATTCGCGCCTGTGTTTCTACCCCGCCTTTTTTTTTTTCCTTTCATGTCTCTGATCCCTCGTGTGTCTCTCTCTCTCTATAAAAAAAAAAACACATAAAAAAAAAAATTATTTTTTTTTTTTGGGGGTTTGTTGTTTTGTTTTTTTCTTTATTTTTCTTCTTTTTTTTCCCTGCACTCTTTCGCTGTGTGTGATCTCGTTTGTATAGGATGCCGAGAACGCTATCGCCGGAATGAACGGACAGTGGCTCGGCACTAGGGCCATCCGCACCAACTGGGCCACCCGTAAACCACCGGCTCCGAAAGATGGTAAGTCTCTTGATATATTTTTGCATTGATTTATTGCTTTATTAAGCGCGCACACTGTGTATAGATTTATCTCAGTTTATTTGGCCCTGTGCGTCTCTCTGTGTGTGTGTGCGGCGGCGATAATCGTACAGACCGTCCATTCTTATTACGTACACTTTGTGTATGTGTGTGTCTGTGTGTGTATTAGCTCTATACACACAATCCCCTTTTCTTTTTTCTTTTTTTCATCTTTCATCCAGTAAGACGTCCAGCTCTTATCACAAAACTTGGGTAGATGTTGTAACTCTTTTAGAAACATCTTCCGCCTTTATTTTTTATTATTTTGTTTGTTTTTTTTTTCTTATCCATATACATATATTTTTTATTTTCTTGTTTCTTTGTTCCGGTTGAGGTTATTTCGCTCCGGATGTATATATTTTTTTTTTTCGACTGGGTTCTCTCTAGAGATGGGATATAGAAGAAAAAAAAGAGACACACTTGTATACAGCCAATATCACTCTGTAGTTCTTTTTCTTCTTCTTTTTTTACTAGTCCCATGTTTCGTTCTTTATTTTATTTTTTTTACCCTCATCGGCTCTTTTGTTTTCGGCCGTCCATCGGGTGCGTCTCGATGGACCACGGGCATTTTTCTCCATGGGCCGAAAGCTTTCAACAAAAGCTTCATTCCAAACCCGTAGGAAAAAAAATGGCTGGCTGCGTTGTGTGTGTGTGTAAGAATAGACGGGGGGGAAACGCCGAGGAACGCACGCGAGTAATTCACGTAATCGCATCGGGCCACCGCACCGATTCGTTTAGTTTTAATATTCCGCTCCTGCCGACATCTTTCTATACGTTTGTGTGTCTAACGCAATAGGGACAACAGAAAGATATGAAACCATTTTCAGTAGCTTCTTTTCTTTAAAAAAAAATTATTTTGCAGGCCATTTTCAGGGGCGGGTTCTTTCCCTCTTTTTGCGTGTGTCTGTGTGTGATGGACATCCCCACCAGAAAGCGGAGCATAACTTTTGTTTCGTTTTTTTTTTTTTGAAATCTTGTGGGATGTGGAAGGGTTTACTTTGGTCATCAGCTGATGTAGTTCCTGAGACGGGACAGCGTGTTTGCCACTCTCGCACTGTTGCAACTCTCATCCGGAAATGTTGCCAGCGTTATTGATTGAAATATTAGCCTACTACTACTCTCCGTCTCTCTCTCTCTCTCTCTCCGCACAAGAGTTTTTATACACACACACACACACATGGATTGCATAGAAATGGAAGGGGTTTCTATCTCTCTTTGTGTCTTTTGTTCCATGTGTGTGGGTGTGTGTGCCAGAGAGCCTGCGGATACCGGAATGGCTAAAAAAGAGGACGTACTTTCGTAGTACTTTTCCCCCTTTTTTTTTTTTTAACGTAACCGTATATACATTTATATACAGAGAAATAAGGAAAGATGCTTTATACTCATCTCTATCTATATACATAAGTATATATATACATTTGTATGTATATAAGTAAAAAAAAAAAGGGGGAAGAGAGAGCGAAGGGCTAGTTGAGCGACATGGAAAGAGAAGAGACAGACCCTGCCCATTTCTGCGTTCATGATGGATGGCGTGATCGTTTTTTCTTTCTTTCTTCCTTATGTGAGCGTGTATGAAAGGGGGGAGTGGGAATTGTATGTTCCCGTTGCCTTTCCGTCTCTTTCGCTTGGTCGGTCGGAATTTTTTATTATTATTATTTTTTTCAACGCAAAAAACTGCCCTCTCGTTGTTGCTGAGTTGACACTGGAATATTTTCTGTTCCATGTACGGAGACGGAAGCCTCGCTTATTTTTTCCTTTTTTTTGTCCCGTTTCCCAGAGCTAGCACAAGTCCGTTCGAGCGCCAAACCTCTTTGGTTTGTTGTGTGTGTGTGTGTTGCTGCGGTGTGTAGTGAAACGGGATTTTAAAAAGGAAGGGGGGAAGAAAAAAAAGATGGATCGATGTCCCGAACGAATGACACACACAGACCTATTCACATTTCAAAGATTTATTTGTTGTTCGTTTATCTTTGTTTGTTGTGTGGCTAAAAGCGGATGACGAAACATTTGGAGTAACCGTGAAAACTTATGACAATGTCTGTTTGTTTTTGCTTTGTTTGTTTTTTGGTTGTGTTTATTTTTTGTTTTGTTTTTCTGTTTCATTTTGCCAATGTGGGCGCGTTTTATGCAGCCGGATCGAAGCCCATGTCGTATGACGAAGTCTTTGGCCAGTCATCTTCCACCAACTGCACCGTCTATTGCGGCAACTTGGCTCAAGGATCCACCGAAGAGGCGCTGCAGAAGATTTTCGGCCCTTACGGCCAGATCCAGGAGATCCGCGTCTTCAAAGACAAGGGATACGCCTTCATTAGGTGGGGTGATAGCGTCTCTTTATCATCGATCATTGTGTGTTCATCGTCTTCTTTTTCATTCGTTCATTTGTGTTTTGTTTGTCGGGTCCTACTCCCGTGCCGTGTTTCAGATTTGCGTCGAAAGAGTCAGCCACGCAAGCCATCGTCTCGGTCCACAACACAGACCTGAACGGCCAAAACGTCAAGTGTTCGTGGGGCAAAGAGCCGGGAGAGCCCGGCAGCGCTAACAATGCCCAGGTATGTCATCCTTTGGCTTCGATGCGAGAACTAGCGAACGTTTTTTTTGTTTTGTTTTTTTCAAAAATTGTTTATTTTTAATTGACAAAAAAAAAAAAAAGCTGATGACGGGCGGATTGGGCCCGACCAACACGCAATACCCGTACGGCTACAACCAAGGCATGAGCTACTGGTACCCGGGAGGCTACCCGCCGCAGATGCAGTCGCAGTTCGTGCAAGGCATGCAAGGCTACGCGGCCTACGGCCAGTTTGCCGGCTACCAGCCCAGCATGGGCATGCAGCTGCCGGGCGGCTGGCAGAGCGTTCAGGCGCAGGCTGGAGCTGGCCAGCAGATGGCAGCCGCAGCGGCCGCTGCCGCCGCCGCTTCGCAGCAGGGCGGCATGGTGGCGTCGTACCCGATTCAGCAATTCCAGGTATTTCCGCACCTGGCCGTTCACCAAAGCGCCCTCACCCTCTGACGCGCAGAGGCAAGACGGGAAAACACTCTTAAAAAAGGATTCCGATTTCATTTAGGCTCAGTGATGATGACTTGCTTGATCATGACCGACGAGGGACTGGCACGGGATCGAGAGAACAGACAAACAGTGTATGTGTGGGGCCGTCAAAAATGAAAAGAAAAACTCTCGAAACTTTGAAAAGAAAACACAAAAACAAACTAAAAACTGAACGAAAAACTAAAGGAAAAGAAAAAAAAACATTTTGTATTGAGAATTTGAAAAAAAACCAAACACGCGGGAGAAGAGGAGAGCAACACAAACAATAAAAAAAAACAAAACAATTCTTTAATAAATTACAAAACAAAAACGTTATGGACGATGGAGGAGACTATGTCGTGAAGAGAGAAAAACAAAAAGGAGCCGGGCGCAACGAAAAAAATAAAATAAAATAAATAAATACAAAAAAAATACAAAAAAATATTGTGAAGTCAAAAAAGAAGAAGAAGAAGATGAAAGAATTAATAATTAAAATAAAATTTACAAAATGTGGTGATGACTGAACAATGGTGTGGTGGTGCTCCTGCTGTTTGTTGATGTTGCGGCGGCGCTTTTTGATTGCAAAAAAAAAACTAAAAACTAAACTAAAAAAAAATTAATATGCATACATAAAATAAAAAAAAAAAAAATCTGAAACATACCAACGCGACAGGAGAAAGTAAGGTTGGTGACTAAAAAAAAACAAGGGTTTTTATATCTAATGTCGGTCATTTTTGCAGACTTTCGTTCAGAAAATGCTGAACATTTTTGAACGATGTACCACATTTGGGGGGGATAAATGAGTTATACAGATGCGCGCATATTTCATCTCACATTTTCATCGATTCACACGTTTCACCCCACCTACCCCATCTCATTCGACATGCACACACACACGCATCTACACACACACAAGAAAAATCGCCATTAGACACAGAATGAGGAAGCAAAAAAAAAAAAATAAATAATAGAAAGAATTGACCTATGAGCAAATGAAGAATATTTCCTTTTTTTTTTTTTTTTTTTTTGTTTCCTCCACGCTCTTCCTCATTTCAAAACATTTTATTTTTTTTTTATTTTATTTTTTTTTTTGTTTTTTCATGTCGAAATCATTATTTGCCCCGGCGTAAGTGGAAGAGATCGAGTGATGACAAATACATGAATTCGCAAATTAATTAGAATTTTTATTATTTTTTTTTCTGTGTTGTTTTTTTTATTTATTTGATTATTATTATTTTATTATTTCTAACCCTGTGAAAAATCAAAGCGTACTGCTTTTGTTTTTTAATCATTATAATTTCTTATTTGTTTTTCTTTTAGCTTCCTTCTTTACTGATGTCCCCAATCCCCCGGCGTCTATCCCGTGGATACGCATTGCGTAACAATAGAATCATACAAGCATACAATATATACATAACGTTCTATGTATATGTAACATGTATCGCAATCGCGTGTGCATCGTAATGTTCAGTTGTTTTTATTTTAATCTATTATTTCTCGCTGACGCTGTGTGCGTCGCGTGCGTGTCGCTCTGTGTGTACGAATGCGTTGCGTGAGTTTCTGCGTGTCTCTCTGAATCTCTGCCCTCACAAGGCAACAAGCAAACACGAAAATGTACACGAATCGTAACCCTTGAACGGGAGTGACCCCCCCCCCCCCCAAAAAAAAAGGAGAAAAATCTGCGGGATTAAAATACGTGCGATTTTGTTTTTGTTTTTTCTTCACCTCCTCCCGTCTCTCGTGACTTTTGGTATGGGCGTACGATATTCGGTATCACGTCGCGACTGTTGCTTGCCTCTGTCTCTCGTCCTCTATATAGCGCAGGATTGTATTTGTAAAAGGGCTAGATAGTGTAGAGCGTGGCCGTTGTGAGTCAATATTTTTTATTGCGTCAAACAAGAAAACTAATCTGGGAATTCCCCTGTTGTTTTTCGATCGTTCCCGCTATTCCGACCGCGCGCCCTCTTCACAATTTTCCGTACGAATCATTTCCCTGCGTTCGGCGTTTCTTTTGAGTCCTACACCCACCACCCCCAGTTTTCAAACTGCCCTCCCTCCCACGACGAAAAACTAACAAACACACACACAAAAAAAAAAATAAATAAAAATAAATAAAAATGAAATACATGATAAATGTGCGTGTTTGCGTGCGTGAGATCAGTGTCACTGTTGACGTCATCATCTCGAGCTTTTGTTGTGTGGGTTTATTTTTATTCTCTTTATTTATTTATTTTTTTAATTGTATGTTTCGGTTGGCATCTGTTGTTGTCTTTGTTGTTAGGGATATGATTTAGGTAGCAAAGTTATGGAAGAAACGTCAGCATTTAATAGAAAGATTTGCTAAAGCGTCAAATGATTGAACAAAACCCAAAAAATTATTAAAGTTTCCGATAGCCGCGCAGTACGTTTGATACGAGTCTTCATTTAGCATTGTTTTTTGTGTGGCAGGAGTTAGGGAACACATCATCAGGATACACTCAACTTGGAGGAATCTAACACGTCTCCTTTGATGAGATAGAAACTTCTTCCTCTTGTTGAAACGTTTTTGTTGGCGTAACAAAAAAAATAAAATTAAATAGAAATGTTGTAGTTTGTTAGGGTATTCCAGTTAGGTAGAATGACATGGGCGCGCTTTTCGTATTGTCTCTTGTCGAACGGTTATTGGCATTGAAGAAACAAAATTATTGTGTTAACATCACATCGTTTGGTTTCTTTTATTAGTTTAAAATGAAAAGACACACTGCCCCATTGCCAGTAACATACACGGATTACACACAGTCAATTGACACATCAGCAAAGTGATTGGATTTTTGTTTTTTTTTTTAAACCTTCTTTCTCGGCGGACATTATGTTTCAATTTTTCCCCCCCTAAGTTCTCAATGTCGCATTTGATTTCTATAGGGATAAAATTAACTATTGAAATGTCGATGAAAAAAAGAAAATTAATAATAATAGTGAAACGCGGAGAGAACAAGAAACATTTATTTATTATTTTTTTGAATTCCAAAATTTTAGTGACAATTCGGGAATTGATTCAGTGTGTGATTCTGTGCGTGTGTGCACGCCCCCCGTATTGTGTGTCTGTGTATAACCGTTTGTAAGTTCTCCCAGAGTTCGTGAGGAGGTCAATCTTTGAAACGGTTTCAACCTCTCTGTCTCCTCGGCCCTCATGAAAAAATGTGTTCCAAAAAAAAAGGGAGAAAAAAAAAAAAAACAGAAAGGAAATCTAAAAAAAAAAATATAAAATAACAAAACATAACACCAAAAATTTGTTTGACTAACAGTGTATAACTAACTAAATTGCTATACCCATTACCAATTATTTCTATCGCTGCTGCTGCTGCTCTGTTGTGTGTTGTACGAATGATTTGTTGGAAAACAGTAAAAGTTGATGATGAATTGAAGCGTGCGCTGGGAACCAAAAAAAAAAAAGAAAAGAAAAGAAATAAACAAACAAAAAAAAAAAAAGAAAGATGAAGCAGTGTATTCTTTTCGTTTACACTACACGCCGTTTGGAATCGATCTTTCACTACCAAACGGGATGTATTACGGAATTACACCAGGTGTGGTGGGGGAAAAACAAAATAATGTGTGGAGAAAACGTGTACACGCTGACGCTTTCTTGCCTCCCTTTCTTTCTTTCTGTTCGATTGATCGCTAACTGGCAACGGTACGCCTGAACGGATCGAGTAGGATGTCAATTGATTTGCTGCTCGCCCTGTCGACTAGACCTTCGCCAGAGTGCTCAATCAACCATCAACCTTCCCACCCGTGTTCCCTTGCATTTCCTTCATCGAAATAAACCAAAAACAAAGAAGAAAAGAAAAGCGGCTTGTTTGTGCGTGTAGACACAGCCAGACATTTATAGCCGAGCTAGCAGTATTACCTATATGTGCTTGTTGGTCGACGGGTGCTACATAAACGTATAGGAGATTCGCGTGACGAGGAAAATGTCGACAATTATACGATTCGGTAGCGAAAGTAGAGAAAACGATACGACGGTCGAAGAAGCTTATTTATAGAGCCGAGGCACGACCCCGCAATCTGAACAAAAAGGCTGGGGGGGAACTGAAATGGATATACTGTTCTAATATACGAGAGAAATAGAGAAATAAAAAAAAAGGAAGAAGGCGAGATAGAGTTGAAGGCAATATAGAAGAGCGAAGTAAACAGGCAACGGGTGGACAACAGCCGATCTCCGTCCGATCAATGGCTGTTGACATTTGCTATGTTGGACGCCAATCAATCCTCACGAGTCCTATATAGCTACTACACCCCATAGTACTCGACATCTCGTTTTATTCAACAATTTACCATATCCCCTCCCAGCTTTGGACGTGTTTTCCTCCAAAATTTAACTGTGCGGGGTTGGGGGGGGCAACTGCGAACATCCATCAACTAAGAGGCTAGAAGAACAGCTCCAGCGTCCTTTATTCATACAGAGTTTTAATAAAAACGGGTAAGGGTTGGAGAAACAGCAGCCAATCGTTCCCATGCACCCAACTCTCTCTTGCATGGCTCGCTTTTGTGCTCATATATGCCACTGTACAGTACGCACTGCTGCCCGTCTATTATGTGTACACACTCGATTGCTAGAGTGCGGATGTAAATAATATGTTTAGTGTTTATGTGTGTTTGGAACGTTTGGCGGAAGAAAGGGGAAAAAACCCGACCAACTCGTCGCGATTCGAACAATAATGGATGAGTAGAAGGCGGTGAATAATGAATGAGTCGGATTACACTCAGCAACGGAAAAGAGAGAAAGAGAGAGAGAAAGAGACAGGGAAGTAAGTGAATAGGGAAGACGGGAGATGGAGGAAGCGACTGGAAACGTTTTTAGCCTTAATTGACTGATCAAATATTCAAGACGGAGCTGCATGGTTGGCGCAAAAGGGCAAGAGCAATAACTCGACTATTTGATTTCACTGTAAACCGTAGAGACAGCGATGGTGGCATTAAACATTGCCTATTCATTGTTGATGAATCGTACGTAGGCCCCATAAGAAAATGACGTCCGCTTCGATTATCCAGCTATATTTAGCCTGCTATTAATTATACACGCACCCTATTTACCCCGTTAGATGCACTATCCTACATTGATTTCGAGTTTCACAACTCTCCTTTTATTGCTCGAGAGTTGGGAATTCATTCTAATTATAAGCTTCTTCGTGTTCTTTTTGTCGGCTTGAGCGCGTGACCCGCCGACGACGACCTCGCCCACGTTCCCGCCCCGCAGCTGCAACAATTCACTCGTCAGCCTTTGCTTTAGCGTCAGCAAGATGCCGAACCGTTCAATAAGGCACTCAGTCTGTAATCGGCCGATTCGAATCGCGCTGATCAGCCGATCTTCGGCTCCGATGGTGGCATCCGTCCGTCCAATCATTGCCGTTTCACGCCATGCAGACTGGCATTGTACTCGCCAGACTACATTGAGCGCAGCCAGGGCAGATTGGGAGAAGAAGAGAAAGCAGACGGCATGGAAAAAGACAGACGGCTTGTATACACACAAAAGACCGCATCCGGGCGGAGTTTCTATAGGCGAATGGCCTCACACGATCACGCACATTGTTCGAATGTTTTCTAAAAAGGACATGGAAATATGATGTTCACTTGGATTCTCATCCCGTAAATCTTCCCTCACAACTGATGATTGGAGGGGACTCCAACCCTCGTCAGCATTAAAAATAACATTTCACGCTGTTATTTGAGAGAAGCGTTCAGGCGGTATCTTCACTGAGGTACTATAATATAGTGTTCAATCAGTGTTTGGCTTCCAAACTGAAAAGTGCCTTAGCAACCACACTGACTTTTGCCTAGATTCATGTCTACATTCTAAAATCAAGTCTGGTGATGCAGTTTTGAACCCAGCAGATCTCTTCAAGCACAAGGAAACTTTGGAATTCGACTCAACGTATGGAGAGAAACCCTGACTTTTTCAACGATCGGATGAACATTTCCCGGCCAAAGTTATCGTCCATGTATGTTTTCTGCAACCATGCACAGCTTACGTATGACATACATGATTAAAAGACATATGTGATTTAAGTATTTAAGGTACTTCAAACGTGACTGTCTGTAGGAATAACTCGTGAGAAATGAAAAACGTAATAAATCTTGGGAAATAAGTAGCTGCTTTTGTTTTCGCCCGTTCGAAACATAATCGTTTCGTACGGGACGCCGTTTGACCCATTATCTTGACAACTCCTGTTCGCCAGTAAACCTTTTATTTGGATAATTTATAGATGGCTTGTAATACCATCTAAAATCTATGGGTGATTTTCCGCGCGGTGGGACTGCCATCTAGCGACACCGCGGTGGGAGTGCCATCTGGCGAGTTTCGCCACTCGCCAGGTCACTAGTCAGTGATCAGTCAGGGGACGATTAAAGTTCAATTTGGCGAAGACCCAACTACGAAGCCCAAGGAACGAGAAATATTTAACAAACTTACAAACAAGGCTGATTTTTTTTTTTTATTTCACATCTTGTAAACTATTGAAACCTCACATCCTTATGGTTTTATTCTATCATCTGCCTACTCCAGTATTCACGATGGATATTTCAAAATTATGTTTTGTATATATATTGGAGTAAGCCATTTCCAGCATAAAACCTAAAGTTGTTTGATTTATTCCCTGTCAGGACAAAGAAAGTAACAAGTTGAGAAATTTAAAAATATTGATCCTTGTTTGTAAGTCTCAAATTGTTATCTAGACCTAAGGTAGTGTATTGAATCAGCCTCTAAATAGATGTCTAAGCTTCGTTATTCTAAAGGTAAATGGAAATATTGCATACTTATCATGTCACTCTAAAACTGTATTACTTCAATTTCAGTGGTTTCAACTTGCTGCTGGATAGAAGCTTGAAAGGTATTTGTTTAATCTATTAACAACATGATCTAATGTATACTTTGTATATCTTTTGTGAGCTACAGACTGTGGAATGCTGACCTGTTATCTGCAGTTAATAATCCATCTGCTGCATCTTAAAATTGGTTAAGATCATGTAAATGAAAAAACGCAATATGAAAAATTTTAAAAAGAAAATATGCTAGGTAAAACGATAAAAGATTTCCATACTCAGTTATCAAAATAATTAAATACTATCTTTGTCAGGAACTCTTGAAAAAGTATTCTTGGTGAAAAAGTGGAAATTCTTGGAGATAGCAACACTTATCTGTGGATAAATTAGGCAATACAGTTAATGAAAATTTATCTAAGAAGAAGCAAGCAATCAAAGAGGCAAGTTGAATGGTAAACCATAATTTGGTGGCATAAGTATAAAATTGGGATGGAACATGACCAAGAAAGACATTTAAAATGGTTGTTGTAGATGTTTTTGGTTACAAAGTTTATTCACCCTATGTTCAAACACTGTTGTTTTGCAGATGAATAACAGACATGTATTTTTCATCATTGTAGATGCTGGCATTTCTATCTACAACGACAACTTACTGCCTCATATGGAGATGAGTGGAAAATATCTGTTACGAAAATAACGAACGCGCTACCACCTAAAATGCTTTTCTTCTTAACATTTGGTTAACCTAAACGTAAATTAAATTTTTGGAAAATTAAAGTAAATGGCCAATCATCTTGCTGGTAACTCTGTTGTTCTTTATTAATAATATTTCTTTTGTTAAAAATGGTTTAATTTTACAGATAGAATCTTCCTTTCTTGTGAGTTTAAACTGGTTATTAAGGGAGTTGGATACGATGCCGTAGCTGACGTCATGATAAAGGGAATATGTCAAAAAGCAAGCACTTCAGCTAAAAGAGTGCCTTGAAGTCTTTAGCTTTATTGAACATTGCATTGCATTTAGTTTAGAAACGATGGCGAAGCAAACGTCATGACAACAGGGAGGATTTGAAAAGCAAGTCCGTCAGCTAAAAGATGACTTTGAAATCCTTAGCTTCTGAACAATTTACACTATAAAATTTTTCTTTGTATTTGTTTACAAGTTTTTAACATATTTACACAAGAGCGTGTAGAGCAACCGAAAATTTTGATCGCTATGGGAAATCATCCTTTTAAAGCGTTCTTCTTAAACGTTGACCGAACTTCCCCGTGGAAAATATTGTTCCAAGAACGCCATTGCCGTTGGTGGCTTGATCGGTTTCTGAGTGGAAGACTCGGTGGTGACTATTGTACAAGGTATTTTACTTCTTTTAATAAGTGTATCAGCAAGAATGTTTTATTTATGTTTATTTCACTTGTGTAGATTTTATAATCGTAATGAATCGGCAGAGGAAATTGATGGAGGTCACGTGTAAACAGAGACTGAAATTTGTTGGAGGGGGATTGCGATTCTTTTATTTTCTCACGTGTATGGTATTTTTACAAAAAAAGAAATTAAGTGCATATCTGGGCTCCCTTCTTTTCTGTCGCCCCGTTTCCCCTTGACTTGTAATAAGCCCGTAGGGGGTCATGCCCCTACTGTGATCAGCAGTAAAGGTTGTGAGTGCGCTGTCAGGAAAGGGGACGTGGGGGTCCTCAAGTTCTGTGATATCATTGGAGGGCGAAGAGGCTACCCACAAATCCGAATTAACGGTTAATCGCTCACGTAAAAACTTGTCCGAAACCTTCCATCCTTTTCCGGCTTCTCTTAGCCACGCACCGGGTAATCTCCCCGGTGGCTCAATTCAGTTAAATTTGTTGTACATGTATGTTGTACCAACAATAAAAAAAATTTGAAAAAGCAAACAATTGTTTATTTTTACCAAAAGTTTTTTCGTTCGAGTTATTAGTACTCTCTTCTCAAATAATCTCTTGCCATGTCTTCGCAGAATGAAACGATGAATATCATCAACCGCACACACTCTACGATAGTGTAGTATTGGCCTGCTTTTGCTGGGAATCGAACCTCAGACATTTAGAATCCCATTCAGGCAATCAACCAATGTGCCATTTGTACATATGTCAATAGTAATTCACATTTGTTTTCATATCTACTTATGCACTACAAACAAGGTCATTAAGGTATAAATTCCTATTTTAAATATGTCAAAGTTGGACGAATGGTAAGGCATTGGACTGACGCTCCTGAGGTCAAGCGTTCGATCCCAAATTAGGTTCATGTACATATTTATTAACGGAAATAAATTTGAATTTGAAAAATAAATAAAATTCTTTACTGTCCCTCCAACCACCCACAAATCCACCACAAGATTTTAAATACAATACAATACAAAACACACTACATAAAACTAACCCGTTGGCTGCCACGCCACTAAATCTACGCTAACTACATCGCTATCGAATGGATTGCGACCAAGGTGGACTTGTCCTACGACAAATCCGGGCTGACACGATGACAGAAGCCTTTGTGAGAATGTACACTCCAGGCAACCATCAAAGCATCGAAAAAGGGGAAGTCCCTACTGGTACATTGCCTCGACGATCGACTTTGAGCCACACGGCTTGTGCAACTGTCCCACCCATGGCATATACACCATTGGGCAGAACAGCGCTGCCGGACCCTAACAAGCTTTTAAAAAAAGGGGATCAAAGTGGGTGGCAGCCAACGGGTTAATTAACATTACACAATTACACACTACAAAATACAACGATACCACAAAGACGAGACGATGACGGGGCGACCACGAGGTGACGGGCGAGGCGAAGACGGGGCGACGGGCGAGGCGAAGACGGGGCGACGGGCGAGGCGAAGACGGGGCGACGGGCGAGGCGAAGACGGGGCGACGGGCGAGGCGAAGACGGGGCGACGGGCGAGGCGAAGACATGTGTTGGCTGACAAAGTAGAAATAAAATT
Organism: Daphnia magna; assembly: GCF_020631705.1. Lineage (NCBI taxonomy): Eukaryota > Metazoa > Arthropoda > Branchiopoda > Diplostraca > Daphniidae > Daphnia > Daphnia magna. The sequence goes on from NC_059191.1 coordinate 1,534,806, forward strand.
AGGCTGCTGAAATGATGATTGTTAACTGTTGACAACACAATATAGAGGAATGAGGAAGCTTTTACCGGGCGAAACAAAAAAGGGGCGACGGGCGAGGCGAAGACGTGTGTCGGCTAGCAAAGTAGAAATGATAACCTGCTGAAATGGTGGTTGTTTACCGTTAGCAACACAATATAGAGGAGTAGGCTGGCTTTACCAGACTGAAACTTACATGAGATGAGCAAGCAAAGAGTATTGAACGAGATGAGGTATTCCAATCCATCCAGTTGGCAACACAACATATGTTGCACTTGTCAATACAGTACTGACAGGATATGATGAATTGATAAAGAGCAGCAGAACGAGGTGATGGTATTCCAACCCATGTGATTTGTATCATTTGTAAACTTTCTGCTCGTTCAGCATCCTTTAAAAATTTAAGTTTCACAAGCTACTTTTTAAAAGCAGAATCATTCCAATTGGATTCTGATTGTCAAAACTAATACCTCACAATGAGTAATAGATTTGCATGATGGAATGCAAATGTAATAGATTTTGGGTTTGTCAGCTGTCATAGCTGATCACAAGATCACTTGTTCCACACAAAAATAATCCAGTTTATGTGTTTCAGGGAAAAAACACACTAAAGAATGAAAAAACCTACTAGTAGATAGCACATCATTTGGTTTTATTTCACTTTCACTCACTTTCAATTGGAACGTAAAACAGTTAACAAATATTTAGACACGGTTTCGCACGTCACAGACAACAAAATACTGAGGCGCATCAGCGCCATCTATTTTTCTTACTTATATAACAAACAACAATGCGAGTTTTTAAAGAGTAGTGCGGAGACAGTCAAGGGACAATTGACGCAAGAGAATCAATTGGCGGCCGAATATAAGCACGAGAAATATCATACGTACACTTAAGTGTCCGGCATCTTGGAGCTGTGACGTGCTGTGGCTTTTTCTACAACATTCATCATCTTCTTTGATCGCTTTTTGGTTGCAATGGCAAGTAAAACCGGCAAGTAAAACCGGAAGTTGAAATTCCAATAAAATTCCTAATTAAAAATCCAATTTTAGTTCTGACACCTAATTAGACTTGAATCGAAAAATTAAATGTTTAACCTGATTAAATCCGTTACTTACTTGGTATTTAGCGAAAACCTGCAACCGAAGTATAAGAGTACTTGTCGAAATAATGTTTCGGGTTCTACTAGTATCTGGCTGAATGCAGCTAGACTGCGCAAGACTATGTTTCGTCTGATCACTTTACTACCTCGCCTTAACTCTACCTTGTCTGGTATATTGAACAAAATCATCAGTAATGAAAACACTGATTATTTACAATCATGTATGTAGTATTGTACTATGTAACGTAATTAATATTACATTTCACGACAATATAAAATTATTTTGTTTTGAATTATCAGCATGTTTGAAAAGTGATGTTTTTATTATTTAGTAGTAGATTTTTTTCCCATACTTGTTTTAAAACATCTTACCTGACTTAGTTATCGGAAAAGTTAAGACGAAACAATATATGCAAATGTTTTTCGTAGACGTAGTTTATTTTCAAATCATTTATTCTGCATACGGTTTATATCAATTGAAATTTTATTAACTAACTTACGAGAAGAGTAATAGTTATATAAGTAGAGTAATATAAAGTTGAATAATGATGGTAGCACTTTGATAATTAGATTATATACATCCATCATCTCTTCGCTGTTTCTTCAATAGCGCTATTAAAACATTTTCTTACAATAAATCAGTAATAAACTCGGCTAAAAATTCCAAGTACTAAGACTGTTAGTCGACTGATAATTAGAATTTGAAAGTGCCATGTAATACAACCCGAATTTTATCTAATATTGCAATACTTCTAAAACTTTTTCCTCCGCGCTAATGGTAAAATTAGACATAAAAACAATTCGAATTTACTATTAGTCGATAACGAAGCAAAGATTTTTGTTCAGTTATAGATACTACAATCAAACTAAAAATTGTCATTAAACCTCAAACAATGTTTGTACATGCACGTACAACTGCTTTGTTGAAGTTCTCATTTTACCATGTATGTTCTGCAACTGAAAGAGATATTTAACACGTTTCGCCGCACTTAGAATGCCTGTCACGACACAATTATTGGTTGTAAACAAAAGTCCCGGAGCAGAAAAAATCAAGTATAAACAAAAAACAGCCAAGTAACGGATTATGCAATAGCGCATAAACGGCGCAGAACACTACAATAAAATGTTTCCCATATACCAGCTACTGCAGCCAGTATCAAAACCAGAAGTTAATATAAAGCAAGTTCAACTTATCAAACGGCATACTTTGGAAATCGTACTCTTCGACGTCAACATATTAATGAAGGATTGTTGAAAAGCTAACGACATTGCTTTAACATACCGTTGGCGATAGGTGGAAAATTAACCTTCACCAACAGAAGTTGCAAACATGCTCAATATCCTTTAAACCGTTCAACAGGAGATAAGTGACAATGTTGGTTTCAAAATTTTCACCTACAGGTGAAAATTTTGTAAACTAGTAGACCAACGAACAAACCAACAAAAATGAGTTTTCTCCATCTTTATAAAGATGGATTCTTTATAATCTCTATAATCTTTATAAAGATGGAGAAAACTCATTTTTGGAATTAATGAAATATACAAGAAAACCTCAACTCAAAATTCTGCCAACTAATTATCACAACACTAGCAGAGTCTCAAATAGTCAAGCGAAGTAAAATTTCACTATAACATAACCATTTATAAACTAAACTAGAAAAATTATTAATAAAATACATACATGTCATAGAGTTCATCTGGCTAATGAAGATAAAGAAAACAGTCAATAACTTGAAGCTACAAATTTAACCTGTCAAACGGCCCACCTCCGATACCACACTAACCAACGTCAACACCCCAATGGCGAGTCGTTGGGAAGCAAACACCAATGCTTCCACTTGTCCATTCATCCTTCCTATTTTGATATGGTTGACAAAATGTATACATATTCAATTTTTATTCATTTCCTATCAGAGCAGTTGCAAGAAGAAAGGAAATTTTTGAAAACAGTTTAAAGTAAAAACCACTTACCAGTTATACCTTAAGATGAGCAAGTTGAGTGGAGAAATAACACTGATTACAACCGACCCTTTAGCAGCCCCTTGCAAAAACTGCTTTCCGCAATAGAACTGTAATGACTAAAACTCCGGCAGACTTGGTTATCTTCGGCAAGGAAACAACCTGGATGTTGTGCAACTCCAATCCTGGACACAGAAAAACAACATTTGACGAAAACACTGAAAACAACTTTAACAAACCCACATAATAAAAATCCCCACCCAAAAATTCATATGTGCAAACATAGTCCAGTTAAGCTCCAACAGCAAAACCCAATAGCCACATTACATACATCCGTTGTAACAGTCAACCCGACCAACAGTTCCCAGTTAGTGTGGAACACCTATCGTACCACAATAGCAAAAATCCTTTACCTCGTATTCTGCGAACGTACGGCGGTTGCCTGAGCGGGTTCGGTAAAATGCTTGATATATCCACATTACTCCAACTCACGCAACAACCACCTGAATGGACAAGAATCGCTCAACGGCTAACAAGGATCAAACAAGTTAATAAATGTAACTTAAAAATCACCCACTGGCAATTGCAAGGTTAACTCTTATCATTCACTTTCGTCACCCCCCGACAAAACCTCTCAACATGTTAAACTGTCAACATGTCGAACTTTAAGCAAAGTGACCTGCAAAAACCAAGCCAACAAAGAACATGGTTGGTTGGCAAAACCTTCACTGAAGATGGTCAAAACACTTTCCAACTAAAATTAGAAGTAGGGATAGACAATGCTTAATGGAAAAGCAAACCTAAAACTACTATCACCACACCATTAGCAGACAATTCTCAACCACAAAAGCAAAGCAAAATCTTAGCAACACAGTACCACATGGCTTCCAAGGATGAACAATGCAAAAACAAATTAAACTCAGGTAACAGCAAAGACGAAGTAGAGCGATACTCACACCTCAGATTCAACAAGACAGTTAACATTCAATAAATACTTGAAAGTGAACTACATAACTGCCTTGGAAATAATATGTTAAGAGGCATGTCATTTCACCTAAGCCACCATATTGGACCACTACCAGCCACAACCATCCAGACATGTTCATCAGGTTAGTCAACATAAATTGGTTCTGAAAGCCATACAAACAAAGTATAGTTGAATAGAAAAAACCAGGTTTGAAAAATGGGTAACTATCAACATTTTACTACACTTACCTTAACTATTTTTCAAATCCGAGTACTTTGTGCAGCAATTGACAAACATCAGAATAGGCTGAACGACATTTAATTTGTTTGGCGACATTTTAAAATTATTTCATAAACATATAAAATATATAGGCACAAGAAATTATTTTACCTGGAGTTAAGATTTACAATGATATTTACACCAACACACTAAAAAATAAAAGCATCGTTCACTATGCGGTGTCTATCATAATGGCGTATGAGTCAGGGTTTATATACTTTGCTTTTCTCCCTTTTCCCCTTTTTTCCAAGCGACGTTGCCTAATTGTTCCAAATCATATGAACAAATTTAAAATCGATAAAATTAAGTATACTAAGTATACTAAGTCTTCTATTTAGAGCTTTTTTTCAAAAGTTCCTTGACAACTTTTTATTTTGAAAATTAAATCTAGTTGCCGTGCACGGCTAGGTCCCTCTTGGAAAAACTTTTTTCCCGTTGATCTGGTGAGGGGAACAAACAAATAGGGCTCGGCCCCGATTACCCGAGAACCAGCTTACTACCGGAAGTTACTGGCGCTAAGCAACAACAACAAAAAAACTTAAAAATGCAAATTTTATGTGTGTAGCGCCAGTACATTCCAGTGGTAAGCTGGTTCTCGGGTAATCGGGGCCGAGCCCTACAAACAAAGAAGAGCGAAAAACTATTTAGATTTCAGCGAAAACAGCGCCACCCACGTGTCTTGAATCTTTATTGGGAAAGGGCCACTTGTAACAAGAAGGCAATAGGGATTTTTAAATATCAAACATGCGCTGCGTCCCCCAATAACTATCAGCTGATCCACGGAGGAAACGGGGCGATCTGCGACATGTGGAGTGTGTACCTCCGCTCTTTTTTCCCGCAAAACACGAAATGGCACGTTGTTCAAAAAAAAAAATAAATTAAAATTTTGTACTCATAATTAGTAGTGCCATGGTCATATACCCCTGGTTCCTCCACTATGGCTATCTTTCCTCTCAGAAAAGGGGTACCTTCTTGCGGGGTTTACTATACGAAAAAACTAGGGCTTTGGGTCGGGGCGAAACGAGTGATTTTCCGCCCGGTGGTAGCGCCTCTTGCGGGTGTGTTGTTTTCCTCCACGTAGAAACTCATTTGTAGCTAGATGGCAGTCCCACCGCGCGAAAAATCACCCATACGCCCCGACCCAAAACCCTCGTTTTTTGTATAGAAAATCCCGCAAGATGGTACCCCTTTTCTGAGAGGGAAGATAGCCATAGTGGAGTAACCAGGGGTTCATGACTCTTGGTAGTACCACTAGGGGCCCTCACTCCGTCCAGGAAGTTCCCGATAGGGTCCGGCCTGGTCGCCAATTCGCCATAGAATCTCGGAAACCGTTTGTCCTTACAACTTGGTCTCCGCGAGACGGTCTCGAAGGGTCGAGACCGTCACCCGTACATCCCAGTGGGACTATCCCGGCCCTCTGATTGGCTCTCTTCACCCTTACATCCTTCTATGTCTTTCTGCTTTCCGTTCCCACATTTTCCTGATGTACACAGTGTGGTTTTCAACACGAGTTGTAGCGAGCTAGCTCTGCCCGGGTGAGCTTTTCCATTCGCTCAGCCCGAGTGAGCGAATGTTCTAGGTTTTCAGCGCTCCTGGTGGCAGTTTCAGCAATCGCAACTGTAAATACTCTACAGTCAATGGCTTTGGGGTAAAAAGAAGAAAAAATCCCGTAGGAGTTTTGACATATGGAAATTTGGGTGGTACCCATAATGTTTCAAGAAAACCTTGGACTCGGAAATCTAATTCGTCCCTTGCAGCTACCATCCCTACACAGGAAGCTGAGCTTCATGGAACATCACTCATGAACGAAGGTAATAAGTCAGCAGCAACATAAGCACACTAGTTACTAAGTAATAATCCATCTTCATAGAATGTTCAGGTAACATCCCACATGCTCTAGAGGAAACTGAATCTCCATCATCTTCACCAGCAAAGGAAAGTGAGCTTCGATCACCTTCACCACCAATCGTGGAAAGTTCACTCATGGACCATGGTATCAAACAATCTTAAAACACAAATTGCTTATTAGTTATACTAACATCTTTGGCCATACATTGTTTAGATGATTTTCACAGTGCTTTAGAGCAGAATGTTTTACAAGAATTCAACAACGTTCACTTCACGTCCAAAAACTTAACGCAGAAACCAATGTGTAAAGAAACTGCTTTTGAATCATGGAAATCCAAACAAGAAATCGTTTATGGATCTCTAGTGGATTCATACACAGCAAACCAGAATCTTTGTGGCCTTTGCAAGGCAATTTCTGGATATGGAATCATCAAATGTAAGGACTGTTGCAATTACCTCTGTTTTAGTTGTGACAGAAAGCGGCATTCGTACGATCCATCCCATCAAAGGATGTATTTTAAGACAGATTCATCTTTCAAATCATTGCTTCCTACTGAATTTATCACTTCTCGTGGAGAAGTCGTCGAGCAACGTAATTGTTATCTTTTTATTTTTATCTTACGATGATTAAAATTTATTTTTCGTTTACAGGGGTTCATGTGCCGCTTTTTCCTCCCCCGATTTGCACCGAATGTGATAGCCGGGAAACAAGTTGCCTCATCGCAAGCTCAAAATCATGCTACGTAGTCACCAGAAAAGGTATCAAAGTTAATTGGCTTAAATTTCTTCTATAACGCGGATAATTTTCTCTAAAAATTATTTCAATACATAGGTAGATTGGACTTAAACTTACCAGTGTTCCATTGCCAAAACTGCGAAAAGTCAACTTTCCCTACCGTAGAAGATTACATTTCATCCGGATTTTGGCCTGGGACGCCAGAGCGATTTACCGTCTTGTTTCATCAGGATGTTTTGGAATTCTGGCATCATCTCAGGCTTCTGACGAAGAATGTTGTGTCTATCATGTTACGTGTAGTTTTTTTCCATCGCTACAAAGAATAAAACAATTTGAACCGATTTATAACTTGTCAATTCTTATTTTATTATACAGTTTATTATACTTTTCTGATTCCTGAACTTATCACCTTATGAGATGGTTATATTGTTTGGTTTTGTTGCAAGTTTTAAAGATGTGTTGATAATAAATTTGAATTTCCCCCACTGGCGAAGGGCATGTAATGCTCGTAGCTGATTGGCCATTCATTTAGTTCACTTTTCAATGAGAAAAACACGGAATAAAATGAATTTTAATGCATCATAAGATGCACTGATTCGTAAGGCATGTGAAAAATACAATCTAACGCACTAATTATGACAATAACTGCCCAAACGAACATGCCAAAATTCCATGTTTTCTGTCATTCCCCTTCCTCCCCAATTTAGACTAAAACTTAAAAAGAATTTATTGTGACTTAGTTATTCGTCGTAACTTAATAAAATTTATAGAATTGGATAGATCTTAATGAGATCTTTGCAATTATGCAAAATTTTAATTAAAAAAGTGAAAAGAAAAAGGTTTAAAACAAGTTTCAACTTTTTCGTTTTCTCAGTTAGGTCAAGTATTGCGCTAGACTACAAAAACGAAAAAGTTGAAACTGTTTTAAACCTTTTTCTTTTTCACTTTTTTAATTAAAATTTTGCATAATTGCAAAGATCTCATTAAGATCTATCCAATTCTATAAATTTTATTAAGTTACGACGAATAACTAAGTCACAATAAATTCTTTTAAGTTTTAGTCTAAATTGGGGAGGAAGGGGAATGACAGAAAACATGGAATTTTGGCATGTTCGTTTGGGCAGTTATTGTCATAATTAGTGCGTTAGATTGTATTTTTCACATGCCTTACGAATCAGTGCATCTTATGATGCATTAAAATTCATTTTATTCCGTGTTTTTCTCATTGAAAAGTGAACTAAATGAATGGCCAATCAGCTACGAGCATTACATGCCCTTCGCCAGTGGGGGGGAAATTCAAATTTATTATCAACACATCTTTAAAACTTGCAACAAAACCAAACAATATTGTCACACGAGTTGTATTGGGACAAGAACAAACAAATACAACAAGTGATGACTTAAATTCTAAACAATGGTTTAACTCAAACAAAAGGGATAACCATTACCAAAAAGTTGGAGAAGCGTCTGAAGAACTCTAGGGAAACCAGGGAACTTGTCTTTTACCGAATTTTACACTTGCATTTATACTGCTATGCTAATTACGCCCCTTCCGGAGCGCATGTCTCCGTATCTACTTCTAGCACTGATTATCTGCAATGATTCATTCCCACGGTCGCAGCGTAGTTCAATGAGCGGGTGAATCATCTCTGTAAAGAGATAAACATTTACCCCTTTTCACCCGCGACAGGTCCCCCTTCTTTAAGACAGGCGACCCGACTGTACTTATCTACCTGCGATAAAGCATGAAGGTTACCCTTGTTAACACTAACTATAACACCAATGTAAAAGAAATGGAACTGATAGGCAATGATTGTGATCCTCGAAGGTTATTGAAACTGAATAAAAATCGGGCACAGCCTTTCTGCTGGCACAGTTCATTTTCAGTTTTGGTGTGATACAGGTCTTTCAAGATGTTCACCCTTTCCGATGTATTGTCCGACTGGCGGTATTTTGACGTTGCCGTTGTGCGCTTCGCTGAGATTGCCTTCCGTAATCCCGTGAGCCGGTACCGTCGCCTGAATGTAAGTGATCGGAGGCTGTTTGCCACACTCCTAAACGATGCTAAGGTTACGGGTACCTCTTTGGATTTTACACCGTTTTCAGGGGAAGTTTGGGAATTGGACTTCTATTACAGGTATGTTTCCCTTTGTGTTCTAGGAAATTTCTTCATCATGATTTTAACTTTTTTTTTTTTTTTTTTTTTTTCTTCTTCATTCTTTTAGTACGTATCCCGGCTACGCGAAGTATCGCGATTTTTATTCCCACAACTATGCTAGACTTCTGTGGTGGCTTGAGTCAGGTGAGGATGTTTATCATCCGTCCCCCGACGTTCCGACTTCCATTCAGAGGTTTTGTTCTCCACGGTGGAGGCTCGGCTGGCAGCCCGACTGGTCGCGCTGGAAGTTTTGAACCTCTGGGGGGAGAATCCGGAATCTGAAGCCTTATAATTTTTTCCTTTGTCAATTGCAATCCGGTATTCCCTTTTTGAATTTTCAATACATTTTTTAACACAACTCTTCTCTTTGCTTGTTTCTACGCTAGAGGGCATCATAGGCTAAGTTTGACACAATGGTACATGATTACTATAGGTGCATAATAACTACGGGAGGTGAATTATTGTTTTACGGGTTCTGCATTTCCAACTCTTCCCTCCCGCGGTCTTCGGGTGGTAGGCTGACCACATCGTGCTGTTCGTGAGCAGCTAACCTTGCACTAAGTAGGTAAAATTTATAACCCAAAAATGTGATTCCCATACTTAATACTACAGCTATTATTATTAATTCATATGGGTATCGGGCAGAAGATGTCTCCATCTGTTTATCCACTTTGGTCACAAGGTTGTGAATTTGTTCCCCCGTCATTTCAGCAGCTAACCTGGCGCGGTCATTCCGTTGAAGTAATTCACTAATGATGTCTATCGAACTCGTGTTCTCCCGCGGAATTTCGATGATGACGTGCTTCCCGCTGCTGTTACTGGTTGGGTCCTGAGAAAAAACGTTGACAGATGGCAGCACCGCCGCTTGAAGGTTCGGGGCTTCTATGCTTCCCTCCATGCTGGCTGGGAAGACCCAATCTTCTGTTCTCGCCGTACAACCCAAAGGTACTTCAAATATTCCAACCGCTGGTAATGTTAGCGTTCTTAGGGGCGGTTGTCCAACATTGGGTGGACATGAGAATACTATGTCGTGTGGTTTCGTCGCCGAGAAGGCCCATTGATTTGCTCCAATGTATACGACTTCTGGACCTCGCCAATCTGCAAATTTTTTCCGGCACTGCGTCTTGATTCGAGGTACATCGTTCATGAATGCTGCTATGGCGCAGGACTTGCGAGCGTTCCGTTTGCTGATGCCCGTATGGAATTTACATAACGGTCGACCTATTTTACTGCACTCCCGGACGTCGTCTTTGGAGAGTTCCAGGAATGTTTCGAGGTCAGCTGCTACTGCAAGAAAGTTTGGTAAGTTGCTAAAGCTGACACTATGCGTTCCATTATCTGCAGCCCCCGGCAGGTTGATGATCTGAAACAGCTTATACTGTTGAGCATGATCGAAGATAGGGACCTGAATGAAGATCCTGAAATGATGTTCCAATGCTGCCACCGTGACTGTGGATTCACGATAAGCCACCCAAAGCTCATCGCTGGAAATTGACCATCCTCTAGGTAATTGTCGGTTGACATTTTTAATCACTGCGTTAAATCGTGCTGGGGAAACGATTTGAGGGGCTAAATGCCCGTTTGCTAATAGACTGAATCCTATGTTGAGGCTATCGGCAAGTTGGTGTAGCCATTGCAGGATTTGATTCAGCGCCTCAAACGTGTCGTCCAGCTGGAAGAAATACTCGAAATGGTCTAAGTCAAGCTCTTCTAGCTTTGTATTCCACTCTAATAATTGTGCGGTCACGCTTTGCAAGGACGCAAACTGTCCTCGGAGCTCTCTAATCAACTGAGAGTTGGCTCTGGATTCCCACAACGATTCGTTCAGAACGGTAGCTTGCTTGTCCATAATGTGTATCATTTCCTTTTGATTCAGTTTAACCTGTTGCACCTGACTGTTTAATTCTTCTAGGTCCTGCTGTGTTGAAACGCCAAAAAGCCATTTGAGAGCTGATCCACCTCCGTCGATGAGACTACGTCGGTTTCTTGGGTTGGTGTTTAAGGCTTCTTTCACGGTCGCGAATTGCTCGGTCACGCTCTCCAGTTCCTTCGAGAAACTTCGTAATTTGCTGAAAATTCTTTTGGCTGCTATTTTTTGTGGTCGAGATCCTTGCTGTTTCCACTTGTCTGCCACTGCTTGTTGTTGGAGAATTTTCTGTTGCAAGTAAGCTATTGCTGCTCCAGCCGGCCCTAAATCGAGGTCAGTTACGATTGTCCATGCTGATTCACTGAAAGCGACATCTACATGTTCTTTAAAAATCGTGTTTTCTCTCAGGATCAGTGCCGTAACCATTGGTGGATTGAAGACCGTAAACAGGAGCATCAAGAATGGTACCAAGCAAGTTAGGTACCTAGCGGGTGGTCTTCTGTTACGGATGGGCCTTTGAGCTTGTGCTATTTCAGTTGAAGTGGAGGGCGCTACCACGACGCCATCTGCTGTGGGATGTTCGGTAACTGTTTCCTTGTCACCTGCTACCGCTTGAGGGCTGGTAACTGCTGGTACATCTTGTGATTCAATTTCTTGATCTTCCCTGTGTTCTTTTTCGGTGGTTTCTTCTAAATTGTTTGGAGCTATTTCTTGTGGGAGCTGCCATTCATTTGAGGCTTCAAAGAATGGCTTCATACGGATGACGTGCACAATATCCGTTTTCCCTCGACCGGTTGCTGATGTCACCTCATAATTCACCGGCGTGGTTTTCCTCAACACTTTAAAAGGTCCCAACCACCGGTGAAGGAGTTTTTCGGATTTTCCCACTTTTCTGAATGGTTTGTACACTAGCACTAAATCTCCGGATTGGAAGGACAGATCCCGATGATGTGAGTCGTACCTCTCTTTCTGTTTGTTTTTTACCTCTTCCATTCTAGTTTTCACTATTTCTTTAGCTGTCGATAATTCGATCAATAGGCGATCTGCGTAATCTCTTGTGGCGCCATCTTCTGTCAACAATGGATTCGGATCCGCGCCCAGCTCCAGGTCGATTGGTAATTTCGGCTCGCGTCCGTAGAGGAGAAAGAATGGAGAGTATCCTGTGGATTCTTGCCTGGCTGTGTTGTACGCAAAGCACACATACTGTAGGGTCTCATCCCAATCCCGCTGGTCAGTACTAACATACATGGAAAGCATTGCTGCTAACGTATGATTCATTCTTTCCACAGCCCCGTTTGCTTGAGGATGATAACTGGATGTTGTTTTGTGGTTGGTGTGTAATTTTTTGACCACTGCCTGAGTTAACTCAGCAACGAAGCATTTTCCTCGATCAGTGATGATTTGTTCTGGAGCTCCATGGCGAAGAAAAATTTGGTTAACGAAGAACTCAGCGACATCTTCTGCTTTGCCGGTTGGCATAGCTTTCAGCTCAACCCATTTAGTTAGGTAATCTACTGCAACAATTATCATTTTGTTACCCTTATGAGACAAAGGGAATGGACCTAGCAGATCCATACCCAATTTCTCAAAAGGTCTTTCTACTTTTATGCATTGCAGGAATCCAGGAGGTTTATCTGGAACTCCTTTTCTTCCTTGACAGCTCACGCAACTCTGAACGTAGCGAGTTATGTCGAGATTCATTTTCGGCCAAAAGAATCGACTGCAAATTTTGTGGAGGGTCCGCTTGATGCCTAAATGACCGGAAACAATGTCATCGTGATAAGCTTGCAAAATTCTTTCACGACATTCCACAGGTACACATAATCTTCTGTAATTTTTTCCATCCTTAAAAGTTTCTTTGTAGAGCTTTCCGTTGCACAGAACGAAGTTTTTCACCCTTTCTTTTCCGTCCTCGAGCTTCGAGATTTTTTCGCTCCAATCACGGTGAGCTCTTTGTTTGCGGATAAATGAGCCGTTTTCTTCGGGAGAAAGGATATCCACTGCATTTGGTCCAATGGCCGCAACGATGAAACATCGATCATCTTCCATTTCTTCGATCTGCTGAAGTGGGTTTCGTGAGAGGCAGTCGGCGTTGTCGTGTGTTTTCCCACTACGATATACGATAGTTATATCGTACTCCTGAAGCGAGAGACTCCAACGCGCTAAACGTCCGGAGAGGTCCCGTTTGCTCATTAACCAACACAACGCTTGATGATCGGTGATCACTTTCACTTGACAACCCCACACAAAACATCGAAACTTGGTAAGGCACCATACTAATGCGAGGCATTCTTTCTCCGTGATAGAATAATTTGTTTCTGATTTTGATAATAAGCGGCTTGCGTAAGCTACTGGTCTTTCAACTCCATCGATGCGCTGTGCTAGTACACCTCCTATGCCGAAACCACAGGCGTCCGGTAGAATTTCCATCGGTAACTCGTAGTTTGGATGAGCTAGCACTGGAGCTGATGTAAGTGCTGCTTTTAGAGCGTTGAAGCTACTAACTTGATCCGTTCCCCAAATGAATGGAATGTCTTTCTTTGTTAGCGATGTAAGCGGACGTGCGATGGCTGCGAAATTCTGGATGTGACGCCGGTAATAGGAGCACAATCCCAGGAAGCTTTGTACTCGTTTGACTTTATTTGCTGTTGAATGGCCTACTGCTGGAGATGGAAAATTTTCCACCGCCTCTAGTTTTTCAGGATCCGGACCAACACCTTCCTTGGTAACGACGTGACCTAATACTTTTAATGTATTCTTAGCAAATGAGCATTTTGACCATTTTAGTTTCAGGTTGGCTTTTGCAAGGCAATCCAGCACTGATTGGAGTCGTTCCAAATGTTGTTCGAACGTTGCCGAGTAGACGATGACGTCATCTAGGTACACCAGGCACGTTGTCCATCGAAGTCCGGCTAAAATAATATCCATTGCCCGCTGAAATGTGCCCGGGGCATTAGTTAATCCAAATGGAAGAGCACGGAACTGATATAATCCATCCGCAGTTACGAAAGCTGTTTTCGGTCTATCCTTGCTGGCAACTGGCACCTGGTGATAACCGGATTGGAGATCAATGCTGGAGAAGATTGTAGCCCCCTCCAGGCGGCTCAATGTATCGGCCACACGAGGCAGCGGGTAGGAATCTTTTACGGTCACTGCATTAAGTTTGCGATAATCAACACAAAAACGCCAAGTTCCATCTTTCTTCTTTACTAGGACCACAGGTGAAGACCAAGGGCTGTCCGAGTGTTCAATTATTCCCTGGCGTAACATTCCTTCCACCTGTTCCTGGATCACAGCTCGTTCCTTCCAGGCACTCTTATAAGGGAGCTGGTGAATTGGAGGGTTAACTCCAGTGTTAATGTCGTGCTCCACCAACGTACAGTGCCCCAAATCATCTTCACTAAATGCGAAACAGCTGATGGAACTTTTGAGAATTTTCAATACCTCACTTTTTTTATCCTCGTGCAGGTTTTCTCCAATTCTGCTTTTCAAATTATCCAATAAATTTTTAGTTTTTTCATCCATTTCTTCAATCGTAGCATTTGTTCCTGGAACTTCACCAGATTCTTCTGCTTTTTCCACTTCTTGGATTTCTTCTAAAGTCCCCAATGTTACACCTTTCTCCAGCCACACTGATTTGGGAGACAGATTTGCTACAGGAATGTTTTCCAGGTCCTTCTGCACAAGGGCGTGACCCGTAGACAGACTTGTCGTGGCCATCAGTGAAACTGATGGTTTCAGGACACAAGCGCCTTCCAGTTTACTAGAAACTTTCGTTGGAACCGGTTTAATTGAATACGCTGGAATTTCCTGACGCTCGTTGGATACTAACACAGTATCTTCTGTTTCTTCCTTCGCAGGGAGGGAGATTACTGCAAGCGGTAAATCACCCATAGTGAGAAGAGGTTTCTCCGTCTGGTAATTAATCCGTATAGATCCAAATTGTTTGAGAAAATCATTTCCCATCAAAAGTTCAATTCCTGACATTGCCATAACGATTGCTTTTCCTTTCACAGATCTGTTTTTGTGCGTCACCAGGATTTCGGCTGCTCCTTCGGGCATCACTCGTGAACCGTTCGCGAGAATAATTCCGGAACCACTCCATGGCTGCTGAACGAATTGTGTTTTCTTCAATAATTCAGGAGAGATGACTGTCACTGCTGCACCAGTGTCAATTACTGCTGTTGCATTCACCTCACCACAAAACACAGGTTCTTTAATCAAGTTTGTTCCATCGAAGTTCAACAGGTGTTTTTCTTCCTGTACGTTAGGAGCTTGGGTCGCCAGATTTACTGCTGTATTCGCCGTTGACGGCGTAGCTGGCGCTGCATCCCGTGTCGGAGCTTTATAATTTGGAGATTCTGGATTTTTGAAACATTGCCGAGCGACGTGCCCGGGTTTCTTGCAGTGGAAACAAAATGGTCTCCCGTCAGTAGAACGTCCTTTTGGCTTGTAGAGCCCTTTTGCCTTCTCTTGCTCCTTTGCCATTAATTTCTCACACGTGTCTTGGATTAACTCACGCATTGACTTCATAAATTCTGCTTGCTGGTCTGGATAGACGACGGAAAGGTTTGGTGCCTGCTCAAGAGGTTTATGTGGTTCCATTGCCGCATCCTTCCATCCTCTTGCTTCTGACATGAGCGACGCTTCCGTATAAGCTTTGGCCAGTGTTAAAAACTCTTCACATGTTTTAGGTTTCAACGGGTAAATTTTTCTAAGAAGGGCTGGTCGAAGGCCTCGAAAAAGGTGCTCCAATCGGTGTGCTTCCGACATATTCGAGTCGACCAGTCTGCAAAGGTTGAGGATTTCATAATAGTACCTAACAGTTGGCTCATCCATTCCTTGTGTTCTGCTTCTTAGTCTTGTTTCTTGGAAAAGGCCATAGTTGTCCGGTTGAAACTCTTTTAAAAACATCGAACGAAGGCCGGTAACTGCAGGTGTGGCAGGGTTCCCTCCTGCAGCAGGTTGTGCTGTCGTGTCTTCCCAGCCGTTCGGGATTCTTGCACACAGGAACCAGTTTCTAGCAGTATCGTCCAAGTACATATTGAAGTTATTACGTTTTTCGGCGTCACCCCATCCATTATGGGAGGAAATTGTCTCGTAGCGCTCCATCCATTGGCGCGCATCTTCATCCGGACTACCTCGAAAGATAGGCGGGCTAATAAATTTTCTGACAGCTGCCATAGCTTGTCTTTGTGGCTGCACAATAGGCCCTGATGGCACTATAAATTGTTGTCCACTGACTGGAACAACTGGACTTGCAGTTCTCAAAACGACCTCGGTTTCTGAATCCGAGTCTGAATCTCTTCCAGTCTCGACTGATTCACCCTGACTGTCAGCTTCTTTGGTCAAATGGTCCTTTGGAATAGGACCTTCAAAATTTAGGGCTTCACCAACAAAGGAAGTTCCACTCTCCAACGATGAGGCTGGGGTAGGTGAAGTTTCTACCGGAACGCTTGACAGTTCTCGAAGCGGATGTAATCGTCGGCTGGGGTCTCTTGGGCAACTAGGTAGCCGTGGGTTTGTCCTCTTCGGCATCGGCTAACAATGACTGCAGCACGACTTCGTTTACTCTCAGGCAACGAGCTGCGTCTTCAATAATTGCCACACCGCAGCAAAAAATTCGTTACTTACTGGTAACGAGCTGCGTCTCAAAAATTAAAACTCTGCAGCACTAATTCGTCACTTACGGGTAACGAGCTGCGTCTCCACCAATTGTCACACGAGTTGTATTGGGACAAGAACAAACAAATACAACAAGTGATGACTTAAATTCTAAACAATGGTTTAACTCAAACAAAAGGGATAACCATTACCAAAAAGTTGGAGAAGCGTCTGAAGAACTCTAGGGAAACCAGGGAACTTGTCTTTTACCGAATTTTACACTTGCATTTATACTGCTATGCTAATTACGCCCCTTCCGGAGCGCATGTCTCCGTATCTACTTCTAGCACTGATTATCTGCAATGATTCATTCCCACGGTCGCAGCGTAGTTCAATGAGCGGGTGAATCATCTCTGTAAAGAGATAAACATTTACCCCTTTTCACCCGCGACAATATAACCATCTCATAAGGTGATAAGTTCAGGAATCAGAAAAGTATAATAAACTGTATAATAAAATAAGAATTGACAAGTTATAAATCGGTTCAAATTGTTTTATTCTTTGTAGCGATGGAAAAAAAACTACACGTAACATGATAGACACAACATTCTTCGTCAGAAGCCTGAGATGATGCCAGAATTCCAAAACATCCTGATGAAACAAGACGGTAAATCGCTCTGGCGTCCCAGGCCAAAATCCGGATGAAATGTAATCTTCTACGGTAGGGAAAGTTGACTTTTCGCAGTTTTGGCAATGGAACACTGGTAAGTTTAAGTCCAATCTACCTATGTATTGAAATAATTTTTAGAGAAAATTATCCGCGTTATAGAAGAAATTTAAGCCAATTAACTTTGATACCTTTTCTGGTGACTACGTAGCATGATTTGAGCTTGCGATGAGGCAACTTGTTTCCCGGCTATCACATTCGGTGCAAATCGGGGGAGGAAAAAGCGGCACATGAACCCCTGTAAACGAAAAATAAATTTTAATCATCGTAAGATAAAAATAAAAAGATAACAATTACGTTGCTCGACGACTTCTCCACGAGAAGTGATAAATTCAGTAGGAAGCAATGATTTGAAAGATGAATCTGTCTTAAAATACATCCTTTGATGGGATGGATCGTACGAATGCCGCTTTCTGTCACAACTAAAACAGAGGTAATTGCAACAGTCCTTACATTTGATGATTCCATATCCAGAAATTGCCTTGCAAAGGCCACAAAGATTCTGGTTTGCTGTGTATGAATCCACTAGAGATCCATAAACGATTTCTTGTTTGGATTTCCATGATTCAAAAGCAGTTTCTTTACACATTGGTTTCTGCGTTAAGTTTTTGGACGTGAAGTGAACGTTGTTGAATTCTTGTAAAACATTCTGCTCTAAAGCACTGTGAAAATCATCTAAACAATGTAAGGCCAAAGATGTTAGTATAACTAATAAGCAATTTGTGTTTTAAGATTGTTTGATACCATGGTCCATGAGTGAACTTTCCACGATTGGTGGTGAAGGTGATCGAAGCTCACTTTCCTTTGCTGGTGAAGATGATGGAGATTCAGTTTCCTCTAGAGCATGTGGGATGTTACCTGAACATTCTATGAAGATGGATTATTACTTAGTAACTAGTGTGCTTATGTTGCTGCTGACTTATTACCTTCGTTCATGAGTGATGTTCCATGAAGCTCAGCTTCCTGTGTAGGGATGGTAGCTGCAAGGGACGAATTAGATTTCCGAGTCCAAGGTTTTCTTGAAACATTATGGGTACCACCCAAATTTCCATATGTCAAAACTCCTACGGGATTTTTTCTTCTTTTTACCCCAAAACCATTGACTGTAGAGTATTTACAGTTGCGATTGCTGAAACTGCCACCAGGAGCGCTGAAAACCTAGAACATTCGCTCACTCGGGCTGAGCGAATGGAAAAGCTCACCCGGGCAGAGCTAGCTCGCTACAACTCGTGTTGGTGGTTTTCCGTGGGGCTGCCGCTTTGATTTGTTTGTTTCTTTCATGTATTTTTATTATTTACATTTATTGTTTGTTCTTTATTAAGTTTTACAAATACAATATTTTTACTTACATTAATTGTTTTTTTCATTTTATATAATAGATTGAATTAATTACCAGTGTGTTTTCTTAAATTAGTGTAAATTGTCATCCCATGGGCCTTGGGTTGGCGGTTCCAAAACCCGATCTTGTAATGATCGGGGAAACTATAAGTCCAAAACTTAAAAAACTTATAGGAATGGATATATCTGGATAAGATCTGTCCATTTCTGCAAAAATATTGCTTAAAAACTACTTATTGGAAGAGTAACCCGATTTGCCATTTTTCCGGTAGGTCGGTGCGGTTTAGCGGGTATCTTGTAATCCCCACCCCCGAATAATACTTAATATTTAAATAATTTTTTGCGGGAAAACTATAAGACCAAAATTAATAAATTTTACAGAAATGGATAGCTCTTATCAAGAGCTATCCATTTCTGTAAAATAGTTAAGACAATTTTCATAAACAAAAAAATTTTGGACAAGAACTTTTTTGTAGTTTTTGCGCTCTAGAGATATACTCGATCCTATAGACTTAAGTAATAATTTTCATTGTTTTTGAAACTTTTTAGTGCATGAATATTTTTTCATAAATTATAGAGAAATAGATAGCCCTTATCAAGAGCTATCCATTTATATAAAATTTATTAATTTTGGTCCTATAGTTTCCCCGAAAAAAATTATTTAAATTTCCCGTATTGCTGGGAGATAAGGGTTAACTTAGACCCGCTAAACTGCACCGACCTACCTGAAAAATGCCGAAGCGGTTTACTTCTCCAATAAGGAAATTTTGAGCAATATTTTTACAGAAATGGATAGATCTTATCAAGATATATCCATTCCTATAATTGTTAAAACTTTTGGACTTATAGTTTTCCCGATTGTCCCAAAATCGGGTGTTGAAACCGTTTTTCTCCAGCCCGCACCAACCCAGTTGCCCATGAGAGTTCATTCACAATAATTCTGATGGAAACACACCGATGTTTAATTCATTCCTGTTTTATAAATTGAAAAGCGATTTAATAAAGGTATAAGTAGTGTAATAGCATAAATTAATAAATAAAAAACAAAAAACGAACAATAACGAAAAAATATTCATACACAAAAAAGTTTTAAAAAAATTTCAATTGTTACTTAAGTCTATTGGATCTAGTATATATATCTAGAGCGCAAAAACTACAAACAACGTCTTGTCCAAAATTTGTTTGTTTATGAAAATTATGTTAATTATTTTACAGAAATGGATAGCGCTTACTAAGAGCTATCCATTTCTGCAAAATTTATTAATTTGTTCCTTATAGTTTTCCCGCAATAAATTATTGAAATATGACGTATTTTTATGAGGGGGGTTCCTTTGACCCGCTAAACCGCACCGACCTACCCGTAAAATGGCTAAGCGGTTTACTTTCCTAATTAGTACACCCTAAGCAAAATTTTTGCAGAATTGGATAGACCTTATCAAGATTTATCCATTCCTATAAGTATTAAAACTTTTGGACATATAGTTTTCCCGATTCTCCCAAAATCGGGTTTTTAACCTTTTTTCTCCGACCCGCACCAACCCAATTGCCCGTGGATGACAATTCACAATAGTTATAATGAAAACACACCAATATTTAATTTATTCCTGTGCTATAAAATTTAAAACGATATAATGAAGATACAAATAGTTTATTAACAAAATAGTAAGTTAGAGACAATAAATATAAACATAAATAATCATAAATAAATAAACATGAAAAACAAACAAATGAAGGCGGCAGCCCGACTACTCCACACACGCCACAGCCCCACAGGCCACACACCACAAGCAGAAGGGGTGGAGGGGCTATAGGGTGAGGAGAGGGAGAGAGCCAATCAGAGGGCCGGGATAGTCCCACTGGGATGTACGGGTGACGGTCTCGACCCTTCGAGACCGTCTCGCGGAGACCAAGTTGTGTCCTTACGGCAAAACTGACAACGTATCCATGTAGGATGAAGACGAAGTGTGAAGTAATCATCCCCGCTTCACCCCGCCTTCCCACTTTTGTCAAAATCGGCAAAAAACGACATCTCTTGAAATTATCCAAAAATCACACGGCATAATCGAAATTAAACGCTGATTTCGATTTAGTGATTGGTTTTCTCATTATACCAGCCGTTTCAAAAATTAACGAAAACAGTGCTGTTAGCGCAACAACTTAATTTAGGGTTTTTAACGTTTAAATCAAAAACTATAAAACCAACAGAAAAATAAACCTGATTTTCGTGATTTTCATTCAATTCTGAATCGAATTCATGTATTTTAAGAAAAATTGGAAATTTGGCCAAAAATGAAAAAGTGGGAAGGGTAGCCTTCCCACTTTTGTCAAAATCGGCCAAAAACGACATCTCTTGAAATTATCCAAAAATCATATGGCATAATCGAAATTAAACGCTGATTTCGATTTAGTGATTGGTTTTCTCATTATACCAGCCGTTTCAAAAATTAACGAAAACAGTGTTTTTAGCGCAACAACTTAATTTAGGCTTTTTAACGTTGTAATCAAAAACTATAAAACCAATAGAAAAATAAACCTGATTTTCGTGATTTTCATTTAATTCTGAATCGAATTCATGTATTTTAAGCAAAATTTGAAATTTGGCCAAAAATGAAAAAGTGGGAAGGGCAAAGCCTTCCCACTTTTGTCAAAATCGGCCAAAAACGACATCTCTTGAAATTATCCAAAAATCACACGGCATAATCGAAATTAAACGTTGATTTCGATTTAGTGATTGGTTTTCTCATTATACCAGCCGTTTCAAAAATTATCGAAAACAGTGCTGTTAGCGCAACAACTTAATTTAGGCTTTTTAACGTTTAAATCAAAAACTATAAAACCAATAGAAAAATAAACCTGATTTTCGTGATTTTCATTCAATTCTGAATCGATTTCATGTATTTTAAGAAAAATTGGAAATTTGGCCAAAAATGAAAAAGTGGGAAGGGTATAGCCTTCCCACTTTTGTCAAAATCTACCAAAAACGACATCTCTTGAAATTCTCCAAAAATCACACGGAATAATCGAAATTGAACGCTGATTTCGATTTAGTCATTGGTTTTATCGTTAAACCAGCCGTTTCAAAAATTAACGAAACAGTGCTGTTAGAGCAACAACTTAATTTAGGGTTTTTAAGGATTAAATCAAAAACTATAAGACCAATAGGAAAATAAACCTGATTTTCGTGATTTTCATTCAATTTCGATTCGAATTCATGTATTTTAAGCAAAATTTGAAATTTGGCCAAAAATGAAAAAGTGGGAAGGGTATATAGCCTTCCCACTTTTGTCAAAATCTACCAAAAACGACATCTCTTGAAATTCTCCAAAAATCACACGGAATAATCGAAATTGAACGCTGATTTCGATTTAGTTATTGGTTTTCTCGTTTAACCAGCCGTTTCAAAAATTAACGAAACAGTGCTGTTAGCGCAACAACTTAATTTAGGGTTTTTAAGGATTAAATCAAAAACTATAAGACCAATAGGAAAATAAACCTGATTTTCGTGATTTTCATTCAATTTTGATTCGAATTCATGTATTTTAAGCAAAATTTGAAATTTGGCCAAAAATGAAAAAGTGGGAAGGGTATCGGGCGAATATGCAGGACTTTTTTCGGAAAAAGATGATATTTGGGATAATTTGTTACTTTGCTACGTTTTATTTTAATTTTTTTAGCCTTCCCACTTTTGTCAAAATCTACCAAAAACGACATCTCTTGAAATTCTCCAAAAATCACACGGAATAATCGAAATTGAACGCTGATTTCGATTTAGTTATTGGTTTTCTCGTTAAACCAGCCGTTTCAAAAATTAACGAAACAGTGCTGTTAGCGCAACAACTTAATTTAGGGTTTTTAAGGATTAAATCAAAAACTATAAGACCAATAGGAAAATAAACCTGATTTTCGTGATTTTCATTCAATTTTGATTCGAATTCATGTATTTTAAGCAAAATTTGAAATTTGGCCAAAAATGAAAAAGTGGGAAGGGTATAGCCTTCCCACTTTTGTCAAAATCTACCAAAAACGACATCTCTTGAAATTCTCCAAAAATCACACGGAATAATCGAAATTGAACGCTGATTTCGATTTAGTTATTGGTTTTCTCGTTAAACCAGCCGTTTCAAAAATTAACGAAACAGTGCTGTTAGCGCAACAACTTAATTTAGGGTTTTTAAGGATTAAATCAAAAACTATAAGACCAATAGGAAAATAAACCTGATTTTCGTGATTTTCATTCAATTTTGATTCGAACTTATGTATTTTAAG
The DNA here is from genome assembly GCF_020631705.1 of Daphnia magna. Classification (NCBI taxonomy): domain Eukaryota; kingdom Metazoa; phylum Arthropoda; class Branchiopoda; order Diplostraca; family Daphniidae; genus Daphnia; species Daphnia magna. The sequence continues at coordinate 1,557,672 of NC_059191.1, forward strand.
CAAAATTTGAAATTTGGCCAAAAATGAAAAAGTGGGAAGGGTATAGCCTTCCCACTTTTGTCAAAATCTACCAAAAACGACATCTCTTGAAATTCTCCAAAAATCACACGGAATAATCGAAATTGAACGCTGATTTCGATTTAGTTATTGGTTTTCTCGTTAAACCAGCCGTTTCAAAAATTAACGAAACAGTGCTGTTAGCGCAACAACTTAATTTAGGGTTTTTAAGGATTAAATCAAAAACTATAAGACCAATAGGAAAATAAACCTGATTTTCGTGATTTTCATTCAATTTTGATTCGAATTCATGTATTTTAAGCAAAATTTGAAATTTGGCCAAAAATGAAAAAGTGGGAAGGGTATAGCCTTCCCACTTTTGTCAAAATCTACCAAAAACGACATCTCTTGAAATTCTCCAAAAATCACACGGAATAATCGAAATTGAACGCTGATTTCGATTTAGTTATTGGTTTTCTCGTTAAACCAGCCGTTTCAAAAATTAACGAAACAGTGCTGTTAGCGCAACAACTTAATTTAGGGTTTTTAAGGATTAAATCAAAAACTATAAGACCAATAGGAAAATAAACCTGATTTTCGTGATTTTCATTCAATTTTGATTCGAATTCATGTATTTTAAGCAAAATTTGAAATTTGGCCAAAAATGAAAAAGTGGGAAGGGTATAGCCTTCCCACTTTTGTCAAAATCTACCAAAAACGACATCTCTTGAAATTCTCCAAAAATCACACGGAATAATCGAAATTGAACGCTGATTTCGATTTAGTTATTGGTTTTCTCGTTAAACCAGCCGTTTCAAAAATTAACGAAACAGTGCTGTTAGCGCAACAACTTAATTTAGGGTTTTTAAGGATTAAATCAAAAACTATAAGACCAATAGGAAAATAAACCTGATTTTCGTGATTTTCATTCAATTTCGATTCGAATTCATGTATTTTAAGCAAAATTTGAAATTTGGCCAAAAATGAAAAAGTGGGAAGGGTATATAGCCTTCCCACTTTTGTCAAAATCTACCAAAAACGACATCTCTTGAAATTATCCAAAAATCACACGGAATAATCGAAATTGAACGCTGATTTCGATTTAGTTATTGGTTTTCTCGTTTAACCAGCCGTTTCAAAAATTAACGAAACAGTGCTGTTAGCGCAATAACTTAATTTAGGGTTTTTAAGGATTAAATCAAAAACTATAAGACCAATAGGAAAATAAACCTGATTTTCGTGATTTTCATTCAATTTTGATTCGAATTCATGTATTTTAAGCAAAATTTGAAATTTGGCCAAAAATGAAAAAGTGGGAAGGGTATAGCCTTCCCACTTTTGTCAAAATCTACCAAAAACGACATCTCTTGAAATTCTCCAAAAATCACACGGAATAATCGAAATTGAACGCTGATTTCGATTTAGTTATTGGATTTCTCGTTAAACCAGCGGTTTCAAAAATTAACGAAACAGTGCTGTTAGCGCAACAACTTAATTTAGGGTTTTTAAGGATTAAATCAAAAACTATAAGACCAATAGGAAAATAAACCTGATTTTCGTGATTTTCATTCAATTTTGATTCGAACTCATGTATTTTAAGCAAAATTTGAAATTTGGCCAAAAATGAAAAAGTGGGAAGGGTATAGCCTTCCCACTTTTGTCAAAATCTACCAAAAACGACATCTCTTGAAATTCTCCAAAAATCACACGGAATAATCGAAATTGAACGCTGATTTCGATTTAGTTATTGGTTTTCTCGTTAAACCAGCCGTTTCAAAAATTAACGAAACAGTGCTGTTAGCGCAACAACTTAATTTAGGGTTTTTAAGGATTAAATCAAAAACTATAAGACCAATAGGAAAATAAACCTGATTTTCGTGATTTTCATTCAATTTTGATTCGAACTCATGTATTTTAAGCAAAATTTGAAATTTGGCCAAAAATGAAAAAGTGGGAAGGGTATAGCCTTCCCACTTTTGTCAAAATCTACCAAAAACGACATCTCTTGAAATTCTCCAAAAATCACACGGAATAATCGAAATTGAACGCTGATTTCGATTTAGTTATTGGTTTTCTCGTTAAACCAGCCGTTTCAAAAATTAACGAAACAGTGCTGTTAGCGCAACAACTTAATTTAGGGTTTTTAAGGATTAAATCAAAAACTATAAGACCAATAGGAAAATAAACCTGATTTTCGTGATTTTCATTCAATTTTGATTCGAATTCATGTATTTTAAGCAAAATTTGAAATTTGGCCAAAAATGAAAAAGTGGGAAGGGTATAGCCTTCCCACTTTTGTCAAAATCTACCAAAAACGACATCTCTTGAAATTCTCCAAAAATCACACGGAATAATCGAAATTGAACGCTGATTTCGATTTAGTTATTGGTTTTCTCGTTTAACCAGCCGTTTCAAAAATTAACGAAACAGTGCTGTTAGCGCAACAACTTAATTTAGGGTTTTTAAGGATTAAATCAAAAACTATAAGACCAATAGGAAAATAAACCTGATTTTCGTGATTTTCATTCAATTTTGATTCGAACTCATGTATTTTAAGCAAAATTTGAAATTTGGCTAAAAATGAAAAAGTGGGAAGGGTATAGCCTTCCCACTTTTGTCAAAATCTACCAAAAACGACATCTCTTGAAATTCTCCAAAAATCACACGGAATAATCGAAATTGAACGCTGATTTCGATTTAGTTATTGGTTTTCTCGTTAAACCAGCCGTTTCAAAAATTAACGAAACAGTGCTGTTAGCGCAACAACTTAATTTAGGGTTTTTAAGGATTAAATCAAAAACTATAAGACCAATAGGAAAATAAACCTGATTTTCGTGATTTTCATTCAATTTTGATTCGAATTCATGTATTTTAAGCAAAATTTGAAATTTGGCCAAAAATGAAAAAGTGGGAAGGGTATAGCCTTCCCACTTTTGTCAAAATCTACCAAAAACGACATCTCTTTAAATTCTCCAAAAATCACACGGAATAATCGAAATTGAACGCTGATTTCGATTTAGTTATTGGTTTTCTCGTTAAACCAGCCGTTTCAAAAATTAACGAAACAGTGCTGTTAGCGCAACAACTTAATTTAGGGTTTATAAGGATTAAATCAAAAACTATAAGACCAATAGGAAAATAAACCTTATTTTCGTGATTTTCATTCAATTTTGATTCGAATTCATGTATTTTAAGCAAAATTTGAAATTTGGCCAAAAATGAAAAAGTGGGAAGGGTATAGCCTTCCCACTTTTGTCAAAATCTACCAAAAACGACATCTCTTGAAATTCTCCAAAAATCACACGGAATAATCGAAATTGAACGCTGATTTCGATTAAGTTATTGGTTTTCTCGTTGAACCAGCCGTTTCAAAAATTAACGAAACAGTGCTGTTAGCGCAACAACTTAATTTAGGGTTTTTAAGGATTAAATCAAAAACTATAAGACCAATAGGAAAATAAACCTGATTTTCGTGATTTTCATTCAATTTTGATTCCAATTCATGTATTTTAAGCAAAATTTGAAATTTGGCCAAAAATGAAAAAGTGGGAAGGGTATAGCCTTCCCACTTTTGTCAAAATCTACCAAAAACGACATCTCTTGAAATTCTCCAAAAATCACACGGAATAATCGAAATTGAACGCTGATTTCGATTTAGTTATTGGATTTCTCGTTAAACCAGCCGTTTCAAAAATTAACGAAACAGTGCTGTTAGCGCAACAACTTAATTTAGGGTTTTTAAGGATTAAATCAAAAACTATAAGACCAATAGGAAAATAAACCTGATTTTCGTGATTTTCATTCAATTTTGATTCGAGCTCATGTATTTTAAGCAAAATTTGAAATTTGGCCAAAAATGAAAAAGTGGGAAGGGTATCGCCTTCCCACTTTTGTCAAAATCTACCAAAAACGACATCTCTTGAAATTCTCCAAAAATCACACGGAATAATCGAAATTGAACGCTGATTTCGATTTAGTTATTGGTTTTCTCGTTAAACCAGCCGTTTCAAAAATTAACGAAACAGTGCTGTTAGCGCAACAACTTAATTTAGGGTTTATAAGGATTAAATCAAAAACTATAAGACAGATAGGAAAATAAACCTGATTTTCGTGATTTTCATTCAATTTTGATTCGAATTCATGTATTTTAAGCAAAATTTGAAATTTGGGCCAAAAATGAAAAAGTGGGAAGGGTATAGCCTTCCCACTTTTGTCAAAATCTACCAAAAACGACATCTCTTGAAATTCTCCAAAAATCACACGGAATAATCGAAATTGAACGCTGATTTCGATTTAGTTATTGGTTTTCTCGTTAAACCAGCCGTTTCAAAAATTAACGAAACAGTGCTGTTAGCGCAACAACTTAATTTAGGGTTTTTAAGGATTAAATCAAAAACTATAAGACCAATAGGAAAATAAACCTGATTTTCGTGATTTTCATTCAATTTTGATTCGAACTCATGTATTTTAAGCAAAATTTGAAATTTGGCCAAAAATGAAAAAGTGGGAAGGGTATAGCCTTCCCACTTTTGTCAAAATCTACCAAAAACGACATCTCTTGAAATTCTCCAAAAATCACACGGAATAATCGAAATTGAACGCTGATTTCGATTTAGTTATTGGTTTTCTCGTTAAACCAGCCGTTTCAAAAATTAACGAAACAGTGCTGTTAGCGCAACAACTTAATTTAGGGTTTTTAAGGATTAAATCAAAAACTATAAGACCAATAGGAAAATAAACCTGATTTTCGTGATTTTCATTCAATTTTGATTCGAACTCATGTATTTTAAGCAAAATTTGAAATTTGGCCAAAAATGAAAAAGTGGGAAGGGTATAGCCTTCCCACTTTTGTCAAAATCTACCAAAAACGACATCTCTTGAAATTCTCCAAAACAATCACACGGAATAATCGAAATTGAACGCTGATTTCGATTTAGTTATTGGTTTTCTCGTTAAACCAGCCGTTTCAAAAATTAACGAAACAGTGCTGTTAGCGCAACAACTTAATTTAGGGTTTTTAAGGATTAAATCAAAAACTATAAGACCAATAGGAAAATAAACCTGATTTTCGTGATTTTCATTCAATTTTGATTCGAACTCATGTATTTTAAGCAAAATTTGAAATTTGGCCAAAAATGAAAAAGTGGGAAGGGTATAGCCTTCCCACTTTTGTCAAAATCTACCAAAAACGACATCTCTTGAAATTCTCCAAAAATCACACGGAATAATCGAAATTGAACGCTGATTTCGATTTAGTTATTGGTTTTCTCGTTAAACCAGCCGTTTCAAAAATTAACGAAACAGTGCTGTTAGCGCAACAACTTAATTTAGGGTTTTTAAGGATTAAATCAAAAACTATAAGACCAATAGGAAAATAAACCTGATTTTCGTGATTTTCATTCAATTTTGATTCGAACTCATGTATTTTAAGCAAAATTTGAAATTTGGCCAAAAATGAAAAAGTGGGAAGGGTATAGCCTTCCCACTTTTGTCAAAATCTACCAAAAACGACATCTCTTTAAATTCTCCAAAAATCACACGGAATAATCGAAATTGAACGCTGATTTCGATTTAGTTATTAGGTTTTCTCGTTAAACCAGCCGTTTCAAAAATTAACGAAACAGTGCTGTTAGCGCAACAACTTAATTTAGGGTTTATAAGGATTAAATCAAAAACTATAAGACCAATAGGAAAATAAACCTTATTTTCGTGATTTTCATTCAATTTTGATTCGAATTCATGTATTTTAAGCAAAATTTGAAATTTGGCCAAAAATGAAAAAGTGGGAAGGGTATAGCCTTCCCACTTTTGTCAAAATCTACCAAAAACGACATCTCTTGAAATTCTCCAAAAATCACACGGAATAATCGAAATTGAACGCTGATTTCGATTAAGTTATTGGTTTTCTCGTTGAACCAGCCGTTTCAAAAATTAACGAAACAGTGCTGTTAGCGCAACAACTTAATTTAGGGTTTTTAAGGATTAAATCAAAAACTATAAGACCAATAGGAAAATAAACCTGATTTTCGTGATTTTCATTCAATTTTGATTCGAATTCATGTATTTTAAGCAAAATTTGAAATTTGGCAAAAATGAAAAAGTGGGAAGGGTATAGCCTTCCCACTTTTGTCAAAATCTACCAAAAACGACATCTCTTGAAATTCTCCAAAAATCACACGGAATAATCGAAATTGAACGCTGATTTCGATTTAGTTATTGGTTTTCTCGTTAAACCAGCCGTTTCAAAAATTAACGAAACAGTGCTGTTAGCGCAACAACTTAATTTAGGGTTTTTAAGGATTAAATCAAAAACTATAAGACCAATAGGAAAATAAACCTGATTTTCGTGATTTTCATTCAATTTTGATTCGAATTCATGTATTTTAAGCAAAATTTGAAATTTGGCCAAAAGAAAAAGTGGGAAGGGTATAGCCTTCCCACTTTTGTCAAAATCTACCAAAAACGACATCTCTTGAAATTCTCCAAAAATCACACGGAATAATCGAAATTGAACGCTGATTTCGATTTAGTTATTGGTTTTCTCGTTAAACCAGCCGTTTCAAAAATTAACGAAACAGTGCTGTTAGCGCAACAACTTAATTTAGGGTTTTTAGGGATTAAATCAAAAACTATAAGACCAATAGGAAAATAAACCTGATTTTCGTGATTTTCATTCAATTTTTATTCGAATTCATGTATTTTAAGCAAAATTTGAAATTTGGGTAAAAATGAAAAAGTGGGAAGGGTATAGCCTTCCCACTTTTGTCAAAATCTACCAAAAATGACATCTCTTGAAATTCTCCAAAAATCACACGGAATAATCGAAATTGAACGCTGATTTCGATTTAGTTATTGGTTTTCTCGTTAAACCAGCCGTTTCAAAAATTAACGAAACAGTGCTGTTAGCGCAACAACTTAATTTAGGGTTTTTAAGGATTAAATCAAAAACTATAAGACCAATAGGAAAATAAACCTGATTTTCGTGATTTTCATTCAATTTTGATTCGAACTCATGTATTTTAAGCAAAATTTGAAATTTGGGTAAAAATGAAAAAAGTGGGAAGGGTATAGCCTTCCCACTTTTGTCAAAATCTACCAAAAACGACATCTCTTGAAATTCTCCAAAAATCACACGGAATAATCGAAATTGAACGCTGATTTTGATTTAGTTATTGGTTTTCTCGTTAAACCAGCCGTTTCAAAAATTAACGAAACAGTGCTGTTAGCGCAACAACTTAATTTAGGGTTTTTAAGGATTAAATCAAAAACTATAAGACCAATAGGAAAATAAACCTGATTTTCGTGATTTTCATTCAATTTTGATTCGAATTCATGTATTTTAAGCAAAATTTGAAATTTGGCCAAAAATGAAAAAGTGGGAAGGGTAGCCTTCCCACTTTTGTCAAAATCTACCAAAAACGACATCTCTTGAAATTCTCCAAAAATCACACGGAATAATCGAAATTGAACGCTGATTTCGATTTAGTTATTGGTTTTCTCGTTAAACCAGCTGTTTTAAAAATTAACGAAACAGTGCTGTTAGCGCAACAACTTAATTTAGGGTTTTTAAGGATTAAATCAAAAACTATAAGACCAATAGGAAAATAAACCTGATTTTCGTGATTTTCATTCAATTTGATTCGAATCCATGTATTTTAAGAAAAATTTGAAATTTGGCCAAAAATGAAAAAGTGGGAAGGGTATAGCCTTCCCACTTTTGTCAAAATCTACCAAAAACGACATCTCTTGAAATTCTCCAAAAATCACACGGAATAATCAAAATTAAACGCTGATTTCGATTTAGTTATTGGTTTTCTCGTTAAACCAGCCGTTTCAAAAATTAACGAAACAGTGCTGTTAGCGCAACAACTTAATTTAGGGTTTTTAAGGATTAAATCAAAAACTATAAGACCAATAGGAAAATAAACCTGATTTTCGTGATTTTCATTCAATTTTGATTCGAATTCATGTATTTTAAGCAAAATTTGAAATTTGGCCGAAAATGAAAAAGTGGGAAGGGTAGCCTTCCCACTTTTGTCAAAATCTACCAAAAACGACATCTCTTGAAATTCTCCAAAAATCACACGGAATAATCGAAATTGAACGCTGATTTCGATTTAGTTATTGGTTTTCTCGTTAAACCAGCTGTTTTAAAAATTAACGAAACAGTGCTGTTAGCGCAACAACTTAATTTAGGGTTTTTAAGGATTAAATCAAAAACTATAAGACCAATAGGAAAATAAACCTGATTTTCGTGATTTTCATTCAATTTTGATTCGAATCCATGTATTTTAAGAAAAATTTGAAATTTGGCCAAAAATGAAAAAGTGGGAAGGGTATAGCCTTCCCACTTTTGTCAAAATCTACCAAAAACGACATCTCTTGAAATTCTCCAAAAATCACACGGAATAATCAAAATTAAACGCTGATTTCGATTTAGTTATTGGTTTTCTCGTTAAACCAGCCGTTTCAAAAATTAACGAAACAGTGCTGTTAGCGCAACAACTTAATTTAGGGTTTTTAAGGATTAAATCAAAAACTATAAGACCAATAGGAAAATAAACCTGATTTTCGTGATTTTCATTCAATTTTGATTCGAATTCATGTATTTTAAGCAAAATTTGAAATTTGGCCAAAAATGAAAAAGTGGGAAGGGTATAGCCTTCCCACTTTTGTCAAAATCTACCAAAAACGACATCTCTTGAAATTCTCCAAAAATCACACGGAATAATCGAAATTGAACGCTGATTTCGATTTAGTTATTGGTTTTCTCGTTAAACCAGCCGTTTCAAAAATTAACGAAACAGTGCTGTTAGCGCAACAACTTAATTTAGGGTTTTTAAGGATTAAATCAAAAACTATAAGACCAATAGGAAAATAAACCTGATTTTCGTGATTTTCATTCAATTTTGATTCGAATTCATGTATTTTAAGCAAAATTTGAAATTTGGCCAAAAAAATGAAAAAGTGGGAAGGGTACAGCCTTCCCACTTTTGTCAAAATCTACCAAAAACGACATCTCTTGAAATTCTCCAAAAATCACACGGAATAATCGAAATTGAACGCTGATTTCGATTTAGTTATTGGTTTTCTCGTTAAACCAGCCGTTTCAAAAATTAACGAAACAGTGCTGTTAGCGCAACAACTTAATTTAGGGTTTTTAAGGATTAAATCAAAAACTATAAGACCAATAGGAAAATAAACCTGATTTTCGTGATTTTCATTCAATTTTGATTCGAATTCATGTATTTTAAGCAAAATTTGAAATTTGGCCAAAAATGAAAAAGTGGGAAGGGTATAGCCTTCCCACTTTTGTCAAAATCTACCAAAAACGACATCTCTTGAAATTCTCCAAAAATCACACGGAATAATCGAAATTGAACGCTGATTTCGATTTAGTTATTGGTTTTCTCGTTAAACCAGCCGTTTCAAAAATTAACGAAACAGTGCTGTTAGCGCAACAACTTAATTTAGGGTTTTTAAGGATTAAATCAAAAACTATAAGACCAATAGGAAAATAAACCTGATTTTCGTGATTTTCATTCAATTTTGATTCGAATTCATGTATTTTAAGCAAAATTTGAAATTTGGCCAAAAATGAAAAAGTGGGAAGGGTATAGCCTTCCCACTTTTGTCAAAATCTACCAAAAACGACATCTCTTTAAATTCTCCAAAAATCACACGGAATAATCGAAATTGAACGCTGATTTCGATTTAGTTATTGGTTTTCTCGTTTAACCAGCCGTTTCAAAAATTAACGAAACAGTGCTGTTAGCGCAACAACTTAATTTAGGGTTTTTAAGGATTAAATCAAAAACTATAAGACCAATAGGAAAATAAACCTGATTTTCGTGATTTTCATTCAATTTTGATTCGAACTCATGTATTTTAAGCAAAATTTGAAATTTGGCCAAAAAATGAAAAAGTGGGAAGGGTATAGCCTTCCCACTTTTGTCAAAATCTACCAAAAACGACATCTCTTGAAATTCTCCAAAAATCACACGGAATAATCGAAATTGAACGCTGATTTCGATTTAGTTATTGGTTTTCTCGTTAAACCAGCCGTTTCAAAAATTAACGAAACAGTGCTGTTAGCGCAACAACTTAATTTAGGGTTTTTAAGGATTAAATCAAAAACTATAAGACCAATAGGAAAATAAACCTGATTTTCGTGATTTTCATTCAATTTTGATTCGAATTCATGTATTTTAAGCAAAATTTGAAATTTGGCCAAAAATGAAAAAGTGGGAAGGGTAGCCTTCCCACTTTTGTCAAAATCTACCAAAAACGACATCTCTTGAAATTCTCCAAAAATCACACGGAATAATCAAAATTAAACGCTGATTTCGATTTAGTTATTGGTTTTCTCGTTAAACCAGCCGTTTGAAAAATTAACGAAACAGTGCTGTTAGCGCAACAACTTAATTTAGGGTTTTTAAGGATTAAATCAAAAACTATAAGACCAATAGGAAAATAAACCTGAATTTCGTGATTTTCATTCAATTTTTATTCGAATTCATGTATTTTAAGCAAAATTTGAAATTTGGCCAAAAATGAAAAAGTGGGAAGGGTACAGCCTTCCCACTTTTGTCAAAATCTACCAAAAACGACATCTCTTGAAATTCTCCAAAAATCACACGGAATAATCGAAATTGAACGCTGATTTCGATTTAGTTATTGGTTTTCTCGTTAAACCAGCCGTTTCAAAAATTAACGAAACAGTGCTGTTAGCGCAACAACTTAATTTAGGGTTTTTAAGGATTAAATCAAAAACTATAAGACCAATAGGAAAATAAACCTGATTTTCGTGATTTTCATTCAATTTTGATTCGAATTCATGTATTTTAAGCAAAATTTGAAATTTGGCCAAAAATGAAAAAGTGGGAAGGGTATAGCCTTCCCACTTTTGTCAAAATCTACCAAAAACGACATCTCTTGAAATTCTCCAAAAATCACACGGAATAATCGAAATTGAACGCTGATTTCGATTTAGTTATTGGTTTTCTCGTTAAACCAGCCGTTTCAAAAATTAACGAAACAGTGCTGTTAGCGCAACAACTTAATTTAGGGTTTTTAAGGATTAAATCAAAAACTATAAGACCAATAAGAAAATAAACCTGATTTTCGTGATTTTCATTCAATTTTGATTCGAATTCATGTATTTTAAGCAAAATTTGAAATTTGGCCAAAAATGAAAAAGTGGGAAGGGTACAGCCTTCCCACTTTTGTCAAAATCTACCAAAAACGACATCTCTTGAAATTCTCCAAAAATCACACGGAATAATCGAAATTGAACGCTGATTTCGATTTAAGTTATTGGTTTTCTCGTTAAACCAGCCGTTTCAAAAATTAACGAAACAGTGCTGTTAGCGCAACAACTTAATTTAGGGTTTTTAAGGATTAAATCAAAAACTATAAGACCAATAGGAAAATAAACCTGATTTTCGTGATTTTCATTCAATTTTTATTCGAATTCATGTATTTTAAGCAAAATTTGAAATTTGGCCAAAAATGAAAAAGTGGGAAGGGTATAGCCTTCCCACTTTTGTCAAAATCTACCAAAAACGACATCTCTTGAAATTCTCCAAAAATCACACGGAATAATCGAAATTGAACGCTGATTTCGATTTAGTTATTGGTTTTCTCGTTAAACCAGCCGTTTCAAAAATTAACGAAACAGTGCTGTTAGCGCAACAACTTAATTTAGGGTTTTTAAGGATTAAATCAAAAACTATAAGACCAATAGGAAAATAAACCTGATTTTCGTGATTTTCATTCAATTTTGATTCGAATTCATGTATTTTAAGCAAAATTTGAAATTTGGCCAAAAATGAAAAAGTGGGAAGGGTATAGCCTTTCGCTGATTTCAATTTAGTTATTGGTTTTCTCGTTAAACCAGCCATTTCAAAAATTAACGAAACAGTGCTGTTAGCGCAACAACTTAATTTAGGGTTTTTAAGGATTAAATCAAAAACTATAAGACCAATAGGAAAATAAACCTGATTTTCGTGATTTTCATTCAATTTTGATTCGAATTCATGTATTTTAAGCAAAATTTGAAATTTGGCCAAAAATGAAAAAGTGGGAAGGGTACAGCCTTCCCACTTTTGTCAAAATCTACCAAAAACGACATCTCTTGAAATTCTCCAAAAATCACACGGAATAATCGAAATTGAACGCTGATTTCAATTTAGTTATTGGTTTTCTCGTTAAACCAGCCGTTTCAAAAATTAACGAAACAGTGCTGTTAGCGCAACAACTTAATTTTGGGTTTTTAAGGATTAAATCAAAAACTATAAGATCAATAGGAAAATAAACCTGATTTTCGTGATTTTCATTCAATTTTGATTCGAATTCATGTATTTTAAGCAAAATTTGAAATTTGGCCAAAAATGAAAAAGTGGGAAGGGTATAGCCTTCCCACTTTTGTCAAAATCTACCAAAAACGACATCTCTTGAAATTCTCCAAAAATCACACGGAATAATCGAAATTGAACGCTGATTTCGATTTAGTTATTGGTTTTCTCGTTAAACCAGCCGTTTCAAAAATTAACGAAACAGTGCTGTTAGCGCAACAACTTAATTTAGGGTTTTTAAGGATTAAATCAAAAACTATAAGACCAATAGGAAAATAAACCTGATTTTCGTGATTTTCATTCAATTTTGATTCGAATTCATGTATTTTAAGCAATATTTGAAATTTGGCCAAAAATGAAAAAGTGGGAAGTGGAACAATTCAAAACACACAATAGCCTAAATTGACGCTGATTTCGATTTAGTTATTGGTTTTCTCGTTAAACCAGCCGTTTCAAAAATTAACGAAACAGTGCTGTTAGCGCAACAACTTAATTTAGGGTTTTTAAGGATTAAATCAAAAACTATAAGACCAATAGGAAAATAAACCTGATTTTCGTGATTTTCATTCAATTTTTATTCGAATTCATGTATTTTAAGCAAAATTTGAAATTTGGCCAAAAATGAAAAAGTGGGAAGGGTACAGCCTTCCCACTTTTGTCAAAATCTACCAAAAACGACATCTCTTGAAATTCTCAAAAAATCACACGGAATAATCGAAATTGAACGCTGATTTCGATTTAGTTATTGGTTTTCTCGTTAAACCAGCCGTTTCAAAAATTAACGAAACAGTGCTGTTAGCGCAACAACTTAATTTAGGGTTTTTAAGGATTAAATCAAAAACTATAAGACCAATAGGAAAATAAACCTGATTTTCGTGATTTTCATTCAATTTTGATTCGAACTCATGTATTTTAAGCAAAATTTGAAATTTGGCCAAAAATGAAAAAGTGGGAAGGGTAGCCTTCCCACTTTTGTCAAAATCTACCAAAAACGACATCTCTTGAAATTCTCCAAAAATCACACGGAATAATCGAAATTGAACGCTGATTTCGATTTAGTTATTGGTTTTCTCGTTAAACCAGCTGTTTTAAAAATTAACGAAACAGTGCTGTTAGCGCAACAACTTAATTTAGGGTTTTTAAGGATTAAATCAAAAACTATAAGACCAATAGGAAAATAAACCTGATTTTCGTGATTTTCATTCAATTTGATTCGAATCCATGTATTTTAAGCAAAATTTGAAATTTGGCCAAAAATGAAAAAGTGGGAAGGGTATAGCCTTCCCACTTTTGTCAAAATCTACCAAAAACGACATCTCTTGAAATTCTCCAAAAATCACACGGAATAATCAAAATTAAACGCTGATTTCGATTTAGTTATTGGTTTTCTCGTTAAACCAGCCGTTTCAAAAATTAACGAAACAGTGCTGTTAGCGCAACAACTTAATTTAGGGTTTTTAAGGATTAAATCAAAAACTATAAGACCAATAGGAAAATAAACCTGATTTTCGTGATTTTCATTCAATTTTTATTCGAATTCATGTATTTTAAGCAAAATTTGAAATTTGGCCAAAAATGAAAAAGTGGGAAGGGTACAGCCTTCCCACTTTTGTCAAAATCTACCAAAAACGACATCTCTTGAAATTCTCCAAAAATCACACGGAATAATCAAAATTGAACGCTGATTTCGATTTAGTTATTGGTTTTCTCGTTAAACCAGCCGTTTCAAAAATTAACGAAACAGTGCTGTTAGCGCAACAACTTAATTTAGGGTTTTTAAGGATTAAATCAAAAACTATAAGACCAATAGGAAAATAAATCTGATTTTCGTGATTTTCATTCAATTTTTATTCGAATTCATGTATTTTAAGCAAAATTTGAAATTTGGCCAAAAATGAAAAAGTGGGAAGGGTATAGCCTTCCCACTTTTGTCAAAATCTACCAAAAACGACATCTCTTGAAATTCTCCAAAAATCACACGGAATAATCGAAATTGAACGCTGATTTCGATTTAGTTATTGGTTTTCTCGTTAAACCAGCCGTTTCAAAAATTAACGAAACAGTGCTGTTAGCGCAACAACTTAATTTAGGGTTTTTAAGGATAAAATCAAAAACTATAAGACCAATAGGAAAATAAACCTGATTTTCGTGATTTTCATTCAATTTTGATTCGAATTCATGTATTTTAAGCAAAATTTGAAATTTGGCCAAAAATGAAAAAGTGGGAAGGGTACAGCCTTCCCACTTTTGTCAAAATCTACCAAAAACGACATCTCTTGAAATTCTCCAAAAATCACACGGAATAATCGAAATTGAACGCTGATTTCGATTTAGTTATTGGTTTTCTCGTTAAACCAGCCGTTTCAAAAATTAACGAAACAGTACTGTTAGCGCAACAACTTAATTTAGGGTTTTTAAGGATTAAATCAAAAACTATAAGACCAATAGGAAAATAAACCTGATTTTCGTGATTTTCATTCAATTTTGATTCGAATTCATGTATTTTAAGCAAAATTTGAAATTTGGCCAAAAATGAAAAAGTGGGAAGGGTATAGCCTTCCCACTTTTGTCAAAATCTACCAAAAACGACATCTCTTGAAATTCTCCAAAAATCACACGGAATAATCGAAATTGAACGCTGATTTCGATTTAGTTATTGGTTTTCTCGTTAAACCAGCCGTTTCAAAAATTAACGAAACAGTGCTGTTAGCGCAACAACTTAATTTAGGGTTTTTAAGGATTAAATCAAAAACTATAAGACCAATAGGAAAATAAACCTGATTTTCGTGATTTTCATTCAATTTTGATTCGAATTCATGTATTTTAAGCAATATTTGAAATTTGGCCAAAAATGAAAAAGTGGGAAGGGTATAGCCTTTCGCTGATTTCGATTTAGTTATTGGTTTTCTCGTTAAACCAGCCGTTTCAAAAATTAACGAAACAGTGCTGTTAGCGCAACAACTTAATTTAGGGTTTTTAAGGATTAAATTAAAAACTATAAGACCAATAGGAAAATAAACCTGATTTTCGTGATTTTCATTCAATTTTGATTCGAATTCATGTATTTTAAGCAAAATTTGAAATTTGGCCAAAAATGAAAAAGTGGGAAGGGTATAGCCTTCCCACTTTTGTCAAAATCTACCAAAAACGACATCTCTTTAAATTCTACAAAAATCACACGGAATAATCGAAATTGAACGCTGATTTCGATTTAGTTATTGGTTTTCTCGTTAAACCAGCTGTTTTAAAAATTAACGAAACAGTGCTGTTAGCGCAACAACTTAATTTAGGGTTTTTAAGGATTAAATCAAAAACTATAAACATAAGACCAATAGGAAAATAAACCTGATTTTCGTGATTTTCATTCAATTTTGATTCGAACTCATGTATTTTAAGCAAAATTTTAAATTTGGCCAAAAATGAAAAAGTGGGAAGGGTATAGCCTTCCCACTTTTGTCAAAATCTACCAAAAACGACATCTCTTTAAATTCTCCAAAAATCACACGGAATAATCGAAATTGAACGCTGATTTCGATTTAGTTATTGGTTTTCTCGTTAAACCAGCCGTTTCAAAAATTAACGAAACAGTGCTGTTAGCGCAACAACTTAATTTAGGGTTTTTAAGGATTAAATCAAAAACTATAAGACTAATAGGAAAATAAACCTGATTTTCGTGATTTTCATTCAATTTTTATTCGAATTCATGTATTTTAAGCAAAATTTGAAATTTGGCCAAAAATGAAAAAGTGGGAAGGGTATAGCCTTCCCACTTTTGTCAAAATCTACCAAAAATGACATCTCTTGAAATTCTCCAAAAATCACACGGAATAATCGAAATTGAACGCTGATTTCGATTTAGTTATTGGTTTTCTCGTTAAACCAGCCGTTTAAAAAATTAACGAAACAGTGCTGTTAGCGCAACAACTTAATTTAGGGTTTTTAAGGATTAAATCAAAAACTATAAGACCAATAGGAAAATAAACCTGATTTTCGTGATTTTCATTCAATTTTTATTCGAATTCATGTATTTTAAGCAAAATTTGAAATTTGGCCAAAAAAAAAAGTGGGAAGGGTATAGCCTTCCCACTTTTGTCAAAATCTACCAAAAACGACATCTCTTGAAATTCTCCAAAAATCACACGGAATAATCGAAATTGAACGCTGATTTCGATTTAGTTATTGGTTTTCTCGTTAAACCAGCCGTTTCAAAAATTAACGAAACAGTGCTGTTAGCGCAACAACTTAATTTAGGGTTTTTAAGGATTAAATCAAAAACTATAAGACCAATAGGAAAATAAACCTGATTTTCGTGATTTTCATTCAATTTTGATTCGAACTCATGTATTTTAAGCAAAATTTGAAATTTGGGTGCAAAAATGAAAAAGTGGGAAGGGTATAGCCTTCCCACTTTTGTCAAAATCTACCAAAAACGACATCTCTTTAAATTCTCCAAAAATCACACGGAATAATCGAAATTGAACGCTGATTTCGATTTAGTTATTGGTTTTCTCGTTAAACCAGCCGTTTCAAAAATTAACGAAACAGTGCTGTTAGCGCAACAACTTAATTTAGGGTTTTTAAGGATTAAATCAAAAACTATAAGACCAATAGGAAAATAAACCTGATTTTCGTGATTTTCATTCAATTTTGATTCGAACTCATGTATTTTAAGCAAAATTTGAAATTTGGCCAAAAATGAAAAAGTGGGAAGGGTATAGCCTTCCCACTTTTGTCAAAATCTACCAAAAACGACATCTCTTGAAATTCTCCAAAAATCACACGGAATAATCGAAATTGAACGCTGATTTTGATTTAGTTATTGGTTTTCTCGTTAAACCAGCCGTTTCAAAAATTAACGAAACAGTGCTGTTAGCGCAACAACTTAATTTAGGGTTTTTAAGGATTAAATCAAAAACTATAAGACCAATAGGAAAATAAACCTGATTTTCGTGATTTTCATTCAATTTTTATTCGAATTCATGTATTTTAAGCAAAATTTGAAATTTGGCCCAAAATGAAAAAGTGGGAAGGGTATAGCCTTTCGCTGATTTCGATTTAGTTATTGGTTTTCTTGTTAAACCAGCCGTTTCAAAAATTAACGAAACAGTGCTGTTAGCGCAACAACTTAATTTAGGGTTTTTAAGGATTAAATCAAAAACTATAAGACCAATAGGAAAATAAACCTGATTTTCGTGATTTTCATTCAATTTTGATTCGAATTCATGTATTTTAAGCAAAATTTGAAATTTGGCCAAAAATGAAAAAGTGGGAAGGGTACAGCCTTCCCAATTTTGTCAAAATCTACCAAAAACGACATCTCTTGAAATTCTCCAAAAATCACACGGAATAATCGAAATTGAACGCTGATTTCGATTTAGTTATTGGTTTTCTCGTTAAACCAGCCGTTTCAAAAATTAACGAAACAGTGCTGTTAGCGCAACAACTTAATTTAGGGTTTTTAAGGATTAAATCAAAAACTATAAGACCAATAGGAAAATAAACCTGATTTTCGTGATTTTCATTCAATTTTGATTCGAATACATGTATTTTAAGCAAAATTTGAAATTTGGCCAAAAATGAAAAAGTGGGAAGGGTATAGCCTTTCGCTGATTTCGATTTAGTTATTGGTTTTCTCGTTAAACCAGCCGTTTCAAAAATTAACGAAACAGTGCTGTTAGCGCAACAACTTAATTTAGGGTTTTTAAGGATTAAATCAAAAACTATAAGACCAATAGGAAAATAAACCTGATTTTCGT
Organism: Daphnia magna; assembly: GCF_020631705.1. Lineage (NCBI taxonomy): Eukaryota > Metazoa > Arthropoda > Branchiopoda > Diplostraca > Daphniidae > Daphnia > Daphnia magna. The sequence goes on from NC_059191.1 coordinate 1,575,781, forward strand.
GATTTTCATTCAATTTTGATTCGAATTCATGTATTTTAAGCAAAATTTGAAATTTGGGTAAAAATGAAAAAGTGGGAAGGGTACAGCCTTCCCACTTTTGTCAAAATCTACCAAAAACGACATCTCTTTAAATTCTCCAAAAATCACACGGAATAATCGAAATTGAACGCTGATTTCGATTTAGTTATTGGTTTTCTCGTTAAACCAGCCGTTTCAAAAATTAACGAAACAGTGCTGTTAGCGCAACAACTTAATTTAGGGTTTTTAAGGATTAAATCAAAAACTATAAGACCAATAGGAAAATAAACCTGATTTTCGTGATTTTCATTCAATTTTTATTCGAATTCATGTATTTTAAGCAAAATTTGAAATTTGGCTAAAATGAAAAAGTGGGAAGGGTACAGCCTTCCCACTTTTGTCAAAATCTACCAAAAACGACATCTCTTGAAATTCTCCAAAAATCACACGGAGTAATCGAAATTGAACGCTGATTTCGATTTAGTTATTGGTTTTCTCGTTAAACCAGCCGTTTCAAAAATTAACGAAACAGTGCTGTTAGCGCAACAACTTAATTTAGGGTTTTTAAGGATTAAATCAAAAACTATAAGACCAATAGGAAAATAAACCTGATTTTCGTGATTTTCATTCAATTTTGATTCGAATTTATGTATTTTAAGCAAAATTTGAAATTTGGCCAAAAATGAAAAAGTGGGAAGGGTATAGCCTTCCCACTTTTGTCAAAATCTACCAAAAACGACATCTCTTGAAATTCTCCAAAAATCACACGGAATAATCGAAATTGAACGCTGATTTCGATTTAGTTGTTGGTTTTCTCGTTAAACCAGCCGTTTCAAAAATTAACGAAAACAGTTCTGTTAGCGCACCAACTTCATTTATGGTTTTTAAAATGTAAATGAAAAATTATAAGACCAATAGAAAAATAAACGGGATTTCCGTGATTTTCATTTAAGTCTGAATCTAAATCATGTATTTTAAGCCAAATTTGAAATTTGGTCAAAAATGAAAAAGTTGGAAGGGTATAGCCTTCCCACTTTTGTCAAAATCGGCCAAAAATGACATCTCTTGAAATTCTCAAAAAATCAGACGGTATAATCGAAATTGAACGCTGATTTCGATTTAGTCATTGGTTTTCTCTTTAGACTAGCCGTTTAAAAAATTAACGAAAACAGTTCTGTTAGCGCACCAACTTCATTTATGGTTTTTAAAATGTAAATGGAAAACTATAAGACCAATAGAAAAATAAACCTGATTTCCGTGATTTTCATTCAATTCTGAATCTAAATCATGTATTTTACCACTCACTAATACTCATACTCTTCTTTCTTCTTACCAGGCTTCAGCATCACTCAGAGGATGACCAACATCAATGTTTCTTTTTACTTTCTTTGCAAGACACTTGTTGGTTTCAGACATCAATGCCTCTAATATTCCTGTCCACACAAAGCAGGAAAAGCTTCTTGGCTCAAGGGTCTTCTCAAGCAAGTCCAAAGTCGTAAACTTCCGAGAGAAGAATTTTTTTTACCGTCTAATAGTATAAATAATAAAAATTTAGCTAATATTGTCACACGAGTTGTATTTGGACAAGAACAAACGAATACAATAAGTGATGACATCAATTCTAAACAATGGTTTAACTCAAACAAAAGGGATAACCATTACCAAAAGTTGGAGAAGCGTCTGAAGACCTCTTGGGAAACCAGGGAACTCCTCTTACGGAGCCCAGCTCCGGGAGCTTACCCGATGGAGACTCATCTAACGCAGATTCGAGGCAGCGTTTTATACCGTCGCGCGAATTACTCCCCTTCCGGACTGCATATCTGCGTATCTTTCTTAGAGCGGACTTCTCCCGATAATTTCTTCACCACGATCGCAGCGTTGTCCAAGGAGCGGATGACTCATCTCTGTGAAGAGATAACCAATCTGCCTTTTCACCCGCGACAATATCAACATGCCATAGAGTTGTATGTTAAAGCAAACTGCAAACTAAAAATACTGTTGATAGGTTTTTTTATGCCTATTTATACAAACCAGCATTGTTTAGTTCAGGATAGAAGGGCAGAAATTCTCAATATTTTCCATTGGAATGTTTTCTCTGGGATTGATGTATTCACGATGAACACAGTGTGTTAAGCTGCTGATAGTGACCATACCTGAAGAAACGCATTAATAATGAAGGTGTGTGCAAATCAGAATCCTTGTGGTTGGCATGAAGATATGGCAAATTTATATCTAGTCGAAGAAAAACCATGGATATAAATTTAAAAATAACAGTAATTAAAATGCAACATGTGATAAACAAAAGATACGCTCAAAAAGTCTAAACTATTCTCAGATAGAATGTGTTGTTTACCGCTGACTAATTATATTGTTGCAATTGCACTGTTTGTTTGTCTCGAGTCACATGTAACTCATTCCACGGTTGGAGATGCAAGATTAATTGTTGAAGGAAAAAATACTGCTAAAACAAAACAAAGTCCTTGAGGCACTCAAGGACTTCACCTAGCTGCCAACAAAGTGAGACATTATGGCATGACTAATTGGATAATGCCTTAAATACCTTTATTAATCAATACGCTCACCAACGGAGCTTTGTTATTGTGCAACGCTCATCGAGGTGCAAACACGCGTACACTTCCAACGTGCGTGTCAAGATCTCGTCAAGTTGTCATTCATTAACTATACAATGCTGATCGAAATCGGCCTAACAATCGATCGATAAATTCAATATGTTGTAGACTCCTCCTCCCTTGAAGGCGTCGTCTATCGAAATCGCTACATGGCAGTACAAGTTTCTTATTTATTTGCTAAATAAACGGACAACTATTAAAAAGTGGATCAAACGGCGTTCCGTAGTTGCCCCTTTTTATGTAGACGACCATGATCGAAACAATGGAGCTCAAACGGCCTGTGAAAAAACCTGTCCGTTGCCGGGCGACGCACAAAGCCTCGCCTTGAAAAATAACTTCGCGGCCTGATTTTTCCCTATGTTCATGACCGACGCGCCATCTCTCTGAAAAAAAATCTCCAGAAATGTCGAGTCGCTCTTAGATTGCTCCGCATTCCTTTATTGTTTAGCCGATAATTGACAGGACCCCTTCGTTAATCTCCGCGTTATCTCCTCTACAACACGACGTCAAGTTTTGCGACGCAGCATCTAAAATAAGAAAACGTATAAAGGATACGTACGAGACCCTGAAATCGACTCGAGTTGGCTGACTAAACTGCTCCACACTCCTTCGTCGTTCAGCCGATAAAAACGGGGACTCGACCGGGAGCTGCTGCGTTATTTCCTCTACAAATGGAGACCAATCTCAGCGGCACAGCATCTAAAAAAAAAAAAACGAACGAAAGATTAGTGCGGACACCCCTGAAATCGCCGCGCCATCAGCGCCATCTCTGGGGTAAAGTCTCAGAAAAAGTGTCGGTCGATCCACCGGTCGTTGTAGAAGGGTAAGGGTGCCTGTATCAGGGGGTTGGGAAATGCGAGTTTTGATAGAATCCCTATCGGGAAATTTTAAGTTCATCCATCCTTTCATAAAAAAACTTAAGATAAAAAGGGTAGGCAAAGGCTGGCAATTCATTTTTAAATCATCTGAAATGCTATAAAGATTCCGTTATTGGGCCAATATATGCAGCATCCAAAATTGTTTGATAAATCATAGTGTTCACATTCAAAATTTACGGCTCAACCCAAACAACAGTTAACATCACACCCATTTTAGATCTGCTATCAAAGCTATATGATCTGAAGGGAAGACTATGCTGGGAAGCGCACAGTGTTGGGTTACTTCCTCCACACTGGGAAGAGGAATAACCTAGTAAAGGACGTTAAGATAATAATTTGAGTAACGGCTAGGCTAATACGCTATATACCTGTTCAACGATGAACTTTGATTTTTCAAAGAAAATATAATCTAGGCAACCACTGAAACCACTGGTGTAATTTGTAAACGGCGGGGTTCCGCAAGCGGTTTCCATTGCAATCGGATTATGAAGAGATAAATCTATTACTGCTTCGTCAGGTTCTAAATTCACGGGGAAGGATTAATCAAGCAATAACACAAAAACTCCATTTTCTACTCACTGCTTGACCAAGCCTCATTATCACAGTCTATGTTTTGCAATGTCATCATCTCGAAAACTCCTGACCCCGGACAACTGTTAAAATCGCCACAGAAGAGAAGAGATACTTCTTTCCCCAAATCCTGAATCAGAATTTTGTTTACAATATAAAATTTGTTTTCTTCTGATAGATATGTTTTTGAGATAGAAGCGTACCAACTGGCGATTACGCATCTCCTGTGCTAATCGAAGAGTAACACAGGATTGTAACAGGCGAATGTGGTCTGCATCAGGATGGAAGTAAAGATGCGTGTTGGCCACAACAATGCGTTTCGCGTTGAATACAGATTCCAACACAAGAAGTTGACACGAAGTCGTCCGTTCAAGAATACGTTTGGATAAGTTTTCATTTTTTTGTACAGCAACCCAAAGATCCGCCACCAACGGATTGCTTGACAACTCTTCTGCCACGATATGGCTAGATGACTGAACCAACTGAAACTTGGAAGCGTTGAATATACAAGCCATTCCTTCGCTAACTTGCCCTCCTTTTTTACTGAATTCGGATTCAAAACCATACGACGAAAAAATAGGTTTCAGGTCGGCATCGAAGACTTTGCTATCAACTTCTTGGAGGCAGATTATGTCGGCTTTGTAACCTGAGTAGAAAAACAACGTTGATACACGGTAGGATGTGCCAGTGAAACTTAATAAACGACAAGAATGCTAAATTACCGAGTAATTCTTTCAAGATCAGTTGCTTCCGGTAGTCAATCGCCAATGCGTATGGAGGGCAATATGGATGAAGTACAGTTCGTGTATAATCAGAATCGGCATATAGGTCAGCCAGAATATTATAAGTCACTACTCGAAACCTAGTAAAAATGTCAATATATGAAACAAATATTAGGATAAATCACAAAAATCTTACCCATCATTTTCAACGAATTTGTTCGTGAAATTGTGGCGTATTTCGAAGGGACAGATTCCAGGTCCAGCTTCAACTACTTGTGAAGCGATTGCACACTCAGGTAGACCAATTTTTGAAGATGTCTTTGGAATACATTTTACTTTCAACCAATTCCCAATATCACAGTTAGAAGTGGTATAGGAGAATCCTGTTCCCACTTGAATCCAGGTTTCAGAATGAGCTTCTGGTGCCATATCCACAAGCTCATTGGTCTTGAACCAAAGGAACTCACAGTCAAATACAGTGCAATATTCCACTTCTAACTTACTTGGATAAACTGGATATCCAGCCATGATTGAATTTGGTAGCTTTAAAGTTTTTACTGTTGGGGGATTAATATCTAAATGGTATGATTGTCCATTTACTACAATAAAAACATTTGGCATTGTAAGGATTTTTCTGCATGGTACCTCTGGAGCTATTATTTCTGAGTTTTGCATGACTTCAACATCCAACTTAAACTCATCCATATCCCCAGTAGGATTTTTTTTAAGCTTCCTTTTCTTATACTTCAAGCATGCTTTATCTATGTTTGCTATAATTCTTTCTTTTATTTGTTGCACACTATCATCCAGTGATCGATTGAAATTAAACCAGCGGTCTAGACCTAGGTTGGAGTCTACATATTGAAATTGTATATCTACACGCTCTTCATTTTTGGTTCGGATGTATGCTTTCATAACTGTCTTAGTAGGACACTTTTTCACTTTATGAGAAACGCTGTTGGCAACACTACTTGCTCTTCGATAAACTGTACGGAGGGCAAAATATGATCGACCCAGTAACATAGCAGATTCTCACACGGTGGAGGGAACGAAGGAAAATACCGATTGGATATAGACGTAGAAAAGACTTGGTTTAACAATGTTACCACATGTTCGAATCCGTCCTAATATTGGTGTTGTGTGATTGCTTATAAAGCACTATTCAGAGGAAGTAATCAAAAGATTGCAACGTGTTTGTCAAAATCTTATTTTTTGTCGTCTGCTACTGCGGTTAGTCAGAAGTTATCGATTAATCGATCGACTAACTAAAACAGCCATTTAAGGAGAAAAATTGCAGTTTACTGTGGCTAACAGGAACTTGGACTGTAATTGCTGGTTGGGGTTGTAATTGTAACTTGCGAAGTCTGTCACGTCTGCCCTTTTTGTATCACTTGTCAGATTAACTAACAACAGAAATTTAGTTTTCATTTCGACAAAACTTGGAGATGCAGGGTATCGATCCCCGTACTTCTCGCATGCTAAGCGAGCGCTCTACCATCTGAGCTACATCCCCTTATAATCAAAATCTCATGTTTATTGTAATGTTATTATAACATTTTGTACAGCACTTCTTGCACCCAAACTGAAAATCATATAACTATTGCACAAAAATAACTGTAGAAAATTACTACCATTTGATTATCTCTTCGAACATCTTGCGTTTATCAACTGAAGTTCCAACGGTCGAAACTAGAACTAAAAATGGAACGCCAAAAGCACAGAACTTTAGTTACAGTATATGCACCTTTTGAGATATCAGAATCATCCTGACTTGCAAATTAGAAAACATAGCTACTGGTCAAAACTTCATGTTGTTTCAGATAATAATATAGATAGGATACTGGCAGCAAAAATAAATAAGCGCGCATCTAATGACTGTTCTAGTTCCATTATCGGCCGTGAGTATAAAAGCGCAAAGTACCGCTTTAGAAACACCCTTGGCAGCAAGTTTATCTTAGCGGTTTACGACTTTACGTCTTTATATTTTTCCGTCTGCCTCTTGATCCACAGTTGTTGGCAGGAAAAAGTTGTTCATGTGTACTACCATAATGCAAGAAGATATCAAATTGAATGATGGGACAAAAATGCCGATACTTGGACTTGGAACGTGGAAGGTAAAAACTTACGTCAGAAGGCAGATCACGGACTTAAAAATAATTCATGATATTTATTGGTTTATGTTATGGCAGTCTATTCCTGGAGAAGTAGAGAAGGCAGTGCAAACTGCAGTTGCTATTGGCTATCGTCATATAGATTGTGCTATGGTCTATGAGAATGAAAATGAAATAGGTAATGCTCTACAGAAAATTATGACCAGTGGTGTTAGACGTGAAGACTTGTACATTGTTAGCAAGGTAAATCTGTTTGCTCTTAAATGCTTGTCTTAGGTAATTGTGAAGTAACTTTTTTTTCTAGCTGTGGAACTCACATCATAGACCTGATTTGGTGGAGATTGGGCTACGGGAAACCCTGAAACAACTTGGCCTTGATTATTTGGATTTGTATTTGATCCATTCTCCCATGGCATTTCAAGTAGGATTTTTAGCATCTTATGATAAGTTTTCTTATCCACAAATGTATTCTCTGTCTTTTTACATCCCTTAAAAGGAAAATTCTGGTTTGAATCCAGTGGATGATAAAGGCAAACTTATTTACTCCAGTATAGACTATGTGGAGACATGGAAAGCAATGGAGGCGTGTGTTCGCAGTGGCCTTACACGTTCGATTGGTGTCTCTAATTTTAACAGTTATCAGTTGCAGCGGATTCTTGACACTTGTACGATCAAACCAGTTACAAACCAGGTAGGTGTTTGATTGGTAAATGATTAGAATCCGAAAGTGCGTTCTTTAGTGAAATAAGCGTAAGAGTTCAACTGATGAACCTTGTTCATTGGTCAGGTGGAATGTCATCCATACTTAAATCAACAAAAATTGATCGACTACTGTGCTAAGAGGCAAGTGGTGATAACCGCATACAGCCCACTTGGCTCGCCCGATCGTCCATGGGCAAAATCCGGTGATCGTTCTTTACTGCAAGATCCTGTGGTACTGGAGATAGCGAAGAGCCATAATAAGTCAGCTGCTCAGGTTCTCATTCGCTATCAGGTAACAGTTCTCTTCTTTTCGTGCTTGTTTTCTAGACCTCTAACTTCACATTCTTTTTAGATTCAACGAGGAGTTGCTGTCATCCCCAAATCGGCGTCAAAGGCAAGAATTGAAGAGAATTTCGACGTCTTCGACTTCAAACTATCAGAAGAAGAAATGACTAATCTGAATTCGCTCAACTGCAACGTGAGGTATCTTCACCACGACTGGGTTGCTGATCACCCCTACTTTCCTTTTGCCATCGAGTTCTAAGGGACGATCTATATGTGTAAACATCACGACATATGAATTATTAAGTGCACATGAATACATTTATTGTTGATTAAATAGTCACCATAAGTTTATGTATCCATTTATTTTATTGTTTCGTCCATTTTTTAAGAAGTTGTTTGTTAGGTTTTCTTGTTTTTGTATTGTGTTTAGCTTCCGAAACTCAGAGGAAACCGATGTGCGGTATATTTCTTGACAAGATGCTGCTTAGTATTATAACTGGCACTTTTCCTACTCCCCGTCCTACACTTTCTGTCAAGAGTAATTCTCTCTAGATGCTTGTCTTTTGTCTACGAGAAGAGCTCAATTTCAGATGGGTGATCGTGCTCGAGAACTTTATTTCCGCGCAGTTGACCGGCGTCATACCAGTGATCGACAGGAGGTTTTTCTGGGCCAATGTGGTGCGTGAAATCGCGGCGTCACATCTCTACCGGTCGTGTTTTCCCTCGAAACTTTAGTGTTAGTTTTCCCAGAACGCTCCGCCTCCATATCTTAGCATTTGATTTGACTGACCGACCCAGCTGTTTCAACTTTCAACACCTCGACGTGGCTTTACTCGGCGCGCTTAGTATTTTTTTCTCCTCAAAATAGAGAAGTGAGTGAGCTTTATTTTTCACGTTAGATATAGCGCTAGATTTTGTGAAAGAGCCCACGGTTATTTGTTTGTTTTGTTTCTTATTTTTTATTTTTACCTCCCACTGATGAGTGAGGTTTGGCAGTCAGTATTTTTGTCTTTTATTTCTTTTCAAAATTCGTCATCAGCAACGAAAGAAAAAAAAAACGAGTTTAATGGTGCGTTGTATCACTAGCGGTTTTTTTTTTTTTGGTTCTCATTTTCTTATTTCTCACCGGTGTTTTGGCTCCATTAACGTCATTGACGTCAAATGTCCCGGAATAACACCGGACCCGATTGCCGTTCCCCACCTTTTTTTTTTTTTTTTCCTTTACTGCTACGTTTTCACAAATCAGGATGCGGAATTGAGAAACCGATGTATGTCCTAACTGGTGAAAGGGCATGTAGGTTTTGAGAGCGCCAAGCAGCAGATGGAAGTTGATATCTATAAATAGAAGTCGGCTTTGGAGCCAGCCAACGGGACTAAGTTAGAGTAGGACAGGAAACATCCTGGCGGATGCCGGTTGTGTGTACATTGCAGCGCGTGGAAGGCAAGACGGTTTCTTGACACAGTTCTTCTTTTTACATCCAACGTGCCCTTCTATTTTTACGGGGGGCGAAATATTTGAGGAGGAATCACTTGAGACGTCCAACATTTGCGGCCACGGTCATCTTGATGAAGTCCGAATCTCATTAGAAATAGCTAATTGCTTTCTCGTCTGTGTGGTGTACGTTTACGAGTATGCTGCTGTAGCTGGCAGATAATGTATGTCTGTTATGTTTTTCCTTTGTCTCGATTTCTATAGTCAAGTCGGACGATGGCTTTTTTAGAATGAGAACCAGACTTAGTGTCTGCTAAAACAAACAAGTACGCATCCCCTTCCCTGAAACTTGATGAACAGCAGAAAGGGACGGTTTGACTTTTCTTTTTGTCCCTTTTGCGAATTCTTGGTTGACACTTTCGGTTAAAAATAGCTTAATTACAATGGTTGGAAGGCAGAACTACAACTTACCCTACTTTTTAACGATTGAATTGAAACAGGAAATCTACACAATCAAATAGATAACAATGACGTTTTTATTACTGTTGCTTTTTAGTTAACTCTCTTATTTTCTACTCGCATGACATCATTGCCTCTTCTCATTGACACATTGGGCTTTGTCTTACCAAGCGGTTAACAACCATAGCTTTAAAAACAAAGGCAAAATATAGAATTCTAAGGAACGACAAAACTGTCGGCCGCGGTACGCACTCATAATTTGTTATAACGAAGTCAGAGATGGCGTTCACGGAAAATACGTGTAGAGGCGCGATGAACACGACTATTTCTCCACGTCGGATCACGACAGTGCTACATTTGGGCATGTAGCCAAAGTGGATTTGGTTGCATACAGAAAGCACGTTCGTCGGATGAATTGAAGACCCCAGTAAGCTTCTAGTGGCTTTGCTGAGCAGTAACGCCGATGTTGCTCGATTTTCGAGGCTGACAATACAAAGCAGTTGGTGTAACATTCCCCAGCATCAAAATCTTTCGAGTGCTGCTACCATGTTTTCCTTCTTCCGTAAAAAAAGCGCCAGCAAAGATTCAAAATCAGAGCAGCAGCCGCCTGATGCGAAGGAAGATGAAGAAGACAAGAAAATGGCAGAGAGTAACAAGAAGAGGACCAAAAACGACAAGAAGACGAGTAAAGATAAAAAAGGCTCATTCAAATCTGAAACAGAGCCAGTCATTGTTTCCAGCGACAGCTCCTCAACGTCCAGCATCGTCAGTCACAAAGCCGCGGATAATATCCCGCTGATTGCTTTGATTGCTGAAGAAAATAGTCCTCTAACGCCTCCGTTAGTTGGCACTGTTGATCATGTCCAAGTTGTCGAACTTCCGTTACCATCGGACGCTTCTTTTCTCTTACAAGAAGAACCGCCCGATGAATTTTGTGAAGCCCAAGAAGTCATACTACCGGAACTATCAATTCCGCTATTACCGATCACGCTGACTCAACCTAGTCAGTTAGTTCCCACGGATGCTTCGGTATTATCCGAAACAACGAGCAGGCTGGCAAAAGATTTACCGGAGCAGAGTACAAAGGATAAACAACCTCGTCGCGTTTCCTTCAATTGTAAAGATATTGTTATTTCCGATCCTGGTGACGTCAGTCTGACAGACTCAGCCGTACCGGATGCGACGCATGTGTTACCGATAACGATAACACAAAGAGATTTAGACGAAGCTGCTCAGTCTCCATTTTTATCCGAGGAAGCATCACCTCTACATGAAATATCAAGTATTATTCATACTGCCTTCATCCTCAGTTCACGATTCGCACAAAACTAACGACTGCTAGCTATATATTACACCGCCTCCCAGATGCGTTCTGCTAACGTGTTGCAGTTAATTGCACATTTTCCTCCCCTGTTTTGAATTCTATTGTTAACGTCCAAACCACGTATCGTAATTCTTGTCGTCTTCTTTTACTTTTCAACGAAGTCGTCCAACAGGACGGTAAAATGTCAACGCTAGAAGAAGACCAAAAAGAGTTGATCCACGCCATGAAAGAGCAAATACATCGGTTGGAAATGGAGCTGAGAGAGAAGACCGAAAGAGTGGAACAATTGGAAGCTATACTGGCCGACGAAGAACGACAGGTTCAACTAGAAGTAATAGAACGTTTGGAAGCTGATTGGAACAAGGAGCGTGAACTGATTGACAACGAACGAGAAGAAGAACTGCGGCTTTTGCAAGAGGTAAACGTTTCATCACGCCAATGATTTTAAATATTCAAATGCAATCATAATTTTTGAAATTCAGGCTTTAGAAGAAGCTCTCGAAGAGAAAGCTGAAATCGAGTCTAAAATGTTGCGAGACGCTTCAAGGGAATCGCAGCTTTTGGACGATTTCGAATGGAAGCTCGGAGAGATCGAGAGAGAATACAAAAAGAAACTAGTCGAAACGGAGAAATCCGCCGAAGAACGGTTCAAAAACGAGATGGCTATGGAGTACCAGAAGCTCGTAGAAGACAAACGGGACATAGATGAGAAACTAACAGAAGTACGATTCATTATTATTTTTACCACCGTGACGCAATGTCTTGCAGTAAAGCAGCTAAATGGCTTTTTGTTTTCTACGTAAACAGATTGCTCATCTCAAGAGTTACGAAGCTGAAGTGACTCAATTGCGAGGTCTGGTATTCGAACAGCAGAGGGTCATTAGGACGGCAGCCCGTCAAGTTGACCATTTAAAAGAAACGGAAAAAATCCTTGAAGACGACCTACACAGAATTCGCATGCAGGGCTGCACACGTAAGCAGCAACAGGAGATGGAGGCCAAATGGAAAGAAAATTCTTTGACTGAGTACAATCGCTTGCGAGCTGAACTGGTGGCCTCCAACGAGGAAGAAATGCTAAAAGCCATCCGTCAGGTAGTTCGCGAGAAGGACGACCAAATCGCCGCCATTAAGAAGCAACTGGACACCCAGCAATTAGCGATGAACCATCAAGTAAACATTCTCCCTTTTGCAGTTCAATTATTAAAAGTTTAGATGATTTTCAATATTAAAAAAAAAACAAAAAATAGATCGCAGAGCTTAAAAATTCGTTCCAGCAACGTGAAGCCAAATTGAATAAACAGGTGGAAGCAACTCGAGCTGAAGCGGACCGAGAATTGTGTGAATTGAGAAGACAGTTGAACAAAGTTCAAGACTCGCATATCGAATTCATGGAACAAGTGGAACAAAAGCACGCCGAAGAATTAGGCAAAAAAAAAAAAACATTTTAACGCGAATCAGAGTAGGACGACAATTAATTCCCTCTTTCTTTGTGATATTGCAGAACAGCGTGGATCATCCAATGAAGAAAGTAAAGAAGCCTTGGAACAATCGTATGAAGAGAAACTGCAGTCGATCGAAATTCAACATCAAAGCCAATTGAGTAAAATATCACCGTGTATCATTTTCACCCGCATGTAAGATTTCCTTATAGCCGAGTCGTAGTTCACGGGAAATGTGTTTGTGTGCACGCCGAAACGATCTGAACTTCCTCCCCCTTAAACTCACATCTCAGTATGTTGCGCTTAAAATAGTTTACTCCATAGACGCCCTTCAAAGCCTGATTGAGGAGGAAAAGCAAGAGGCATTGACTCAACTAGGAGAGCATTATCAAACTCAACTGCAATCGCTACAAGAGCACATTTCTGACCTTCAGAGGCGACTCACCGACGCGAGCAAAATGGTACATGAATCCTGCAAAAAAGGTTACACGTAACGATTACATAATCATTCGATTTGATGTGAAAAGTCATCCCAAAGGCAACAGGAGCTTGACAGATTGCAAGAGCTGGTTTTGCGACAAGAGGAACAGTTGGATCTTTTACAACAACGTTCGGAAGATCGAACTGAATCCAACAGGGAAACGTCGAGTTCTCGACGACGTGGCAGCGATGATGAAAGCACTGCCAGCACAACTGAGAGCAGCGACGAAGAAGATTACGATGAATCCACACCACCCAACGGGTAAGTTATCCGTCGTGTTAGAATGCAATTTTTTTTTTCTTTTAATTTCTTCTTGATTCACAAGCAGAGCTAACCCCGAATGAGCTCTGTAGATGATCTTGATTCAAATCTCCTTTTTTCGCTATCGTTTTGGGCGTACCGTTTCACCCTTTTTTTGCAGAATGAACGTCATTTTGTTATGTTTTAAAGATGAATATACATTAAGTTATTTAACTATGGTGAAAAACAAAAATATAGACTACGTTTCCCCCATTTATCGCTTTATGTGAGTCAAACGTTGCGCAAAACATTTGAAGCCAAAATGACACGGGACGCGTTTCGAGAAAGTTGCGCACTGGCGAAATGTTTCGATGTTTGACTACTGAAATACTCAAGAAGCCCCCCCCAAAGATTTCGAATTTGATTGGTTTTTTGCTTGTTCGAATGGTGTTTGAAAAAAAAAATGATTTCACATGCATCTTTGGAAATATTTCAGAATGGATTTTTTATGCGTAGCAAATCGTGAATTTTCATTTCTCCTTTTCAAATGAAAATGTTGTGAAAATGATGTTTATCCATTTACCAAACGCATTTTTATTAAACATTTTTTTTTTTACCTTTTGGTTCTGCAGTTTTCCTGAGATCCTTCCGTTCTGTATCCTTTTCCTTGTCGCATTCGCTTGCTCTTACATCAGTTGGTTATCCTTCTTACTAATCACGCTGATTGCCGTTGCTAAGCTCCTTTAGGCACCCTAGTCCTTTCTCAGCTTCTTCAATGATATGAAAAAAACAAAAAAACAAGCAGAAGCTCACAATAGTCCAAGTGCATGACGGGTACCCAGCCTAATTTGTGAATGTACCCCAGCACTCTGCCACTTAGCGGGGCAGTAATTTTAGTATTGTTTGACAATGGAAAATCTGTGTTTTTTTTATATTTTAAACAACGTAGTTATTTTTGTTTGACCGAGCTGAAATTTTAAAAATCTAACCACGTTTCGCGTCGTTCGAAGAGGTATCTTTTAATGCGTGTTATGTTAAGGTTTCTGTTTTAAATCTAATAGTATGTTTACCTTTTCAAAGTACAGAAATGTGGTTCAAAAAAATATGGTTTTCAAGACTGTGGATGGAACAGTGTAATACCAGTATCACAGAAGCAATACCAGTTATAAAAGATTAAATTTGTAATTGTTTCTAATCACATTTGATTACCGTTATCTCCGTAATCTCTCAAAAGACTATCTTTAAATCTCTTGAATGATTAAATGCTTCTTTATAGCATTTCAATAGATTTCCCATCCAATCAGTCTTACAAGAGATTTCCAGATGGTTATTTGAGATATTACAGGGCAATGAAACTACCAGTCTGAGGATAAGTAGCCGTAAAAGGTTTAGTAAGTCTGAAATGAATTTAAAATATGATTAGAAACAATTCAAATTGAATTTTTTATAGCTGATATTGCTACTGTGGTACTGGTATAACACTGTTTCGACTACAATCCTGAAAAACACATTTTTTAAACCACACTTCTGTACTTTGGAAACGTAAACAAACTATTAGATTTAAAATTACAACACTTAAAAAAAAAAAATCTTAACAAACCGGGTATTAGAAGATACCTCTTTTAAAGACGCGTAACGTGGCCAGGTTTTAAAAATCCAGCTCGGTCAAATAAAAATTACAAAGTTGTTTGAAATAACAACTAAAATTTAATGTCAAATAAAACTAAAACTACTGCCCCGCTAGGTGGCAGAGTGCTGGGGTGCATTCACAAATTAGGTAGGGTAAGCGTCATGTCATGCTAATGGACTATTGGTTTTTCCCATTCCTACGGGTTCAGCTTCCTTTTTTCCTTAATTTTTGCTCTCTGATTTCTACAGAATATTTTGGCCGCTTCTAGCAGTTCGATCGTGTTAAAAATAACTGCCATTTTCCGAGTAATTTTTATAAATAGAAGAGTTCAATTCTTCATGCCCTTTTGCATTGCACATATATAATAGCTATGCAAAAATAACATTTTCAAACAACCCTTTCCTAACGAGCGCGCCCTTAGCGTCTCTTTCTCTTGCCTGCATTAATAACGTTCCCCGGGTGCAATTTCTTTTTCCTTTTTTTTTCTGTTTTGAATTTGGATATGATTTTCAAGTGTGATTTTCTGCTGATATTTTTGCTCATTGCCATTGTTTTGTTTTTTTGCCAGCGTCCAAAGTTATAGCTCTTGCCTTGATTCTTGTTTTTATGTTTCTCCTTCCCCATCACACCGCCTCGGATAACGACGCTGCAAAATGTTCTTCTTTTTTTTACACTTGATTGATGGCTGTTGGCTGGGTGATAGACTTCATTGCTGAATAATTGAAGCCCTCAAAACCAAAACAAAAAAAAATCCACTGCCCAGACAAACAAGACGTGTGTGTTCCGGGGCGCCGGCAATTACGACGGTCGTGAAAAACGAGTGAAAACAAACTAAACTGAGCCGACAAACTCCAAATGGCTCAGTTCTTCCTATCAAATAAAAAAAGAAAATAAGATACGGTTGTCAAAAACTCAAATGACGTGGAAAAACAACGTGATAAGCTTAACGCAGTCTTAACTTTAACACAATAAGCGCTTGCGTTTACATTCGCTATACGATTACATGTTTTGATGGAATATATGAAAGCTGCTGATTATATAGGAGTGGAATATATTGCGGTTTTAAACAGAGCCAAATGGTGTTTTATAATACAACTTTGTGTGTACAGTCGAGGTGCAGGTGACGGATGTTCGCCATCGACAAGCGCTGCAGCCAGTCAAGATAATTTGAGACCTTGTCCCGATCTGGACGCCGGTATTCTTTCTTCCACGCGTACCGCGGTGGCTACTCACCACGTAGACTCGTCGGAAGAATGTCTGTCGATAAAAATCGAGCAGTTCGAACAGATGCAATCGACAATGATGTGCTGCGACGATCCCGAACACGCCGAAGCGCAACAAATGATTTTAGAGATGCATCAAGTTCTGGCCGACCGTGACGCCGAACTGCAAAGATTGACGGAAGAGAAACGATTCTACCAGTTGGAACTGATCCATTGGGAGAGAAATTTAGCACTTCAAAGGGTCGGCCTCCCTTTGGCACTGGTACCCGACAGGCTCTCCACCGAGTTCGAGTTGAATCCGTGGAGGGGTTTCTCGGCTCCGCCAGTGACCAAGCCGCGCCTACCCGATCCTTTGCGATATCCGTCAGCGACAGCTTTCGGTGGCAGTCGAGCCGCTTCTTACGAGCTGTTCACTCCCAGCGCCACCAGTCTCAGTCCAGATAATCAATGTGGGCGGCAGTTATTTCCGGCTCAACACTCATCCGCTTTGTTGACTACCGAAGAGTGGATGTCGGAAGGCGGGCTCGTGCCACCAGATGTGCGTCAACTGCACTGGCCACCCCAGCAGGGCAGTCATTTCTACTACAGCGACGACGAGGATGACGACAGTAACAACAACGGATTCACTACCCCGTTGTAGGGGGGCACATAGATTCTCCGCTCTGTCAACGAATGCTGTCTGTCTATTTGTTTTGTCGAATGACTCCGACCTTTTCAGCCTTCATTTGTATCCTTATTTTTCTTAGTCTCTGATTGACGAATATTTTTGTCACTGCAAAACGAAAGAAAGAATTGCCTTGCAATGTTTCGGTCAGCATCTATTGATACAAATACTCCTGTATAAAGGATATAGGTCTTCAAATGTAATAATTGGATCAGTTATCTATACCAAAGGTTTATATATATATATACAGTACTGTATAATACACAAGTCTGCTATTACGTCGTATACAGCACTCTCTGGCGTTGATCAAGTTATTATGGACGGATAATAAATCGAATTCCAAATGACTGTGCACGTCAATAGCGCGAAGGCTATCGAATGCAATCGCCTACGATGCATCGAGCATTTCTGTTTTTTTTTAAACAAAGCTGATCGCCTGTCGATGCCACTTGCCAAAAAATCTGAATTGATGGAATTTTGCGTTTCAGAGTGAGTAACACGAGATTCACATTGGCTGAAGCTCAAAATTGTTTCACTATCTTGTTCTCTTCGGGTTTTTTTTCTTCTGTCAAAACGATCGAGATTTAACAAGTTTACGTTGGTCTCGTTAACGCCTTAACGTCACGGTATAGGTTATAAAACGTTTAATTATCTACCAAAAGTCTACTAGATTTTTCAATCAAGAAGAATTATACTAAAGGCTTTTAGGGAATATTTTCAGACTGTCGTTAGGCCCGGTAATGGGATTCAAACTACGTCAATCACACAGACAAAAAGGGGGGGGTTTAAAGAAAGTGTAAATTACAAGTTTGTGTCTCTTTTAATGTTGATAAATACACGATTTACAGCTCTGTGTCTCTTCTTTTCTTGTTGCTATAATACAGAGGAATGCAAGATTTGTGGCAACACACGGGAAAACAAGATACAAACATCGATGTTATTGGCATACCAAAGAGCTGCAGAATTGAAAAAAAAAAAAGAAAAGCTTATGAAAGCGGCATTGTATCATGTAATAAATGTCTCAAACACATTTGGCACCGTAGCAAGCTTAAGTATGTTGTATAAGATTAAAAAATCAAAACAAAAAAAACAAAACAAGGAAGGCGACTTTAAAATTGTTTGCAATAATTGAAAATTAACTGAGGATGCAATGTTTGAATTGTTATTGCATTAAAGGATCCAACTCTTCGTGAGAAGAGCTGCTGTCACACTCCTTTTGATTACCCTTTCTCATTGATCGTTCATGCTCTCGGCTGTCAGGTGACTTGTTGGGCTGCTCAAGTACGGTCTCGGCCCCGAAACGAGTCTCTACGATTCGTGTGGAAGACCAAGGATCGTCCCGGCTGCTGCTGCTGCTGGTTCCAGCTCTCGGCAGAGTTGTGTTCACGCAATGACTACCAGCCTCGGGCGT
Source organism: Daphnia magna (assembly GCF_020631705.1). Taxonomy (NCBI): domain Eukaryota; kingdom Metazoa; phylum Arthropoda; class Branchiopoda; order Diplostraca; family Daphniidae; genus Daphnia; species Daphnia magna. The sequence goes on from NC_059191.1 coordinate 1,594,000, forward strand.
CACAATGAAACGCACAATGGAACCGATCGATTTGCGAGCGCATTTCTCTTGGCTTTTGTGATACAAGTCGTTGTCGCTCTTGGATAGTTGGCGCTCCGTTTCTTTCTTGACGTTGGCCCGTGCGCCGAACACGTTCAAAAGTTCTTTACTCGACTTTACATCGTGACTGGGATTGACTGGACAGACGGGCTGCGCTTGATTTACGGCCGTTGGACAATGACCGGACGATTCGTCGGCTATTTCGTATTCATCAAGTCCGACATCGTTGTCGGGATTGATGCTGCAGCTGCGCGATGAAATGGTGCTCAACTTCCTCGGAATGAATCCCGAAAGTCCGAGCCGATTTTTATCGCGGTTCGTGTAAATCGAAGCCACTACTGAAAATATCTTGTCTTTGTCTATCGATTTCTTCTTGGGTTCGTCGGCCAATTCGTACGTCTCTTCGTAATCCTCTTCGATGGAGCTTTCCCACACGCCCTGCAGGGAGCGTGGCGAATGCAGCGGACAGTAATTGCGTTCTTCCTTATTTGGCAAGACCACCACGTTGGCTGTGTTGAAAGAAACGCATTTATTGTAGCCGGAAGGCGGACATTGCGCATTGCTGGCCGCGTCGTCTTGCACGGCTATTTGACGGGTCAATCGCGGCTTACATTTGGCTCCGATAGCCAAAGAATTCGAATGCCTTTCCGAATCATTCGATGACCCGTCCGGGTGGTACGTCGGATCCATCATGCAGGCGCCAGCGGCAACGGACGACGTCACGTGAGGGATGACAGTGCGGTGGACAAAGTTGCCAGTTGGCGTCGCTACCGACTGCTGACGTAGAATTCCCGCCGCCAACGGAGAGGTAGGTAAATTGCGACCGCTTTTATCACGAATGCTGGACGATCTGCGTTGACCCTCGATCGGCGGGACGTAAATCAACGGCATGTTGGGTGGCATCACCTTGACGCTCTTCGTTGTTCCAGTCGGTAGTTTGTCACGGTCCCTAATGCTGCCTACATTGGAAATAAATGAATGAATTTTCGATTAACTAAAAAAGTGAGGAGGAATCAGAATGTCAAATGAGCTGGACGTGCCTTTATTGGAGGAGCCTCCATCGCTGGAAACGGAGGATCTAGAATTCCTCCACGTCGTTGTTCCAGCGCTTGTCGAAGCGGTCATCGCCGACGTTGAAGAATCGTTTCTAGACGAAGACAGATTCGAATCGGAAGAGGGTTTGCGCGTGACCGTCCAGGAATTCCTTCGCCGTCCGACCATGCGCAAGGGCAATCCGCATCCGACCGCTTTAACCGAATCGGATCGCGAAGTGCTGTAAGTGTCGCTGGACACGGATTCTGCACGCCGGTGCTTGTTGCGATTCAATTGCTTCTGCTGGATTTCCGCTATCTGATAGGCGTACTCGTTAGCCGAAGAGGACGATTCGCCCATGTCGCGTTCGGCCGCCCGGATGCGCCGCAGGAAGGCGCGCAATGGAGAGCGGAACCAGCCTAATCCGCTGGAGCGATTGCGTCGGTGATGGCGGTGCGACATGGACGAATTGGACATTTTGTCTTCCTTCAAAAGCCCCCTGCCCTGGCATTGGCAAGAGCTGCCATCTTTTGATCCCGAGTTACGATCGCCCAGGCTGTTGGTATTGCCGGGCGTTTGTCGGTTGCTGAAATTGGAACTGTGTCGACATCGGCCGATGCCGCGGGTCACGCGCGACTCTTCAATCGCCTTGCAAATGAGGACGCAATCTTTTTTGAACTGCTTCGTCAGTATGGCGTAGAGGAAAGGATTGCAACAGGAATTGAGTGGCAGGATGAAGACGGTAAAGATTTTGGCTTCTTCGAGCGAAACGAATCGTAAACCGGACGCGGCCGTCAGCGAAAAAAACGCTATCGGTGCCCAACAGAGAAAGTCGGTAAACACAAGCAGCGCCATCCTTTTGGCAATCCTCGAGTCGTTAGAATTCCACGCTTGGGATCCTCGAATAGCGCAGTACATCTAAAAGTAATTAACACAGAAACGGTGGGACCCGAGAAAAAGAAAAAAAAAAGGATAAATTAGTTTCAGCACTTCCTTTCCAAACTGAACAACAACAACAAAAATTGCCTTCAAATAGCAGCCCATCAGAATGAGAAATGCGACGCCGTTGATGACCATTAGGAAGACAACGTATCCTTTGCTGACGGAATTGCCAACTTCGAACGGCAGGCAGACGGCGAATTTGCGATAATCGGATACTCCCACTAGCGGCAGGAAAGCCATGATGAGGGCAAACAACCATCCGGCCGCCATAATATAACTGGCGTGTCGCAACGACAATCGTTTGTTTAGATGCATGGCGTGCGTGATGGCATAGTTGCGTTCCATCGTGATGACAGCCAATGTGAAGACTGATAGCTCCGAGCTAAGAACTCCAAAGAAACCAGCAACCTGTTTTCGAATTTAAAAAAACAGACAACAAAATTATTAAAAAAAAAAATGAATGGATGTTAAACATTCATGACGAACCCAATGGTTTGTATGTTATCTCTTGAATTCTACCGATAAATAAGATAAACGTCTGCCAAAAGAAAAAGGGAATACCTGGCATCCGGCCGATAGTTGCCACGGAATGGCGTACATGCGGAACTCGCCCAACGTCGATGCATCAACGACAGCCAGAAATCCGAGGTAGATGCCCATGAAAAAATCGGCCATTCCCAGATTGCAGACGAGAAATCTGGGCACGTCAATCTTGGAGCGGGCGAATATCAAGACAAACACAACGGCCCCGTTGCCCAAAAGCGCCATCAGAAAAACGATCCACACTCCGCAACGGAGCGACCACCAATCAAACAAATCTTGACACGGCATAAAAGGGCCTGTTGCCAAACGGATGAAAAATTGAAGCAGTCGCAACAAAAAACAAAACAAAATTTCGATGACAAACGGCTACTTACTGGGCTCCGGTATGCACGTCACTGGGTTCTTTTTATCGTAATTCTTTTTAGACGTCATGAAGAACAGTCCCGATGATTTGACGTTAGCGGCTGAATTTAGAAGCTTCTCAATGTCAGCCTCACTGAGGTTGAGGTGATTAGCCGGTGACGCTAATTGCTGGCTCATGTTTGTCCACAGAGGGTCTGTTTTTGCAAGGACATCACGAGGCAAATTGGACAGAGGGGGGGGGGCACAAAAAAAAAACGAATTGAAGACGAGTTCTTAAGTATTTTCGGATGTTCTTACTAGAATCTGCCCATGCTGTTTCTCCTCTGGCCCAGGCGGTGAGGTCGATACCGTGCTCGCTGGAAGGAAATATAATCGAGTCCCTCAACGAGCTCTCCTCCGCCATGCCATTAATGATTGAATAGGATGCGCTCTGCTGAAAAGGGCAGCAATGGTAAGCGTACGAAAGGGCTAAAGTCTTGACACGGGGAAACGAGGACGGTGATGGAAACTCGCGCAAATTCGGATTGTTGTGCACTTTGATGTGCAGCACATTTTCCAGGCCAGTAGACGGGAAAACTGGGAAACCATTGTGTCCAAGATTTCTGGAAGAGACAGACCAAATAAACATATTACCATTGATTTTTAAATCACTTCTTTTTTCTTTTTAAAGCCTTAACTTACACGTCTTGAACTTCGATGAGTGGCAAAAACGTATCCGGATGGATTGATTCGATGCTGTTCTCCGACAAATCTCTTTTGGAACGAGAATGAAAAGTCAGACATTTCAAAATTGATACGCACTATTTTTCTTTTTTTGTTTTTGTTGGTGTAGTGAAAAAGACTTACAGAGTTTTCAGCTTACGAAGCCCTTCGAAGGCGTGTTCTGGTATCAATTTGATTCGATTGTTTGACAAGAGCAAATCGTGTAGATGGACTTGATGCTGGAAGGCGTAGTTGGGTAAATTGGTGATTCGATTGTGGCTGAGATCTCTGCATTTAAACATCGAGAATTTTGAGGGAATTGTTAGCACACACACACACACATAAAATAAAAACCCAAAGATTTGAATAATTTCATTCACTTACACGAGGCGAAGACTTCGGCAGTGAGAGAAGTCGGGAAGGGCTTCGATCCAGTTGGATTTGAGATCCCTTTGAAAATGGGGAAATTGCATCAAATTCAAACATATGCGATAGCGAAGAAGTCAACGGGTACAAATAAGAATAAATAATCTTACAAGCTACGCAAGTGAGGAGAATGCTGACAAGTGTACGACGGGATGAGCTTTAGTTTAGCTCTATCGATTCGGATCAGTTCCAGGGCACCGGTGCCGTTCAACAACGGGAAATTGCGAAGTTCTCTAACCTCGGAGAGGATTCTGTACAACATTTGAAACACGTCAAAATAGATTGTGCACTTCATTCGATTGCACCACAAATTTGAAAAAGAAAAAAAAAAAAGAATAACAAATCGCACAATTTTTTCAATCGGGGAAGGAAAGCGAAAGCTTCTAGGTCGACATTGACGAGTGGATTTCCACGTAGTTCCAGAACCATCACTCGAGAGATTTGCTGGAAAACGCCGGCCTTGACATGAGTAATGTTGTTGTTGTTCATGTACCTATTATAACGTGAAATGAGTAAACAGTTTAAAGAAAAGAAAAGTAAAACTTGAATAAAGTAAAAAATTCAATTACAGTTCGGCAAGTAGGGGAACTTGTCTGAAATAGGGTGGCTCAATTTGGTTGATGGCATTGTGCCTGAGTTCACTGTTAAACGCGATGATAAACAATTAATAAAAACATGTATAAGCCAGCGTTAAATCTCTGTCTCTTGAATTGGCTAGTAAAAAATTTGGCATTGTCAGTTTCGTCGTATATGACGCACGTAAAAAAGGGCCAAATGTTTCCAAAAAGGATTTGAAGAAGCGCTCCACTTACAGAACTTTTAAGGAGAACAATCCTATGAAAGCGTCGTCGTCGATGTATTCAATGTCGTTGTGATCGAGCACTCTGAAAATAAAAACAAAAACATAAAACGTACTGCGGCAAGAGTTAATACAATTTTCTTCAATGCGGCAAATGTACTTTTCACAAGTCAACTGGATTTATATTCAGAAATTCTTTTTTTTTTTCTTCTTCCTTCATTTCTTGTAGGCAAGACACGTGCGTTTGTCTTACGTTGAATATACAGTTAAAAAACAGCACAATCGCCATGAATTTTTGCCTTGAATAAACATCTTTGAATGATGTATTCGTATTCTGCTAAATTTCATGTGAAAGAATCTCTGACATGAATTTTTATCAGGAAAACAGGAATAAAATAAAGATGAGCTACGTGCCGATGCAAATCTATAGACGTCGAGGTTGAGACAAAGACAGATGGACTCTTCTCCTTGTACATTTGAATGTCTAAAAAGATACACGCTGGTAGAACGGAAATTAGGTCGATGGTTTTCGTCAATCAACTAAACGTTGCGTCAACAAAGTGCTCCGTGGCATTCTGAAAAACGAGTGGCTTCGATCTGTTTGTTCGCGTCTCTTATTTCTTGTGTGGATACACGAGATACAAGAGCTAATAGATGCCGTGTGAAATTCGATATGGATTGAAAACTGGCCGACAATGTGCAGACGCAAACAGTTTGGCCCACAGACGATTTGTTTGCGTATACATTTACGGCTTGGCGACTATCTTAAGTGACTCGAGATGAAAAGGAGATCCATGTTTTATCAATAGTCTGATTTAATCTACGTCCATTTAGTTAAAGACGTTCCTTTGTCGTCTATAGTTTTAAAACGACTTATAATATAGAATGAATTAATTGCACACTTACAGAAATGTTAAAAAGCTGAGATTTCGGAAAGCACCTGCCGGAATAGCCTTGATTTCATTGTAGCTCAAATTTCTGAAAAATCACGAGATATTCGTAAACAATGACACGAGGTCTTAATTTCAAGAAAAAAGCTGTAGAACATAGTTAATCATTTCGAGGAAACGTATCACTTACAAAACTTCAAGGGTAGTAACTCGAGACAGGGCCTCCTGAGGAATAAAGCTCAGTCGATTGACATCAAGTCTCAATTGCCGAAGGGCTGGTAAACCCCCAAACACAAGAGGGTCCAAGTGACTGATGTCGTTGCTGTCCAGTCGTCTGCAAAATCAAACGCAATTACGTAACGCAAAGTTGCCATTTTGAATATTTTGTTAAAGTTAATTCTGCGGTTAACTGAAATTATCTTGTTAATTGTATTTTTTAAAAGATAAGATCCAAGTTTTTTAAAAAACAGTTTTGCGATGGAAGAATCATTGAAATGGAATGAAACTTTGACATTAGAACTTACGTGGAATCAAGCCAAAAAAATAAAGAAATAATAAAATAAAAAAAAAATTGGTGTAGGGCCTACACTAAATAGATTTGTAAGGCCTCAAAACTTGGTTGCGTTATCCGTGGAAACGGTACATGTAAATAAATAAGTTTTTTTTTTTTTTTTTCAGAAACTAAACTACTTACATGGACTGGAGACTAGGAAGATGTGAAAACAAGCTCGTTGGGACGGATTTGATGTTAGTTTTCTGTAGTGACCTGGAAAAGGTATAGCGCTTAGATATACAAAAGAGCGAATCGATGGGAAACAATTATGTTAAAGAAGCATGCAATTTTTGCTTATTTTTTATTTTGGATTCAATGATTTGTTTTTGCACATCATTGAAATCAAATCGGGTTATTATCAATTCGAAATTTGTGTTACAAGCTCTCGCGGTAATACATCAATCTCGAATTTATAGTTTCACATGTGCCGTTCTATAGATACGTATACATAAATAATGAACTTACAGGACTTTTAGCCGCGGGTGGTGAAAGGCATTTTCATCTATGTCGCTCAAACTGTTTCCAGCCAAATTCCTGTTTTGAAATTTTGGTTTATTCCGGTCGAAGGGTCACATCAATTCATCAACATTTCAATAGGAAAAACGACTTACAAATCTTCCAGGAAGGTCATGTGTTGGAAAGTCATGGGTCCAAGTTTTGTAACGTCCGTGTGACTGAGGTCCCTGGAAAAGAACAAAAAAATAAAATAAAAATCTATTGAATATTAAGTAACTTTTTGTTCGTTAAACGCAATCATCCCAGTTCTTATATTAAATGTTTCTATCCGGCCAGCGTATATTGCCTTGAAAGAATAATAAATATATTGACCGTTTTGGTCGCTATATATTCACAAACTTTTACGATTGGATTATATAGTTGGACTCGTAAAACAAAACCCAAATGGCGCAAGCAAAATTTTGTTGGTATAAAAATGTTGCAATTAGCCCGGCCAAACTATCGAAAGAGAACCGTCTATTAAACAAGCGCTCCTTGTACGGTATGAATTCTTAAAAAAAAAAAAAGAAAAGGACCCTCACGTTTTGTTTAAAAAAATACCGCAGGTGTGTTAATGGCCCTCATTTCAATGTGAAAAGGAAGTTTGTTTTTTTCTTTTATTATTATCACGATTTAATTTGAAGAAGAAAAAAAGCAAGCGGCCAATTCCCGAAATGGGCCACTGCCGTATCGAGAAAGAAAAAGTAAAAAACTTTCACGTCCAATTCGTCGTAACGTTGAATCACATTTTGTATCTGTAAATCACGTGCATTCTGCTGACCTTTCCGATTTAAAAAAAAAAATCGAAATTCTTGCATGTCCGGTATCACATGACGGGCCAGATGTGACAGTGACCTTTACACACATAGACACAATCATTCCTATATATAGAGGACGCTGTATAATATAAATAAATTTTAAAAGAAAAAAAAAATACAGTTTGTTAATTAAGGCCCTTTTCATATTCTAACGGGCCCACTATGAGGTCCCTTTTATGTTACGAGTGTATATAGGACTCTTTAGATTAGATATGGTAGAACGACAGTTGCTGGTATGAGTGTTATAATAAAAAAAATGCGCAATATTGGTGTTGGATTGTGGCCAAGCAGACAGAGTCTTTTGTAAAAGCGTAGCAAATGGTTCGATTTCGCCGACCAACCGCACGTTCGGCGGATGAATGACAGCGAAAAGCAGCAAAGTCTAGATGTAAGGCGGGCCCGTCCACTTTTAGACGAGAACCATACGGAATGGAAAGAGACAGAGGGATTAGCCCGTCTGGCAAGTAAGGACGGCGGAAAGAAACATTTGCAACACGGCAAAAGCAGAAATGTTTATTGTTTTAATCAAAATCTATTTACTATAGTTTAACTATTCATCATGTGTGCCACATATATTTTTTCCCACGTCAAGCGCAGTCGCTTCTCGCGAGACGCTCAAAAATATTTGTTTTAATATGTATATATAGAGAGAGGGGCTTATTTAGGTCGCAGCCTTATTTCATCGTCCTCCATATGCAGATTTGCTACGGTTGTACAAGCGTATAGCAGTTCTGATGTAGAGCGAAGCGGAAGCCGTTAATTTTATCAGTTTATTTATTTTATTTTTCGAAAGAAAACAACAAAATTAGGGCAGCAAATAACCCGGGTCTCTTTTGGCTCTCTTTCTCTCTACATACAGACCCTATATCTATAAGTGCAAGACGATAAATTGTAGATCAACAGAATCATTATCCTATGTACGTATTATGTTGCAAGAAACTAGTCGATAGGCATTGGAAGGGGGATCTTTAAATTTTGTGTTTTTTTTATTTTTTTATGGATGGTTTATACAGTCGGATAAACAGCTCGATTTGTATTCCGGTATCGGCCTGTGGTGTGATAGGAAAAATCGGTGGGACGAGTTTGGCGACGAGGAGAAATGACTTTGCTGGATGGACGTTCTATAGAGAAAGAAAAAGTAGGGCTGGGACTATGTGTATATACGTTATACAAGAGACGTTCTACATGGACGATATTCTTTGGAAAAAGAAAAAGAGGAAACAGATAAAAGAGAAGAGAAAAAGAATTCTCTTTTTGGCAAGGCGAGTCAAGAAAAAAAGAAACTTGCTTCTGACAGGTTTAATTCATGGTCTATGCGTGTAGCAAACGGATTTTTGTTTTTTTCTTTCCTTTCACGGAACAAACGATCGACAGAGAAGGTGGTGGAATAAGCCGCAGAGATTTGTGTGTAGACCTACAGCTTTGGCCTATAAGAAACTTGATCTCGAATTCTATATACATTTCCAGCACACGTGTTTACAACAACGCGTTGAGGTTTAATGTAATGTATAGACTCCATCAATGATGTATTGCAAATAACAAAGACGCTTTGAAAATTAATTTAAAAATAAAAAAGAAACACATTTTTTGAACGAAGACCAATGTAAATAATTGTGGAAGAAAACGACTGGTAAATCTACCTCGTTGTGTGTCAAGAGGATTTAGAAAGCTTTTCTCGGTATGTTTTTTTTAATGGTCTAGATATTTTTGCGTTCGAGTTGTTCACGATAAAAAAGGGAACAGCAGGTGGAACGTGAAATGGACCGAAGGTTGCGAATTCCAAATAGGAAATTCACTTTATATAACCCAATGATTTCGAATCACGAAGGGTTTCAATTGTCCCACGGTGCAAACTGATTTCCCAAACAGAGCTAATTATCTGCGTCTGCGATTGAAACGATTTTTCTCGGTAAGAAAGAGCCATTAACAAACAACAAAGTCGTTCGAGTTGGGCAAAAACAAAGCGTTCGATCATGTTTGGTTTGTTTTGTTTTTTTTAAATGCAACTGCTGTCAATATAAATAAAAGAATTAGCGTTGAAGACCTTCATCTAACTTGTCACGTAGTCTGGCCAAACCAGGTGTTCGAATCGAATTAAAAAATCCTTGTTTAACAATCACTCCTTATTATCTTGATTGAAAAAAAGATCTGACGGATAGGTGGTGACACGAAAATCTTCGGCGCGTTAAAACACGAAGTGCTGATGTGTAAATACAGAAATTTTGTTTTCATGTATACAAAAGTCCCACCTTCTTCTGTCGCCCGAGTTCTTGTTTATGTTTTCGTTTCCGCCAAACGATGGCTAAATCAAATAACGAAAAGAGGGGGGAAAAAAACTTAATCGGGCATATTTATACAACAATCACAAACGGGTTTCCAGAGTGACCTAGTTGACCATGTGGGCGTTCCCCTCGTGTCTGCAACAATGGACGAGGCCACACAGAGACGGGAAATAAAAACACACATTGATTGCACTTAACCATCTTATATAAAACAACGAGTGAGTTATTGGGTAAACAATGGGCATATCAAGGTTTTTTTTTTATGGGGGGGTCTCTTATTATGACGCCCCTTGCTGCTTTTTGTCTATTATAATTAAGGACTAAAAGCATTTATGGCACTGAATAACTACATTTAGAAGGGACTTGTTTTCATATTGAAGCAAACAACATTGAAAATGTACTATAATTGCACATGTATAACAAGGGCCTATAATCGTCTAAAAGCCTATCGTTTTTGTTGAAGTGGTTGATTTTGATATGGCCCATTATTTTCGAATTCGGGCTGCATAAGTGTACGCTGTAAATCTAAAGATATAAAGAGATTGATGAAGCAAAACAAAAAAGAGACGCACACTTTTTCAGATCATGAGCGTCGAATCCCCTGACTCCAGCAAAAGCCCAGTGTTTATGTACAGATAGGGAGGCGGTAAATTTAAATGAATACAACATGATGAAGTGTTTTTTTTTATACAGCGATATATATATGGGTGAACGTTGGTACATAAAAAAAAAAGGCTGACATTTCCACCAGTGAGATAAGGTCCCCGAAGAAACAAAAGCACGACATTAGAATGACGTATATATCGTTCGCTTTTGTCCCGCGAGGAAGTCTATAGAGTACACTCCCGGGAAGAGACTATATAACGTAAGACCAGTTTAAAAAAAAAAGAAAAGAAAAACTGCCTTTATCTCTAATACACCGTTTTCTATATCAAGCTTCTATCCTTTGCATGCCCCATATATATTAATCTTAAGTATAATAGCAGTGGAGAGCGGAGAGAGAGAGCATCTCAATGCGTTTGCCAACTGTCCATTAGATGCTTATATATATAAATATATATATATTTAGAAAGCGAAAGAGAAAAACAAAAGACAAAGAGATCTTTTTGTTTTTATTATAAAAGAAGGCGTGCGGAGAGCTGTGCGTGTTGACATATTTGCAGTGGAGGACCAAAGAAGAATGTCACCGCAAAGTATGTTGAGCGTGTGTGTGTGCTGATACACGCACATTTCAGCAAGGCAACGCGACTGAATCAGGGAAAGAAAAATAAATTCTTTTGAAAGGTTAGATAAACTATATATTAAAAAATCTCGGCTAGAGTGGGTGGTATAATAGAGCCTGTACTTTACTGAAAAATCGATATATAGGACAATATATTGCCAGTCTCGCAGTTGATGGTAGAAAGAAAAATGGTAAAACAAGATGGTGGAGACGATGTCTTGTAACATGTCCATGTTAACTTGATTTTCCAGTGGTTATAAACAAAAAAGAATGTTATACACATAGCTTTACTACTTAAAAAAGAGAGATAATGAGTTTGAAAGCTTGTCTGGACAAAACTCTCGATTATAAGAGTACATATATATATATACCATCCATTCATGTGCTGTGTGACATCAGAAAAGTGTGAATGTCAAAGAATGTCCGTTTCTCTGTTGGCTTTTTATTTTTATTTTTTTATTGCCTTGTTCTTTTGCTGTTAAATAACTCGGAGGGTCGACCAACAGCGTAGAACTGGCCAAAACAGAAAAACAAATAAATTGAAAAGAATTTTTTTTTTTCTTTTGCTGGATGTCGGCCAACTAGTAAAGGAGGGATAGAATGAGAGTATATAAGAAGGAGAAGAGGAAACAAAAAGAAAAAAAGGGACCGTAAAATATAGCCCGGAAAACATCGTTTATTTGGAAGCAGCGCAGACTTTTCAAACGGGGAGCCCTCCGAACAAAAAAAATTGTGCGTCGACGTCATGTTTGCCCACTCCGATTCTCCGCTAGTCCTTAAGTGGAGTGATATTATTATACTTCAAGGCAAGACAGGCACGCGACGGAATTTCAAAAAAAACGGGAGAAGGTCGGGGGTTTGTAAACACACGCACGCATATATAGAAATATATGAACAACAACAACAACAACGAAGGGAGGAGGGGAAAAGAAATGCACATTTTGGAACTGATTTTTCGTTGGGACGGACGCGAGTAATTATGTATGCATCGAAAGAGATTTAAAAGAAGAGAAAGACAAAATGTCGTGTACTATAACCTGCGTGATTGTTGGAGGCAATCCAAACGGGATGTCTGCTAACTATATACATGAGATTTATAAACGCAGGGATGAAATAAAGAAAAATGTTTAGATCTATACGCTTGCTGGGTGGCTCTTTGTCCGCTGGTCCGAGTTTATGTGTATAGGCAAATCACAATAGGAGGATATTGGTCACGGGGGCTTGTTATTATATGCTCGTGTGAGCACGGTGGATATAAACTTTTAGCTTATAACATGCAGTCATTCTTGTTCAATAATCTTATAGCCATCTAAGCAAGAAATTCCTGTTGCATTTTTCTCCACAACAAAAAAAATGTGGCAAGCGTGATAAATCTCACGTTCCGTGTCTATACCCTTCATTTTTCTTCCCTCTCGTTTTGGTTATTAAATTTGTTGTTTATGCGCAAAAAGTCAATCGAATCGACCCGAATTCGCAGAAACAACAACAAAAAAACACGCGTTTATATACGAAAGGAAATTGAAATTTAAGAAAGAGAATTCTCTTTCCATAACGATGGCTTTCTATGTTTTAATTTAATAAGCCAACCCCATCTAAATAAAAAACAAATGTTCTTCCACTTTTTTTTTCTTTTTTCATTCGGTTTGATTCCCTCCCCCCCCCCCTTTTATTTTTATGTTTTTGCTGAACTGTCCAGAGCACCTACCGTATTCGTAAAGCCGGACTCATCTTTTTTCTGTATGTGTCATAGATTTATTACATCCACTATGTTTCGAATGCGTTTGTGCCTCTCTATAGTATATATACGCTCTCTTGACAGCCACTGACGTCACGGAGCTTGCCCCCCCCCCTCAGTGATTAATGTTGTAGAGCAAAGGGGAGAAAAAAGAAAAGAAAGGGAAAGTGTGTCAGGATGGTGTCACCGCAAAGAAGATGAACGAAAAAGAACACGCGACTAGGATTGCTCAGATGTCGGCCATAGAGTGTTGAATACATTTCGCTGCAGGACACACGCAGCTATAACACGGTGACAAGAGGAGCATCACAAGACACGAACAATAATCTTATCGTCTGTGACTAATAGAAATGGACAAAAGAGCCTGACAAAGGACATCAATTTAACGCTTACAACTGAGCGCTATATACGATCAAATGCTGTGCAGTTTTTCTTTATTTTCTCACAATGAAAACGAACGGACATTCCCATTAGCAAACTACATAATACACACACGGTAGCTTAAGCATTTTGACGCTATTCGAAAATGGGGAAGATTCTTGTTTATCAGATTATAGCGCTGTGTAAGTAGATAACGAATCACAAGATTCGAACAGGGGTGCCGGTATAGACAGTGATTCAATAGCGCAACATGTCCAATGTATTAGCTTAACAAATATACAAAGGCAGATGGTGTTCTACTTGTGACTCGAGAAGAAAACCTACAGCCAATAAATATTTCGACGTGATCTAATAAAATCGTTGCCATATACGAAGGGTTTGATGTTTGCATCGATCAACGTTGCAACAACAAAGAAATATATAGGCTGTAAGAGGCGTAAGACATTTCCAAACCAAACGAATGCTCACCAATCAAAGTCAACTATCGATTGGAATTACAGCAACTTGACAAGCGTGCTGCCCGCATGCATTATAGAACGTGGAAGAGCCATGAAAGATTTCCTTCACTTGTTTTCCCTTCTCTAAAAATGGGCATTCACGCTGAGTGTGTTCCAAGCAATCTAGCAAAACAATAGTATAATCATAATTGCTAGACAATTGAGACGACCGTTACCACATCTTCGACCACAGGGAAAATTTCATATAAATTTTAACAAATATTAATAATAATGATATAAAGAAGAAGAAAGGGAAAGCCAATCCCGAAATCGGTTGAGGACACGAAACGAAACAAAGAAATGCAAACCGCAACCTTGTTTTGTCCTTTGTGGTGTGGATATATTTCTGTTCGTTTGCAAATCTCGCTCCATTAATTTTTTGTTAGGAAGTGGAAAAGAGTTTGTCGACGACAGAAGAGCCAAAACTCGCCCCTCCCACGGACAAGAAAAAATCAAAGACTCCGCGTGAGTGTAGAGGCGCGTTCGTGCCGACTGCAAGGCTATGATGGAGAAGTGGGCGGTTAAATAGGAAGAAAGAAAAAGAAAAAAGAGAGAGTCAACAAGAGAAAGTGGAGGGTATAACGGCGCTAGTACTGTGGAAGCGAAGAAGAAGAATTCTCTTATATGTTGCCACACACAGACAGCACGAGTCGTAACCTTGTCGTCACGTTTCATTACAACGGCGGGCTATATCTTTTGCGCGTCGGCACAGAAATGAGATCGGCCCTGCCTGCAAAAAAACCACTTTGTTGCCTCCGAATCGTTGGCTTGCAACTCGGCCACCCAAGAAATAAATACAACGCTGTAAAAAAAAAAGGGGGGGGGGGATTCTTTTATATTTATACGAAATGCGATTGAAGGAATCTTTGAAGAAATAAGAAAAGATTTTTTTGTTTGGTTGGAAACGAGAAAATGGGTGTGTGTGTGTGCCAACTGTGTGTCAGATCAAACAATTCAAACGAACGGTATAGTCTATACGTGTGTACACCTTAGCACAATGGCATTTGCTCTTAAGACGATGTACCCAATATAGAGTCCGATGATGGACTTTGCCCTTATCGTCGGCATGCCATCAATGATGGATGAGCGGAAGGCACTTAACTTTTGCTCAGAAAAACTTCAGAAGCAAAGACCACACAAACACACATTTATATATAGAAATCTTTTCAAACTACATATATCGACGCTTTTCTTTGGAAATTGTGAAGGACGTATAGGTTGGAGGATCTAATATCTAAAGTGGCAACTGTTCGAGCAGCGTTGTATTTAAAACTATAATTCTTTTATACGATGATCTACGGGGAAAAGGAGCAAAAAAGGAAACCCGATTCAGGGACGAGAATCCAACAAGTTCTTAATCAAAATCATTCATTAACTATAGCACGAAGGTCGCGGGTCCTTAAATAAATCACGAATTATGCTCTTTGTTTTTCTTTTTTTGAACAAATGAACGAGGTCATCTTCCCGTATCAGCTGATGGCAAGGACTCGAATCAATCAAAATTCTTCTCGTTCTTTTTTCTTTCTCATCTGTCATTGTGTACATTGCCATCTCGCTAACATGACGCAGATGGAGGCAAAATCTACCTATCCATATAAATATCATTCATTCATTTCTCTTTTAATAACAGAAAGGAGAAGAAACAAAAAAAAATTGAGTGGTCGGGAGCAATTTCTTTCTTGTTCATTTCCACACACGCACATCACGACATCGAAGAGAGGCTCACTTTTCTCGTTCGTTTTTCTTATCTTAAAAACGGCTTTAGGGGGGAGTAAATTTATATGATTTTTAATAATCAACTTTTATCTGGAAGGTTATTTTTGTTTGTTTTTTTCATCAGGCAGAACTTGATGAAAAAAGATAAATTAAGTGAATATTAGAGAGAGACGTGATGCGTGGGCTCCCAAATATAAAACGAATGGCACATACTTCCTGTTCATAGTACATGGTATATAGGGGCAACTGTGTGCGATATATATATATTCGGCTATATAACTCAATGTGCATATAGTTGACATTTCGCACGAACGAGACACCCGTGATTCATCGCCTACACCTTCTTCAAGCCCAATTTCATTGGCACGCATTTCTCATATGGGTTAATGGCTCTTTTCAATGACCTGCCAAACTATATTCAACTATAGGCTACATAGAGAGAGAGCAAATTTGTCTGCTGATAATAAAATGGGTCAAAATAGAATTATCATCGTGATCGACCAAAATCAGATTTTCGAGGGGTTGTTAAACATTTCTTTTTTTAAAAATGTACAGATATAGAAAATATGAAATGTGAAGCTGTATAAAACTACACAAACCCTCGTCACAGACGTGCCACCCATAAATCTGCCAAGTTTTTCAACATTATAAAAGCGCAGACATCCATTTTGCTTAACGCGTTCACGCGTTCTTCTCTTCTCTCTGGAAACTCACATACATTCAATGGAAAAGGCTGGACCATTCACCGACTATATAGCCATAGAATATATCTTCAGCTTTTAGTTGAATTGCTTGTGATTTTAGACGCCTTTTGTGTGCGGTTATATCGTCAAAAGGACTGCTGCGTTCCATCCAACACGCACATGTCTTAAATAAACTTTAAGAAAGAAAAAAAAGAGGGGGGTCGTGCGTGATTTCAGCTTCTTCAATAAAAAAAAAATGGGAAAATCAAAGCTCGCATCATATAGCACACATGGCGAGCGGTTTGCATGACAACGTTGCCAATCGAGCGGATCGCTGTCTAAATCCGAGCCGCTATATAAATCTAGCGCGGATGAAAAATATCATCCTTTCCTATATACCCTCTCCAGCGGCCGTGCAATCCCCACCCTCAAACAAATGACATTAAATTTCGATGCGCTAAAAAGTAAAGAAAAAAACAAAACAAAAAGAGTTTTTGACTCACAGTTTAGTGACGCGATGATTGGCTAAAAAATTGGAGACATTTCTAATGCCGGCACCGCGACAGTCGACCGTTTCGCTGTTTTTGCAGACGCAATCCACAGGACAAGAAGACGAAGAAGCGGTCGGATGAAAGGGATGAACAGTTGTCGGGACTGACGTCACGGTTGGCAAAGTCAAAACAAGGTCTGTCGTCTCCTCGTTTGTTTGTGCGGTCCAATCAAATTGCGGTGCCGGTGACGTGGCCACGGACGCGATGAGCAGCCAATAAACACAGCACGACCACAACCACCACCGCTGCACTAGCAAGGCGCTATTTGTTCGATTGTTGCTGCTCCTCTTCTTCTTTGGTCGGCACATTCTACTCGTCGTGGAACGAACGTAATTCGTCATTTCCTTTGATTGTTCGTCGTCACCATGGCCCCCTCTCGCCAGCCATGTGGAAGACGTAGGCGTTGTCACTCGTTTCCGTCTGAAACATTTCAAAAAATAATGGAATATACTTTAGAGCTTCCATTTTGTTCTTGTTTCTTTTTTAAAAGCAAACAAAAGGAGAGATGAAAACTGATGCTGCTATATAGTTCGTGTTTCAATTCTTAAAACACAGCTGTTGCAACTTTGGCGGATGTGAGAATGAGATCTCGTGTTCCGCGCAACTGGTCACACCCAAAAAAAAAGACGAAAAAAAAAAATGTTCGCCAATCACGCTCTTTTGTAAAGCGTGAATGTGTACGGAATAAATTAAGCGTTAAAGAGATTTTTTTTTTTGGGGGAGGTAGGAGAAAGAAATGCAATTTGTAGTCAAATATATTTAAATGGCCCATCCTTATCTGATGCGGCCCAACTATAAGACCATTTTGCTTTCGTCATTTGATTACATTATACAACAGGGGCAACAAAGCGTCAAAACATGCGGATTTTTTTTTGGCTTTTCTTTCTGTGTGTCTAAGATTGCACGATTGCGGATGTGTTTAACATGCAATAATAAGGCGGCATTAACATAGTATAGTCTACCTGTCTCTATAAAAACAACAAACGCAACAATTGACAATAATTGATGGACATGGCTTGCACGATTAACAACAACCGCGTTTCCTAAACACGAGAACTTGCTGATGGTGTATAGGCTCAACATCAACAAGTTAAATAGAAGTCGATGATGAAGTAAACACTTGCTCACCGGTGATGGGTGAAGAACATTTTCTTTTTTTCAAAATTAGCTGCCGCCAGGGCCTTCGGCACGATTTATATGGACGGTGATTGGCCTTGGAGGCAGTAGCACCATTTGGAAATAACAGCCAACACTCATGGTTCGTCTATAACTTGGCCAAGTGGGAAATCGAAACGTTTTCTATTTTATTTTCTTCTTCTTCAACAACAACTCAATCGAATTCCCGTCGTGATAAACTCAGTTTTATACTTTTTCTAAAACAAACAAACAATAACAAACAACACCACAGCCTCATCCGGATGGTATTAAGCACAGTGTGTGTATGACGTTTCAGTTTAAACTGGACGCGCACTGGGAACCACACACACACACAAAGACACTGAAATCACCAACAATCGTTGAAAAGAAACTGTGACGATATCACCCCAAATTGGGGTTTTTTTCCTTTTTTTTTTCGAGAGCAGCAGAACAAAACAAAAAAAAAAAGAAAATGGGAATTTTTGTTTCTTTTTCTTTCTTTGCCGTAGCGCACTTTCACTTTTTTTTTTTGTTTTTGACTTGCGGGAATAACAGGGGCGTTGGCTATCGGTGCAGCCGTCAGATCTATTCAGGACGCCCGCTTGGCGCTTTCTGTGCGAGCTACCAAACGGAGCGCACGCTGTATATCTCGCCCGTCCTCCTCTTCACCTCCTTTTCGTGAGTATCGTGGCTGTCTATACACACACACACACACGACAGCCGTAGTGGAAGTAGAGAGAGAGTGTCGTAAGACCACCAGCTTTCTCTTTACAGCCGTACGGCTCCCGCAAGGCCCTCAACACAGTGGAACCCCCCTTTCCCCCCCGCTCTCTTCAATATACAACCCGAACAATTGAAAAACAGTTTCACTGGGTGGGAAAAAAAAAAACAAAAAAAACGTGCGTTTTTCGGGCTTGCGTGTCGCTTTTTGGTCTCAACCCTCCCGCAAAAGAAAATAGACTATTTTGAAATCTCAATGGTTTTATTGTCTTATTATACTGCAGTCTCGGCCTTGTAGGACGCGTCATTTAAACGCGTTGACATTTGAAAGAAAAAGAAAAAAAACTTGTGGTTTATGTACATATACCTAAAGATAGGTGGTAATCCAGATCCATTTACATGGCGGAGTACTGAAGACCAAAAAGAAACAAAAAAAACAAAACCTGAACTTGGAAAGTCGGTGGGATTAGAGCGAGACATTTTTCGGATCGAGTGCATTTCAAAGGACTTGTCTATACAATTTATTTGTCTAGGATCTTTTTGGGTGAGTGGCAGCTCAAAAGCTCCTCTTGTTGTATACAGCCACTGCAAAACCCTGAGCTGCGATTGACTCTTTCTTGTCCAACCATTCGTGCAAAATTACCTTCTTTTTTTTGGTTTTTGTTTTCCCCTCACATGGCCGCATCCATTAAAACAAGGCAAATGTATTGGCCGCCACAACAACGAAAAATAGGTTGCGACCGTCTCTCTCTTTCTCTTTTTTTTTTTTGGTGAAACCGACTAAAATAAAAACCTTTAAAACGCGATTTATAGTATCAGACGGCTGGCTGCCTTTGAAAGCAAAAAAACAAAACAACATCGGACAACATTTGGTACGCGTTAAGAAGCTGACGGATGGATCGACACACGTCTTGAGCAACATGTCAAGAGATTGGAGAAAGACGGGCTTTTCTATCTCTAAGATGCTATAACTGCTGCTGCCTTTTAAACCCTTTTAGACCGTTCCAATTGAGAACGTTGGGCGGTATAGAAAATTTCTCGGCATCACTCTATATATACAGCCGAAATAATGCGATCTCTTTTTTTGTTTTTTTAAATAAAAAAGACGGCAGGGAAGGAAAAGGAGAAAGCTCCATCGTACATAGAGGAAGAAAGAAAGAAAAAGGGGGAATAAACGAGTGTCTATAATTAGAGCCTTTGGCTATTGACTGGCCCACTTCTGCCCGTTGCACGCGGCACACAAGTAACACGTACGTTGCCTTTTGGTTTCAACTTTGTCGAGAGAAGACACGCGAAAAGAGTAACACGTCGTTTTGTTTTCTGCCTTTTTGTGTGTGTGTGTGATGTCTTTTATTTCACCTTAAAAACGAAACGCGTGTCATTCTTATCGTGATTATACAGAAAGGCAGTACATATTATATACGTATATTATATAGGTATAAAAAGAAACTGATCATAGTCCACTTCCAGGAATGCATGCGAAATTGTACATGTTTCAAAGTGAATATTTGCTGTAGCTGCTGCCAAAATTGGTGCCTTATCCGGTTTCTTCTATACCTTCATTTGGTTATATACTAAATAACATGGCAAATTTAAACGTATATAGAATATAGCAGCAAACCCCAAGAAAGAAGACGTATACGTGATGGGAATCCCGAGAGAAGCAGACGAATGTTTTGCTTCAGTGTCTTGAACAAAGTGATGTATAACTGTCGTGCGCATATAGAGCCAAAAGAAAATACATTGGCGGTTTTTAGTCAAACGCTTTATCAGTTGAAAAAAAAAAACTAAAAGGAAATTTCCCATTTATTTTATTCTTTTCGAAAAGAAAAAAAGAAAAGAAAATGCGCTGTATGGTAATATACCGAAAGTACTACGCGAAAGAACATTGGTACAATATTAGTTATACGCCCAATAAGGTGTAGAGATCTACGTGGCTACATGCACGTCTTTGGTCCGGTCATTAGTCTTTTGAAGGCTCTCTGTTTTCATTGGTCAAATAGTTTTGTCTGAATCAGTGAAATTTCTTTTTTTGTTTTGTTGATGACTAACTCGGCCATGTCCGCGTTCGGATTGGTGCAGACAATTTTGTTTTTTCTTCTATGAAAGTGGAGAACGATGATACGTGTCCTCGAGAGTGCTCTACGTCATTAAGCCCAGACATTGGAAACGTTAGCACAATTTTTTTTTTTTCTGTGTAAGCCTTACTCTGTGTCATTTTCGATATAAATATCCATCGGAGAGTTAGCGAGCAGCGACAGAAAAAAAAAAAAAATTGGGATTTATACTAACGATGCTCATTCGGCCCTTCCTTGTAGGTATATAGCTTTTTCGGCAAGAAAAAATCTTGATGGTGGATGTAGTATTGCTTTTCAGTATATTTTGCGCGTTCATTTGTAATTAAAAAAAGAAGGGGAAAAATAATGAGATCGAGTTTAATTTTGTGTTGATTACAGGCAAATGTGTGTATACACATCAGTTATATATGTGATGTGTGTGTAATGGATGTCTAGATGTTGGGTAAACATCGTCAAGAGATCTGAAGCGGCTTCCGGCTGTAAGAGAAGAAAAAAAGGGAAAATGGCAGACCACCCAATCAGCTAAGATAAATGAGCGGTAACTGGATAACAACTTTTATATATATATATACGTAGGCTATATATAATCTAACCAGAGTCTTATTACGAAATGTTCCAGGCCTATGTGTGTACATAGTTAGACATTAAATAAGCAAGGTGGAGAGGGAATAATAGATTTACAGCCTATACAAAGTGATATTCAAATATTTAATGAATTCAAATTATAGACAATAGGATGTATGCAAATAAACTAATTAAAACTTCGATCTTTTGCTGTGCAATCAGCATTCTCCTTCGTACTGGGTATATACATGAATAGCGAAGAGCAATTATAATAATAAAACAAACAATGTTTATTTAATAACCCTATAATTTTTTTTAAAAAGAAAAGAAACAAAAAAAGTGGGAAATGGAGGAAAAAATGAGATGGTGATCAATTATACATAAATTTCTCCTAGTCAAAGAAACAACTAAATCTATGCGGGGAATCAGAAAGCCGTTGCTTGGCGGGCGGTCGTACTTTGAATTGTTCGTGCAACGCCATATATAGGGGAGAGTGGGGGTAATTGATACACTTTTTGGTTTTTTGTATTTCTTGAAAAAAAAACTGAAAAATTTAATATAAAAATTATATAGAATTGTAGCTTATTATCTCAGCTACTAAAGGATATTTTTTTTTATGAGAAAAGATTAATTTTAATAGAAGTAAATTGTAAAAAACTGAGGTCGCTTCGAGTGTTTCAATTGCCATGGTAGCAGGGCAATTGAAACGGTGTGTCGATGTAATTGCAACGTGGGTTTTCCCATAAGGAAGCTTCTTCATACCCACATAAAATGAAAATCACGATATCTCAGCAGCCACAACTGCTAGTGTGATCAAATTTTACCATTAGGTACAATGCGATATACAGATTTTGAAAATATACTTAAAGTAGATCGTAATTTAGTTTAAAATATTTAAATAATTAAATTTAAAAAAAAACCATTAAGCAACATGCTTTTTAAAATAAATCCAAAACAGGGAATACAAGTATTGTAGTTGTGTTAACATGATGATTTACATTTGTTTAAATGAATTACGTCAAATACTTGCAAAAAAAATGCAACCAGGGAATATAAACAAAGTGTTTCAATTGCCCTGCAATAGGGTCATCGTTACATTTAATTATTTAAAATTATTTAAGAGTGCAGGGAAAAATTAAATGGCATTAAATTGTAGAAAAATGAATTGCAAATCATCTGAAACTAATTTTATTACTAAAATGTAGCGTTTTAGGGGTTAAAACAAAAAAATTGAAAACGCAAATTTAACAGACGGAGAACAAAAAACAGTTTTTTCGGGATATCTTAAAAATTATTTAATAAAAAAACTCGTAAATTTTTCTAAACTTGTAAACCCCCTCATTCTATTAACCCTAATTTTTTCAAGAAAATTCCTCTTATACGGCGAGAGAAACAATTTTTGTTTCAATTACCCTGTGTCTCAATTACCCCCACTCTCCTCTACTATCATGCCGATAAGACTTCAAGAAAAAAATAAAATAAAATAAAAGAGGCCGCCCCGTTCGGGGCATCCATAAGTCACAGACTCTTATGCGTTATTTATGGCTTTTGTTCGCAACTTATATTGGGCAGTTGTAGTATTTGGATTTCCTTATATTATATAAGAAAGAACAGAAACGAAAAGAAAATATTATCGCTCGGCATCTTTTCCCGTCAATTAGGCAAAGAGAGTCTCCCTCGTCTAACATATATAAGAACGGATCAATTAATGTCGGATGAGTCGGTCGATTCGACCTCAATCACTTGAGATGTGTACACAGATGAGTGGTTGCCAGCCAAAAAAAAGGAGGAGGAGGCGAAAAAAAAAGGGTTCTATTTATTTAGTGTGTGTGTGTGTGTGTGTGCTCCAATTATATAGCGTTTCACGTGACGTTACTCACTTAATGAATCTTGGCGACCTTCTAATCACCGAGTTGCAACGCGTGCAGTGGCAATTTCGGTCCTGTGTGACGGGTGTTGCGATTCTGCGTGTAACACTTGTCGAGATTACGTAATTGACACGACGTGACCTATCTCACCTACAAGTTTCATTCAGTCCAATCGAACGAAGAATCTAAGAATAGCCTATTAAATAGTTTCACACTTATTTATGTAGGACGATTTTGTACGTGTATATATGTATTATATTGCTTTGGTTGGTTTCCGTTTTGACTCGTACAAAATTGCGCGCTGTTGTCGTGCTGTAATAAAAAATAAAGAACGCAAGAGTACTGTATAGCAGCACAAAGAATAAGGACGCGATGAAAAAGAATAAAAACATGGGAAAGAAGGGGATAAATAGTTTTGGAGAGGATCCAAAATATCGTAAACAATCAAGGGGGAAAAGTCAAGATGCAATCCAGTTCGCAGTTATGGCGGGCAAGGTTTATATACACGGACTAATCAATAGTAGAGGAACGCATGCGCGTATCTGATGTATATATCCCAATAATATGCATAGCAAACATTCCAAACTAGCCGCCGAATTCAATATTTAGACTGGAACACGTCTATAAAGGAAGATATACCTTCCTTTACGGTGCTCTTTTTATCATTTCAAATATATATATATAGAGAGAGTCTTTGGGTCTGTAATAGTTCTATGAATAGCTGACCGTGTCTGTATGCAAATGAGGCGTCGCACGCTTCAGGCTCTATCAGATAAATCAATTATTTTTTCAACAACTAAAAATATAGAAGTAAAGAGACTCGGGGAAATGAAAGGAAAACGGGAAAGCATGACGCCGCGTTACGCTTGAGCTAAATTTCAGGAATGTTGAACGAAAACGGCGGAGGCAACTGGAAAAAAAAAAGACAACAGCACGCGTTTACAAAAAAAAAGAAAAAGAAAGAAACACATTTTTTCCTCGAATTAAAAAGAATGATGACGATTCACAAAATAAGCAACTTGTGTATAATATTAGTCTTTTTCTCGATTCCTTTTCGTTATCTGTTTAAAAGGAGTGCCCCACTAAAGAAAAAAAAGCGATACTCAGCAGCAACCGTTGACAATTCAAAATATTCGTTTATGATATTATTCTAATGTATTTATTCTCGACATTGCTCTTTAATGTATATTTTAAATCGCACAGACTATATTGATGTTATTACACGAACATTCTTTTAAACCTGTTTTTTGATCCGAAGAAGAAGAAGCCGAAGGCCGATGGAATGAAACCAAATATGAGCGAAGGGACACGCGTGATTGCCGTTATGGCACGATAAGATCGATCTAAAGGAGTGACTGGTGAAAGGTGATTGTGAATCAACTATAGGATGTGACTTCTATTCTCAGGTATAGATGATGGTAAGAAAATATTAGTCACTGTTGACACACTTTTTGAAAGGGTCCTTTTCTTTCGCCATAGAGAGAAGCCATTTTTGTTATTTTTCATTTATAGTCTACAATATGACGATGTTTTTCTTTCAAACGACTCGCTCGCGTAAACGACATGTTAAAGAATTGGTTTTTAAATTAATTTGCAAGTCCTGTAATATACTACCATGGTAAATATAGAGCTAGACGTCTGAGAAGTCATACAAAGCCTCCTTTAGCCTACTTTTGGCATGATGTCAAGTAGTAATTGATTGAGGGTGGATCTTGTTTAGAAGGACCTGTTTCTTGCAGCCATGGAGAACAACATAATAATTCACGCTTTAATTGCTTATCGAACATCATCGTCTTTGTTACACCCATCATTAATAAGGAACCGGCCAACAGTTCCGTAAAATGACACCACCTTGAATTGAAACTTGATCCTGTTCATCAAAAAGGAAAGGTAAGTCTCTCTGCTAAAGGTCGAACCTTCCTGTCTACTGATGTCTGACGAATGGACAACGTAATTAGGAAAACACCCAAAAGGTAGTCTACCAATGTCATATTTCTTAGATTAAGGTTGATGATAAAAATGGTTTCTAAGGTCAATTACGTGATACCTCGTACTTTCGTTTCCCATCAGTTCTCGATTTCCCTTAACCATCAGTAGGTGACGATTCTAGTATTCTAGTATATAACCCACGGTACTATTAAGCGATAAGTACACGAGATCGATTATAAACCCATGGCTGACCTTATTTTTTTCTCACCTGAAAAAAGAACAAAGGAAAGGGCTTCATGTCATTGTATGCGTTTGATTTCAATGCCGTTTTATTTTTCGTGAAATCTCCAGTTTTTTTGTTGCCAGACCATCTGCGTTCTAATACACAATAACACCTTTTTGATGATTTTCACAGTTTCAACATATGGCGTGCCTGTTACCTTGATTGTTTGGCATTCGGCTTAAAAGGACCATATTCTGCGATTTGGGAGTTTTTTTTGCGACAACTTAAAAAACGCAACGGTGGTTAGTGCCCAAACTGGAAACATTTTTGTGTTGTTTTGTGTTTCAGTTTGGGAAAATAAATTATCGCTAGATGGCCCCAAGTGTCAATACATCTGTGCGCTGTGCTAATCGTCTGCTAGACATCCACGAGTTTCTCGTTTATAAACGTGTTCGGCGACCAATTTCCTTTCCATCAGTACGTTTCATTTAGTGGGTTGTCATGGCGGTTGAGAACTTCGGAAAAGATATCGTAAGTCAAGGTTTTCTCGTTTTATTATCAGTGTCGTTTATTTGACACATAAAATCAACAGGGTGCTGATGGATTGCTTGCTGCAGCCTCCGTACTGGAACGACCAGCCGAGGAATTCGTGAATGACGTAAGAATACTTAATTTTTTTTTTATCGCAGTTTTCCTAACTTTTTTATTTTAACAGTCAATGATTGAAGAATTGTGGGCAATAAAAGCATTTGAACATGCTGAAATCTATTTCAATGTAAGGCTTTGTTATTTTCACTACAAATTGCCAAAGTTTTCCATTAAATCAAAATTGATTAGTAGTTGCTGAGCTCTGTGGATCCTAAACTCTTAAGATTGACAAAGCACGATGATCAACTTTACAAGCATTTCCGTGAATCATTTCCTGACCTAAATGTGGCCACAGTTACTGAAGATCAACTTAAATCTGCTGAAGCCAAAGATGTTTGGAGATCTTTCTGTGAAATTTACAAAGAGAGTGTTGAAGACTATAATTATGCAACATTGATCCGCCTAAATGCAGCCCAGGAATACAGTGAAGCAAATTCCATGATTGTACCAAGAGTCCAGTTCTTAGCTATTGAACTAGCTAGAAGCAGGTATTTGACATTTCAAATATTAATTTTTCCTTACTATTCAATGCATCTCTGTGAATTTTGTTTCTGTTTAGGGAGGGACACAATGATATGATCAGATCCAACTTCAAACCTAAAAAACTACAAACCAGATCATGAATTGTTAAAGTTACAAACAAATTGAGTACAAACGACCTACTCGAACTGTGTTTTTCTCTGAGGTGAAATAAAAACGAAATTTGATTATTGTAAAATTCATCCGTTTTGCTGCCTGCAGTTAAAACGGCCGCCATCGCCGCTGCAGTTTTCGGAAGTGTCTGGCCTAAAGCCACGTTACTATGCCAACTAAAAAATAATATTATAGAAAGACTAATGAAATGGATCATGTAGTCTAAATTGACGGAGAAAATCCGCATATTCGCGCAATTATAGCAAAGTCTACATCTGGGTAAAGACGGTGCAACTTCGTTGGGATTTTTGTTGATTTAGGTGAAGTCAAGTATGCGGAAAATGATAAAAAAGAATGGAATATCGTCTTTAGCCAACCTTATGTGATTGGAGAAGCCAGAATATTTTTTTTTTTTCCAGTTTGTGACCAAGATGCCACTGCTGCATCGTGTTTTTGACACATTTTACCTAAACAAGGCAAAAGATCTCTATGGCAGTGAAACCGAGGAATGTCGATCAAACACCTTGCGCATAATTATATGGCATAAAATTTCTTCTGGCATTCAGTACGCTTGGCTTTCATTGCGAAACGGCCGGCATCTACACAATAGTGACTTACATTTTTTTTCTTTTTAATATAAAAGTTTTCCTGTTACCACATAAATTATTCGCTAAGAAATATTAATTGGGAATTGACACGATATCAACTGTTTTGTCACACGAAATGAATATAAGTTTTACTCCGTGTATGAACTTGCGTTCATTTTCATACATTTTCCCTTTGAAATTAGAACAATAGTGTAACATTCACCCTAATGTCCTCAGGATGTGTGATTGACCAGGGACATAAGCTCTAAATTATACAGAAGAAACGACAGAGTACCATTATTGAAATCGTAAGTATAATTAAGCACGTTCTTATTTTCACAAAGAAAAGTTACCCTGAATACATAGCCAAGGCACATTCGTTAGGGCATTGCACTCTTCTCTTGGTAGAGCTCGCTGCTCGGGTTCCAAGTTGTAAGCTCCATCTGGATAAAACCCATTTGGCTGCTCATTTATTTTTGTCTTTTACCTTGGAAACTGAAGAATCGGCGGTTTTACAAAAGTGGGGTTTGTTAAGAAATGAAGTTTGAAAAAAGAAAGAAAGAGGAGGAAAAGGAAAAAGGGAAAATTCCGGTGATTGGCCAAGCTGGTAGGGGTATGCAAACTCTCTCAACCGAGTCTTCCAATGCTCATGCCCCATAGGCAATAGATGAGTGACGTCACGCTGTCAGGTTCGGCTGTCGACACGACACGACTGTTTTGCTGCGAGCTGCGAGTGTTCTTCATTATTGAGGATCTCGCAATTGCCAGTCGAATGGATGAAAAATGGAGTTGCAATCTTCCTTTATCAGTGCCGTAGAATTTTATAAATATCGGAGAAAATCTATTAGAACAGCTTTGTATCTAGTCTGTTTCGCATTACTTATTACCATCCAAACCACCAATGCTGAAGAAGTCTACCAATGTGACAATCACACACAGACCTGCATTAGCGAATCGGAATTAGGAGAACAAAGTGACCAGCAACTCTTTAACCTACCCTCACCTCTACCCACTTGGGCAGAAATCCCACAATGCAGGGGGAAAATTATGTTAAATCGTCCTTTTGGCTTCCTTTCCGATGGGCCTGGCAATTATTCATTGGATACAAAATGTGCATGGATTGTTCAAAGTTCTGCACCAAATGCAACCATTTCGTAAGTGTTAAAAGTTTCCGTTGTATCTGCCATAGTTTTACACCGTTCTAAGCACATTGAGTATCAATATTAATATTAGGTTACAGCTTATTGAATTTGCAACTGAGTGCAGCTGGGATCATCTGTATGTATATGATGGAGATTCTGTTTTTGCTCCACTACTTGCCGTATACAGGTATAAATAAGTTTGTGCCAAACAGAATTTTTATTCAAGCCTATATTTGTCCTTAAAATGTCTAAAATAAAAATGTTTTGGTGTTTACATTTTCAAATGCAGTGGCCTCACAATATATGGCACTTACAAGGTGGAAGAGTTGAATCAAGTAACATCTACTTCAAATACTATCCTGTTATACTTCTACAGTGATTTGGCATACAATATGTCAGGATTTAACATTTCTTATAGGTAAAAAAAAACAAACAAACAAACAGTTTATTGTATTTCTAAATATCACTATTTTTCTTATTGTTCCGCTTATTGATAATCCTGCAGCATAAATTCATGCCCATTTAATGAAGAGGGAAAAAGATGTTCAGGCCATGGTGTATGCATTGGAAGTGCTTGTACTTGTGATGCAGATTTCCATGGGCATAGTTGCCAATATGCTGTCTGTCCAAATAACTGTAGCAAACATGGCTCATGCAATATGGAAACCCACAGCTGTGTCTGTGATGAAGGATGGTCAGGTAATGCATTGGTTGTTTGCCCTTTTGTATTAGTCCCTGTCACCTAACACATCCTTTGGTCTTTTAACAAAGGCCTTGACTGCAACCAGACTCGAGACAGGGGCTTTTGGACTAGTGTGTGGGAGTTCAACGCCACTCGCGATGAACGTCTGGCACGTACTCAAAGCAGTGGATCTGTCTGGAAGGGCGTTTTATGGGTTGTGGGTGGTCATGGGCTGGATCTAAAGTTACCATTAACTATGGCATTTAATATATCAGGTTAGCAATTGTTATATAAGGTGATAAGAGGTAACCCCTTTATACTAAAAAAAATTTAGGTAATGACTGGACCCGTGTAGAAACTAATGGACTGTTCATTCCAACATTGCGTCACGGCCACTCTATTTTGATTCATGAGGTTTGAATTTCAGATCTAAGATTTTTTCGCATTTCATCTTACTAACGAAGGGGGATAATACAAAAATAATCCTGGCTATTGTTACCCAATCTAGGGTATTTTATATATGTATGGAGGCGTTACGCATGATGGTGCCGTCTCGTCCCAATTATGGAGCCTTGACCTGTCTACGAAAGAGTGGATACTAGTTGCACCTAGTAAAACCAAAGAGTGCCAGCATCGATTGTGTGGCCCGGTAGCAACTACTGGCCATTCTGCAGTGTTGGTCAAGGACAAAATGTATGTCATTTTTGGCTACAATCCTGTCTTCGGTTACCTCAACATTATGCAAGAGTACAGTATAGGTAAGACTCACTTGCTGAGAACCGTATTTGGTAACTAATGCCATATACGCTATTTTTTTCTGTCGAAAATTACAGATAGTCGGCAGTGGAGCGTTGTGTCTACAGTGGGAGCTCTCGTACAGGGTTCCTATGGTCACAGTTCCGTATGGGACCCTCTCACAAAGCGCATATACGTTTATGGTGGTTATCAATCGGAAAGTAGCTCTGCGTATGGATTGACCGATGCTTTACACTCTTACGACCCAGCACATCGGGTTTGGCGTGTGCATCCATCTAGTGGGTCCTATCGTTACCTACACACGGCCATTATGAGCGGTGGCCTCATGCTTGTTTATGGAGGAAACACGCATAACGAAACCGCAATTAGCAATGTAAGGCTTCCACCCCATTTTTTCATAAATGTATGTTTTTAATTGAGTGTTTTATCCACGATTACCTGTAGGGTGCCAAGTGTTATTCATCAGACTTCATCGCCTACGATACGGTGTGCGATACTTGGTTCAAACTTAATCAGCCGGCACCCACTAGCGTCGGTGGTGATCTTTCGCGTTACGGTCATTTAGCAGCCTCATTTGGCCCTTCATCAGGTAATAACAGTTTGATATACTTTCCTCCAAAGATACTATGATATCCTATTTGTATAAGCAGACCTGAATGATAGCGATGAGTATCATCAGCCATTGCTTCCTTACGGAATGCTCATATTTGGTGGCTTTGATGGAAGGTTGAAGAGTGATGTTCTAGTTTACATCGTAGGCGTTTGTACGTCTCTGGCAACGAAGGAACAATGTCTTACTGCCATGCCCGGTGTGAAATGCGTCTGGAACAAAGCGGCAAAAAAGTGTGAACCTTTAGCCAGCATTTCCAAAGAGGGATATGAAAAATGTCCGGGTTTAGGTAATAAAGATTCTTTATTAACTTCACGTTTTCACAACATAAATGCATTATTGTCTGGTAGCGTTTCCAGAGACATCGAATTCTCTATCTGATTGGCCCTATTCTGCATCTCCGATAGGATATTCGATCAATGCAACCCTTCAATGTGGGTCCATTTCCAGTTGCCCGACCTGCTTGCACACGACATTTAACTGCGTCTGGTGTGGTCATAATTGTCAGTATGCTAAGTGTACAGAAGGGCTGACTCATACCAAAGCTATCACATCACTCGAACACTGCCAAGTGGCTGTCGCCAACACTTGTAGACTGCTGCATAGGCAAGTTCGATTGTTTTCGGGTTGAAACCGTTGGTATTTTTTACATAGCCAATTCGCTTTTCCAGCTGTTCAGCCTGCCATACGGAACCGCATTGCCATTGGGAGCCTGACGCCCGTTGCTACTCATATGTGCGCAAGGTTACACATTGCCATTTGCGTATCTTTCCTATTGCTAAAACATATTTGCCTTATTGCATTAGTGTGAACGATCAGATCGCATTCTCTGTTTTTAGAAAGTTTTAAAGTCCTTGGAAGGATATTGCACAATAGCATTAGTTTAGTGTCCCAAACGGAAAACATTTTTAATTTAAATAAGTGAATTCCTTATAAAAATGTGAAATGCTTTGCTTTAAAAAGTGAAGATACCTTTATTGAAGATTTAAAGAAATTCCCGCATTTCATAGCGAAATTTGTGTTAACAAGGATAGATAGCCTATCCTCAACTTTGATTTTCGATTCGTTCACGTTTATTTGAAAGCTTTGGATTCATGAACTAGAATGACGGTTTTTTATTTAATTCCATGTCCAACGACGTTAGATGGGAAACCGCACCGAGAAAGTTGATGTCAAAGAAGATCAGGTGTGTGACGCAGCATGCAGCTTACGCACGAATTGCAAAAATTGCACACAGGTATTTGGGTTTCTTGCGTTGTTAATAACTAACCAACTAGATTTATTAATTGCTGAGTTGTCGCATAGGGTCCGTGCTTGTGGTGTTCAAATCAAAATCGTTGTGTCGACAAAAACGCATACATCCCTTCCTTTCCCTACGGCCTGTGCACCGAGTGGACAACGCACGAGAACAAATGCCGAGATTTGGACTTCCCTCAACTTGAAGAGGGGAGCCCGGCTGGACAACGAAACGTTCCATTAGGAGCAAGTGTTTATACGAAAATGACAACGTGCAAATCCCATCGCAGTTGTTCCGATTGCCAGGTTTGATATGGTTATGAAATTAACGGAACTTCAAAAATTAGCGTGTTTTTATTTCAGGAGGATCCCGCTTGCGGTTGGTGTGACGACGGTTCAAACCGTGGCACAGGAACTTGCATGCCAGGCGGTTTCAGTGGTCCGGTAACGAATGTACTGAACTTGAGTACGGACCTTGTTTGTCCCGCCCAGCAATGGTTCTTTACGAGTTGCCCACCATGCCAGTGCAATGGTCACAGTACATGCATCGAAGGCACTCAAAAGTGCAATCAGCCTTGCCTGCACCTTACGGAAGGTAATGAATTTCAGATTCTTTCCCAATCGTTATGGTTCTTATTGGTCTTTTGAATTCTCCCAGGTCCCCACTGTGAAACTTGTACGCCGGGATATTTTGGGAACCCAGTGAACGGAGGAACCTGTTCTCCTTGTCAATGTATGGATTATCTCTGATATGCTGAACTTGACTTTAACATAATTGTTTGGGCTGATTCAAATTTCAGGTAGCGGACATGGAACGCAATGCCATCCGCTGACTGGCCGTTGCTTTTGTACCACAAAAGGAGTGGTTGGGGATCATTGTGAACGATGCGACCTAGCGAATCATTACTCGCCCGGGCTTCTGACAATGACTTCCCACACTAACAGTAACTCGGGTGTCCCGGCGAACTGGACTGTGTTACCCACCTGTTACTATGACCTACAACTAGACTTTCAGTTTACTTTTAATCTGTCCAAAAAAGAAGACCGACACATAAAACAGATCAATTTCCGCAATATACCTCTCAAGCCTGATCTTGATCTAGAATTCAGTGTCCAGTGTTCCACATTGGCCAAGCTCAACATCAGTGTCAGATCAGCTAAGGTAGTTTCTTAAATCTGGGTTTGGTACCGTTGTCAAGACACAAATAACATCTTAGGTTTCGGTTGCTAGGTGGATGAAGACATTGACGAAGAAAAGTTCATACTCGTAAATTACAATTGCACAACCTTCAAATCGAGATTTCAACGTAATGAATATCACTTTGGCAGTGAAGAGAACACAACATTTTACGTATACGTGTACGATTTTCGTTCACCTATCCAAATTACGGTAGTACTTTAAAAACATTCTACCTTTAATTGTTTAATGGGATGTATAATTTTACTTTAATAATTGTAGGTCTCCTTCAGCCAACATCCAAAATTGGAGTTGCAACAGTTTTTTATAACCTTTTCCGCTTGTTTTATATCTCTGCTTATGATGGCCGCTATTTTATGGAAAATCAAGCAGAAATATGACATGTATCGAAGGTAAGAAACATAGTCTTTCCGATTCCAAGCTACTGATTTTATGAAATGCCGATTTACGTCTTATCTTTTCAGGCGACAGAGATTGTTTGTAGAAATGGAACAAATGGCGTCTCGTCCGTTTTCGCATGTACTTGTGGAACTTCAAGTACCGCCCAATTTTCCTTGTCGTGTCTCCGTCGCGAATAACAGAGGTACACCAGGTGAGTGAGTTTATCCATTGTGTCACAGGTTTTTCTTTGCTAATATATGACACCAATTTAGCCGAAAGTCGAAATCAAGGAGTCACAGTAATGGGCACCCAAGGGGGCTCCATTAATCAGCGTATAATTGAAACAAGTTTGTGTAACAATGTAACCCCAGCCCCTTCATCTTCTTCTACCCATTCAACAGCGATTTCCTCAAATGCCGTCCGTCGAAGGCGCAGGGTAAGTCGCTTACACAGTAAATGTTAACGGAATTACATCACTAATGTATCCATTCTATTTTTCCAAAAGTTCCGTCCAAGTCCTATTGCTTTAGAGCCTTGCGTCGATCAGAAGGCTGCCGTGCTGTCGCTTTTGATACGGCTTCCAAACGGGACGCTTCCCTACACTCCTCCAGGACAGTCGGGTACTTGTTTTATTTATTTTATTTTTTTTCGCCTCTTGATTTACTGTTGTAGGGAATGGTCATTTCCAATTTTTTTTCCGTTCGTATTAAACAGGATTAGCAATTGCTTCGACGCTCGTCTCACTAGGTTCATACTCCAGTCGAAAGAACAACGTCAGTGAATGTCGTGAAGTGCCCAGGAGTTTGCCAAAAGCCAAAACTCCCCCGACGCTTCAGAGCGCGTGAAATCATGATTTCAAACTTCTTATTCTCTATTCTTTGCAAGGAAACAAATTTTTATTTCAATCTTTACTCGCTTCTTTTAGGCTCTCCCGTTTCGTCTTTTATTGTAACATTCCTACAATAGCGTGCATGATTGGCTCTAAAATATGTAACCATGACAACTTACTATTCGTTTTTGTACAAAGCGCTCTAATGTGTATTTGTTTCTGGTATTAATATCAATACAAATTTTTGCATTCTTTCATGTTGTGTTAGAATTGTTTTCGCGGAGAGATCCATGCAACGTCTTTGATATAGTTGAAAAAATAGAGTAAGCCATATTTCTTCTTGTTATTTGAAAAATAGTGTGACACCAAATCATCCTCATTACCTAAGAAAATAATCAAAAATTCATAATGAAGTTTAAGATAGGTACCTAATCAAATTACAGACTTACTGATAATTTGACCTCTGTCTGATGTTGTCGGAAGTACATTTTCATTTGCAGAAAGACTGACAAAGAATAAAAATGGGACTATCCACAAAGATATGGTGAAGTATGCCAAAACCTATAAATATAGAAGCAAAAATTTGTGGCCTGATCCACTAATGTGCACAAAAGGTATTAATGCATTACCTCTAGAAAAGGGTAATACTTCATACCAAAATAAGCAAAAGCCCAATAGTGGTTGAGTCCAAGAGATGCTACGGGTGATAATAAATTAATTTAGGCCATTGTGAATGGCATATTGTAGAATTCCACAAGAGATAAACAAAACAAATCATGAATAGATATGTTGAATACCTAGGCAGATGATGAACGATGGTGATGTTAAAATAAAATAAGGAAATGTCTTCAAAATTGATAAATTTGACAGCTGGTGAATAATATTGCAAAGTAAAAGGCTGACAGGAAATGACTCAAACATCCACAGTCCAAACTGAATCACAAAATTGGCCTGAAAATGATGAGATAATTTTAAAAAATCAAAGTGTTAGCATATAAAACCTTGGCAGTCCTTGGGACTTATTACTAGATGACCTTACCCATATTATGTAGCGTATTATCTTGCTAGTAATACTTGTATATTCTTCAACCAACTCAGCTAGGAAATATAGTCCTGCAGCTGTACCAAAATGAATTGCAATAACATTAACATAGGCATCTCTAATTGATGGATCACAGCACAACATCTACTCGCTCGTCAAACCGGCTACTAGGTTTGCGACGATTGTGATTGATTAACTAAAATGCAAATTTAGTACATACCAATTGCAAGAGTGATACATAAAATCAAAATTACAGATGAAAGAATCGCCAAGATAAACAAAAACCACATTCTGTGCTTGTGTATTATATGCAATACAATGTCAAGGATTATTCAATGTTTGCCAATGATGACATGGCAGACGAAATACCAAACATCTTCTAAGCTTCAAAGTAGCCTAAGGGTAAAAATAAATACAATGTGATTGGTCAGCTCGCCGAGCGGGAGAAAGAGAAAGTACAAAATATTCCGATGCCAAAATATATTTCCCTCCAGTTTTAGTAGGGCTTGGTCCAGCGTCAATGGGATAGCTGGATCGTTAAGATCAGCAACAGAAAAAATGCAGAGCTCGGAGAATTGTCCGAATTGATTGTCCGAATTGGTCCGGCTTACTATCGGAAGATACGGGTGCGAAGTTGAAAAGAAATTGCGTGTGTCGCGCCAGTATGTTCCGGACTTCCGGTAACGTACTGTACGGTAGTCCTAGTTGCAAGTTGTACTACGACATAGCCCACTGGATGTAATAGTTAAAGCCTGGAGCTTCCCTATCTTGCCCGTTCAATCGTTTTGACGCACTCCCTACCTCCTTTTTTCCAACTTGGAATGGACTTTAGCGCGTTCTACTGGTGTCGAAGAACAACATTTTTCAAAATATAAACATGCCGTTTTTACAAATACTTCGCTAAATATATAACAATTGTGTTTTACGTTTATTTTCAAATTTTTTCTTTGTTGTATGAATACAAATGCAATGTAATTATTTTTTGAAATTTTCGTTTATTTAATGTAAATATTGTATAAAATGGTGCTAACACTGAAAAAAAGGCAAGAATCAGATAGGGTCTGAACCTAATATCAATTCCCATTTAATGCACTTGTTAGACGCGTTAACCACTCAGCTATGCTATACCTGAAATATATGATATAACTAATAAGATAACTCTACTACTAATAAGAATCATAATTAGTCTTTTTGGATTGAAAATTTTTTATTCTTGATAATACAGGGCCTTTTCGTAATTTGACGTTTAGCAATAATAAACACAAGATAAAATTGATGCTTAATAATTTTTGTTTACTTATATCCTTGTTATTCAATTAAACAGGAGAAGACTTGCAATGAAAAATATTCCAAACCCGTAACTTTTGTCTTCAATTTCAACACTTTCAAAAAAAAAAAAGAACTCTAACATCAAAACGCTAAAACGACAACTAACTATTTTGTTTGTTTTTTGTTTTGTTAACGATTGTTCAATGAAGTTCCAAGAATCTTTGGTGGTGGTGCTAGTGTCCATTCGAGAATAAGCTCCTCCCATCGCCGGAGGGGTGAGTCACTTTTACAGTTCTAGACTTCAGGCTTGAACTATTACATCCAGTGGGCTATGACTACGAGCACCGACAGATCGACTGCAGCGCCATTGTGGTGAGTTAGGGGAGTCTGTATACGCGCTATACTTCGCACCGACAGACCCAAAAATAAGCCCGACTAAGTTAGGGGCACTTACGCCGTTCGCTTCCGGACATTCCTCCTTAATGCGAAACTATGGGATGAGGGCCCCTAAAGCTAAGTCAGGTAAAACAAAAAAGTAAAGTAAGTGAAAGATCACTATTAAATAGGGTTGAATTTTTTAACTATGCCAAACAAGCCGTATTCTGGTAGAAATTCTTAGGCCTTACACCTTAGTTGTTACTTATTGTCTGCTGAATGTAGATTGTGTTCTATTTTAAACATTCTCTTGGTTACCAAAGTAAAATTTGCCACCTTCTTTTCACGATTATTTGCATGATACACTCGATTGTTGTTT
This sequence comes from Daphnia magna, assembly GCF_020631705.1. NCBI lineage: Eukaryota > Metazoa > Arthropoda > Branchiopoda > Diplostraca > Daphniidae > Daphnia > Daphnia magna. The sequence goes on from NC_059191.1 coordinate 1,630,955, forward strand.
GAAGGTGGATTTTCACCAGAAATCCTTTGAATGGTACAATACGTTTGCATGTTATTTCTTTCATTTCAATTTTCTGCCACACAATGTTTTCATTCTCCAGGTACGCCCACTGTCAGCAGCCTTACAGTGTGCTTCATAAATACATCAACCCCTGAGATAACATTATCGTTGGAAATTGTGTTTTTGTTGTGGTTCTGTTCTCCACTTTTGTTATCCACATGCAATTTTCACACTACTTCATTACCTTTGTGGTACGTCAGTTGTTTGAGTTCAGTTAGACACATTTTTTAGGAAGTTTTAACCTACTTTTGGAAAACAAGGTGTGATAATTTATCATCCTGGAAAAAGGATTCTGGAAATTGATGATTTATAATATACAGCTGGTATTCAGGTTTATTTTACATGTACAACATAGATCTGCATGAATGTTTTTTTGCTTTCCCACAAACAGATAACGAGATATAATGTATTTACATTCCAGAATGAACTTCCAGTTTGGAGTTGTGAGTGTTTTATCAGATTATGGATTCCTACTTTGAAAACCAACTATTTTCTTCTACAAATGGATTTTGAAGTATCATGTGCATGTGGTATTATGTACTCTATGATGGAAGTACTATCGTGTGCTGCATAATGTTATTACTTTATGGAATCAGTTCATTCAATTTTAACCTATTTTTGTATTCAAATATAGATGTTTGTGAAGCCTTTGATTGACATTATATATTAAAAAATACTCATGGAAGGTATTTGTTACAGACAGATTGATATTCAGAATTTTTTAACTGAACATTTTTTTTTTAGCCTTCAGGAGGTTCTTGCAGGATCTGTTATTGGCCGTCTATGTTATGCAGTAAATTGGATCTGCAGTTCAGTTAGAAACTTTAACTTAAAAATATGCTCAGCATAGAATTTATGTAAGGCAAGTTTCTTAATTTCCTTCAAGAATTTTTTTACATTGATGTGTGTTTGTTTTGTTTTTTTTCTACCTAGATGAAAAATGATATTTGATTGGAAAAGTTCCTGGTTGAGAAAAGAGATTTTAAAAAATGATACTGTTTGGAAGGACCACCAGCAATTTCAAGATTCATTTATTTTCTTCCATGTTATACTATTTATATATTTTTTTTTTTATTCAATTGCATATTTGGGCTCCCTTGTTTTCCGTGGCCCCGTTTCCCCTTGACTCGTAATAAGCCCGTAGGGGGTCATGCCCCTACTGTGATCAGCAGTAAAGGTTGTGAGTGCGCTGTCCGGAAAGGGGACGTGGGGGTCCTCAAGTTCTATGATATCATTGGAGGGCGAAGAGGCTACCCACAAATCCGAATTAACGGTTAATCGCTCACGTAAAAACTTGTCCGAAACCTTCCATCCTTTTCCGGCTTCTCTTAGCCACGCACCGGGTAATCTCCCCGGTGGTTTAATGCAGTGAAATTTGTTGTACATGTTCATTGTACCAACAATAAAAATATATATTAAAAAAAAAGGGTCATTTTTGTGTAAATTTTTTTCGGACGAAATGTTGGTACTTTGTTTTTTAACAATTTCTTGTTATTTTATCGCTAGGCAAAACAATTTAGAGCGATTACCGAACACATGCATACTTTAATATAGCAGTGGCCTACTCTTACTGGGAATCGAACCTCAGACATTTAGAATCCTAGTCTAGCACTCAACCAATATGCCATTTGTACCTCTATTTATGCTGGTCGACATTTGTTAGCATTTTTACTTATGCACTACAAACAAGGTTATTTAGGAATAAATTGCTTATGTGTGTATGTCAAAGTTGGCTTATTGGAAAAGCATTAGATTTGTGTTCCGAAGGTCAAGGGTTCGATTCCCAACCAAGTTCCTACATATATTAACGGAAACAAATTCAAAATTGAATATATATGAAAGTCTTTATTGTCCCTCCATCCACCCACAAATCCACCACAAGTTTTTAAGTTTTGCAATACAACACAATACAAAACAAACATAAATAAAACTAACCCGTTGGCTGCCACGCCACTAAATCTACACTAGCTACATCGCTATCGAAATGATACCGACCAAGGGGGACTTGTCCGAAAACAAGTCCGGGCTGATAAGATGATGGAAGCCGTTATGGGAATGCACACCCCAGGCAAACACCACCACATCGACAAGAGGGTAGTCCCTACTGGTGCATTGCCTCGACGATCGACTTTGAGCCACACGGCTTGTGCAACTGTTCCACCCATGGCATATAGACCATTGGGCAGAACAGCGCTGCCGGACCCTAACAAGCTTTTAAAAAAAGGGGATCAAAGTGGGTGGGAGCCAACGGGTTAATTAACACTACACAATTACACATTACAAAATACAAAGATACCACAAAGACGAGGCGATGAAGGGGCGAAGTGAAGAGGGGGTGACCAAGAGGCGAAGACGAGACGACGGGCTGTGTGAAGATGGGGTGACGGGCGAAGCGAAGACGGGAGACGGGCGAAGCGAAGACGGGGCGACGGGCAAAGCGAAGACATGTGTAGGCTGTTAAAGTAGAAAAAAAGGAGGCTGTGAAAATATTGTTTGCTAACCATTGGCAACACAATAAAGAGGAACTGTCTGCTTTTACCGGATTGAAAATTACATGAGATGATGAGTGGGCAAAGAGTATAGAAAGACCTAGGTATTCCATTCGAGGCCAGCATTCTTTTCATTTTAGATACATGAGCTAGAAATAAAAGCACAAAAATGCCAATTTGATTCTGATTGCAAAAATATAAGTCTAATACCACACCCTGCAACTCAAAATCCTGCCACTTGATAGGATAAGTAGACATGACAAGAAGATTGTTGAAATTGTTATGGTAAATTGTTTGCAACACAATATATGGTGCACTTTTCAGATCAAAACTGACAGGATGTGATGAATGAGTAAAGAGTAGCATAATGTTGTTATTGTCATGATGGTATTCCAACTCATATGGTTTGTGCCATTTCTAACCTTTCCTCACGGTTAGTATCTATTGCTATTTAGGTTTAACTACTTCTGAAAAGCAGAATGATGGCTATTGGATTTTAGGTGCTGAAATTTATGCACTACACCTTTCAACATTAAATAGAATAGCAATATGGGAATGTAAAAGTAATAGTTTGGATCTGGCAGCTGGCATAGCTGATCACAAGTTTACCTGTTGCACACAAAATAATCCACTTGATTTTCTCACTCCAAAAACACAGGAATGAATGAAAAACTCTCAGTAGTTGAAATCACACCATTTAATTTTATCAAACTTATCACTGGAATATAAAATTGTTCACAAATATTCCAACATAGGTTTCACTTGTCACAGACGAAATAAAGACAAGAGGCGTAGTTGCGTCATCTATTATCCTAATTTTCAACCAACGCGAGTTGTAAAAGGAAATGCTCAACTCGAGTCATGGGAAAAGTGACACCAGAGAATCAATTGGCAGTCGTATAAATCGGATAACGGATTTCTTGTTTCCCAGTTACGCTTGAAACTTCTGTTATTGAATAAGATAGGATTCTTCAGTTTTTTCAAAGACTTCCCGTTCTTAAGGATATCCGGATTCCGCAAACATCAGTGTCATTGACCTAACAAGAAAACAACAGATTTCAACATGTGGCTAGGGAAACGAATTCGTAAGATTACCTTCTTAGGATCTTTCCAATGCTCCGGACACAAGATGAAGTAGCTTGCAGCATCTTCGGCTACTGGGATTGTTAAGTCACGTAACATCATCGGCTTTTTTAGGTTTGGAAGATTGAGCCGAGGAACATGGCTCCAGTTGTCGGATTGAATTACCGGCCGTAACAGTGATGCCGCAAGTGATGCACGGGACAGTTACGGATTACTTCTCAATATCGCCTACCTCATGTGCTTCTTCCTCAGTTTGTGTGAAACGTAAATTTGTTACCTATGCTATAGTTATGTTTATTAGTTTGATGTTCTTAATTATTTCTTATTGTTTCCTATAGCTATGCAAGGTGTTAGGCCCTGTCTTTGAATGCGCTGCGGCAAAATATTGACAGAACTTACCTACAAATCTTTTCCCGTCCTTGAATGCGCTGCGGAAAAATATTGACAGAACTTACCTACAAATCTTTTTTTCCCGTAACCTTTCAAGTGGAATAATTTAGCCTGCTATAAAGGAGTTGTGCCTAATTTTAACCCGCACTTTTCACTGCGGTACTTCCCGAACGCGACGTATTTTATACATTAAGGTCCATAACAGTAGATAACCAAAGTTCGTTTCAAGCGAAATCTGATATAATAATAAAATCTGATATAATAATAAAATCTAAAATAAAATAATATCTGTCGATGCAATATAATTAAATTTGACTATTTATCTCTGAGTGCACGATAATCCGCCTAAATACCGTTCACTTATTCCGTGCTCGACATTTTCAAAACTCGTTTTACGGCAAATTTTTCTACTTCCTCTACTGCTTCAACCTTTTTTCTAAATGAGATGCAGTTAAAAACGAAAGAAAATTTGATAAGTCTTAATTCAATACTAAAATTACCTTACGGGCAAAATAAAGACAAAATCAGCACAACACTGCTGACGTAGTTTTCCATGACAATACTCACATTAGCTGCAGTTCTCTATTTCATTCAGTTCCCCGGGTAGGGTTGAGGTTCATCTACTTTTTGCTTACTTAATTTTCCTTCCTGACTTGTTTTTTTTTTTTTTCTTTGCTATCTCTTCTTTCCATGTTTTCCAGTTCTTCTGTTTGTATTTAATAGTTAAGCTAGGATCCATTTGCCTACACAGAATTGTACAGATTTTCTATTAGAATAGCAAAGAGATAAAGATATAAATTCAATGGAATAAAAAACCTTTTAGATGAAGCGGAATTCCTCGTCAGTAGTTTCTATACATTGATATAAAATGATACGGTGATGTGAAAGATAGCCGACAAGAAATCTCCGAAATGCCATCTTTTCGCATATGGCGTAAAATGAGTGCTGAAAAACCATCATAGTTTACTTGGAATCCGACTACGTTATTGTATCCATTAATGATCGAAGGCGCTTGAATCAGTCGATTTCATTTGACACGGCAAAATGAAAACCATCCTGAAGTCGTAAAAAAAAAAAGTGACAAATGTCAAATCGATAGTTGTAAGCAATTATTTTCTCGAGCTTAATTGCCTGAGCACTGTACACGAGCAGAGTAAAATATCCTTCGTGACCCGTTTCAAAAGTTTTCGGAACAATAAAATATCACATTGATCCATTTGAGTGTTGACTCATCTACCGTGAGAACAAACCAAAATACAATTGTTTGTTGAGTTTTTAAATAGTTCGAAATGACGATTTCATCCACATCACTGACAATCAGATGTAGTCGAGGAATCATGTAGAATGTTTCTATCAAAAATTTAATCGATTATCCATCAAAAGAATGTTGTTAGTCCATCTCGTGTAACTGGCATGTGTTGCTGTGTTTTTAAAAAATGAACAAAAAAAGCTTGACTGTTACCAAAATTGTTGCGATATCCGCCAGCAATGAGTCCTCTTTGCGAAATCCTTAATAGACACGAATGATCCACGAAACTGAAAAGAAATTGAACGAAGATACGATGATTCTGCATGCAATTATTCACTTTCAAGTCAATTTTAGTTTAGCTCTGCCTTGCAGAATGGGCTCGCATTGACTGGTTTCCATATTCAGATGGACACATTCAATTGCTGTAAACGTACGAATAAAGTCGAGAAAACTCATACCAAACGGGCTAGAAGCCAACTGGATGGGTCCGAGTCGCTCGCTTTCAGCCACTGACACGGACGTGTCTCAGTTTTTAGCGTAACCGCGGGACAACGCAAGTTCAGTCTTCGACGTAAAATTTTCCACCAAAAATTAATCAGCACCGGTTTCTAAAAGTTCCGTTCCGAAAATGAGAGCGATCAGATGTTTCCATTTCTCGACCTCAGAAAAACATTACCATTCGCCACGATAACATACATGTAAGGAATAGCTGTGCCAAATTAGTTTAGTACCAAAATGCGGAAAAAAAACCTTCTATAATAGTCTTATAAGAATTTGTCAGAATAAAAGCAAAACTTATCAATAATCCAAACCCATCACAAGGCAACATTAAGTTAGGTTATTCCTTAATGAGAAGAGGAAAATACTCTAGCAATGAAAAGATTCTAAGAGAAATAAGATAAGATAAAGTATTTCATCAAAGTTTCTACAAACTCTTCCAGATTTATTTAATTTGCTTACAAAGAAGGAATCTTCATAACTTAAATGGCTGATCATTTTATATTTCAATATTTTCCCTAGTAAAGAGATATCATAAAGATTGGTGCAAATATAAGCATAACTTACCATTAATCCAGATCCATCACAAGAGCAACATCAAGGTTGGTTGTTCCTTAACATGTAGAGGAACAAAAATACACTGGTAGCAGAAACTTTCTAAGAGAAAAATTATTAGATGAAGTATTTCTTCACAATATCAAAAAGCTCTTTCAGACTTACTAAAATTGTTTCCATTGAAGTGATCAACTTTTTACCAATGAACCTCCATAAGTTTGTGTCATCACCATGCATAAATTCAACTTTACATATCACCTGTTCTCTTCAGTAATTAAACTGTAGAATACCTGTAAAGCCTTTGCGGAATATCAACCATGTTATTGAAAGCAACATAGATGGTTGGAGATCAGTTAACATTTAAAAAATGTAGTAAGTCGACAAGCAGCTATAATACAAAAATTCAGTTTCTTAGCTACTCACATGGCGGCCACTAGCAGAGGCAAGACAAATTAGCTACTTTGTACTTTCTTGTTTCTTCGCCCTTGCTAGGTTGAAGCTAAACAGTAAACTGGCAACTTAGCGATCGGCCCAAATTGGCTATAATCGTGGCCGATTTTTGGTTTATTGGTGGGACACGCCTATTTCCCCCCGGCAGCCCCCCCGGGCGCTCATGTCAAAATGTGCTATTTCCCCCCAGCTGCCGAGGGGCGCTAGTGACAAAACTGTCTATTTCCCCCCGGCCAGTAGGGGCGTTGGTGTTTAAATAGCTATTGCACACTTGAATCAGTGAACACAATCAGGTGGATACTACGGGAAAATACAGTATTTGTTACTTCAAGCAGAGTCAACACTGACCGCTGCTTCAAGTAAAAGAAAACGACCAGTAAAAAATAAAATTATGTAACAAGTAGCTTGCTTGTGTGTTTAATTTCGATAAAAAGCAGTACCCAGTACATAAGATAACAACTATGAGTCAAATGTTTTTGTGTTTCTTAATAGTTAAAATACACGTGATTAGGATTTTAAGTAATACAGATTAGGTTTTAAATACATAATTCGTCTGTCTGTGAAGCATAGGCTTCGCAAAGGGCACAGCGCCTTTTTTGCTGCCGAGGGGAAATAGACAATTTTAACACTAGCGCCCACCGGCTGCCGGGGGGAAATAGATTTTACCTTATTGGTGATATCGATTACAAATTGGATCGGTTATGTCCAATTCAAGTAAACACTATTACATTTTTACAGCTTCCTTGGTATTAAATAAGTAAATTTGAAATAAGAATGCATGCTTTACATGCTTTTTTCGTTTAATTAAATCTATGTACTTTTAACATCTAACAACAGACCTTCAATGAAATATTCAATAAGATTCGATGCATCCTATGGATCTAAGAATGTAAAAGCTCAGGATTATATCTTAAAACCTTTTCGTCGTTCATAAATGGTGGTACAAGTACGTTCACATCCGGTACCTGCAAATTGAATTGCAAAGCATTCCAGTACGGATTATGCGCTTTATTCACGGTACGAATAGTGCACACTGATGTGGCATCTAGTCGATGATGGATTTCTCCTGGCATACCAATTGGCTCTCCCAGAAGAGCCTGAACACAGCTTTTTATTCGGCTTAAGGAGGAGTTAATTACTAGAGAATTTTCAAAAGTCACAGACAATCGACCTTCAGCTATTGACGTTAGCAGGTGTATGATTTGTCCGAAACCTTCCGCTGAAATATTTCCTATGAAATTAAAATTTATTAAATACAAAGTTTCAAACACAAAGGCTTACGAACTGTACTACCTGATGAATCTGCTGCAATAACGATTAACTGCGGGCCAAATTGATAAGCAATGGGCAACAGTACGCGAAAAAAACTTGAAAATATTTCTGCATCTCCGCAATTAGGCTATGACGGAAGATAAAAAACTGACATTAAAATTGTGTCGCAGCGAACTTTTGCGCATTTAGAACCTGCAAACCAATATTAACGATGTATCTTTTTGAATCGTTCAGCCCCACAAATTCCACATCATCCAAAGCAAGTCCGGAATACAGCGATGCGCATAAAATGCGAACATCTTCTTGAAATGATCTTTGTATTTCACAGTCGGGATGAATCCTCATATCGATAAACATTACGCTAAAAGAAGTGAAGAGGAAGTTAAGTTTCTTCTTTTTAAGCTCATTCGATTAGTTCCTCACCCTACTTTAGAAAAGAACTTACTTTTTGGTGCCACGACTGTCGACTGCGTATTTCAGAGTTTTAATCAAATTTTCGGAAGATTTATCCACAATGGCAATGCCACTACGGCATTTACCATCAAGGATGCTACCTATCAACTTAAATACAAAATCACAATAAACAAGGAATTACGGTGGGGTATCTAAAATAGCACAAATCGTATCTTACGTTTCTAAAGAATCCCGACGTTTCTTCCGCAATCGAGGTTTGGGATCGTTCCTAAATCATTTTGAAATCTTCAAATGGTAAGGCAAAGTAATAACAGACAATAGATATACTGACTGTTTGGATCATGTGACAACGTTGAATAATTTCCAATTGTGCCACTATAGGTTCTGCTGGGTTGGCAGTAAAGCCAACGCGGTTTGGCTGGACGTCCAAACACGTACCTAATAAAGAGTTAACTAAATAAACAGGCGTATGAAAAACTGATATGTGCATACTTGCAATTAAAGCATCAAGCTGCGCATCTAGCTCTGCCGCAACTTTTGGATCCTGTGCAGGACAAATATCACGAGTAGCGTACGTTTCTGGCTTTTCATCGCTGCCAACGAATTCTATGCGCGGCCAGAATTTGTTTTCAGGAAGATTCATTGGATCTTTTATTTCCTGTACGTTAAATTCTTCTAAATGTTGAAGACAATTCCAGTGACGGCGAAGGACGTACATTACACTCATAATTGCCTGTTGAGCACTTAATAAGGCAAGCATCGATATACGGCTAACATGTACTTGTCGTGTAAAAAGTTATCAAAATACCTTCTCTTAGGAGCGTCTAAATTCTGTATGAGAGGAACAGGATCGCCAAGCAAGTTTCGCAAGGTTAGGGCGGCACCTTCCGACAACGATTTCAAGCAATATCCTCCCTAGAAACGGCTTTCGTTATGTAATGGTATCACGGATTTTACGTATAAAACTCTGAACACTACACTATTACGTACTTCGAGAACAACGGCAAGTCGACCATTGGCAAGGCCCATTAGAGAATTCGTGAAATGGCTGTAACATGCAGGTGTTACTTCCATCTCACCCTGAAATCGATAAATTAAGAAATTTAGTAATGACAGGTATGAAACTAAAAATCAAGATATCGGAAAATTGCACGAAATTACTTCAGGACATCCGAGTGCAGCATCGTAACCAGCACTCACGATAACTAGTTCGGGGTTAAACTGCGTGAAAACATGCAAAAGAAAATCAGAACACATTTACTCACTATCAAACCTCAGGTTAGTAGCAAGCTAGTAGTAACACCTCATAAGCGATTGGCAATAGCAACTCGTGAAATATGGCCATGTAATCGCTGTTGCCCATTTTAATTTCGTTCATGGGGACGTTGATGTTGTATCCTAGGCCAGCACCGCGACCGATGTTGTGATAGTCGGACTCACGGAGGTGAGGCCAAAATGCACCGTTTTGATAGCCGTGGATTGAAAAATACAAGACTCTGCGCTCAAAATATATCTTTTTTTACACTCTTATCCTACTTCAACATGTGATTATTACCTTGGATCGTCATAAAACATCTGTTGAGTGGCTTGTCCATGATGAATATCCCAATCCACAATTAGTATCCTTTTAAGGCCTTGAGTTTCGAGCGCATATTGGGCAGCGATGGCCACATTGTTGTAGAAACAGTAACCGCAATATTCACTCTTCATGGCGTGATGACCTGGTGGTCTATTTTTAATTGAAAACAATAGTTCAAATGTGAGGAAAAGAATGTTTTGGCTAATATACCTTATAACGGCCATTCCATTTTTTATTTTTCCATCTAATATGTTAGACACCAGCTCAACTGTTGATCCAGCAGCCAATAGCGACAAATCATAGGTGCTCTTTATATCGCAAAAAAAAAAAATCTAAATGAAAAACAAGCGTTTCCGCTTTTAAGCCAAAAATTACAAAGAGGCATGCTTACCGGGTGAATGTACAAAAAATCATATTTTGAACTCAATTGTTCCAATGCTCCCTCATCGGAAAAGCCAGCTGTGTTTTTAAGAATGCTTATCATTTCAGGTGTGTGAACCATTAGTAATTCCTCTTTGGTAGCTGCTCTTGGTTTAAGATGTAGGCATCTGTTCAGAAGTTGCAGCTCTTCACATCTTAAGAAATGATTTTAAAAAGTTTGTGATTTTAGAATCACAAAATACATGCAATTACTTAACATTACATTAAAGAATAGGACTGCACAGTAATAACATTACCTTTGAAGTATGCTAGTAAATCTTTCAGGTTTTTCGTTGTAGTTCAAATCCCATAGGCACTTATGTTCAACCATGCGATTGTCATAAATAATTCCTGTACTCATTTTTTTGGTTAAAAGGGTCTGCTGAATGTAGATCTCCAGAATATTCTCTGCAATCAATTGTTTTTATTGAATTTTCAGGATTAAAAAATCATTAATCTCCTATCAAGGCACAATAATTTATGTTTCCATTTTTTAGACAGAAGACAGCATGGTATTGTTTTTCTGTACTTCTTTCACAAGTATGAATTGTATTGTCATCTATTAAGGTATAGCATTTATTGTACTACATGCTTTTTTGCGTTCGCAAGAATAGCATTTGGATTTGGATTTCTTCAAGTTAGAAATTTTTGCATAAATCTAACCCCCTGAATCTACTTAAACCATAACTTAGAAGACTTGGTTACAAAATTAAGTTTATCTAAGCAAATAATGCAACCACTTTAATGGTCTAGCCCTTACTTTGGCAGCCCAGATGTAACTGTAAGCAATTTTGATGGCAAGTGACCGGGTAATTTCGTTTAACACCGTCAAACCAATGCGACACGGAAGACGGAATCAATGTAACCATATGACATTTTAACATACAGACTGAACAGGTAAACAATGAACATTGGCAGATAAAAAGGCATGAAGCCTCTTCTCACTTTAATTAAAATTCGTATCGCAGTCGAATGCTCGAATTCGCCATTTGCGTAATCGTAATGTAATGACTAATGAATGGTGTTTGCCAAACCCGGTTTACCTACAGATCGCAACAAAAAAAGTCGTCTATGATCGTCCACCTAGACTGTTTTCCAAGATGGGTAGGCTTGCGGTTTTGCTGGTAAATCGAATCTAACCACCGCCGTTTTGAAAATGACAACGTGAACGGCACAAGTACAACACACACACACAAAAAAAAAGACGCAGCAAACATTAGTTTGTTAAGTGGTTCATGATTCCTTTAGAGGAACTGATTAGGCTAAAAGTCAAAGATTTCAGAAAACTAAGTAAATACATATCGCTTTGCTTTATAAGGAAAGCCACTGGCTTTCCCTAAATAAACTTTAGGGTAGAAGTAACTAAAACCTGAAGGCCAATGGATGGCTGTGGGAAAATAAAATTATATTTGGACGTAAACTGATGTAATACCAACATCTCCTCCATTGACCTACCCACAAACAATGACCTCGAACACCCTAATAACCTTAGGCAATCCAATATAGAAAATCTAAAATCCAATTCCGGTTTTCAACTCAGTAATTCACTCACCTGCACTGTGCACACAAGTGTAGAAATATCTATTAGGGTGTTTTAATGTGATTCACGCTTTCGCACAATGGAATTAAATATTCGTTTTTTATATTTGTTTAATTTAATCTGCATTTTTCTAATCTATCTAGGCTAATCTAGACCAGACGAGAGTAGAGGCAAAACCTTTGTTTTGTTTTGGCTAGTGCTTGATTGGTGTAGCTATTCACAATTAGGTATCCAGTAGGTGAATATGATCATAATTTGCATTCTAACGTCGATCTGTAATGAACTTGTAAATTTATTTGCGTTCGAACTTGTGCGACCGTTACATGAAACCTAGCTAACTACCGGAAGGTAATGACGCTAAGATCAACACACTTTTTACGTGTGTCGCGCCAGTACCTTCCCGTAGTAAGCTGGGTCTCAGGTAGATTCGGGGCCGAGCCCTATTGTTGGCTAACTCTTTGCTATTAAAATATGGTTTTGATTCATTCTGATTCCAGGTTAATAGGCAACGTACATGAAGATAAGAATAGTTCGCCATCTACCTGGATATTCCTGCCATGACAGAGAGGGTGCAATCCGCAAAAGCGGATTTGGCCGGAATGCGAGTTGGGTCGCCACCGTCAGCTGAGAGGATTAAATGTCCCAGTATCTACCAGTGAAGAGGCAGCTCTCTTATAGTGTTGAGTTATTTTTTCCCACTCTTACACCCACCACCGACCCAGTCTAGCAATTATTTACAAATTCATTTCCTTAAGGAGGCTGATTTCACATTAAATCTAGATATGTTTGCGAAACGCCCCTCCATGAAAGAAAAGCCAAGAGCCATCTTTCCAGTTCCTACGATGCGTAACATTTGTGCTTCCCTACAATTTCGACCTTTCTTTTCTTCTTCTAGACATGAATAATACATTGGGGAAAAATAAGAGAACATTGTGATATATTTTATCGAGCTCAAGGGTTTCTCGAACGTTATTCCAACGCAGCTTTGCCGTGAAGCACGTAGTGTCATATCTGGAGCGTTTGCTTAGGCTGGATTTTATTAGTTAGTAGAAAGACTTTGATTCCTCATGATAACCATGTACGATCACCACACGAGGATTTTCAGGATTGTGAATTGGGATCTTTTCCCAGCAATCATCTGGTTTAATTTAGCATATTTGGTGGTAAACTTTTCATCGATTTGTTCGATTTTGATGGTTGCTGCCGGATTTTCACAATTGGTTCGCGTCTACTACGATTCTCTTTCCGTAAAACAAATCATTTGTATATCTTTGTTTTGCAATCAACTATCCCGTTAACAATTGTAATGATTTCAGATCGCACCAAAAGGGAAAGGAGTGGTAATCACGGGATGCGATTCTGGTTTCGGACATCAGTTAGCAGAAAAATTACATTCGATGGATTTCCACGTCTACGCTTGTTGCTTGGATGAAAAAAGCAGAGGATCTTTGATTCTGCATAGCATAGGAAAAATTACCGGTCGATTGCATGTTATTCACATGGACGTTAACAGCCAGAAAGATGTCGACAACGCTCGCCATTATGTGGAAAACTGTCTTCCGGAACATGGGCTATGGGCTATTGTTAACAATGCCGACCGCTACGACGTCGGATTTTTGGAATGGCTTCCAGTTGAAACCTACGAAACGGTAAATAGAAAAATGATTGTATCTCCTAATTTCATTATTCTTAAATCCGTCCTCATTTTAAAGTCATGCGGTGATTGTTCTTCTTTTTTAATTTGACGAAAGTGCGTTTTTCAATGACATTTTCAGCTCGCGTCGGTGAATTTGTTTGGTGCCATCCGAGTGACGAAAGCTTTTTTACCACTGGTCCGCAACAGCAGAGGAAGGATAGTTAATGTTTCCTCCATCCTGGGTCGCGTGGCAGCTCCGTTCTTGGGTGCTTACTGTATTACTAAACACGGAATTAATGCATTCTCCGACGTCCTCCGGCTCGAGATGAAATCTTTCGATGTTCACGTTATTACCGTTGAGCCAGGCAATTACCTTTCATCCGCCAACAGCGATTCCTGCAAAGAGGATTTGGTTCTTATGGCGAGACATATGTGGAACAGATTGGACGGGTCTCTTCAGAAAGACTATGAAAGAGACAGTTTAGAGAGACAACTTCGAATCGGTGAATTACTTCTAGAACTATCGGTAAGTAACATTTGACTTAAATGTAAATGTTCCATCCGAAATGCTACACCTTAATCAAATACCTTTATTTTACTAGAAACGAAACGGCGGTTTTGTTACAAACGCAATGACTGAAGCGCTTTACAGAGTACATCCTAAGAACCGCTATTTGGAAACTTCGATGTTCGACAAGTTCTTGACTATTATGATTTATTTCTTGCCTACTTCCTTGATTGACCGGCTGAGACTCATGTTCCACGCTAACTTACTAAGTGTTAATCGTTAAGGCTTGCATCTAATCTTGTTTACCTGTTAATTCTGTGACAAAACGTAGTAATTAGTTTCTTAACCACTGGCACCCCAGTTTAGAGGTGCCAATTGCAACTTCCGCGTAAGAAATTTACTGTTCTTGTTGACTGGATCGTAAAGAAGATTTTTTTTTCTATTCAATAATCCAAATTCATTAACATGGAAAATAGTTCTTCTACAAAATAAATGCAATAAAGGCAATACATACAGATTCGATACCTGTAGAAACGGAATTCGTTTTAAAAAGATGGACTTGCATTCAAAGTACAGGAATGACTCCATAAAACGCAGCTAAGCCATGAGACATACCAATGTTTACAACGGTGATTTTGCTCAAGATATAAAACATTTTTTTACCTTAATTCATTCAATGTTTGCTTTGGCTAGACGTGCATAGAAGGTTCGATATCATTTTTTTTTTGTTGTTACTTGACGTTAATGTCTAGACTTGTAATGAAGTTCAAGGCTTTCATGGAAGCGGACAACTGTTCCTGGAATTTTCACACATGTTACCTATTAAAGAAATTTCATAAGATTAAAATATGTGCCATATGTCATAATAAGTAGTTTCGGGTAATTTCGTCTTAGTACTAAAATGCTAATACAAGTTTTTTTAATGACATATACGCCTGTGACATACAGTGCATAAATAGCAAAGAAATTCTCGAAAAGGATTCATAATAGTTTGGGTTCTTCATCTGGATGATACAGATATTCATACGGTGCCCTGAAGGATTCCCAAACATACTGTCGAGCAAAGAAAAAAAAATGTTGCTTATCAGATTTCTTCAATGGCAGTTTTCACCGGCAGTCATTTGTTTCAACATCGCTTACATGATGGCAGATAGTTCTCCCCTTTTGTGCATTTTTTTCAGTGGAGTCGCTTTAGCGCAGTTGATTCATCGCTTCTACCATTCCATCTCTGTAAATCAGACATACTTCCTTTTAAAATGTTTCATTAAAAAAACTTTCCTTCCTCCTTCTTGGGCAATCTTTGGCTCATAGATTTCACCTAAGGATCGGGCTGTCCTAATCACCGGCTGTGATTCTGGATTTGGTCACCTATTAGCCGAGAGATTGCACGCAATGGAATTCACTGTATTCGCCTGTTGCCTGCAACATGAGAAAAGCGAAACTGCATTAGGTCTACTAAAACTTGGTGCAAAAACGGGACGGATGTATGTTATAAGAATGGACGTCACAAGCCAAGAAGATGTAGATAGAGCTCTCAGATTTGTGGAGGTACGTCTCCCGAAAAAAGGTCTCTGGGGCATCGTTAATAACGCTGGGCGATACAGGGCAGGATTTCTCGAATGGCTCTCAATGGAAACCCATGAAACGGTACTAACACGTTTCAGTTTTTCCAAAACAACCAGTCATTTTTTTTGCCTAAAAAAACATTTATTAGTTTAGGTGTCGTCAGTGAACGTGTTGGGCGTTATGCGTGTAACGAAAGCTTTTTTGCCACTCATTCGCAAGAGCCAAGGAAGGATAGTAAACGTTTCGTCAATTCTGGGCCGTGTGGCAGATCCTTTTCTAGGAGCCTATTGTATAAGCAAATTCGCACTTGAGGCCTTCTCCGAAATCCTTCGCTTTCAGATGGTGCCTTTTAATGTGAAGGTGAACACCATCGAGCCGGGCAACTTCTTGTCGGCCGTCAATATCACTGCGGGTATAGAAAGTATGAATGCCGCGACTCGTTCAACTTGGGATCAGTTGGATGAACCTGTGCGAAAAGATTACGGGAAGAATAGTTTAGAAAGACAACTTCGCATTGGCGAAATACTTCTAGCTTTATCGGTATAATCTTTTGCTATCGCTCTACATTCTCTTAAAACATAAAAAATTCTATTTTTTTTATAGGACAGAGATATAAGTTTTGTCATTAATGCGATGTCAGATGCTCTCGTTCGATTCCGTCCCAAAAAACGATATTTAGAAGCCACTCGATTGGATAAAACGCTTGCTTACTGTGTTCGGTATTTGCCTACCATGTTAACAAATCGCCTGAGACTTTTAATCCACAATCAGCTGCTCAATTTCTATGGTCAGTTTTTCTTTTTAGTCGCAAAACTGCATATGCTAACAGTTAAAAATACACTTCAAATAGGAAATGGGTATTAGATTACATCGTCATTGGGCCGATTTGGGACCATCGTCATCATATCATACGATGCATCTAGCAACACACTTGTGTGTGGACTAGATAAAAGAAAAAGATGGGGAACTGAGTTCGTGGAAAGATGTGATTAGCACTCGAGGGAGTCCACTGTTTTTCGGAAGTTTCACAGTAACCTAATTTACGGACCGGAATCGTCTCAAAGTCGACATCTGAGAAGTGAAAAAACGTTGAAGAAGAAGTAAAAACGCATTTTCTAGTTTAAAACGTCATTGAAACGAATTAAATTTTGTAGCCTATCTCATATATATAAATGTATATACACAGAAACTGAATTAGAATAAGTCTCGATTAGTGTTTAACCATGCAAGACGTTAGAGCATCTCTCCGGCCAACATTCGAACGAAGTAAAATGGGTTTTATGAAAGCTCTCAAGTGGCAATTTTTGCCAGCAGTGGTCTGTTTCAATTTGGCCTATTTGATTTCTTACCTATTCCCCTTTTGGTGCTTTATTTTGATCGTGAGTGGGTTAGCCCAGGTGATCTACGGCTACTACAATTCTATGTCCGTAAGTCATACGAATCAACTGTCTGTCCTTATTTTTTTTTACGTAATTCGTTTTTCTGACCTGATTTTTGTTTAACGGTTGATGGTAGATCTCGCCGCAAGGTCGAGGCGTGCTGATTACCGGATGCGATTCCGGCTTTGGACATCAGTTAGCAGAGAAGCTGCATTCGATGGATTTTACCGTCTTTGCCGGTTGCCGAGATGAAAAGAGTTACGGGGCATTAGGTTTGCAAAGCATAGGGAATGAAACTGGAAGGTTGCACGTTATCAAATTAGACGTTACCAGTAACGAAGATGTGAAGAAAGCTCGTGAATATGTCGAAAATCATCTTCCGGCCTTGGGGATGTGGGCTGTTGTCAATAATGCTGGTCGCTACATTGTTGGTTTCCTCGAATGGCTTGCCATGGAAGATTACAATAAGGTATTCTAATTTTCCAAGAAAAAAAAAATGTTCCATGATCTCTGAGTTATCATGTTCAGGTTGCAGCAGTTAATTTGTTTGGTGCTATACGTGTGACGAAAGAATTTTTACCACTCATCCGCAAGAGCCATGGGCGGGTTGTTAACGTCTCTTCCATCCTGGGTCGTATTCCAGACCCATTTTTGGGTGCTTACAGCATCACGAAATTCGCACTTGAAGCCTATTCGGACATTCTTCGTTTTGAAATGATCCCGTTTAATGTGAAAGTCAGCATGATTGAACCGGGTAACTTCTTGGCTGCTACAAATGTTCTTTCTGGAAAGGAAGGTTTGATTGCAATGGCCAACAAGACGTGGCACAAACTCGATGAATCCATCCAGAAAGACTATGGAAAAGAGACTTTCGACAGGCAGCTACGTATCGTAGAAATTCTTATGAAACTCTCGGTAAAATCTTGTGTTTTCCATGTATGCGTCTTTAAAATTTTACCTTTCGTCTTTTGTCTCGTTCGCAGGAAAGAGATAGTGGATCCGTCGTATCTGCTATGACAGATGCTGTGTATCGAGAATATCCCAAGCATCGCTATTTGGAAGCCAATCTAATTGATAAAGCTATGGCCTATTGCATCCAATTTGTGCCTACATCGTGGACTGACAGTCTGAGACTAGGATTCCAAAAACAGTTAATTAATCTGTATCGCTAAGGCACCGTCCTTCTGTTTCATTCAATAGGCAAACTATCCGGCGTATCCCCAGAATTGATTTCTACACAGAATGTTTTAGCTCTGAATTATTTTTGCATCTAGAAACTAAAAAAAAGTGAAAAACTATTAAAGACTCACCTGTTATGACTCGTGGTTGCTCCTTTCTTTGGAAAATTTTAGGGTCCACAGTGTCTTCTCTCTTATGGCCAAAGGTAATTGGTTGTTATTACCATTCGTAATTAGCAGCACTGGGTCCACTGAGTTGATCCTGTTCCCAAATGCCTTTGTGGACACGTTATTTAGAAACGCGCCAGGGTCAGGCCTGGGTGACATGTGACTGCTTTTGAAAACTTAACAGCACCTTAGGGTTTCAAGAAAAAGAAAAGAATATTCAGAAATGACGATTTACGTTAGAACATCCGATTACACTTGAAACACCACATAATTATGTTGGATCAACTTTCACGTCACAATTAGTAAACCGACCACCTGTTTACTTTTAGAAAAGATCACACCTTTTAGATTTTACCTTTAGAAAATGGTTATAGCATGGCCACCAAACAACTGAGATATCTGAGTTCAATTGTTAGATAGTCGAAATGGCGACTCAATTCGAGCAGAACAGAAAACCGAAAATGATTCGTTGGATAATGAGGACAGGATGGGTCAGAAAATTATTCTGCCTTCAGGAGATATCTGGCTGTTTCTTTCCTGATTTTTTCGTTCCACAACTTCAAAAATTATGCCTACAGATAATATGCAAGGACATGAGGGATGGGTGATCATTTTTAGGAAGGGTGGTCACTCTCATAGTCTCACTCGCCTCAAAATATACGACCACTCCGAGTGGCGGGAAAATTTTAGGACCGCTGCAACTTTTGTTCAAGGTTAACATTACTGCAGCCACATGGAGAAGAACTTTTCTTTTTAGCAAGTGAGAGGGAGGGGGTTAGAAAACAACCCTTTGCAAACCTAGCAGCGGCACAAAACATTTCCCGCCACTCGGGGGTCGGGGGGTCGGATATAAATGGAGGCGAGATGTACAATGTTCCATTCCAACAAAAGAATATCGCGACAGGCAGCTGGCCTCATGCACATGTCGATCCGTTTTTGTTTCTAATCAAGTTATCAACGACAGACAGTAGGCAGTAAAGGTATAAAAAAGCTTCTGAAATCAAGACAAATCATTTAATGTAAGGCTGATTTCCATTCACTAGATCTGTGCGATACTTGACTGAAATTTGACAGGACTAGCATTGCAAGTCAACTGGTGACGCAAGAAAGAAAAAATCTATATTTAACCTCAAGGACTAATAACGAAATATCGTTTACATTTTGGTTTAGCATAGCCGTTTTTTAGAGTGTGAAAGTTTTATTGTTGCAAAAGACAATGATTGATATTATTAGCAAATTGTGTTACTTGGTCAATTGCAACTATCTTTTAGGTCACCTAGCCAAAGAACTCAAATTGGCTGCTCAGTCTTTGAGATTCTTTGAAGCTAATAGGACGTTTTCGTCGCTTGCCCAGAATTAAAACGGTGAATTGAATTTTAAATAACATTTTCTTATCGGGAGTTTCAATTTTTGACTACTAAAAGACAAAGGCGATTGGTGAGTGAGATCATGGAACCATCACCTGCCGTAATTACTTTGCTGCTGGTTTTCTGGCTAAAAATAGTATCAACTTCCCTTTCATCAATCGAAGCGGATGACGTATTCTCTTCCGTCTCGAAAATGGAAGATCTAGTCCATCAAGAGAAGAAACTTGTCGACACAGTCGATTCGTTTCTGATTGAAGCCAAACAGCGACTTGCCATCGTTGAAGAGTAAGAATCTACTTTACTCCAAATTGTTCCATGAATTCGTCTATCATTTAAAATTAAATTTATTACAGTTACGTCACCACGTATCGGCAGGCAATAAAAGGAGAACTAAACTCGGCCTGGTTGGTGGCTAATCCCGTGGACGCTTATCATTTGGTTGACAAAGTTACAGCTTTCTATATTGTCTTTAAATTAATTCAATTTTTACTCATTTAATTTAGATTAAACGGTTCACCGTAGACTGGCGTACAACGGAACAGATTCTTCGTGATGTGTCTATCACCAGTAACGGTGCGTGATTCTTTCATTTTCCATATGTTACCGTAAATGTTAACCGCCTTCGTTACATTATCAAGATGTTTTTACGTATATTTAAGTGTACTTGCTAAAAGCTATAGACGTAAGCACATGACATTTTGTATGTGCACATTCAGATGCTTGTAATCACGTCATGATGTTGCGTGACAAATCAGTGTTCGCCGAGTCGCACGATTTGCATGGAGCTGCAATTGCACTCATTCGCCTTCAAGACACGTATAAACTTAACGTGACTGCGTTAGCCGACGGTCGTTATACTGGCGTGGATCAGTCGAAAGAACAAGGTTATCTCTCCGCTTTCCTTTCTTTTTTTAAAATAAATTGTATGCACAGCAAGGCAATCTCGGTCAGTTGATTCTGTTTCTATTTCGGGACGCTTATTTTTACATTTGAAAAAAGAACGTTACGCAAGTTAACTTATTCATTCGTCTATATTTAGACATTTTTTAAAAACAGCTTTTTTTTTCCCCCTACTAAATTATAGTGTTCCAAAGTCTGCAAGATTTAAGCAGTCGTGACTGCTTTTTTATAGCGCGGCACGCGTTTGCCGATGGATATTACGACACTGCCTTAGAATGGGGTGAGGCCGCACTACGTCAATTAGCTCGGGAGGAAGACAATGTTGGTCCAACGACCGAAATTCTTGGCTATGAAATCAAGCATTTCATGAACTATGCCAGTATTGTGGTATGTAATCGCAATTAATGTATCGAATAGCATTAATCTACCCTAATTCTTCTATAGCATGATGACGTTCTGGAGAAAAAAGGACCACTCGGCATGCATTGGCAGACTAATAGTAATCCAGTGAACAAAAAATTATTCCGATCGGGAAGTAGCGAGAAGTACGAAAGCCTCTCCGAGCAGAAATTCACGCCCAAGCTTTACCAACAACAGTATACTTTCTACAGTTTTAGATTGAATCCCGATTTTTATTGTTCTCTTTCTTACGTTTTTCGTACAGAAGCGAAGATGAACAAAACGAAAGCTACGAAAGGCTTTGTCGAGGAGAAAAACTAAGGGTTCGTAAATCGAATGCAATAAAGCCATCAAAACTTGGGAGCAATAACAGGCAACATTGTCCTTGATTAACACAATTACGTTTTACCATTTTCTGCAGACAGTGAAGATCGATGCAAGTTTACGATGCCATTTAGTGACCAGAGGTCATCCGGCTTTGTTGCTTCAACCGGCGAAAGTTGAACAACAATCTCTAGACCCAATGATCGTCGTTCTTCATGATTTGCTAACCGACCATCAAACGGACATTCTTCGTCAACTTGCAGAGCCTAAAGTAGACGTAATTTAAATGTCCACTATTTGTTTTTTAATGAGAGCATTTCTTTTAAACAGTTGGCTACATCCAGTCATCTGGGGCCGGACGGGACCTTTATTCGCAGTATGATTCGCACTAGTAAAAAGTAAATTTTAAAACTTGTGTCGTAAGTGAATAACTTTAATTTTTATCGATGTTTTGGTACAAGTGCCTGGTTAGAGGAGAATGAAAATGCTTCATTGCCAGCGATTCGACGTCGAATGGAAATAGTCACCGGTCTGATCTACACTCCCGAAACGGCCTCTGAACATTTTCAGGTTTCACTTTCAAAGTTCAATTTTCCAATAAAAAATCGATTGAGTTTTTTTAAATCAAAGGTGGCTAATTATGGCATCGGTGGCTTGTATAAGACACACACTGATAGCACAGTTAATCGCGAAGATACAGATCCTTGGATGTTACGCATTGGTGACAGAATTGCCACTTTAATGGTTTATGTAATTTGATGCGATTGTTTCGACCAATTGCATCAAAATAAAAATCCTTTTTACAAATATGTAGCTAACGGATGTGGAAGCTGGTGGAGCAACTGTTTTCCCAAACGCTGGAGTTACTTGCTGGCCACGAAAGGGATCGGCCGCCTTCTGGTGGAATTTGTACAAGAACGGAGAGCCGGATCTCACCACGGTACGACATACGGTTTAATTGTACTCCCGTCGACTTAAATAATTTAATTTTTCCTTGACAGATTCATGGAGCCTGTCCTGTTTTGCATGGTAGTAAATGGGTATCAAATAAATGGATTCGCCAAGTAGGTTTTGATGAATCTATACACATCGACTTGCAACTCCTATTTACTTTCTTTCTTTCGTTAACAGTACGATCAAATGTTTGTTGCAAAATGCGGGCTCCATTTTTTGGAAAAGTTTGATGCCCTAGTGCCTCACACTAGGGTATATGCAGACATGATGTCAAGAAACTAATCGCATTTCAACCGAAGCCATACAGATTAAACGCAGCCGGGTCGTAGTGGACATACGGCCCGCTAATTATGGTACATCTTAGACGTCACGCTATATAATATGATGTAACAGTTGTGAAAATTAATTTGGCTGGAAATATTATTTAAAAGAAAACATAAATTCGCTCCGTTCCATTTGATTAAACCGGACGAATAGCGAATGTGATGGCGGCTTATGAGATAACCGACTATTGATCGTTTTGCTCCCTTACTATTTTTTCACGACCTGGGTGTATAATATGAAGCGTCGTTGAATTTATTGATCCGACTACCCGGAACAAGTTCAACTTTTCCTTCAACTAAAAACCGCTAGATGGCTCTACCAGTTCTTATTTCAACCCAGCGAAAGTATATTTCCAACGCGTGTAGAGCTATATCTATACCACCACCAGTCCGTCCGCATTGTATTTTTTTTTTGCAGCTCATATGCCCAGCCAGGACAAAGGAAAAATAGCAAAAAAAAAAAAGAAAAAAGGTTTAGAGAAGCCAAAAGATTGCCCGGGCTGAGCGCTGCAGTGTAGCCCTGCAACCAATCATCAGCCTAAGATAACGACGAGAAACGTAACAGGGCAGGCCCCCGAGTTGGGTGCCCTGTGCGAAGATATTGAGCGCGGCCATGGTTGCGAACGGACGTGCGCGTCTTTCGGTGCGGATGTGATGCGCGTCAGCATCAGCTTTGCTCACTCGACAAGTGCCGACTGCCACCGCCGGAGTCGAATCTGTTTGGTACTGTGCCGCAGTCTTCTTCATTTTCCCGATGTGCGGCTTTA
This sequence comes from Daphnia magna, assembly GCF_020631705.1. Lineage (NCBI taxonomy): Eukaryota > Metazoa > Arthropoda > Branchiopoda > Diplostraca > Daphniidae > Daphnia > Daphnia magna. The sequence goes on from NC_059191.1 coordinate 1,654,423, forward strand.
GTGCAGTTCGAACGCTGATTGTGAGACCTGTCGTGATTGAAGTTTCTTTATCGGGAAGCGATTCGGATTGTTTGACATTCTCCTTTAATCGGCCATCAAAAAGTGTGGAGAGAATCAATTCGAACAGCGTCACAAGTTTTGTTCGTACCCATCCAGCCCTTCCATCCGGCCTTAGCTTTTCAAAGAGCTGCCATAAGAAGGGGGTAGGGCTGGGGGTTCCGGGTTAACAAAAACCAATTTTTTTTTTTTTTTTTTGTTTTGTTTTGTTTTTGTTTTTTTTTTGTTTCATTTTTTTTTTTTTTTATTTGAGTTTGTAAATTTGTAAATTGTCGATTCAAATCTTTCAAAGTGGAGTTCCCTGAAGAATATTATCAACCGAACCACCACCACTTCGTCAGCCATCATCACACCAATCCCAAGATGTCGGACGACGATAAAGGTTTCGTTCTTTCACCGGAGGAGATTGAATGCCTCAAGGACCGAAAGTGGTGGTGTTTCCTCCTGTCGAGCATTTTTACCTTCCTGGCCGGCCTTCTGATTGTCCTAATATGGCGAGCCATGTCCATTATCTGTTGTCGCAAAGACCCATCTCCCGAATACAGTCAGAGTGATCTGAAGCAGCAGAATCTACCGAAACCACCGCGGCAAGCCAAGGAAGAGTTTGAAGGCACATTCGTCACTGACGCTAAAGATTGGGCCGGCGAGCTCATCTCCGGACAGACCACGACTGGACGCATTTTAGTAAGTCCTTCATCCCCCATCAACACTTTTATTTTTTAAATCGTGCAAAACAAATAGAGCCACGTTTTTTTTGTTTGTTTGAAGGGGAGGCACGTACGCGAGCGCTTATTAAAATTTCGTTGGGGGTGGGTGGTTAAAAAGTTCATCGTCGGCTTCGATGTAAGTCAAATGAGCCAAATAAAAAAAAAAAAAACGGCAAACTTTTTTGACGATGCTACACGTAACAATGGTGTAGCGTGTCAAAGTAGCATGTCTTTGTCTTCGTTAGGTCACGACACATGAAAATCCACTTGAATTTCCTCTTGCCTATAGCCAATCCCAGCCAGATCGGCGCCTATAGCAACCGTGAAGCCAATTTACGAGCTAATGGAAATATCTATAAGCACACAGACACACACACACACACACACACACACACACACGATCCTGGGTATGTATATAAGTATATAGTCCTAATGGCCGAATATTGGGAAACCCGAGCAAGATACACACACATGGAATACGAACACAAAGAAAGGAACAGCAAAAAAAAAAAAAAAAAATCATCTCGGAATGACATGGATGAATATTTCTTATTGATCGATAGGCAGATCGATAATTTTTATTTTCTCTTGGTTGCTTTGCAAGTTCTGCCTATTTGGCTATGAGAATTCAGCGTATGCTGCCGATATCGGGAGCATGATCGCTTGTACTTTGGGGACCCGTATAGTATTTTAAATTCAACCCCGCCCTTTCTATCTTATATACACTGTTTGGGTGTCCTATTCTCTCTGAAATTCGTTTTTCAATTGTGCAGACATTTTGAGGTGAATGTGATATACGTTTTTATTCGGTTGACGAGTGCCAGTGATGCGAGAATAAGAAAGTTGGCAAAAGGAAGTCTAAATATTGGCACCTTGGATGTTGGAAGGGTTTCCCATCGGAGAACGGGGACTGTACACACATACTACTCAGTGTGTAAGGTCTGTGTGTGCGTGTGTGGTGTCCCAATCAATACTGCGTCAGCTGTTCCACACCCCGTAAACGTAAAGAGAGCAACATAACGCAGGGGGGTTTATTCGTTCAACCAAAATACACAAAGCCAGCTGGAGAACTATATCACGTTGGTGAAATGGGTTTTTAAGAAGGATATACGTAGGTGGTAAACTACATACAATAGCCAGAGAATATAAGGTCAATTCAATGTGCAAGTTAAGGTAGAAAAAAGTGGACCTCGAAATTAAATGGTTTAAATTTTGATCGGCCGAGTCGTACCCGAATCGATCTTATCGATCGCAATGTCTTTTATGGGGAAAAAACAAAACAAACATTTCTTTAATTCAAAGTGATGAAAAGTCTGCCGTGAAAAACAGAAATCAAATGTTGCTTTGAACCTTGCAGTTTTGATATCTTTTTTCATTAGCAATTGAAATCGAGAAAGAGATGGTCGAATCAAATATTGTCGTTTGATCTATTTCGCCTGACGTCGTATCTCGTTCAATTTCAAAGTTCGACGAACTCTAAGGCAAATTATTATTACAATTTTTTTAAATAGCGCAATCATCATCGTCTTGAACTAAACGTCCTTTTAAAGACCGTAAACGTGTTCGCTTATTCCCTTCGTCTCTTCTTTCCGGCTCGGCCTACCGGCCTGATGACTAAGTAGATGCATCTCTTTTCGCTCCTCGTCCAGTCTCAAATTTTAGACTGGTCGTGTGTGCTGCTGGGCCGCAAGCGCGACATCGATTGATCCGCAAGAGCTCGCGAGCGCGCACAGAATCTTGAAACGTTTTCGCTAGGCTACGCGCAGGAAAGGCGGAGTTGTACAAGTGGAACTCAAATATACAAAAAAAAAAAGAAAAGAAGAGATAGAGGTCAATGCCTTTTGCTATACACACGGTCACCAAGACAACTGCTTTATGGGCGAGCAAAACGCAGAAGAGCCTACGAAAAAAACAAAACAAACAACCACACTCACGTAAAAATAAGAAAAAGGCTAACACAAATCATGTGGAGATGGAGAGATTATGTTGATCATGTCGGGGCAAGGGCATGACATCGACTTGAGAAAATGTCCCGCACATGAAGGCCTACAAATTCTAGTGTACACTACACACAAGATGGTTGGCTTCCTTTATATATACATCATATATAGCAGTTTTCTTCTTCTGGGTTTAATGTAAGTTTCGTGGTGCACGTGAAGTAGACAGCAAGGCATCGTTTGGGGAGAGGGGGGGGGTGGTTATGAAATGCACGAATCAATACCGGTGCCTGATCGGACTGGACCTGTCCAGGCCAACCCTTGCACGCGATCTTTGTGACGGTGTTTTACGCTCTAGGATGAGCGGATCACTCGTGAAATCTTCTTACTGTTCATTGTAAGTGTGCCCAATAAATCGGGTATATTTGAGCTGCATTTTCTATCGTCGACTCGATCGGAAGGCCCCATTCAGTATTGGGAATATAGATGGCCCTCCGCTTTATTCTTTACGCCGTATATACAACTGCCACCAGTTTTTTTACTGTGGAGCTCTTCATTCAAATGGTATAGACGATATTCATCGGATAACTCGATAAAGGCGTGGCGATACAAACAACTTTTCATATAAACTTTGCCCGTGTACGAGAGTGAGCTTCTCAATGGGACCCTTAAGATGTTTATAAGGCTTAGTTTAATGGCGCGTTACAGCGTAAGAGTAAGCCAAGATTTTTCTTTTGGTGTTATCAAATAGCTCAGCCCTTTTTTCTTCTTCGGGGGGCTTATTAACATTACATGGCAGTCAACAGATCTGGAAAAAGAACTTGAAAAAAAAAAAAGGTTGATTCTTGTATTCCGTTTCCCTCTGACTTTACGCCAGTCCAGCTGATGAAAATAGAACTTTCTGGCCGTGTTCCTCATTTCTCACGTGTTCCAGCTGGTTACATTTTAAGCCTTTTATTTGTCCTTCCTCCCCACGCAACCAAATGAAAGATAGTCGACGTTAATTTTCATCTCTTTATAGACACAGCATTAAACGAATTCTATGGAACCCAATTTTTATCTCTCATCAAATGTCTTCCGCTGCGCTAGCGAATTATTCCCCCAGTTGATTTTAGCAGCGATTCTGAACGATGGACCACTGTCTTTAATGATTATACAGACGAGTTTGAAGAGCCTCGCTGGGGTTGTCATTGTTTATGCGCCGCTGCTTCTCACCTTTGCCCTTGCTCCACCCCTCTTCACATCCTTGTTCCGTTATTCCGGTTAAAAAGAGCGCACACTATCCGCTAGATTGGTTACGACACCAACATCCAATTGCGAGTAACTGCGGTGAGAAAAAAAAAACGGCACCAGAGTTGGTGGGTCGTACATACGAAAAGAAACGAGCAAAGTCATTGAATGTAATCAATCCAGCGACTAGGCTAGTAGGACGCCAGTGTATGTGTGTGTCTATAGGGTGAACGGGTTGCCATGGAGACCCGAGCCATGAGTGTGTCGTGATAGAGATGTATCCGAGCTCCCCCCCTTCCGGCTTCCTCCCCGTGCTGCAGAGTTGCCTTTATCATTGATTTTTGACTCAGTTGGACTTGCACACGCTCAACTTACTGGCCCTTCTTTCATTCTGCGTTATCATTATCAGACTAGAAAAATGAAATGATTAGATACACCACACCTGGTTTTATTCAATTATTTCAAGCAATCACTGCGTTGGTCGTTAAAAAAGCTGCTACACACACACACAGACGCTGGGGGTGCGATAGTAGTACGCATGTCTCCGTCGTTACAAGAGCAAAAACAGCTCATCTCGAAATAGTTTCGTTTCGGAATAGTATATAGATCCAGCAGACATTCTCTCTTTTATTTTTTTTTTGCTTTTACGCAATGCTCCTCGCTTTCTTTTTTTTTCTCGATAGAACTGCGAGCGCCACTCGGCGGATAGGCCAACTGATTGCCTTTCAGAGGAGAAAGAAAATTGTTTTTCTGCTCTCAAAAAACTTTAAAAAAAGCGAAATCTTTTTCGATCAATTCAAAATGAATTGACTGTACACGACCAACAAGATCATTGGCTCGATCAATGGCCAACTTTTTCTTTTTTTTTTAAATCTTCCAATTTAATTTTGATGGAGGAACATCCTTCTCTCATTTTGTGTCTATACCCCCCCGTATAGGCAAACAAACGATGCCAATTCTTATGCCTTTTTTTTTGTTCCGCCCGTTGCGGATGCGATCCAGTCTTTGTTGTCCCGGACCGTCTATACACAAGTACTGCGTTCTGTGCCTCTCAGCGCTCTTCTCTTTTCACGAAAAAGAAGAAAAGTGGGTGGTTAACATTAAGCGCTGCGTCTTTGATTTCAAGTCCGCAGCACTCGTGGCGCGCCTGCAGTGGTTATTACGTTGGATGGTTGAAAAAGAAGGAAAACTCGATGCAAACAAAATAGAATGGAAGCCTTAAGAACGTTGCCATATTTCGTACGTATATAAGGAATAATCGCTGCGAGGATTATCAATAACATTCTTCCATAAGAAAAAGTGCCAATAACCAACATTTTGGCACTCAAAACCGGAGGATAACCGACGGCTGCTTTTCGTTCTAACGAACAAAAACAAAAACTAAAGGCTTCGTCCTACATACTTAAAGAAATCCCGCCTAGACTTAACCATGATCGATCCGAGCGTGTGCTGGGGCCGTATCGGCACGATAACGGGTCAACAGAGGCCTTGATTAAATATTGGCCGAGAAATACGAGGTCAAATGTATGAACGTCCATCATCGAAAAACAGGGATTTTTAAAAAGTTTGATAAATGATGTGAGTTTTTCTAATGAAAAAGCGTAGGCTCCGGCTAACCGGTCCAATTACTTGTGCGTTACCAAAGAAGCCATCGCCCTCCTTTATACTCTATTATGTGATTTACAAGTAAACCGGAAAGAAATATGCTGCAAGAACGAAGAAAAAATCTTTCAATCATCAAGGTATTGTTGTGAGGCTTCTCCTGGAACCAACGATTTTTCGTTGTCGTCGTCTTGCATCTTGAAAAAAAAACCTCGCAGACCTTTCGATTGCTTGATGCCATGATGGACTCGCTCTTGTCCTCGCAATCCTGTGAGAGAGCGAACAAGAGCCGATCTTGAGACCTTAAAAAATATGGTGCTGAGGGGCACTCTCACATAACTTTTTTGTATGTAAGGTTTGTCCGTGACGGAGTGCAACCTTCCATTGGCAGTGCGCTATTCACTTACGAAGGCAAGCCCCTTCTGTTTTATATGCCTGGCCATCGAAAAGTTGGGGAGCTGCTGGTATTGATCGAGGCCAAGAGGTCCTGGATGATGCCATTTGATGGAATGCGACGTCAGCAAGGCTGTCTGTGTATATATGTATATATATATATATATACATGCTGGATATATATTTACTCTCCAGCCGTCGGAGTTCAAACGATCTGGGATGTAATTCATCACAATCATCAATCCCTCTCTTCTATAGATATACGGCCACACCCAACCGTCCGGCTATATCATCAAGCCTTTGATGTATATAGAAGGGAAAACCTATGGTATAGTCTAAAAGAAGGAGCGCAGTAATGCAAAGACTATTGAGTTACAACGGTGAGTGCCAAGCGTTCAGCTATGACGACTTCTGTTCCCATCTTCAAAGGGACTTCACACCGGCGAAGCCTTTTTTTCTCTTGCGTTCTGTATAAGAAATCAAGGAGAATGTCATCATCGCTGTGCGTTAGATTTAAAGGTAATATACTATACCAAAGAAATGGCGTTGTAATATGGAACAATGTCGCAGCTGTTCTTTGATATCAAACAACATTTCAACATGTCGAAAACAATTGAAAAAGGAAAAGCAATTGAGAAAGAGCACATCATACCAGCAAAAGTGAAGTATACGAAAATATAGATAAGCAAACTATATATTGAAGAGATTTGACAGCCAACAAACTGAGCGGGTTCTTTACGAGAAACATAAAAAAGAAAAAGGAAAGAAAAAAAGAGGATAAAAAAAAGATAAATCCTTTGGCTCACCGTTCGAATATACATGTAGTATAGGCTATACACTTGACGTTGTATATATTTCGCTGCGGTTAACTTGGCGTGTAAAAGGATCCGGGGACTGTCTATAAGCTCGTGAACGTGAAAAGCGCCAAATCTATTATTGGTTTGCGTTATAGGCTATATAGATCTACTCTTCACTTGTGTCTGTATTTGTATATATATACCCGACTTGTTTACATATGTATATATACATAAAGCTGCACGAATCAAAACTCAAGAGATTGGAAAGCTATTTAGGAAAACGATGGCTTATCAAAATGGATCTCAAACTGAACTGTTGACATACGCTAAAACTATTGAATGTGTTGCTACGCGAAAAACAATTTGAAATGAAAACACTAATTTCTTATTTACGGTTGTTTATCTTATACCAGGTGGTACTCGTGTTTGTGTTGAGCATCGCGTCCCTCATCATTTATTTCATCGACGCATCCAGGTAAAACAGCCCTCCCCCCAAATTGAAGGTTCTCTTTGATGATGAAGACGCAGGCCGCCTATTATGCACGTGTCCGATGCTGATGGATGTTTTTGTTTGTTTGTTCTTTCTCGTGCCGCCATCGACGTGCTGTCACTTTCAAGCGAGGGTGTCGAACAATGCAAGGAGTGGTCGAGCAATATGACGCAGCAGATCGACCTCGCCTTCAACATATTTTTTATGGTTTATTTTTTTATCAGAGTAAGTGGCCAAGGCGAAGCGGCCGATGAAAATCAATCATCGATCGAATGATTCGTCATTTATTTCAATTGTTTTTTGTTTGAAGTTTATCGCGGCTAGCGACAAACTGTGGTTCATGTTGGAGATGTATTCTTTCGTCGACTACTTTACGATACCTCCTTCATTTGTGTCCATCTATTTGGATCGAACATGGATCGGTAAGTTGCGGCCTGGATGGATCATCGGGAGCTTTTACTCCGCTTAACATTTGCCATCATTTTTGGACATTTTCAGGCCTCCGATTTCTTCGTGCCCTGAGGTTGATGACAGTGCCGGATATCCTGCAGTACCTCAACATTCTCAAGACATCCAGTTCCATCCGGCTGGCTCAGCTGGTCTCCATCTTCATTTCTGTTTGGTTGACGGCCGCCGGAATCATCCATTTGGTATACGCATTAACGCGAAACTTATAACGTTAAAAAAAACCTTTCATTATTGGATTGATATTTTAAAAAAATTAATAAAAAAATTAGCTGGAGAATTCCGGAGATCCGCTCGACTTCAGTAACCCGCATCGATTATCGTACTGGACGTGCGTCTATTTTTTAATCGTGACCATGTCAACGGTGGGCTACGGTGACGTCTACTGTGAGACGATCCTAGGTCGGACGTTTTTAGTTTTCTTTCTTCTCGTCGGCTTGGTAAGTTTTGAACCCACTTTTCTCTATTCCGGCGGAAAAAAGGCAGTTTTTGATTTTTTGGTTCCGTTTTTTTTTTTTTTTCTTATGATTCTAACCTTTTTCTTTTTAATATTGAATTTGTCAATTGAATTATCGATTTACATCCACGGGATTTTTTATTTTTTTCGTTTTGAAATCAAACAAGAAATTGTCGAGTGCCTTTTTGTTTCCAAAACGTTGCGCTCAACTTTGCGGAACGCAAGTTTATTTTCTTTAAGCGCATTTTCTTTGAGATTGTTGCGATAAAAAGAAACGATAACAAAAGTCGTAACAGCTGACGTGACAGAATTCCAAACGGAATGTTTGACGGATGATTCGTCAAGAAAATCATCTTTTTAAATTATAAACAAAATTCAATCAAAAACCCGCGGGGAATTCTGTATGACGTTCAACCTGTCACGTTAAAAAAAAACCAAAAAAAAAAGATATGTCAGACTACTCTCCCCCTCCATGCTTTGTCCATGGTCCTGATTCCCTTCAAATCGACGGAACGAACAATTCATTCGTGTTTATATTCTTTTCCATTATGGTCTCGGTGATTGTCGTCTTGCTCGGTAGATGATTCATTTTTTTTTTTTCATTTTTTTTTTCCTTTTCGTGAACAATAGCCCAATATTCATCATCTATTTTAATTGGATTCGGTATCGATTTTGTCTGTCTCTCTCTCTCTCTCTCTGTCTCTGTCTTTCTATACTTCATTATGAATATGTCTCTATGATGGCCTTTTTCATTTAAAAAAAAAAGAAAATTTTCACTAGCAAGAAAACGTAAAAGGTTAGGAATATTATGCTAAACGAGTTCCCAATTCTTCTTATTTAAACGTAACGATTTGTTTGATGTTTTCTCTTCAGTTTCCGATTTTCATTGTTCAATCGACTCAAATCCCAAACGAGCCTCGACTCTTTCCGTGTTCCTGCCCTCAGTGACCCCGACGTTAATATCGTGATTGCAAGTTCTTTCCTACATCATTTTTTTCAATATTGTTTTCAACCTTATTTAGTGCTAGTTGACCGTGGTGTAAAAATCATTTGAAAATGTCTTGATTTTAGAGGCCTGGGTCGGTCCTAGTTGAATTCCTCCTTTTCTTTTCATTCCTCTTCCCTTCGTAATGACTGTACACAGTCACCTTTAAATCCTTCAACCTCGTACGAATTTAAAAACGAAAGAAATGCAATTAACTGATGGACCACGGAAAGAGACGAGTCGGCTCTCTTTGGTCTTTGGTGGATTTGGTTTTTATCATTTTTGAATTTTTTTTTTTTTCAAAGTAACTCTTTGTTAGTTTTTATTCATTAAAAAAACAAACCACCGGACAAACTTTGAAAAAAAAACAACTGCCGCATAGGGAAGGGGCCACAAACAAACAGAGTTCAAGGGTATTAAGTGAGAGAAACGTTCCTCCCCCCCAAAACACCCCAAGGTATTTAAGTTGATGAGAAAATCATAAACTTACATATAGGCAGACATCATCTATTGGCCTGACTAATGTATCGTAGTGACACTCCTTTGAACAAAAACATGATTTCCCAATCACCCTCGTTCGAAATAATAAGAAGACCGAAAGTTTGTGGGGTTTGAACGACCCCGCCCTCTTTTTGTTTTTTAAAGTCTTCTTTGCTGATTTATTGGCGTTTCGTTAGTGAAAAAAAAAACAAAAACAAAACGAAGTGTGTGTTCGATTTGGACTCTCTGTATACCCCATATAGGCGGTCTTTGCCAGCTGGATCCCTGAGATCACTGAATTGGTGGGCAATCGCACCAAATACGGGGGCGAACATAGAGTGGAACACGGAAAGAGGTATTGCAAATCCCATCTTCTGTTGGCTCTCTCTCTCTCTCGCTCTATTTTTCTATCATCTATTTTTATATCTCTCTATAATTCTTCGATTACTCGTTCGAGATGCAAGTTTCACGTATCAAAAAAGAACAATTTCTCATTCGAGCAATATATACCTGTGATTCCATCCCACCTTTTTCGATGTCCTTCCATCGCGAGTTGAACTCGTGTAGTAGCGGCTGCTTAATTGAATATTGACGTGATTGCGTTGCACTTATTGTGTATCTACTCCTTTTTTTTTTGTTCTTCCGAATTAGAACCTTTGTTTTTTTTTTTGCGGCTCTATTGCATTTGAATAATGCAAGTGCTGTTTATGACCCTCCTGTACATTCTTTTTACCTCATGTCTCGGCTTCGCCCATTCTTCCTAATTGCCTTAACAAAACTTACCTGTACGAAAAGGTACAAAAGAAAGACGTAGAAATGTGTCATGCAATTTGACTAATAGTTTGTTTTTTTTTTGCCTGGGTACGGGAGAATGGGTGCAGATTTTTTGAGTAATCCTGGACCTCCTGGGTCTTCTTTTTTTTCTATAGACATAGTCCTATATATAGTTAGTAGTACATCAGTGCTCGCTTTTCCTCCCTGGACATCCCCCCCCCCTTTTTTTTTGGCCCTCTGTATTTTTCGATTTTTGTCCATGTCTTTTATGTCATTGGATAAAAAGAAAAACAAATTAAAAAAAAAAAAAAAAGAAAAAAGGAACGGACTTTGAATCGATCGATGGGGCATTCGCAAGGGATACCAGCCCCAACGAATATAGTGACATTAGTTTACACGTATATAATTGGTGGTAGAGGTCCTTTATACGGCGTGAAGATTATCAGCTAAAAAGAAGATTGAATAAGATTCGGCACGCGTTTCATTGGTCCAAGTGCCACGTCAGACGTGCCCATGTGTGTTTTAAATTCTCAATTTTTATTTTCGTTTTCAATGTCGATAAAACAATTCTTTCTTCACCCCGATTCGTTCAATCGTTTTTTTTTGCATTCGTATGACTTGTGATTGTTGAATCATGCCGATCGATCGATCCCCGTCTTTTTCGTTTTTTTTTTTTTAATCTTTTGAATTTTCTTTATTTTCTATTTAACTGGTTACCTTTGATCAGTGTTCCGGAAAGAGATGTAGCGTTGCAGAAACAAAGCATGGAGGGAAATGACGTGTCAATTGCCATATATGAAGTAATTCTTTCATAAGAAAGCGTTTTTTTTTTATCGTCAAAGGAAAAAAAAACAAGCGAGACAAACTGATCTTGTTCACATTTTCATAACGCAAACGAGACCTGTATTTCTTTTCTTTTTAATTATGTTTTGATTTCTGTTCATTTGGGGAAGGAGAGAAATAGTAGAATATTTATTTGAATAATGAAAGAGAAACAAAAAGAAAAAGTACGGTTGAAAAATGTGACCAACGGGACGCTATTCCTTGTGTTCCCGCTCTGTATATATATAGGCCATCTTTGCCAGTTGTATCCCTGAAATTATTGACCTGATCGGCACTAGACCCAAATACGGAGGCACGCTGAAGAATGAACGTGGACGCAGGTACAAAACCCAAAAAAAAAAAAAAAATTAAATAAAAAAAAAAAAGGCAAATCAACACCAAGAATTGTGTTCCAGCAAAAAGCCTCTCTCAAATACCGTGTGCAAATAATTATACCTATTCCAATCCCAACCCTGAATTACATTCCAAAGAAAAAAAAAATCCTTTTTCCTTATTTAACATCTTTTTTATTCTGTCTTTCCTTCCTTCCATTTTCTTCTTCTTGGTTATTCGGGCTCCACAAGAGGGACGAATGTGCTTATATTTATTATATGCAATAGACATCGTCAGGGGGTGACTTGTGAATTAAAACAATAGAAAAAAGTGAATCGTGTGGATTTCAAAGAATTTACGATATCAAGGAGAACCCCTTTTGAAATCAATTAAATCAAAAGATTGTCAATTGCAAGTAAAAAAAAAAAATAATAATAATGTTCCAGCTGATCATTCTATCCATGGCTTTGAGTCTGTCAAGTTGAAACCCCCTCCCCACTTTTATATCTATCTATTAACACTCATATATCTTGATTGGCTTTGGTTTTCAACTATTTTTTCGTTATTGATCTTCATTTTTAAACCTAACATCTTAACCCTATTTTCCACAAATGATCGTGTAACGCGATTTGAGTGTTTAACCAAACACCGTGTGGTACGCTAGTACATGATCTCTTATATCGCTCCGTATACACACACTCACACCAATTGGAAACGTATATATATATACATTAACCTCATCCACACACACATCCCACCCCTTCCCACACCCTGTGTACACACATTATCACAACTGAGTCGCTCATCTGTATAAATATTATCCCATTTCCCTGTACCTTTTTTTTTTCAACCCTCGAGTGAACCCAACATCCTCGGCTCTTCGTTCTGATTTGGTATTTCGGTACACTAGCCTTAATTTTTATCATTGTTTTAATTTTTTTTTTTTAAATTTTTTTTTTTTTTCTTTTTTAAAATTCCTGAGATTATTATTATCGGAGTTGTAGTGCGCTGCACTGATTTTTTTTTTTTTTTTCTTTCGAAATTGTAGACCTATATAATCAAATAGTGTAATGCAGCTTTAGCTCTGACGGAACCATAACCACAGCTGCTTGGATGGTTTTCATTTTTCTTTATACATATATACATATATATTCCTCCCATACCGGAGTAGTTAAAACAATTTTGTTTTACGCTTCCAGCTTATTGAGTCGTTACAAATTTGTTTACCCGCCTTGAAAAAAGAAAAATTATTTCTCGATATTTGTCGTGAAAACTATAACGACATTGCAAAGACGTACTATATACATTCCAAATCGTTGTAAAATGAGATCTTTACGACCATGCCCTCTGGCTTATTTTTTTAAAAATATTTTACTGTCGATCATTTAAATTCAAGACGATTCTCGTATAGCCGATTGTTGCCCATCGTTCCCATTATTTTGTCCAGCAACTAACAATAGTCAAATCAACTCGGATTTTTTTTCCAAGGCATATCGTCGTCTGCGGACACATCACCTACGAGTCAGTGTCGCATTTTCTCAAGGATTTCCTTCACGAGGATCGAGAAGACGTCGACGTCGAAGTGGTTTTCCTTCACAGGTAAGCGACTCCATTTTCTTTCATTTCCGGGCCGGTTTTTTTTTTTTTTTTTCGTTTTCCAACAGGCCACAAAACTCGCCTTGTTTTTCGTTTTTGATTTCTTTATCCTCAAGAAAATAGGAAAGGGTCAGGAGACCCAAAGCCGGAACTAAACTTTAGTTACGTCTTGGGTCTTCCTTTGCCCCCCCATCTATACGTCATTTCACCTTTTGCTGAATTAGTATAGCCTTTTTATTGTATTACCTTCGATCCTTAAGATTGACCCTCGCAGAACTTATACAGATGGAAGCCAAGCGAACAAGACAAGCGATCAAGACGCGATCGACCCCATTGATTTTGTTTTGTTTCCTTTAAAAACACGCCAGGAAAAAAACACACACAAATTTTAAAGAACACGTGAGAATGATGATTCTCGACATTTAAAAAAATGAGCTTATAGTAGTACTGACGTCACGTTCTGTATAGATCAGTCACGACAGAAATGTATTCTGTTTCAGCGGGCACGTTTTAATCTGAACTCCGTGTACCTAAAGGGAAGTTTGAAGTCGGCAAATGGAAGGGGAGAAAGTAAATGCATCGATTCGTGAATATGTGTCTCGTAGAGAGGAGAAGACCCATTGACGTCATTACCTGAATGGAGGTTGTCTATTATTAGGCTAATAATCCTCGAACAGCCGACAGCAGCACTATACATTTTTGAAAACGGAATACAAAAGAAGATGTTGATGGTAGTCTACATACATTATGAAACTACACATAAGCCTACTTTTTCTTTTTGCCACATTATTACGTTCAAAAATCGGTAAAAGAAAGAACTGAGCCGTGTTTCTTTTGTCTGCGTTGCCCGTGTGAAACAGGAAAGAACCCGATTTGGAGCTGGAAGGCCTGCTGAAGAGGCACTCCACCACCGTCAAGTTTTTTCAGGGCTCCATGATGAATGCCGTTGATTTGCAAAGGGTCAAGGTAGATCGAGAACAGAACCAAACAAAACAATATACGCACCGTGACAAACTGCTTGCCTCCCGCCTCTCTCTCTCTCTCTCACTTAAAATTTCCTATTCCTCTTTTATCTACATCGTTTTTTTTTCTCGGTATTTTCTTATTAACACATTCATACAACTCTATAATTGAATGATTGATTACTGTTTTATTTATCTTGTAATTATTATTGTTTTTTTTACCAGTGTGTTTTCCACTTTTTTTTTCACATTCTTTTATTTCTTTCAACTTGTCTTCCACTTTTTGCGGCGGAGTCGGTAGCAAGATTGCAAAATATCCAGCCAGTATTTCCATAAGGTCTTCTCCAAAGAGCTATTAAGAGATCTTCGTCGTTTTGCAGATCCGTTGGCTTTATTTTTTTAAATCTTCTCAAGCTTATCTCATTAATACATATGGCCGAAACATTATTATTTTTACGGTAGCTAACTAGAGATACCTGGATATTTTTAAATCAGAGAAACGTAGCAACTGATAAGATGTGACATCGGTGAACTTGTGTGGAAGGAAGACGAATGGAATAGAAAAATGGAAAGGGAATTCGATTGACGAGTCATCATTGGATTGACATCTTCCACTCGTATACTCAACATACCTTTTGATTTACGTTTGTGGTTTTCCTATTCTGGGACTGTGGTTTTAGATTAGCGAGGCATGCGGATATCGTGATGAAAAATATTTCGTGGTTGTTGATTGTTTCGATTTGGTTTTTTTTCTTCTTCTTTTTATCCATTAACAGCTTTTTCTATTTTTGATGATTACCCATAACCGTGTTTGTAGAAAGCCACCAGACCTGGAACTTGAGGGTCTTTTCAAGCGACATTTTACCACCGTGGAATTTTTCCAGGGCTCCATAATGAACCCTATTGACCTGCAACGAGTCAAGGTGAGTGCTCTATCATGTTGCAATCGACGAGCTAGTAGACGGTGAACCATTGTCGATCGATCCGACTGTGGCACATGTGCAGGCTGACAAGAAAAAAAAAAGAAAAGAAAAAGAGAGTTCTCTAAACGTAGCAACATACAATACTAGCACAGTGTCAGTAAGCAGGGTTGATGCAACCGTAACTAATTGGGTTGAAGCAGTTGCAACTCAGATAGGCAGCTTAGTTCACCGTGACTTGTTCTCACCATAATAAACTAGTGTTAATAAGAATAACTTAAAGAATAATTTAACACTAGCCATAAGAAGGCTAGTGTTAAAAGCCTGTTTTTCCGTCGTACGTAAATAAACAGACGTGCCGGGTATTTCCGGTGAAAATAACTTGCAGTCGTACGAGAAACAGACAAACAATTCATTGCTTTTGTTTTTTCTTACCCTTGTGACCTTTGGCTTTCTGGATGAAAGAGAATTTAAATGCGTCTAGCGCTGCGTTGATGGTTATTCCGTCTATCCTTCTATATGCTCTTGCTCTCTACCAGATTCATCCTCTTTTGCTTATACTTCATCTTCTGTCAACTCCTTGTCAATGCGTGGAATTGCTTAGTGTCCTCGGTCACTCTGTCGGCTGATGGAAGCCATTTCTGTCACATCACTCCGTGGTTTTTATTTAATTTTCAATTTGTTTTGATTTACCTTTCAGTTGTTTTTTTTATTTATTCGTGTTTTGTAAACATCCTTCAGTTTTCGTCGGTAAACTGTATTCAATTGTGCGTAACGACGCGAAAGTCGTTTGTCGACGTCATTCGATGTGATGAATGACGACATTTAGACAACCCTGTTCTTCTTCCGTTTTCACATTTTTTCAGCGAGTTTGCACTGCCATCTTGTGACAATACCGGTGAGGGTAGCGTTTTAATAGTTTTTAACCCTCAGGGTTAGGCAACATGTTGGTTACACACCTACTCCATAGCCTATGTGTGTCTCTTCGAAATATATCCGTCGCCATCAGTGCAATCCTTAGCCGTCCTATCTGTGTGTCACGTCCATTTTTCTCCTGTCTTTTTTGTGTAAACCAAGAAAGAAAAACTTTGTAAGGTAGGGCCGTCACGATCTGCTTGCTCAGCCTAACAATTTCTTACGTCTCGATTCCACGTAATAGTCGGGAAGTTTTGCACGAATCTCTCGAGGTTTACCTATTTCATTTTAGTTTTAGTTTTTGTTTAAATCTAACACTTGGAACTTTTCTGATGTCTGCTCGTTTTGCCTGCCCGTTGTTCGTCAATTTTTTTGGCTTTGTCAGCATTGCATGGTGGACTTGTCTCGATGATCTTGTGCCCGTTTTTCTTCGCCCAGTTGGTCAAACACTTTTTAGGATTTCAGTCGTTAGTTATACCTTGACTTTCCACCGTACCTTCTTGACTCCCCTACATGCCTCCACATTTCGACTATCGACGTGCCAGAAAACAAAAATTTTTAAACACTAAAATATGTTAATCTTTTGAATTGATTAATGGCGGATTTTAGGTCCACGAGGCTGACGCCTGTCTCGTCTTGGCAAACAAGTATTGTCAGGATCCCGATGCTGAGGATGCTGCCAACATCATGCGAGTCATTTCTATTAAGAATTATTCGGACGATATCAGGGTCATTATTCAGCTGATGCAATATCACAACAAGGTAAATGAGTTTATCTTTTAAAGCCCCCATTTTTTTGTTATTTTGTTGGAGGCTTTATGAAAATCCCGATTAAAAAACTGGCTAAGAACCAAAGCGTGTCACGTGATTCGTGATGATGTAGTTCTTACGACACCAGATGCTGCTTTTCTTGAAATGAAAAAATGTATTCTTTAAAAAAAAAAAAATGGTCTTTTGACATTTTGGCAGGCTTACTTGCTGAACATTCCCAGTTGGGACTGGAAACGAGGTGACGACGTCATTTGCTTGGCTGAGCTCAAGCTGGGATTCATAGCCCAAAGTTGTTTAGCTCCGGGATTTTCCACCATGATGGCCAACTTATTCGCTATGAGATCATTCAAAACCGTAAGTAGTTCTCTCCATTTTTCTTTTTTCTTCTTCGCACAAATCGCTTTAAGGAAAATGTGTTGTCCTTTTGGTCGGGGCTGATACTGAAAGAAATGATCTTCTTTAAAAAAAAAAAAAAAGGATGGTATTTAGAAATATATCTTCTGGCTTTCGTCGAAAGAAACGAACAAAACATAGGGCGATAACATTGAAATCTGCTTGGCTCGTGGCCATCTGTTTCTTTTGTGGGTTGTGTGACATTTGCGCTAGATATGGCCGTTATCTCCTTGAATCCTGTCCGAATTGAAAATAATGGGCGGTTATGTACCCGATAGTAATCGATCAACTCACAAACAAATGTTAACTGTCAGCTTTCTACATATGTAAGGTTAACGGGCTACACAAATGTAAAAGGGCTGTTCTTCTTTCTTTAATGAAAACAAGTTTGGCAATGTGTAAAACGTTAATTTGAACACAATGTGCGCATGCTAGTCATCGGACCTACAGTCATGGCAGAACGATTATCTGCGTGGCTCCGGCATGGAGATGTACACCGATACGTTGAGTCACACCTTTATGGGTCTAACGTTCACTCAAGCGGCCGAGTAAGTAATACTAATTTCCCATCAGCATCCCCGCCCCTCCACAATCTCACGCCCTTATAGAAAATAACCCAATCAAAAAGAATCGTTGACAACATGAAACCTAACCAACCAAATCAACTATTTCCCCCTCCTATCTGCCCTTTACACACCCTCTATCACGGTTCGTTTAAGTCGCGCGGTCCAGGCTGATGTGGTTCAGCAACCTACTGTTTGTTTATCAAATCGTATTGATTTCGATAAACAATGGACTTGTATCAACAGCAGGCTTGAATGACTTTCTCTTATCTGACGCCGTCATGTGAACGTGTATATGTGGTATACGTCGTCCGTCCGAGGGAATTCGAGATAGGGGGAAAACAAAAATAAGATACAGTCGTTAATTGATTGAGTGTTGTTACTGAACTGTATATTTTCACGCCGTCCTTTTTCGCTATGTCTACTCGGCTATTCGCGTCACGCAATTCTTTATTTAAAGCTATGCTGCACACGTCTGTGATAGTGGTGTCGATTGGTTCCGTACGCCATCTCTCGTTATATCCCACATCGCCTAAATTTATTTCTATGCGTGTCTGTGCTGTTATCCTTTTTTTTTTATTTGTTTGATAAAAATATCGTTTTTAACCGAAATGGTAAGAGCTTTGGCTGCAATGTCGTCGATCAATACGTCCGATTTTTGTTTTTCCAAAAAAAAAGGCATTATCGTGAGAATTGATACTCGTGACTCTTGAGCCCTAAATTACCGAGAAAAAGCCATATGCTATTTTTTCCCCCGACATGTTTGACAAGTTATGGCTGAGCCAAAAATATTGCACGATATCGTCAATAACATGTGCCTTTCGTTTTATTGCCATATTATTTGATCGTATTTTTCCTCGTGTAAAGCCCATTGGCAAGTTTACTGAAGTCGTTCATGGCTTAGTTATTTCTCACTTGGTGGTTGCTGCTGGTCTTTTTTTGTTTTGTTTTTTCATTTTTCTTTCTTGTTTTTGTGTCTCTTTGTCTTCACGTTTTCTTCCAGTCACCGGATACGCAAAGGTGGCAAAACGACTACCTTCAGGGTACCGGATGCGAAATGTATACGGAATCCTTGTCTCCCTCCTTTGCTGGCATGGTATTTCCTGAAGCTTCCGAGTAAGTTCTTGTCCGGCCAGCAAAGAATTTCAATTTTTTTGTGTTAGACACAAAACCCCAATCGATTTTTAAAAGAATTATTATTATTATTTTTTTTTTCCCAATTCTTCTTGACCATTTTCCACCTCTTCCTCTGTCCCCTTTTTTTGCGTGTTCTTTTCTTCAATTTTTATCACCGTCTTCATTACAAAATCCGTAGCAAGGGTTGGCAAATGCTAGCCTCTATCAGTGTTTAGTCAGAAATGTTCTCGCATACAAAATCAATGAAAAAAAGGTGGGGATTCAGCATTTGCCAACCCCGAATGATTTAGGTATGTGTAGTACGGCACTTTTCGACTAATTAAACTAATCAAACCCAAGCAACAAAAAACATTGGTCGACTAAAGTAGCTAGCTTCGTTTTTACTCTTTTTCTCGTTAGTTTGTTTCGTTTTCACTGGTGAGACAGGTCATAAACATAACGGACATTGTTCCTTCATTCATCCGAGACGTAGTACGATGGATGGGACTCTAGATATTATTAGAATTGCATGGAATCTTCTTTAATTTTACGATCATAATTCTATTTTTTGCGCGATTGTGAAACATGATCGGTGCTGACTTTGAATTTCGAACGGAGACCCTACATTTGACACGGCGATACAACACGTCCGAGCCAAAACGGCGCAACCCGGGACATTACGACTCGTCTGTGTTTCTGTGTGTGTGTAACTTGAAGAAAAAAAAATCAATCTTCTTTACTGGTTCGATGACAAATGCATCGATTCTAACAAGGCTATTTATATATGTGTAACGCATGGCTGCCTCCAGCAGTGTCCTGAACGCACGCTTTTCTTTTCATATTACAACAATTTTTTTCAATATCTAAGATTAGGTCAGTATATGCATGTTTTCTATAAGGATCGGAATGATGGAAGTTATTCAAAGCCTGCTCTACTTTTACTTTTTGCGTAATGAGTAGTCTGATATTTTAAAAAACACTTTTTGGAATTCCTTTTTTCTCTTGTTCTTGAAATAGAACGACAAAAAAAAGTTAACTTTGCATGGCGTTTGCAGGGTTGAAATCGTAGAGAATTGAAACGTAGGAAAACAGCTGTACCTACATACCCTATCCATCACACACCCACTCCCCTCAACTTCCCGGATAATTAATCAACAGTGAATTTTGGTTGAAAAATAATGTTAATCTCGATTGTTATTTCCCCATTCGGTTAACCGCACGTTCAGGTTGTGCTTTACCAAGCTCAAGCTCCTCTTGCTGGCCATCGAATTAAAATCTGAAGACGGCCTCGATTCGAAGATTTCCATCAATCCGCGCGGAGCAAAGATATCGTCCAACACGCAAGGATTTTTCATAGCGCAATCAGCTGACGAGGTCAAAAGGTAATCGATTCATGATTTCGTATATTTTTGCTTTTTCTTTCACGCCATTGTTTTTCGTTTGTAGAGCCTGGTTCTATTGTAAAGCTTGCCATGAAGACATCAAAGACGAGACGCTCATCAAGAAGTGCAAATGCAAAAATTGTAAGTGAATCTTTTTTCGTCTCATTTGAATAGCCTCTTCAAACCTATTTGTTCAACACAGTCTTGCACTTTGTACACTGTGACACAACATTCAAATTATGTTTACACACTTATATAAGCAGTCACCACAGCACTTATTCACAATTATAGCCGTCCTCGTCCATTTCATTTTTTGGGGTGAGAGTTAAAAAAAAAAGTAATAACCGTAAAAAAACATACAAACTAGAACAAAATGATTAAACACATGATACAAAAACAATTAGTTTGACATTAAAAAAAAAAAAAAACGGTTTATTTTACTTTTTGGTACATTCCGACTGCTTTGTTGATCAATAGATGTGGGCTTTATGATGGTTCAGTCGGGACTATTCGGATTAACGTCCCAGAATCAAGAATCAAACGGTAATTAGATTGATTTGGTAGCTTTTTTGTATCGAGTATGAATCCAGACAAAGATGTTGATGCTTTCCTCGTCATTCCAGTCCTCATCTAAGGGGGCAGGACATTCAATTTTTTGTATTGTCCTTTTTTTTTTGCTTCGTAAAGAAAGTACGCGGTGTCATGTTTCATTGTTGTCCATTTCCGAGTACCGCGCCTCTTTTAATCGATCGTCCACCAAACACAGTCCAAAGCACAAAAAATTAAAATCATAAAAAATCATTAAAAAAAAAACAAATCACAAGCTTGCCTTTTTTTGATAAAAAGAGAAATTCATTAGCCATTATGTCTATAACATTTCGTGATGAACAAGGCAGTCTGTGTTCAATGTACTTTGCTAATTTGTAAGCGCATTTGATATCGTCTGTCTTCTTACTCATTTAGTCTCATTGTTATTTATTTGTCTCGTATCGCGTTTCATTGCTGATTTCTCATCCTGCCTCTTCATCCTTTTCTCATTCGCTGCGGCCACTTGCACACATACACACACACAAAAACCAAACAATTGTAAACAAAACTCGCATTCGCGCAGTGGCCGTCTTCCGGAAAGGTGTTCGAGCTGTACAAGTCATCGGTCGCGCAAGTATGTTTTCAATAGCATCACTTCTGTGTGTGTATGTAGTTAGTTATCTATAAATATGGTAATGTTTGGTATAACATCGGGTTGAAATTTAGAGTTGTAAAAGAAAGAATTTGTTTATCTCGAGGTATGGCAGGGATTCTTCTTAATTGATGGTTCCGTACTAATTAAAATTAGTTGACAGTAAGAAAAACAAATTAAATAACATTTTCTGTATTTTAATGGGAAATAAGACATTTGAAAGAATTTGTGATAACAAGAGAGCTTTGTTTGTGCTTCTCGTGTGTTATTGGCGCTAGCGTAAAGTAAATTGGATACCTGTATTATCAAGGCTTTAAATATCCCTATACCGAAAAATTAATTGTGTTGTATATCCTTGGTAATATTTGGCAACTGGAGGCCGTACCGTCGTTCAGTGTCATATCTGTGGTGTCTTCATTGTGGTCCTAATTGTACATTTTCTTATTTTTTGTTTTTGTTTTGCTTTTCTCTTTTTCCCCCGACACCCTCTATCTCTTTTCTACATCTTTCTATCTCTCCTTTCTCTTGTGCTTTCTCCGTCATTCTTCGTTTAGGTGCGGATTACTCCATCTGCGACAGTAAGTGACACCACTTCTTCCCTATCTTTCATCTTTTCCAATACCTTTGTATAGAAGCAAAGTTCTTTAACAATGTCGAGCATGACCCATATTCTATATAGGCAGACTTCAAATTCTTTTTTCTCCCAAACAATCCACTTGTTTTTATTTAGTTTTCTCTCTTGGTTTTAGTTTATTCTTTTTACAAGTTGTGTGTGGTTTTCCACCCTTCTCCGTTTCTGTTCATACCGTCTCAATTGAAATTGTTTAGTTTGTTGTTTATTGTGGTTTAGTTAAATAGTTGTAACAGTAACTAACGTAAAACAGTACGCAGATGTTGGATATTAATTTTTTTAAATGACGGCAACGGTGTTCCTGAGCCTGCGGCAAACAGTTGTCTTGATTTGCATATAGGTTCGACGCGAACATTGGCATGCGCCGTGTGTGTATACTTTTAGTGTGATCACACTTAAGCCGTAAGCTGCTGCTGCTGCTGCATATTTTTAGTTCATGTCCGTTTTTCTTGTGCTGCCTTCCGTTTTTGAAATTGTTCGCACATCTAAAAAAGAACTTCGCCAAAACGGCCTGTCCGGCGGGAAATGAGGGCATTAGATTTTTAGATTGTGTTCTTTGTGTGTTGTGTGTTCTTCTCTTCACTTTTGATGAGTTATTTTTTTCCAAACATTTCATTAAGACTGTAGTCCTACACAAAAAAAAAAAATCCGCTAATGTGTCGTGCTGCGTGTGTGATGTCCGTGTGTGGATTCAACCTAGCGCGCGCGATGGGACTTTAGAAGCGAGCAAACTAGGCTAGCTCTTTGTTTTCATTATACTTGCAGATGACCATGTGACTCCTCAGTTTACGCCTCCAGAGTTGCCAAAGCGGGTGCATGTCAGAGGTATTTACACCCAAAAACTAACCCACTCTTTTCAAAAGAAAACTAGACGACGGTCTATCTAGAACTCTTGATTTTTTTTTTCTTTCCTATCGATTTTTTTTCTAATTATTACTACTATTGTTTACTATTACTACCACTACTACTATCATTGACATTAGCCGTGTGCGTTTTTTTTTTTTTGGTCTGACGTCAAGCTGACAGACTTTTTACTTTTGTGTTTCAACTATTGCTGCAAATATCACTAGAAACCAATAATTTTTTTTTCTTTTCAATAGAGCTGCATTTTGTCATCATTAACGCCTAATAGAAATTCGAAGATTTCATACTCGTAGCATTTTTAATTTATTTTTTATGGCTCATGAAATTAGATTTTCCCTTTGTAACGGGACTACACAAAACCATAATATTTTTGTGTGTGCGTTTTTCTTTTGCCTTGCAGGTGAATTATTACGGGATGACGATCCGCGATGTAAGTACCCCACCATTTCATTCATTTTAGCAACGATAAGGCAACGGATTTATTAGCTCTTCAATTTGATAAATTACATTTATGCGTTGTCACTGACTGTTGGTTTCGATTGCTGCGGCACCGCAGCTCCCTTGCACAATCAACACAATGCAGCAACCACGCCCTTGCTATCGGCCGTCAACAAGACCCACAGCAGTACCAACAGGACCATCAATAAGCTGACTGGCAACTCGTCCAGCGTACGCGGAGTCATCGACGGCGGTCATTCGCCATCGCCCGATTTTAACGCCAGGTATTCGCGTCGGCCTATTATTGACGTTATACCTAACGAAATGAATTGTTTGCACTAAAAAAAAAAAACGCGCAGCCGTTGAATTGCAGTATCAATTTTAAAGCTGGTCGAATCAAGTCCAATATTGCGTGCACTTGCTGGGCGTTCCTTGATGAAAGAGCTCAGTGCGCAGCACAGATAAACAGACTTTTGCTTTGTTTTAAGACTCGCACACACAAATTGGCTTTGCATTAAACAACAACTCGGCATCACATTAAAATCGTTAATCAGGGCTGCGTTTGGTAAACACTTGATTGCCAATTGTAACATCTTTTTTTTTCTGGCGAACGCGATTTACTAACAGTTAAGAGTTACTGATTGCGTTCTTTACACTGGGAAGGAAATATCTAATTACAGCCGAACAGAAATGTAATAATGAACCAACAAAAACAAAAAAAAAACAACACATTTTTGTGAATTTCTTTTTTCAGGACCAAGGAGGACAGTTCCTATGCTGGTTACCATCTATCATATGAAGTGAAAAAACTCATGTACGCGTCACTTGCCATCAATCTTTCCGAATGATTTCTTTTTTATTATTATTATTATTTTTTTTTTCATTTTCCGTATTATTTCAGTTTTCTTGGAAATGTGTGTCGTAATTCAGCACTCGTTTTATTTCTTTCAGACTCGCAGCTTATTTTTTAAAAAACAAAGCTTTTGTTTTCTGTGTCGCATTTCCGTTTCGTGTCTGCTGAACGTCTAACCCAATTGCCCGAGAGTCTGTGTGTCACATACAGTTATCCTTTGTTACAACTGAATAATTCGAAAAGACACGAGAATTGAGTTTAAAAAAGAACAAAACAGAGACACTTTGATGTTTTAGTTTGTCTCTTCTCGTGCAGTCATTCATTTATCGGTTGCGCCTTCACTTGTATAAATCAGTTGCCTTCGGTTTTCGTTTTTAAATTTTTGGTTACATCATTTTTTTGGTTTTCTGTCTGGAAACATTGATTCCAGTTTTAAAAAATGTTATATTAATTTGGAAAACTTCCTTCGTTATTGAAGAGTACTGACATTTTTGATTGGATGTAGGCCTACGAGTCGAGGATCTGCTGGAAATGGAACACACAACACGGGCATTGCTGACGACCAGGCCAGGGATTTCGATTTCGAAAAGACGGAGATGAAATACGACTCGACTGGCATGTTTCATTGGTCCCCCGCTCGCTCCCTGGAAGACTGTATACTGGTAAAATTGCATTATTCAAAACATGAAATTGCTTTTTAACTTAAACGATTTCGTGCGCTGTAGGATCGCAATCAAGCGGCCATGACTGTGCTGAACGGACATGTCGTTGTGTGCCTCTTTGCCGATCCCGATTCGCCATTGATCGGATTACGTAATCTGGTCATGCCTCTTCGGGCCTCCAACTTTCATTACCACGAATTGAAACATGTGGTTATCGTCGGTTCCGTCGACTACATCCGTCGCGAATGGAAAATGCTTCAAAACCTGCCCAAAATTTCAGTGCTCAATGTGCGTACCCGGATTTTTCTTTTTCTTGATGACATTTCATCTTTTTCTTTATTCATATCCAGGGATCACCGCTAAGTCGAGCGGATTTACGGGCCGTCAACGTCAACTTGTGTGACATGTGCGTCATTCTTTCGGCCAAAGTGCCCAGCAATGATGACCCGACCCTGGCCGATAAAGAGGCCATTTTGGCATCGCTCAACATCAAAGCCATGACGTTCGATGACACAATCGGTGTCCTATCGCACAGTACGATTTCGCTATCCCATTTTTCATAGTTTTCGTTTTCCTAAAAATGAGCGGCTTATTCCAGGTAATAGCGGTCGTGAAGCGCTGACTCCAATTGGCAGCCCGATTGTTCTCCAACGACGAGGATCTGTCTACGGTGCAAACGTTCCCATGATCACGGGTGAATGAACGTTATCCAATTTTTTCTTACTGACAGCAATGCTAACGTTTAACCGGCTTTTGTGCAGAATTGGTGAACGACAGCAATGTGCAGTTTTTGGACCAAGATGACGATGATGATCCCGATACAGAACTCTACCTCACTCAGCCATTTGCTTGCGGAACTGCGTTCGCTGTCAGCGTGCTCGACTCCCTGATGTCGACGGTATGATCAACGTTCTATGTTCTTTAACAAACAAACAAACAAACAAATTTAAAGTTATACTAATTTATCTCGTACGTTTTAGACGTATTTCAATCAAAATGCTCTCACGCTCATCCGGTCTCTTATCACTGGTGGAGCCACTCCTGAACTTGAGCTTATTCTCGCTGAAGGAGCCGGCCTTCGTGGAGGATATAGGTGAGTCTTGGGTGAAAAGAAAAACAATTTCGACTTAAAATGGATAGAGCATTTCGTTGTTGATGTTTAAAAAACAGCACTCCAGAAACACTCGGCGAAAGGGATCGATGTCGAGTGGGCCAGATCTCACTCTACGACGGACCTTTAGCCCAGTACGGTGAGGGTGGAAAGTATGGAGATCTTTTTGTTGCCGCACTTCGGAATTACGGCATGCTGTGTATAGGCTTGTACAGGTATGCAACTCATTTAAACTTTATGATTGATCGAGTTTGAAAAATAACTTAAACTTGGATGAGATTAGGTTTAGAGATACCAGTTCATCAGTTGATGCTTCATCCAAACGCTACGTCGTTACGAATCCTCCTGACGATTTCACGCTGTTACCTACCGATCAGGTATGTTGATTTCCGCTCATTAGAAAAGAGATGAGTTACGTGAGAGTTCCTTGTTTGGCCAACAGGTGTTTGTCCTGATGCAATTCGATCCCGGTCTCGAATATCAACCTAACCGTGGAGAACAGCATGGCCGCGAGGGAAACTCCTGACTCTTGCTCTGTAGCGCCCTCACCGATGGTCCTTATTCTTACATTTGAAGTAGTAAATCAAACTCAGTCAACTCAACACACACTTTAAAAAAAAAACGGAGCAAAAAAAAAGAAAACAAAGAAGAATCGCGGAATAAGGCGTGCGCTTCAAACATTGGCCTCTTCAATTATCATTGAGTATCATCCAACTTCCTTGTCCCCCCCTCTCCATCCTCCTTTTACGAAAAAAACAAACAAATAGCACCCCCGGTGTTCCCAATTTTTTACCTGAGGTCTTTGCTGTCACACCCCTATTTCGATACAGGAGAAGAAGGAAAAAAACTTTGGAATGTAGGCCCCAAATGGAAGTAAAAGAGAAAAATGAGGGAAGGGGTTGGGTTCGTTTGTAGGAAAAGATTCTATGGCGACCTCCATATATCCAACGATTGTTGAACTGTGATACCTTGTAAGAAAAAAAATATTACCCATAACAAAAAAAAACAAAAAAAAAATATGACTGGCCAAGCGCAGACAACGTACAGATGTTACCGCAAAAGTTCTGGTCAATAATTGCTCCCTCCTTTAAAAAAAAAAAAGAAATCCCATTTTGAAAGTTGTTTACTAATTCACAGTCAAACTGCAACATTTTCTTTTTTCACTGTTGTTGCCAGGAAAGTATTTCATCCGTTTTTTCATGGTTATATCCCATGTTTTGTTGAAAATTTCGTTACCAAAAAATAATACCATGGTGAGGTGCTCTACAGGCAAAAGAATCCGATCTTTGATTCGCTGACAAACTTTGTTGAAATTCTAGTCCACGAATTACGACTTTGACTATACTTGAAAATAGCCGTCTGAAGTTGGAGCGTTCATTAAACGACCTTCAGCTTCTGCTGGTTCTACTAATATGCAAATACTTGAATTGTGTGAATGATCGTCATTTGCGTGATGACATTTCATGTGTGTGTGTGTGTCTGTGAGATGAATTATGATCGATATTGTTTGATCCTCTTTCTTCTTCCCGATAGGCTGACAGATTTTTTTCTTTCAGGCCTTCATTTTTTTTTTCTATAATTCTATAACTTGTTCACACACGCGAAATCGCATTTTCATGTTTCCCGAGAGATGAGAGAAATCCGCTCGTTAGTACTCGCGCTCCAAAATGAGTAGATTTACCCCATCGTGTTCTAAAACGAAAAATACTGCTATAGTCTAATTGCTAAATTCTCTTCTCTGAGTGACATGTCGCTCCTATCTTCTATCTTTTTAAGAAAAAAGGCATTTCTTGTCTTAGCCATTTTAATTCTCGTTTTTTCTTTTCACTATTATCTGTATCTGTCGCTTTCTTTCTCTTTTCCTCTGTCATCATTTGCATAGCATTCTAGGCCCCGTCAGTTCGTAGTCTTTTCTGTAAGAGGACAGTTTTTTTTTTAGCTGTAGGAAGTGAATGAGAAAAACACGAATTTAACTTGTGTGACTCAGCGTTGTGGTTGACATGTCTGCGTTGTACCTTCAGTTTGTTTCAACTAAATTTTAAATTCTGTGACCCGCCCCAGGAACTTGACACCCCTGGAATGTTATCCCTTGCGCCTATTTCACATCCTGTCTTTCTCTTTGATTTTTTCTTGCATCCAACTTTGCTGCTGGTAGTACCAATCTTTTGTTTAAGAGTCAATTTGGACGATTTGCGATTAAATGACCCTGAATTATTATATCTTGGGATGGGAAAACCCATGTAAATGTAATAAGGATGATAGGAAAAAATAGTGTTATTTGGGGATGGGGGGAATTGCTGTGAAATGGTTCGTTGTTATGTCATCCAATGCAAAATGAGTTACGTCTCTCACTCTCTCCCTTCTATCTCTCCATCGTTTTCCATTTGACTGTCTTTTATTTAATTTCTTCTCTTCTCAATTCACCACGTCACCGAGTCAATGTTTCTTACAAAAAAAAAAATAATATTAAGAAAAACAAGAAAAAAAGTCTATTTAGTCTTGAATTCTATTTCTCTTTCTCTGTCTATTTCTCTCTCTTTCATTTTTCTCCGTCTTATGGATTCGTTGTTTTGTCTTAACTTCAATTTCCCTTTCTCCGTTCGTAATTCGACATTTACATACAAAACCGAAAACGTTTTTTTTGTTTGTTTTTCAAAGCACTGAAGCTACACCCACCTCCTTGCCTTATTGTTTACCGTATTTAATCGGAGAGGAAGAAAAACAAAAAAAAACATCAATACACATGTTTATTGCCAAAGCCAGTCCTATCATCTGCTATTATCTAATCATTTTTAAGCCCAAACGTTACGAAAAACGACCCTCTTAAATCAAGTTTCATGAACGTCTTAAATTTTCCATTTCTCGAACGTATTCCCTTAGTTGTTTAAGATCGGCCATTGCTGCTCGAGCGATGTGCGATTCGGGAGTATTTACGGGCTCGTGAATCAGGATCTGAACGGCTTCTTTCAGGAAGATTTCAGCATCTTTAAGTTCCTTAATCAGCTGATCTTGTTGCATTCGGCCGCTTTCAAACTTTCTATTGGCCAGGCACACCAACGGCACATGAAGTTCGTAGAGTACGATTCCTATTTGAAAGTATAAAAACGAAATGTTCTTTTCCTGTACAATCTTGGAAAAACAGAAGAAAAAACCTCGGAGACGTGAGTAGCCTGGACACAAGTGATGAAGAGCTTCCAGCAGTTCGGAACAAAGTTGAGCTTTGCGATGGAGTAAACCGACGGGCAATTCCGGTATCAAAAATCCTGGCACGTTCCCGTACAAGTGGACCAGCGAAATGCGCAGTTGAAGCAGGATGACGTGATTGACGTGAATTTTCTTGGGCAAAGTGAGAAATAATTCTTCGCATCGATCAATTAGATGACGATCAACAGGTAAACGTTGGATATTTTTGACGATATTCTGCGGGTAAAATTGTGTTACGTAACCCCTGGGCAAATAAATAAAGAATTCTTTTAGGATCTGTGTGAATTTAAATTAACCTGTACGACTTCTTCTGTTCGACTAATGTCCTCGGACTTGATTTCCTCACTGCATTCTGAACATTTCCAGCGAAGAGCTACCGAACTTTCTGCGTCGTGGAGTTGGCCATCGTCGTGAGGTAAAACCCAACCGGAGGTGCACGAACGACAACGAACGGCGCTTGCAAATGTCCCGAATTCGGTGGGATCTTGGCAACGACGACAGCGACAGGTAAAATGTTTACTTTAAAACAAAAATCATTTTAAGGAATTATTACCTGAATTTGAAATACCGTATAATTTACCAACCCTTTCTCTAGGAATGTTCTGCGTTGCAACGTCGTTTGTAATGGATCCGTGTAACTTACGAATATTCCTTCACCTTTTGCATATTGCATTCAAATCAGCTCATCGACGATTGTTTTATTGTTTTTTAAAACAAATCGATAAAGAAGTTTTTTGGTTAAAAATACCTTCCTGGATGGGTACGGTCGCTTTGACTGTCATTTGCGAGTCATTGCTCATTGATATTTGAGCGTTGGCGATGCATGAATGAGCCATCAAAGATGCCATGTAAAACGTTCCGCGCAAGACTTCATTCGCTGAAAAATGTGTAAGTAAAAGTTAAACTTTTGTCTTAACTGACGTATGCGGAATGAGAGATCCACTGCCAGCTAAAATGGACATGCAAAAAATAAGAAAGTTTGAATGACATTAGCAAAAGAGTTGGTTTTCATGATTGAAACCTGTAAACAATCGAAGCCAAACTTTCTGCACTCAAATAATTTATAAACTATCGAACCTGAAAAGCTTCATCCCGATAGCAAAATACCATTCCGAAAACAAAGTCTATTATTTAGTAAATGTTTTGTGTTGCATCTAAAAAAAATTCAAAGAGTTGTCTGAGTTAGTGAAAGAAAGATATAGCCTACTAAGTCAGCCAGCATTAAGTTGCTTCTTGCATTGACCAAGTTAACTTTTTCGAAGATTTACAATTAGATAGTGGCTGCTCTTGATGGTCATGACGGCGATCAGTTTGTTCGATGCGGATCTCTAAAATGAGTTCTGTTAAGTTGTGAATGAAATGCTGGGGATTTTTAAAGAGTTTTTACCAAAGGAGTTGACATCGATTGCCCCGCAAATCTGTTGGACTAAATCGTCGTTGATGTCGGGCATTTCTTCAATTAACATCTTCTCCAAAAATGGCGTGATATTCCGTTGATTAAAACCCCAAATCGAAGTTTTTTGACGGGCTTCCATGTGCGATTCAAGGTCCATCAACAGCTGCCATTTGTTCGGTTGTTCTCGGCGTAGGAGTAGTAACCGTAGTGGCAACATTAACATGCTCAGCTGCACAGGTATTCTTTGAATCTTTCCATTTTTCTGTCTGTTTTCGATTTCTGGAATGATTTTCTTTAGATAGCAGCACTCCTTTTGATGTTCGGATGACATTTGACAATTGTAATTGCATAATGGACTTCGGCAATCGCTACAAATGTAAGCTTTCGTAAAAAGGCGATGGCATCCGAAACAAACGTGTTGTGATAATGGGCCAGGTGCCGCAGCCAGCGGATATTCCTTCATTACAACATCTCCCGGTTTGAACGCACGACCGGCCACGAAATACCTTATGGTAATACGTTTTTTTACTTTATAATCTCAGGTTTCTATCCTCAAGCTGGGAATATTAATTCAACGGCTTTATACCTGCCCAATTCTGGCGAACTATCCAACCGCATTGCAGGACTACTTCCGTTTGACGATGATCGGTTATTCGATTGCATGATTTTTCACGAGAGTGTTGAAAAAAAAAAGGCTGAAGAATATTCTGGAAAGAGGCGGAAACGAACGATGTGACTGTTCTTGACTAGATACAAAAACAGTACTGGCGTCTTCAACTGCTACCGTATAAAGAAGACCCAGACCGATGGAGTTTAAAATTAGACGATAATAAACAAGCAAAAGGCCTGTGTTTTAAGACTGGCATCTCAGCGTAGAACACTCCCCTCCGGGAAGACATGTTGGACAAAGATTGACGATATTAATACTTCTCGGTTAAAAATAATTCGACTAAAATTAGCTCTTGCTTACCATTTGAAAATACTGCGCAATGTTTATTCAACGATTGGTGCAATTATCTGCAATCTAACTGAAAAGTCTCGAGCATAATCTTAGGGTTGTTATTTAAGGTATAAGTATTATTTTTTAAAGTATTTGTTGTTTGGCTGCTTAGCCTTGGCAGCAAGAGGCGAAAATGGCCGCTTCTGAGAATTACTGAGAGCCTTTGCCCATCGTTTTGTTCCATTAACACTGGTGAGAAAAAAAAGTAGTTCTGAAGCCTAAGGATGTAAGCAGCCGAAAACCAATCTTTAGCTTGCAGAGCAGGACAAAGTAGTTTATGTAAGAATTTGTTACCGGAACACAGCAACCGAAACCGGGTTTTGGGCAATATATGGGTGTTCCAAATTCGATGCACGGAACAATAAGTAATTTTGTTAAATGTTTTTAAATGTTACTTTAACAGCCGCATCGTATTGAGCGGGAAATGCGATCCGGACTGGACGCAACTCGGTGATACATGCTGTGTTTACAATTTTACATAGGTATACCGATGAAATATAGTTAATATTTAATTTAGGTGCTTAACCTCTCAGTGTGTCTCTATAGTGTCCCTTGGTGATTTTAGTTGGATTGGAGTTTTCTTGTGTGTGAAAGAGGTAATTTTGTTCGTGTTGGCTAATAACTGTTTGATTCATATAATCTGTTCTGATTTTCTTCGGGGTTGTCATGGCTAGGAGTCAGATAAATCTGGTGGTCTTCTAAAGGCACTGATTAATTCGTTATCGTTAATAGGCATTCTTACTGCAAATTAAGTGTTTTGCGTGTATTTTTTTAATGTTTGTTCATTTAAACAATACAAAAATACCTTTAAACCAATCGTATATCGTACAATTTCGTACATCCTATCAAAGAACAACGGATTGTGTAGCAAGTAATCAAAAGAAAACCAAAAAGGCAAAAAAAAAAGAAAAATGAAAACAAAAGAAAAGTGAACTTGCACAAAAAAAAATGTTAAATCGCTTAATTAAATGAAAGAAATTAAAAAGTTGAATAAGGAAAACCTAAAAGAAAAAAAAAGACTAAAAAAAATGTAGGTGTGACTTTATTGGCTGGGCTGCTGAAAGGCGCCTACTCACGGGCGCGATCCCACTACTGCCCGACACGGGAACTTTTGGCTGCTAGGTTTCCCTCCTGGCCCGATTCGCTCCTCCTTAGATAACCTGGATCTGCCGGATTCCTCCAACCGATCCATGTGAATGCCAAGCTTAGTGCGGACACCTGTTCAACGCAAGCGACGATCCAGCAGGACTCCCAGCCTCAAACCATCCACTACATCAAGCCTCCTAGAAGCAGGATTACAGGTATGCGCCACATACCCAGCTGATATGGATGCATTTTTAAAACTGACAGTTCCACTGAGCGATAAGTACTAGTTTTGCAGTATCACTTACACATATTAAACTGTTATATTTTTAGGAATGCTTTTGTTTTAATTAAAAGTAATACAGTTTTTAGTACACTCTTTAACGTTTTACCATTAAATATTTATGAAGTAGTTCAAGACGCCACCGCTAGAACGAAATTGAAGGGAGGGGGAAACAGAGGGAATGGAGGGATCCTGCTACCTGCTATATAAGGCCTGAAAATATTTGGGAAATATCATATTTGTTTCTGTCGTTGAAAGGAAAAGATACTTCAAAAGTTGGTGAGTTTTACAGAAACTTTTATCAAGTTTCATTTTCCTAGTCTTGTTATCTAAGTATTATACAATGGTGTTTAATGCGAAGCATAAAATTTTCGTTATTTAAATATTTCAGTGATTATCACATGTTGATGTACGACAAGTATGGGTTACCACGTGTTCGTCCGATTGTTTCGTCAAGTTTATTTTCAACTAACTGATGTATCCAAGAAATTCTCAAGTTGTTGATGCTGAAGTGGAATTTCTGTGTTGCAGTTTCACTAAGTTAGTGATGATTTACATCTGAACAACCTTGCTGGACATAGATCATAGTTTTTCACTCCCTTCTGTTAGTATTTTATTACTATTCCTGCTAGTTTCGTAGTATTTTGGACTTCTTGATTCAGGTGGATTCTGCTTGCTTGATGAGTTGCTGACACCTGATTCACTTGGTTTGGGAGATTACTGTGTCACTGGTACTCAGTTTTTATTCTCTGGTAACCATAATACTTAGGAGATCCTTGAAAGGTAACATAGTTTCTCATATTAGATACATGTTCTTGTGTAATCTTGCGCAATATAACTTAGATTGTTTTTTTTAATGTTTGGGCAGGAAATTTTAAATCTGCAGGTTCACTTTATGTCCAATTATGCTGTCTGCTCTTGACTGTTGTATGTTGCATTCAGGTGCTAACATGATGCTGCCCAGTCTCCAGTGTTGCTCTTGGAGGGTAATATAATGTCTGACTTATTTTTATGGGCAGTTGATGATGACCACTATTTGCTACTCTTGACTGTTTGAATGATAAACTAAACCACTATCAGTGCCTGAAGCAAAGCCCTTTTGGCCCTGCAATGCTCACTTGTCTGGTTTTTAATCAATTTATTTTTTTCTTCTAGGTGTTGGACTTGTTTGGTTTTAGATCGTGTGGGACTTTGTGGCTTTCTTGAGGTGATTAGTTATGTCTGCAACATATCTTTGTCTAGTGTTAATATGATGTTTTTTCGTGCGTGTCATCTGAATTCTTGATGGATACGACTTTGATATTTCCTACTGATTATATTTAGGAGAATTAACATTTAGGGTTCAGTTCGCAGTGTCCGTTAAAAATGTTTGCTTGATTTCAGGTTATGTTGCGTCGTGTCGGATGTTCTATCTCCAGGGTGTCATTTCGGTACCGTCGCCAAAGCATCCAATAAGATAGGGTAAGAATCATTTGACTGTTCGTTCACTCGTGCAGGACTTTCTAAACTTCATTGTGACACGATGTTTAGTATTACAGGGTGTTTAAAATATAGGAGAGGTGAGGTTGTCGTAAGTTGTCTAATCATCTGGCGTCGACAAATCTTTCCCTCGTCATAGATGGATGCGAAAGTTTGTTATAGCTGTAAACACTGCCAAGACCAGGTATCACTCTGCGTATACGTTAACTGGATAGGATTTTAATGAAATTTTGAAGATTTGGGAAATCCGTGTAATAGTTTAGCTTTTGTTTTTCTACTATTAGAATTACGGGTGGATCCTACCTACATGGCAGGCACAGGTTTGGATATGCAGTTCTGTGATGCAGATGAAGATTCTTTAGACTATGTTAGGTTCTATTGGATTTGGTTCCATTATGGAAACGATTTCTTTAAGTCGCTAGGTCTACTTCTATTATGAACTAAGGTAATTCACTTCTTTTTGTGGAAAGTTGACGTGGTTCTTACTTTGAGAAATTTTGTGGCACACTTATCTGTTTAATCAGTGGGGTAAGGGAATGTTGTAGGATGCAGGGGCGGCCAATATTAACATTAGCAACCACTTAACATGTAAGGGAAACATGTAAAATGAATTTATTTCTAATGATGAGATTTATGAATGTTATATGTGGGAACTTAAAGGTTTAAGAAAATTTTGGAGGGCGTTAGTACACCTGTTATCGAGCCTCAGGTTATAATTGCTTATGTAACGTAATATTTCTCTAATATAATAATTTTTTATATTTATTTTCTTTTCAGTTTAAGGATGTCATTGGCATTATTCATCTGTAAAATTGTCAAGTAATGTGTGATGCGGTGTTCAAAGGAACATTTATATCCTAAGTTCCATGCTATGTGTGAACAAAAGAGCCATAAGACTAAAATCCGCCTTCAGGGTTTGTTAAGCATCCATGATTTTTGGTAAGTGTTTATATATTCTTGTTTATAGTGGTTGGGAACAAGTAAAATAGACAAATATCGCGGTCTGAACGGAAATGTTAAATATATTTGTTCGTGTACATATAATATGGTTATTTCCTTCGTGTATCACCCCGATGCATTTGTTATTTACTACATTTCATAACTTTTATGTTATGAAAAACTTTGAAGAATGGTCATAGTAATTGTAATTAACATAAAACAATCTTTGCAAAATGTTTTAATCATATTTATATATTATTTAGCAAAATTCCGACGATTCAATTACACGTTAAGTATAGATAAAATTGTCAAGATAAAACAATTTGAAATTGTTAATTCGTGTGCATTTTATCACTAATCGAACTCTAAATTATCTATAATTTTATTAATATTTTAATCACTAAGCTATTTGCGTTATTTGATTTATGTTGTAATATGACACTTAATCAACTCTATATAAAACTTACTTAAAAGTGACCAAAAATTATGGTAACAACTTCATTACCCACCATTGCTTAGTGGTTGAAACATTTAATGTACAAAATGTTTTTTGGGAAAAAAAATTACTCATTTCATTGAGCAATTTCTATTACACTTTTTTTCTATGAATGGAACATGTCATTACTTGTACTTAAAAAAATTTCTGTTATAAAACTTCATATGTTCTATGTTCATTTCAAAGAAAACAGCGATTATTAAAATGGTAATCATGACGGAATGATAGCGCACTGGCCATGGGTATAATGTTTGATCTACGACAGAGTTGAATTAATATGTAGAATAAAATTAATTAACCCAAAATATAATTGCACTTTCAATTAGTGTAAGAAAACAAACAATCGTGGAAGGTTAAAGTAGGAAACAATTAACAAAAATTGTAGTGGTCAAATTAATTAAAATTAATTAAACTATAGTACAAATAAAATTGTTTCGTATGTCAATTTATTCTAAATACGATATCTCTTGATCGCGAAATATCGGAAGTTAGACATTACTTGGAATCGAACCTGACACTTACAAGACGCCATCCCACTGAGCTATAATACAACTGTATCGATATAGTGCGACACTTGAGGGTCTATTGACGTATGCTCAGCAAATCATGTTATTTAGGAATACCTTACCAAAAAAAACAAAAAACATCAGTGTTAGCTTAAGTGGAAGACGGGGAGTCGGGCGAGGCGAATATGGTGCACTTGTCAGATCAGTACTGACAGGATATGATGAACAAGTGAAGAGTAGCAAAATGAGGTGATGGTATTCTAACCCATAGTATTCGTGTCATTTGTTAACTTTCTCCACAGTCAGCATCCTTAACGATTTAGGTTTCCCAAGCTACTTCTTAAAAGCATCATCATGCTAGTTGGATTGTTATTGTTACTGCTTCTTGTTATTGTTACAAGCTACTTCTTAAAAGCCTCATCATGCTAATAGGATTGTTATTGTCAAAATTTAAGTTTAATACCTCACAATGAGCAATAGATTTGCATGATGGAACGCAAAAGTAATAATTACTACTGAGATTTGGCAGCTGGCATAGCTGATCAAAAGAATACCCATTCCACAAAAAAAATATCCATTTAATGTGCCTCACTACAAAAACACACAAAAGAATAAAAACACTTTATAGTAGATAGCACAATTTACATATACATTAAATCTATTTGAATTGTTTTCATTCAGCACATACACAACAATGAGTGTTTAAATAGTAAATATCGTACCGTCTTATTTTATTGGAACTATCCTTCGGAAAATAAGAGGTTAAGGGAAAAATCATACACAGATGACAGATTTAACTCGTTACTCGTAATCACACATGACACTTGACAGTTGACACAGTTATGGAGAAGCCCAGTAGCGCCATCTAGTATTACTGAAATCGTGCGTTTTTTAAATTTTAAGCCCGACTTAATAAGCCCGACCGGCCCGACTATGCGAAGCCAGGCGAAGCTATGGGGTGAGGGTCCCTAAAGCTAAGTTGGGTAAAACAAAAAAGTAAAGTTAGTGAAAGATTCTCTTAGAATCCAAAACCGGCTGCTACTTACTAGAGCCAGCAGCTGGGTGCCTTAAAGTTGAAGTGGAAGTTAGTGAAAGATCACTAATGTATAGGATTGAATTTTGTAACTATGCCAAGGTAACAAGCCGTCTTATGGTAGAAATTATTAGGCCTTACGCCTAAGAAGTTCTAGTTGTTACTGGTTGTCTGCTGAATGTAGATTGTGTTCTATTTTAAACATTATCTTGGTTACAACACAAAAATTTGCCACTTTTTTGTGCCAACCTGTGACACACTTCTTTTCAAGATTATTTGCATGCTACACTCACGGTAGATGCTACACTCACGGTAGATTGTCACCAGACATCCTTTGAATGGTACAATATATTTGCATGTTATTTCTTTCAGTTCAATGTTTTCATTCTCCAGGTACACCCACTGTCAGCAGCCTTACAGTGTGCTTCATAAATACATCAACCCCTGAGATAACATTATCGTTGGAAATTGTGTGTTTGTTGTGGTTTTGTTTTCCACTTCTATTATCCACATGCAATTTTCACACTACTTCATTACCTTTGTGGTATGTTGGTTGTTTGAGTTTGGTTAGAATAATTTTTTAGAAAATTCTAACCTACTTTTGGAAAACCAGGTGGATATTTTATCATCCTGGAAAAAGGATTATGGAAATTTATGAATTCTAATATACAGCTGGTATTCAGGTTTATTTTTACATGTACAACATATCTGCATTAATTTTGTTTTGCTTTCCTACAAGCAGATAACAAGATTTAATATATTAACATTTCAGAATGAGCTTTCAATTTGAAGCTGTGAGTGTTTTATCAGATTATGAATTCCTACTTTGTAAACCAAACTTTCCTTCTACAAATGGATTTTGAAGTATTGTACATGGGTATTATGTGCTCTATGATGTAAGTACTATAGTGTGCTGCATACTTTTATTATTTTAAGGAATCAGTTCATTCAATTGTAACCTATTTTTGTATTCAAAATATAGATCTTTGCAAAGTTTTTAATTGATGTTATACTAAAAAAATTCCCATGGAAGGTATTTGTTACAGACAGATAGATATTCAATATTTATTCAATAAATATTCAGAATTTATAAAATTTTTTTTTTTTTTTAACCTTCAGGAAGTTCTTGCAGGATCTGTTATCGACCGTCTATGTTATGCAGTAATTGGATCTGCAGTTTAGTTAGAAACTGTTACTTAGAAATGGGCTCAGCGTAGAATTTATGTAAGACAAATTTCTTAATTTGCTTCAAGGATTTTTTATATTGATATGTTTTTGTTTTTTGTTATTATTTTCTACATAGATGAAAAATTATATTTGATTGGAAAAAGATCCTGGTTGAGACAAGAGATTTAAAAAAATGATACTCTTTGGAAGGACGACCGGCAAGAAGCATTTCAAGATTCATTTATTTCCTTCCACATGATAATATTTATTTATTTTTAAAAATTGAATTGCATATCTGGGCTCCCTTCTTTTCTGTGGCCCCGTTTCCCCTTGACTCGTAATAAGCCCGTAGGGGGTCATGCCCCTACTGTGATCAGCAGTAAAGGTTGTGAGTGCGCTGTCCGGAAAGGGGACGTGGGGGTCCTCAAGTTCTATGATATCATTGGAGGGCGAAGAGGCTACCCACAAATCCGAATTAACGGTTAATCGCTCACGTAAAAACTTGTCCGAAACCTTCCATCCTTTTCCGGCTTCTCTTAGCCACGCACCGGGTAATCTCCCCGGTGATTCAATTCAGTGAAATTTGATGTATACGTATATTGCAGCAACAATAAAAAAATTTTAGAAAAAAATTGTGAAATTTTGTTACAAATTATTTTCCTTAGAGTTTTTAGTACTCTCTTCACAAACAATTACTTGTCATCTTATCGCTTGCAGATATAATGTAAGGCAATATCCGGATGCGCTCTACGATAGAATTAGCCTACTCAGGATGGGAATCGAACCTCAGACACCTGGAATACCAGTAAAGCACTCAACCATTATGGCATTTGTTTCCTGTATAAATAATAGTCTGAATTTGTTGGCATATCTACTTGTGCACTACAAACAAGGTTATTAAGGGATAAATTGATGCCGATAGTATGTTAAAGTTGGCGTAGTGGAAAAGCATTGGACTGATGTTCCGGTGGTCAAGGGTTCGATCCCCAATCAAGTCCCTACATATGTTCACGGAAATAAACTCAAAATTGAAATATATGTAAAAGTTTTTATTGTCCCTCCATCCACCCACAAATCCACCACAAATTTTTACATTTCACAATACAATACATTACAAAACATACATAAATAAAACTAACCCGTTGGCTACCACGCCAGTAACATCTACGCTAGCTACATCGCTATCGAAAGGATAGCGACCAAGGGGGACTTGTCCGAAGACAAGTCCGGGCTGATATGATGATGGAAGCCGTTATGGGAATGCACACCCCAGGCAACCACCACCACATCTAGAAGAGGGAAGTCCCTACTGGTGCATTGCCTCGACGATCGACTTTGAGCCACACGGCTTGTGCAACTGTCCCACCCATGGCATATAGACCATTGGGTAGAACAGCGCTGCCGGACCCTAACAAGCTTTAAAAAAAAAGGGGATCAAAGTGGGTGGCAGCCAACGGGTTAATTAACACTACATAATTACACATTACAAAATACAACGATACCACAAAGATGATGATGATGACAAAGAAGATGACGGGGCGACTAAAAGGCGATGACGGAGCGACGTGCGAAGCGAAGACGGGATGGCCAAGATACCAAGGGCGAGGCGAAGACGGGGTGACGGGCGAGGCAAAGACGGACAAGGCGAAGACATGTGTTGGCTGACAAAGTAGAAATAAAATTTGGCTGCTGAAATGGTGATTGTTAACCGTTGACACAACAATATAGAGGAATGAGGCCACTTTTACCGGACGATTCGAGAAAGGGGCGAAGGGCGAGGCAAAGACATGTGTCGGCTAGCAAAGTAATAATGATAAGACTGCTGAAATGGTGGTTGTTTACCGTTAGCAACACAATATAGAGGAGTAGGCTGGTTTTACCAGACTGAAACTTACATGAGATGAGCAAGCAAAGAGTATATGAATTACATGAGGTATTCCAATCCATCCAGTTGGCAACACAACATATGTTGCACTTGTCAGTACAGCACTGACAAGATATGATGAACCGATAAAGAGTAGCAGAATGAGGTGATGGTATTCCAACCCATATGATTTTTGTGTCATTTGTAAACTTTCTGCTCGTTCAGCATCCTTTAAAAAAAAGTTTCACAAGCTACTTTTTTAAAGCAGAATCATACCAATTGGATTCTGATTGTCAAAATGAATACCTCACAATGAGTAATAGAATTGCATGATGGAATGCAAAAGTAATAGATTTTGTATTTGTCAGCTGGCATAGCTGATCACAAGATCACTCGTTCCACATAAAAATAATCCAGTTGATGTGTTTCACTTAAAAAACTCACTAAAGAATGAAAACACTTAACAGTAGACAGCAAATCATTTGATTTAATCTCACTTTTTAATAAGAATGTTTTACAGCTTACAAATATTGGAACACGGTTTCACACGTCAAGCACAGCAAAATACTGAAGCACATCAGCGCCATCTAGTTTTGTGATTTATAACACAAAAATACGAACGTTTCTAAAGCGTAGAGCGAGGGAGACAAAGTCAATCGAAAGATGGCACCAGAAAATCAATTGGCGGCCGAATTATATGGTAAAAAAGCACGACCAATAGCTTATGTACATGTTAAATGTTGGGTATCTTGGAGCTGTGAGCCTATGACGTTCAACAAATCGTCTTCATTGTTGGCTTATTTATTGGTTGCAACTATCTTGTCGGATTCTGCATTGTCCTCATTGTGTCCCGAGTATTATTGCTGCAGGAATTTATGGTTGAACGCGAATGAAGTATAAGTGGCAAAATTCACGTTCGCTGAACCATAACGGTCCAAATCAGTCTTTATTTTTCTCGTCGTTTCTTTCTTTCCTCTTCAAAGACTACTCGTACTACAGGATACCGATATACATCAGTTTTTTTACCTAAATGGACAACAATGGATTTCATCTTGTAGCTCGAGAAACTAATTCTAGGATTACCTTAGGATTTTCGCAATGCCTCGGACTTGAAGCACGAAATAGCCTCCAGTATATTCGGTTACTGAGATTGTAAACGCCGTGCAGTATATTAATGCATTCTATTTTGGTTTGAAAGATTGAACTGAAGGCCGTTTGTTTTCCGTATTTGTTGAATCATTCCTCCATGTGTCGGATGCTTTACTGACCGTAATACCGATGCCGCAAGTAACGAACGGGACAGTAGCGCAATCGTTTCGCTTTCGCCTGCCATATCTGCTTCGTCGTCAAAGTTTATATCAAGCATAAATTGATTAGCCTTTGCTGTGGTTATC
The DNA here is from genome assembly GCF_020631705.1 of Daphnia magna. Lineage (NCBI taxonomy): Eukaryota > Metazoa > Arthropoda > Branchiopoda > Diplostraca > Daphniidae > Daphnia > Daphnia magna. The sequence goes on from NC_059191.1 coordinate 1,696,153, forward strand.
TAGTTCCTTTTGCGCATTAGAACAAGAAACACATCACCACAAGCAGAAAACCTGAAAATGGTGTAACTTCAAGAGTAAGTAAATCCTTTTGTTTAAGAGCCAGCTCTTCCTGAGCTTACCGTGATTTGTTTTGCTGTCTACACATTTGTACTAATTGTTTCTTATCATTTTCTTCAGCTCTGCAAGGTGTTAAGCCCCATTCGTGTATGCGTTGCGCCAAAATCTAGACAGGGATTTTCTACAAACATTTTATTTTTTTTCCCCCCGAAACCTTTCAAATTTGATAAGTTTACCTGATATGTACGAGTTGGCGCCAATTTTTTTACCGCGCTGGTCACTGCAGTATTTACTTCACGGAACCAACGCATTTACACATTGTGGTCTATAACAGCGGATGACCTAAAATCGTTTTAAGCGAATGGGTATGTAAAAATTGTAAAATGTGTCGAAGCAATTTATCGAATTGACTTTTAGTTCTTGTGTGCAAGATAATCTGCCTACATACTTCTTACATGCTTCATTGCTGCAGAGTTTTCGATCTCACTTTCACCTTCCAAATCTGTAGACGGGGTATTCTCTTTCGGCGACAGTTGCCCACAGAAGTAGGAAAGGTATGATGTCGTATTTTTGCAATTCCTGGTGTCAAAATAAATTTAAAAAATCAAGAATATTCAAGCAAATCAATAAGTTTAACTCTTTTGGTTTGTCGAATATCGACATGGCTGACTAGCTGGATCAGGGGTTTTTTCTTATCGCAGGATCGGCTCCCATATCATTACATCATTTTAATATTTGGATTCATTCAAAACCGGTTTTACAGCAATTTCCTATTCTTTCGCTACTATCTCAACCTTTTCCTGCTAAATAAGATTCAGTTGACAATACGAGAAAATTTGATAAGGCCAAATTTAATACAAAAGATACCTTGTGGGAAAAAGTGAAACAGACGGTTTTCCTTGACGAGTCACACTTGCTGCAGTTATCTACACAATAACAAGCAATGCATTACCCAGAGTGGCGGTATTTTGAGATAGACAATATTTTTTTTACTTTCTTTGCTAACCTACCTTCTCTCCGCGTTCCATTTTTTTTTCTGTTTTCGTTTGAAAGTTAAGCTACGATCCCTTAGCTTGCATTTCTATTCTGTACCAATTTTTCGTTGAAATGGCAAATGCAATACAAATTTATATTTGATGGATAGAAAAACTTTCTAGTGCAGCCTTAATCCTCAACAGTGTTATCTATATTTAGTAAAATGACACATTATAATTCGAAATTGGTTTTTTTACTCTACACACATAATTACCTATGCAACCTTCATGGTAACATTCCTCACAGAAGTCACAGGCTGTTCAAATGCAATCCATCCGCCTTGCCAAGGACTGTCACTGTTGGTATATCTGGATTTAACTATGTTTCTAAACACAAATCTCTCAAGGTATTGAATTGTAGGATCATTATTCAAACTATGAAAATCTAACTTCGTTATTAGGATTTAAAATTAAATTTCTATCGACGAGGCAATAAAGATAAGACACGGATAGATACTAGGATAGAATCAACAGGGAATTTTACAATAACGATGGTAAGTAAGCTAATTCTTTTTTCTGATGATAAAATTCTCTGCTCCCAAAACAATGGTTCTGTGCAGTTTTAAATACCTTTTAGTAGTAGTACTTTTCATATGCGTATTACCTTCACAAAGTCCGAGAAAGTCATTAAATGAACCTTAAAATCCTTACTCAACCCCGACTATAGGTCACAGTTACGGCTAACATACCGAAGCAAGTCTTAGCGCTTCAAAATAAAGAATCTTTGGGGTTAATGTCCATTCTTAAGCCCGACCAGGACCCACACAAAGTCTCCATTTGGTCCCTATTTAGAGCCGAGCAGCTCCTGATTTCAGATAACACGCCTGGTAGACGAATTCTAATTGCTTTTGAATGCTCCGCTGTATCGACAGTGACTGCTTGGTGGACGCTTACTAAATCTGATAATGACGTCCTGGTCATATTCGTCCAAGAATTAACCAGCTGTTCCTCAGTATTAATATTTTACATAGCACAAGCTTTCTAAATATTCTTTGAAGCCATATTCCACCTGACAAATCAGACGATGTTAGCATTACCATGAAGTACACCAGGAGTAGTAACGCCTGCAAAACAGCTTGAGCTCCGCATGTTAAGCTCTGTAGATGGCGTGGCGGGTTGTCGGGCTAGAATTTACAAGAAGGGAATAACAGGAAGCACGAAGCAGACCAATTTTAAACTTCATCAAGTTAAAACCATAGCAGACGAAATAAAATACGACTACCTGTTTCTGGCATGCGGACATTGGCCCCGGAGGGTACCCCGACACCGAACGGCCGCAACACCATCTATGGAGCTTAAATTCGCGACCCAAAGCTCTCCAATGCAAAAAATGTACACCCGTTACTACTCCTGGTATACTTCATGGCATTACCATAAACAAGTCCTGATAGATTACATTATTGGGTTATGAATCCTCACTTTGTGCCATTCTCTGCCTTACCACTGTTTCATCCTGATCCTAAGCAGAAAATTAGCCATCACATTCTTGGCTACACATAACAGTGAGAATGCGCGCCCATTAACGCACCTCCAGTCAAACCGACCAGCATACCTGTGAACGAAACAATTAAACAAATTATAACCCTGACCACGTGCGAAGGGTGTAAAACTGAGAAAAATCTCATTAACTTGCAAAAAGAAGCACAAATTTAAGAAAGTCACATTTTGGGCAAAAAATCACAACATTTTTTGTCAAAAATCGCTAAAATCGAGAATCAGCGATGATTCTGCCATCTCGTGGACATAGCCAAAAAAAAAAAATTAACACAATCGCTAGAGCCTTTCCCGTTAATGTTGAAACGTGAAAATCTTGACCGTTCAACAAAACGGGAACATTCTAATTTCTTGTGGTGTGAAGTTCACCCCCCAAATTTGGGGCTAGGTGACTTATTTGGCATTATGCACGCTTTATTAGGTAACTTATTTGGCAACGAAATTGAAAGATGAGCCTATGACAGTTTCTCCACCACAAATGAAGTTACAACAATTTTTACTCAAAGATGTCGGGTAACAATCCGCTAAATCATCTTCTCAATTAAGAAGCGATTACTCCAAGCGTCAATTTTGATGACGTGGGTTTAATCACTGTAGCGTTAATGGAAGGGAAGCCGTCTACAAACTAAATCTAAAAGTGTCATTCAATATCATTTTCAAAATATTTTGAAATCCTAACTTCAGAACTCTGGAAAGGTATTCATGGACGGAGACATTAGCATTACGAACTTTGTTGATTCACTTTCTGTACGTCTTATATCCGAGTGTATAACGAGGATAGGGTCAGCAGTTTACCATCGTAGACGACGTCTATCATATAGCCAACCGTTTCGGTGTGATGGCACCGACACAGAACAGCAATATTTTGGGTGCCATCTTCGACCACGTCGAAAAGTTCGGTGTCAATTATGAACGAGTTAATATGACCGGTTCCACACCGATACAAAATTTCATTCTGTATCATGGTTGTAAGATCAGCAACACGTTAACATCTCAGCAACTGAACAGAATAAAAACAATGAATAACAAAAACACAAAGTTGGGTTGCAAATAGCTTACAGGAATGGACCAAATAATGTGGTACTGCAGATTTTCAGACTCAGTCCTTCAGGAGCTCATATGGTACTTCAACTTTTCAGAACCTGTCAATCACAAAGCTTGAAGGGTGCTAGCTCTGAGATGTTAGATCTCAGACTGGTGGGGGGAAAAAAATCAAATTTGGATTATTTAACTATCATTATATACTCTCAAAGTAACTTATGTTAAACAAGACTTACTGGCTCTAACATCACAACATTAAGAAGCTTAACTATCGTAACTAACAACTTAACATTCCATAAGCTCAATGTGTTACACTGTTATACCACATGAAAGAAGTTACATTTAGTTTCAACTGCAGATACAAATAAATGTAGCATGGATGTTATTACCAACAACATAGTTGGATAACTCCATGGCTGGATGTATAATGGGCTTCCTTTGACTGAACAGTTTGAATTCTCCGGCTGAAAAGCTTTCCCGTTTAGCTTCTGGTCTACCACAAATAAAGACATCTTAAGGTAAAACTTAGAACCTTAACAGGAATAATCATATCAAAGTAATAGTTCACATGCAGCCAATAAAAATTATAAATCATTTTAACGTGAATTATCTAAAAAATACACTTTTAACAAGCATCTTTTTTGTTCCTTTGATGAACAGCTTAACATTCCAAATGGCTAGTTGGAATAAATTCTAGGAGAAACAACAGCGAACAATGTGAGACCATAAATGTGCTGTAGCAATAATGATTCAACCATTTTACCCATTTACGAGAAATTAAAATCAATGACCATATCCAATTCATTTCATAACCACCTAGCTGGCTGGTTGTGACACGTGCATAGTGGAAACGCTGTTGGACCAACCTATAAAAGAAATCATGTATCCTTTCAGATCGAAGAAATCTTTTAACAACGCTTAATCAAATCTACTTACCAATGTATAACACATTTTAAAAAATTAATTTCCTGCTGACTGATTATGACACGTGCATAGTGGAACCGCTGTTAAATTAATAAACCACCAGCGTTTCCACTTTCGTTGCCTTAAAAACGTTGCCGAGAACTTCAGAAGAACTTTAGTTGACTCTGGTGTTGACTTTGACGCCAGAGGACACAGCCGAAATGTAATGTTTCTTTTAAGCTGGCATTAATCACAGTTTGATAGTTCTCCGCTAGATGGCGTAAGACAATTTTAGGGGCCCTTATTCCAATACACAAAAATAACGTATACAAAGTTTAAAATAAATTGAAAAGTAAAATTTTAATGATACGAAATTTGTGTTTAAAAAATTAAAATGTCACTAAAAGTGGAAACACTGCAAACGACGTCAATAAATGCAAGAATGAAGAACCCCATCTAATATCCTACCTTTTCCTTTTCCTTAGTTTCTTTGACATTTTTTCCGGGCAGTTGTCTCACTTTAATGGAAATTCACGAGAACAAATTAAAAACTCAGGAACAACAATCTACTGCAACCTGCTAGAGGAAAAGCATGGCCTGTTGTGGTTCGAATCTCGACGTACCGACACTCCAGGGAGGAGATTCCTAATCTGTGGAAGCGGAAAGCGGGAATCCAAATTACGGGAAGGCGGCATGGAATGGTCTGGGCGAGACCTACTTCGTTTTTGTTTAAAACTTTTAATAAATTAGAATTAAATTGAGCAGTTCAAAGCTACAAATATCAATTACGATTCTATTACCATTCCATGAATTTTGAGAATACATAGTCAAAACGTAGTTTATAGACTGTATAATTAGGAAACATTGAGAGGAGACAGGTAGTGAGAGGCAGAGAGCGAGAATCACAAGTCGAGAACCCTTTATCCATAGGTAAATGCAAAGCTCAAAAAATATAAAACAAACAATAAGTATGGCACAAGAACCCAAAGACAAAAAATGTGTAAATAATAAATGAATAAAGAATTTTTTTTTCTTCCCAAAATGCCAAAAGTTTGCTTTATAGTCATACGCACAAAATAGGAAAACCAGCTGCCACATCTTTCAAAAAACAAAAACAAAAAACTTATACTTTCTAAGCTAGACAGCATGAAAAAACGTGAAAAAACGGGGCGACGGTATACTCGAAAGTTTCATCGAAAACTGGATTGACTGTGTCTTTTACAATCTACAATTAAAAAACCAAAACACTAAAATTAATTGGAACACAATTAAGAATCGTAGCAACGGTTACCTCAGTCTTTCGTTTGCTATTGGCTGATCGATCCGAAAGAAGGTAGAGTTTTACGTAAGGTTAATGAGAGTTAATTTAATTTACTTAGTAGAGATACTTGCGGGTCTAACGAAGGATCCATATATCTAACTGCCGCCTTGTTGCGACCATGGCAAGTAGGAAATATCCTTGCATTACAGCCTGTAAGAAAACATAAATATTAGATTTAAAAAAAAATTAAAAAGAATTTCTTACTCCATTTGAGGGTGTTGATCCAATCTGGTGTTTGGCGATGTTCGATAATGTTCAGGAGTTCTTCGCCGCCAACCACAAATGGATCCAATTCAGTACCACCATTGAATGGTAACATTGCCATACGACACGAAAGAAATGTCGCTCGGTTGTATCTTAGCATTTTTGAAATCCAAAATGATTCTTACCTGTTATGAAAAATAGTTGTAAAGGAATAGATTAATGTATAAGGGAAATTGTAATAATCATAATCATAATAATTACCAAATTTTTTGCCTTGACTGACAAGGAAGCGAAGGCGTAGAATACAATTGCTATATGGTCTAATCCCTGCCGGAAAAAGCAACTTTGCCTAGCAATTAATTCCGACATGGGGAAAAAAGTATTGCCATTGGAGTTTTTCCGTAATTTGCCAGTCATGGAAGAATAAAGGGCCAATGCTGAGCCGTGGCAACCGAAATTTCCTATGTAATTTTGAACGTTGGTTTTTCTAAATGGGAATCCACTAAAAAAAAAGGAATATTAATATTACTTAAATTAAGGGGCCGTTCACATACTACGTAGTGGGATTTTGGCGGATTTTTACCCCCCTCCCTCCCCCTTGTAGTAGATTGAAGTGTTCGGGCTGACTCCACCCCTTGAAATTACGTAGTAGCTCGCTCGACCCCCCCTAAAAAATGTAGGCCTATATATATTTCGAAACTCAATTATTTCTGTATTAAAAAAGTAAGCATTCTTTGTATCATTTTTGGTACAGTGACATATTGAAAATTAACGATGCAAAGTATTTTTCTGGTTGCCAGATTCTACTTTTTAAAATACCATAACAGTCGACTGCTCATGAGGAGCTTTCGCCAAAAATAAACAACGACAGCGTTGCCAGCTTAGGAAAAACAAATTTTTTTTAAATTGGAAAATTTTTGAAAATTTGTTTCTACTAGGGCTGTGGCTAGGGCTCGGCCCCGCGACGATCGGGTACGATTTTGGCCGAACCGCGCGGTTCCTTTTTTTAAAAAGGCCAAACCGGTGCGGTTCGGTTTATCAATTTTTGGGAACCGATCGCACCGCGGTTTCCACGGTTTTACCGCGGTTTGTTGAGTCACACCGCGGTTCTTACGGGTCACACCGCGGTTTTAGGAAAACAACAACACCGCGGTTTTAGGAAAAACAACAACACACCGCGGTTTTAGGAAAAACCGCGGTGTGACCCGTAAGAACCGCGGTGTGACCCGTAAGAACCGTGGTTTTAGACAGTTTACACAACAAGTTTTGCACAGTTTACACAACAGTATAAGTCGTAAATTATGTGAAAAACCAGTTGTATTTTTGCCCACATCATTACAACAATTTTCTTAATCATCATTCGTCAATGTTTTCAATATCGAATTCAGTCAGATTGTGTGAACGTGAATCAATTTCGTTGATCAAACCGGCTTTAGGCCTAAACCATGAGCGCAAGCAGATGAGGGCTTCAACAGTCTCGGAATTAAGGCTCATCCTAGCAATTGCAATACAATCTTTTCCAGTGCTGAACGCCCTCTCACTGCCTGCACTAGTGGCTGGAATGCTTAACATATATCTAGCCATGTTTGATAATTTAGGCCATCTTTTAGACCTTTGGTCCCAGTAACTTAGTATATCGGTCGGATCACAGTTACTGGACTCGGTCTCCTCATTCACATACTGTTTCAATTCATCTGCTTTGATTCAGTAGTTTTTGTGGATATAATAGCAGCTATGAAAGAATGGTCCGTCTTGGATTTTGAACTTCCGTGTTTGGGTTTGGGATCACTATCAATCGTTGTTTCGCTGTCAGCTGGCAAACTATAGGATTTCAACATAACATCAATACTAAAAAACGCGATTTACGCTTAACGCGATTTGATTGGTTGATTTGAAATTTCCGCCAAATTTTCAAAAAATTTCAAAATGGCGGCGGTTCGCACCGGTTTGACGAATTCCAAACCGAGAACCGCACCGAAGTAAAAAACGGCTAAACCGAACCGACGGTTTGGTGATTTTTGGCCGGCAAACCGCGGTTCGCCCCGATCGAAAACGATCGGGGCCGAGCCCTAGCTGTGGCCCGGGTCATGAAGACCCGGGTCAGATCCCGGGTCAAGGAAAAAAAAACCCGATAAAAGGCAACCCTTTAAGGAATTTTTTTTTCGGGACGGGTTTCGGTATGGTTCAAGGGGTTCTCGGGGTAACCCGAGATGTGGCGCCATCTAGTAGTAAGACAAAGAAGCTTTTAACTCTTACGCTAAGTTACGAGTCAACAAAGCAGAATAGCTTAAAAACATAGCAATCTACAGTAACGGTCAGGAATCGGGGTATCTCTCTGCGTACTTGGGAACTTAGGTCCTCCCACCAAGTCACCAACCCACAGGCGCCTCGGGACGTTTGTCTCAATATAGTGCTGCGACTGGTGACCAATTTTCAAAACAATTTTTCCACTTTCCACAATTTCTACACAAGTTTTACACAATTCTATGCCAAACAAAATCACATATAGTTTTGAACTGCTGGAGACTATGCTAAAATGCTATGCTTTCCTACTTCAAGTTCTAGCTCATTGTAAAAAAAATTTTAGATATTGTGGATAGTGGAAAAAATCATTTTGAAAATTGGCCACCATCCGCAGAAAACGTCCAAATGTAGCTAAATCCTGTCAATCAGGCGATGCTACTGGCAAAAAAAGAAGTTTTCCAAATATAAACGTTGTAATGGTTGAGTCTGATGACGAGACTGAAAAGAAGAGAAGAAAAGTGCATTTGACCCGATAATTACGGGGGACAGGACCCGACCCGGGTTGTTTTTTCTGACCCACGGGTCAAGCGGGACGGGACATTTTTTTTGCATCGTCGACCCGGTTCAAAACCCTTTAAGGAAAAAAACCCGTTAATTTTAACCCCTTAAGAAAAAACCCGTCCCATTTGGTCCGGGCCACAGCCCTAGTTTCTACTACGTATCAAATCCCCGGGCTCCCCCCCTCCCCCCGAAGTATTTTGAAGTAATTTGTCTGACCCCCTCCCCACCCTAAGCCCACTACGTAGTATGTGAACGGCCCCTAATTTGCAGTGTTCTGCCGAATAAGGAAAAATTTATTTGAATATGAATACGAATAAAATGAAAATTGAATCGAATAAAGAATAAGAATAAAGAATAAAAATAAAAAATGAAGAATAAAGAATAAAGAATACAAATAAAATTTATTTTTATTCGTATTTCGAATAAATTTTCGAATAAATTTTCGAATAAAATAAATTCTAATGATTTTCTTAATTTAAGGATGATGTTTCGATTTTTGAATCATAAAATTAAAAACAATTAATAGTAAATAATTAAGCAAATGATTTCTTTATTTTGGTGACACAGCCAGTCCAATCAAATCAAACAAAAAAAAACTTCAAAATCAACGGAATCCAGATTCATGGAACAGTAGAAAACGGAAACGGAAAAAATATTTCCAAACAAAAGAGCAACGGCTAGCGGAAACAAAGATTTTTAAACTTAGAGGAACTTTATTTTTTATTCGATTTTTCCATTTAAATTTTGGATAATCGAATAAAAAATAAAAATAAAATACAGGTAAAAAATATTCGAGAATAAAGAATAAGAATAAATCGAATAAAAATTTATTCGAAATAAAGAATAAGATTTTATTCGTATTCTTATTCAGAATACGTTTTTTATTCGAAAGAGCTTTATTCGGCAGAACACTGCTAATTTGAAATAGGAAAATTTAAATTACCTCCACTCACGAGAAAATTTTTGTAATATTTCAAAACTTTCCTCGCTCAGTGGTTCTCCTCTCGATTTTCGACCGACGAATGCAATATGCGTCACCCTGTTTGTTGTGAATGGTGGATACCTCACCATTGCCAATGACACGTCGTGCTAAAAAAACCGTTACATTTTAAATTAGTCATTACATACTTTACATTTTACATCAATTACTTACTGATCTTGCAGCTTGTTGGAAACACTTTTTCTGGCAGCTCTCACAAACACGCTTTTGATTATTATTTGTGGATGTCACAAATGGCAGTGTTCTGCCGAATAAAGCTCTTTCGAATAAAAAACGTATTCTGAATAAGAATACGAATAAAATCTTATTCTTTATTTCGAATAAATTTTTATTCGATTTATTCTTATTCTTTATTCTCGAATATTTTTTACCTGTATTTTATTTTTATTTTTTATTCGATTATCCAAAATTTAAATGGAAAAATCGAATAAAAAATAAAGTTCCTCTAAGTTTAAAAATCTTTGTTTCCGCTAGCCGTTGCTCTTTTGTTTGGAAATATTTTTTCCGTTTCCGTTTTCTACTGTTCCATGAATCTGGATTCCGTTGATTTTGAAGTTTTTTTTTGTTTGATTTGATTGGACTGGCTGTGTCACCAAAATAAAGAAATCATTTGCTTAATTATTTACTATTAATTGTTTTTAATTTTATGATTCAAAAATCGAAACATCATCCTTAAATTAAGAAAATCATTAGAATTTATTTTATTCGAAAATTTATTCGAAAATTTATTCGAAATACGAATAAAAATAAATTTTATTTGTATTCTTTATTCTTTATTCTTCATTTTTTATTTTTATTCTTTATTCTTATTCTTTATTCGATTCAATTTTCATTTTATTCGTATTCATATTCAAATAAATTTTTCCTTATTCGGCAGAACACTGACAAATGGAGCCTAGTGTTAAATAAAAAATTAGATTAAAGTTTAATTGGTAGTTCTAAAAAATTACTAAATACTTGGCTATAACAGTTTCCACAAATTATTCCTTCTGGCAAATCCCACCAGTCACATAATTTGAAGATTTCCTCGTTCGTTGGTAATGAAATCCCGAAATGTAGTTCAGTTAGAGCTACATTTGCCTTGGGCAACTCTTCTATAAATTGTTTAGAAATTGGAATATATAAAGATTTAGTTTCAAAAATTATGTTACATTAATAGTGTACCAGAAAGAATAGCCGAAAAACTTTCAAATCCAACAGTTTTGATGACGTTGTCAAGACGTTGCAATTCCACTTTTTTTGTTTGATTGCCACTCATCTTCGTTTACAGTTGATTACAAAAGATTTCACCACACTAACGATTCACACTGACGTGTTAACACTATGAAGTGAGCTGTACTACTGCCGTTCACAAGACAATGGCGACTATGAAGGGGCAATCTTTCGGTGTTCCATGGCCAAAGAACACCGAAACGGTAGCCGTCTTTTGCAACGCGTTGTTTCCTGTATAGTCGTTAGTCGTCTTACGCCTAACTTAGTTGTGTTTTGTGTATTCACTTCTTTTTACACTTCTACAATATCTCGAAATGGTAAGTTATATGTAATATATATGGATTTTGTGTTCGACGTATGTAAGGGTTGTGTTTTGGTATTAGAAGGATTGCTTTATTGTTTGTTTAATTACATTACATTTTTCCACTATAAACACTTTTCTTTTTTCACTTCAGGAAAGCAATTCAAGTGAAGCCTGGACACAGCCAGCCATTGATAAAGAAATGGAAAAGAGGATTCGTCAAATATGTGATGAAATTCGCGTCCTTGAGGAGCGAAAATTGAATCTTCCCTGCTCCGCTTTACTTCTCGCTGGCATTCTAGCACAATGACTGTTTAAGAAGTATAATATAAGTGGAAACAATCTCATGGGAGATACAATTAGAAGTGTTTGGCAGGTAACTCGTCATTTGCACTATTTAGCTAAATAGTAACATAATTTATTAATGTTTAAATTTTTACTGTATTAGGGGATTTCTGAGGAAGCAAGGCTTCAACTATACTGTGAAAGTCTTAGACAGACAGAAAAAGTTCAGCAACAGGCAAGTGAAATTGAAATTGACGTTGAAAAACTTCGCGTGAAATTAAAGTGTTTAACCGGAAAACTATCTCCACGTGAAAAAGACAAAAGCGTGTGTCAGTATTTCCAAGGGGACATCATTGAAGGAAGGAAATTGGAATACTTTGGTATGGAATCTGGATGTGGTAAAAGTTTCAAAACTCGTGATGCTTTTGGCAAACATAGGAGTAAGAACCATCCATGGAAGATTATGCCATCAGTGTCTGTCGCTGCCATCACCATCGCTGCACCCGTTGTGTTACCTGCAGTTGTATCATCAGTGTCAGTTCCCCTACCTGTTTTCCCCAGTGAACCTGTGATACCCTTGAAATGTGGTAGTGTTTCTTTGCCTACTTGAAAACCACGTCTTGGACTGTACAAACGGCCAGTTCCGAAGGATATTTGTGATTCAGTGCCCGCAAAAGTTTTTAAAAAACCATCGCTGCAACCAAAGGATACTAGTTTCAATGGTTTTCCTAGCGATGCTCATTATCGAGCCAACGAGGCGTATCGCACAAAAACTGGTAGAGATAGGCCAAACGGGCGAAATATCACTTTGGTGTGTGACTGCCCCGGTAAGCCGTATTCAATATTACGTAAAGAAATCATAATAATTCTGTTTTAACATTACATATGCGTCCAGCAGTCCTTAATGTCGTCACTCACGAAGCCAATCACATTTTGAATCGAGGTGCCGATTATTTCTGGTGCAGCCGCAAGGCTATTCAAAAAATTGGCCAAAGCGTAAATGATTTAAGTCCCACCGAAAAACTCGAGTACAACAAGCGCTGCAATTTTTTTGTTTTCTTGAACCCACCTAATGTAAAGCAAAATACCAAGTAATTTAAGTATAAGCAAAATACCTTAATTATTTAATGCAAAATTGAATTTTATTTGTTCTTATTTTTTTTTTTGATGTTTTTGTTTTCGTTACTGGATATTCTTCATTTTTAAGTTTCATCACTTATTTCTCTACATGTTTTCCGTGTCGACATACTAGTCTGTCCGGTACTCTTGTAAACAACCGACTGTATGTGCATTTGAAAACCACATTTAGTTTGACTTGTCTTTCTTTACATCGTTTATACCTCGCCTATTTGTGATACCTTTGTCTTATTCGCGTGCGCTTAGACATTCGACTATAAATGCATAGTTCGCGCAAAAAAATAAAAAGAAATGTTGGTAAAAGTCTCTTTAGGTCTCGTCCAACTGTTGCCTGTAAATTGTTTTATTGTGTGTGTGTAATGCTCAGCTTTTCAGCTGTGCAAATCTATTTATGTTTCAAAGAAAAAAAGTATTTTGTATTTTCCAATAAACAAGTAGAGGAGAGTGGGGGCAATTGAGACACAGGGCAATTGAAACAAAAATTGTTTCTCTCGCCGTATAATAGGAATTTTCTTGAAAAAATTAGGGTTAATAGAATGAAGGGGTTTACAAGTTTAGAAAAATTTACGAGTTTTTGTATTCAAAACTTTTTAAGATATCTCGAAAAAACTGTTTTTTGTTCTCCGTCTGTTAAATTTGCGTTTTCAATTTTTTTGTTTTAACCCCTAAAACGCTACGCTTTAGTAATAAAATTAGTTTCAGATGATTTGCAATTCATTTTTCTACAATTTAATGTCATTTAATTTTTCCCTGCATTCTTAAATAATTTTAAATAATTAAATGTAACGATGACCCTATTGCAGGGCAATTGAAACACTTTGTTTATATTCCCTGTCTGCGAGTGGTTGCATTTTTTTTGCAAGTATTTGACGTAATTCATTTAAACAAATGTAAATCATCATGTTAAGACAACTAAAATACTTGTATTCGCTGTTTGGGATTTATTTAAAAAAGCATGTTGCTTAATTTTTTTTTTTTTAAATTTAATTATTTTAATATTTTAAACTAAATTATGATCTACTTTAAGCATATTTTAAAAATCTGTAAATCGCATTGTACCTAATGGTAAAATTTGATCACACTAGCAGTTGGGGCTGCTGAGATATCGTGATTTTCATTTTATGTGGGTATGAAGAAGCTCTCTTATGGGAAAACCCACGTTGCAATTGCGTCGACACACCGTTTCAATTGCCCTGCTACCATGGCAATTGAAACACTCGAAGCGATCTCAGTTTTTTACAATTTACTACTATTATAATTAATCTTTTCTAATAAAAAAAAATATCGTTTAGTAGCTGAGATAATAGGCTACAATTCTATATAAGTTTTATATTAAATTTGTCAGTTTTTTTTTCAAGAAATACAAAAAACCAAAAAGTGTATCAATTGCCCCCACTCTCCCCTATTTTGCATTTTCTGGACGGGTCCATTCAAGTTGACAAAGCTTGTTGCCATCTTTGGTATTCCAGACAAACACGCATCCATCTTTTGAAACGCTTACAATTTGCAATTGAACAATGTTAATTAATTTGATTATCAAAAACTTAAATTTTAAATTGTTGCAGTACTTTTTGACAATCAGGGCTAAAATCAATATCATCTACTTCATTTTCATGGGCTTTGATGTCCTTCAATAGTGTAAATGGAGAAGCCGTCCACAGAAAAGCCGTCCATCGCACCATGAAGTGTGAATACTACTACGTAGTACTGTGGCTCACGGCCACTACTACCACTACTACGTAGTAGTAGTAACCGACCTACGGTCGGTGCAGACTACGTCTGCTCTGTGGCCTACGGCCACTACTACTACCACTACTACTGCTACCTTTGTTCTACTAGATGGACGGCTTTTCCAGCAGATATATAAAAAAAAGGCTTTTCCAGTATAGACCAAGATCGGATGCTGAGTTGCATTTTTAGATCGGATGCTAAGTACTTGTTTACAATGTACCGTAGCAGACGTAAAGTGATTGACTGTGACTAGTGACTGTAGTGTCAAACTGTTTTCGTTTTTTATGTCATGAGTAGTGTAGTTTGTGATGTCAGTAATGAGTTATTTGACACAATTAGTCTTTTTAAGTTATCTGATTATGCTAAAGGACTTATTCATAAGGAAAAAGAAATTTACTTAGAAAAACGTCTGCTTCTTGTTCTACAGTTGTAATACGGGGAGTGGGGGGGGGTGTTGTGGAAAGGTAAACAAGTACAGTATCCTGCACAAAAATCCGAACACCGATTTAATTTTTTAAAGCCACCTATTGGCAAGGTAGTGGGTTTTTTGTTTGTTTTTCTTTAAGGGGGAGGGTAGACGGGGTGATGGACACGTCAGGGCAGGGTTGGGTAAGTCTAGACATTTAAAAAAAGTGCCTTAAGTTATTACGCTTTAAGGCAAGTTACAGGTCGGGACATTTTTGCAACCCCCAGGGTGGTGTTTTTTTTTTTAACGACAGTTGGAAATTTAGGGCTTGGGCTTAGTAATGTTTCTTACCGAAACAATTTAGCTTATGTTTCAGCTGCCTGTGAACATTAACGTCGTTGTAAATGGCGTAGGTGTAGCGTTTCTGAGTGTGTTGCTGGAGATTGGTGTTCGATTCCAGATGAGGTGTTAAATAATTGTGGTTACCTTACGAGAAATTCTCGATTATATATGAAACAAATTTTTATCGAGCAATATGTGCTTTTTTTTATTTTATAATTTAAAAAATAATAAACCCCTTCGTTTTGAAATAATTAATATTCCCAGGAAATTCGAATAAAGAATGTTGTAATGACACCAAATATTTTCGAAATTCCGTATCGGGAATCGAACACTGATCTACGGCGCCGCAATCAGAGCCTCTACACATATGCCATCGGTATTGACAACATTGTGCACAGGCAGCTATCTAATTTATTTGGGTATAGAATATAACACAGCCTAAGTCCAACATTTCCAACTGTCGTTTAAAAAAACACACCACCCTGGGGGTTGCAAAAATGTCCCGACCTGTTACTTGCCTTAAAGCGTAATACCTTAAGGCATAAAAAAAATGTCTAGACTTACCCAACCCTACCCTATGTGTCCATCACCCCGTCTACCCTCCCTCTTAAAGAAAAACAAACCAAAAAAAAACCCTTTACCCCACCAATAGGTGGCTTTTAAAAATTAAATCGGTGTTCGGATTTTTGTGCAGGATACTGTACCTTTCAAAAAGTTTCCTGGAAAAATAACAGCTTTTTTGGAGATAAAATTTTTTGTATTATATCAGCACAGAGGTATAGCACACGATTCCAAAAGATTTTGTAATAAAACTAACTACAACTTAATTAAATATATTATTTTTCATTTCCCTCCTATAGGGCCCGAGAGGACAAATACCGCAGGTCGGAATTCAGCCTTGGCAACTAAGCATCCGATCTTGGTCTATAGGAATGACCCATCTATACGAAAACAAACTCAAATCTAAACATACAATACACAAGACCTACCTCCCCACTTACGTACACAGCTCCAGGGCTAGAGTTCTCAATCCATTTTAGTATAGAGGCCATTTAGAATAGACACCCTATTGTCTATTGGTTGGATCAAGCAAAGTCTGCAGCAAGTTTCGGCTATCCCCCGCCATGGTGCGCACTAGTCGACTAGCCGCACGGACTTTTCCCTCTACTTACACGAACCAAATGGAAAAACCTCTATACATCAGACATCGACATTGACGAATTTATTGAGCCTCCCTATTCCCTAACAGCATCTAATATCCTAGCGTTTTACAGCCACCTAGTGTGCAACAGCTTCCAACGCTACCTGCTGGGCATCTGTTTTCAGCGCCTCTTGTGGAGACAAATGCCATTTCATCTATGTCACTGCAATAGATATGACCCGACACGCTACAGAATATGTGGTGGGACAAGGGAGACCATTAGTTTGAGATAATAGAGCAGGAAAGGGTTGACATAAGAGTGAATTACCAAGTTTCAAGTAACTGATGGCAACTGGCAATGACTTTACAGGTGAAGAGAGTATGATATTGCTCTGGCTGAAAGACAGATTTCCAATTTGATATCATGTCAAAGCAAAACAATGTTAATGGGATCATCGCTTTTGAACATATATAAAAGAAAATCAAGTTACCTTGTTAACAGAATGTTTCTATCTTGCTCTGCTTCCTGAACCCTTGTTATGCATATACCCTGAACAATTGAATATGCATTCTTCAGACACAGCTACACCTCATTTCAAACAACCAGTAGCCAATTAATCAATGATTGCAGATATCCCTAGAGTGATAGTTCGGCATTGCCATAATGGGTCTAACAATCGAAGATCTGAGCCTCATCAGAGGGAAAAAAGATTGATCTTGTGACTACATTTTGCACATACTATTGCCCTCATAAACTCATCAATCTTAAATAATGAGAGCACACAATCCTGTAATTAAAAAAAATAAAATATATATTATCTCACTGAGTCAGGGTATTTAGTTTGGAATTCTCAAGATGAAGAAAAACATGGCTAATAGTCATAGTTACCAAACGAACGAGTTTACGATTGTGTTATTGCACAACATTCAAAATTTTAAACATTCAAACTACGACGAATGCACAAAGCTAGCTACGAAATGTTATACCCACAAACAAATTTCTTTTTTTACTTTTCTATTCATTCGAATTAGCCTCAGCGCTCAGAGGAAGACACGCAGATTGAACCCCGACAGGCCGATAACGTGGACGAATTAAAGCAGACGACAAATTGTCCATCAAAAGCCCCGAAGTTTGCCCCGGTTTGCCCTGAACCGTAAACGCCGCTGCCGCCATCTATTGACAAAAAGGTAGTAAAATCAGTCATCTAGACGGCATTCCTATTGGGGAAAAACTTACCACTATATATGTATTGCTGATTTTCTAGCTGGAAATTTTTCACGCTAGTCACACACGACCTGGAATTCCGTAACAAACACAGCAGCTATAAAGTATGACAACTCTACGTCGTAACTACGTATATTTCTACTTCCCAAAATGTCATTATCGCCGATGAAAATACGCAATTTCGAAATTTTTCTCCCAATAAAATACCTTCCAGTGTGTTTCTTGTGTGGCTATTATGATAGTAGAGGCCATTTCCCATACTGGTAACATATAGTGTTAGCATAGTAACCGTACTGGTAGCATTAACACACTCAGCTGAACGGGTATTCTTCAATTCTTTCAATTTTTCTGTCTGTTTTCGATTTCTGCTGTCGTTAACTGCTCCATTATAAAAAAGGCCAGACTGACGGAGTTTAAAATTAGACAATAATAAACAAGAAAAGACCCGTGTTTTAACTCTGGCATCTCAGAGCAGAACACTCCCCTCCGGGAAAAGATTGACGGTTTAAATACTTCACTGTTAAAAATAATTCAACTGAAATTAGCTTTTGCATGTCATTTCAGAATACAGCGCAATTTTTATTTAACCATTGGTGCAATTATCTGCAATAACCGACAAGTTTCGAGCATAATCGTGGGCTTGGTATTTAAGGTAACTATTAGTTTTTTAAGTATTTGTTGTTTGGCTGTTCGGCCTTGGCAGCAAGAAGTAAAAATGGCCACTTCCGAGAATTACAGAAAGCCTTTGCCTATCGTTTTGTTCCATTAACACTGGTGAGAAAAAAAAATAATAATAATATTCTGAGGCCTCAGGACGTATAGGCAGCCGGAAACCAATCTTTAGCTCGCAGAGCGGTACAAATTAGTTTAGGTAATAATATGTTACCGGAAAGAACACAGCAACCGAAACCGGGTTATGGGCGATATATGGGTGTTCCAAATTCGAAGCACGGAACAATATGTCCGTCGTACGGGTTTGTCCAGTTAATTTTGTTGTCCTAAACTAACTCTAGTTGGGAAATGAGAATCCCCTAAAGCAATATCTCCCGTCCTCTGGCTAAAACGAAAGTATAACCATGAAATGACGTCACAGTCAATAAGCAGCACGAAAGCGTATTTGTTTGTTCAGCTCGTCTTTTGAAAATCGAAGCAAGTTTATTTTGAAAGAAAAATATAATTATTTCAGGTGTGATGGCCCCTAAAGCGTCGCTGGAATTCCAGTTCTTGTATATCCCTGTTCTTTAACCCTTCCGTGATGGTCGTTCTAGTACAGAGAAGGGGGAAAAAAAACAAAAAAACCTTTTGATCTAACAACCGGTTTTCCCGACCTTGAAGTGCAGGTGGACGCATAAAATATGAGAATGTTCAACCATGTCTAGCAGTCGAGAATTCAAAGGAAAACCATGAATCACGCTATCAATCAACCTCAATTTCCATTCGTGACTCGGAGAAATAAGATCCTCAGATGCTGAGATTGAAGCAAAGGTTTCTAGTGAAAACATTAAAAAAATCTTCCCCGCAAACGAATTTGCGACGCTTTTCTCGAGTATTGGTTTAGTCTAATACGCTCTACAATTAAAGCAAATTAAGCTATACGTAAAAATGTGATGGACATTTGAACAGACTTTATGCAAACGTTGCGCCGCATCAATTCCGCCGACGTGTGGCCTAAAAACCCAGTAAAAATTCGAGACATCTGAAAAAACTCGTATCCAGAAGAATTGATGAATGCGGTTGCGCACTTGCATGCAAGAATTTAGATGATGTCGTTATATCTATATATACAACCTACATCACTTGATTAACATACAAATAGCATTTCTCTTTTTAAAAGATAACTATCCTACCATTGGAATGTACAAAACATGACATGGTCCTTGTATGAGAACTCTATAACCTTTGCTTCTTGTACCGTAAAAGACGGGTGTGATTTCTAGCAGCCAGGAAATTGAAAAAAAAAAAAAAAGAAACGCTCCGTCCTCGTTCACGGCATTGACCTTCTTCGTCGAGACATCTTTTTTGGGTTAATTTATGGATTTTTCGAGAAAAGAAAGCCGAGTAAAAGTATACAGAGATTCCAAAAAAAAGGTGAGTTTTCTTTATATAAATGAAACGAACGCTCGTTTCACCCAGAGGCACAATACATTAAACTCAACTGGGTCAACTCGTTTGCATTCCCGAGTCTCGTTTGTATCGTAAATCGTTCCATCCGTTATTGTATGCTCGTCGACCATTACTGTGGATCTTTTTTTTTTTTTTCTTTTCTTCTCTCCACCATATACAAAGCCTGTATCTATGTGGCTTCTTTGATTCAATGGAACACACAAAACAGAAGAGTCTTTTACAGTTTCTATATACGCAGCTATTATTGTAACCGTACATACGCACGAAGGCGCTTTGCCAACGCGCAAGTCCATGTGAAAACGAGGTTGTGGTTTTCTTTTTTGAAAATGCGCGGCTGTTGTTGCTCGGAATCCCGGAGTGACGAACGAAACATCGGAATGCACAATCCACGTTGCGTATAGTTGATGAGATTCATCCTTTGCCAACTGCTGTTTGAGGATCACTGAATATCTAGTCAGTGGTGAGATATGAGATATACTCTTTTCTTATTCAATGAGGTTTACGTGCTTCGAACCCGCTGGCTATTTTTTGAGTTATGTGGGGTCTTTACCGTCTGCAAAAATAACGTCATTTGACTGTATATAGCTACTATATTATAGAACATTTGCAGAAAACATGGCCAATCGATGCGTGACTCGTGCTGCGTGGCACGTTAATGCGCCTTCTTTGAAGTTCGCAAGCGGATATCCTTAAATTTCTGATTAATTTCTAAAATGAACCGGATGTAATGACAAAGGTCCGTGCCATTTTTGGGAATTTTTTCTGTTGATAGTAGATCGCGAGACGTTCTCCATTTCCTCCGCAAACCGGAGATTGCGATTTTTTAATCCCGACGTCCGTATAAAGCGAACGAATGGATGAATCAACTCTATTGTTAGCAATTGGCGATTGTCTAAAATGAAACGAAAAAGAAACTGAATTCCTCTTTTGAATGTAACAACATTGGCGGCACAAGAATCATTTAGAAAATGATAGCTCGCAGCTATATCGAACGGAGGAGAACGGTGACCCGTTGACTGCGCAATGTGGGCAAATGGGAAAATCCAAATCGATTCTTTGAAAATAAGTGATATAGAACAAGAACAAAAAATTTGTATTGAGCACAATCGTTTCAAACACAGTGATGCCATAGAAGATTGGAATCGCAATCAAAAAGCCGTTATTCCAGCCTTTAATCTCTTTTTGTGCTGAAATCCTATATAATAAAAATACTTCTCTTTCTTTCTGTTTTTTTTTTAAACGGTTGAATATTAATTAAGGTCGTACCTTGAGGCTATCTACATGCTAGTCACAGAAGAGGCACTACGAAAAGTCACGTTATTGTCTTTTGTGTTTGTGTGTGTGTGTGTGTGGAAGAGGAAGTCAAAAGTAGGTTATATAACACGGGTCAACCGAATGATGCGACAGTACAAATAAGATGATATTAACGAGACAGCAAAACAAGTTCACACCTCTCAACAAGCAAACAAAAAATGCCCTTGGTAAAATCCATACACCAGCACAAGGATTTTTTAAATTTTTTTTCAACACTTTCCATTCATTTTCCCTTTTTGTTTTTTTGTTTTTTAATCTTGTTGCTCAAGTTCTGTGATGAACCTCAAATCAGTGCCTTCCAAGTTGGTCTGCATCCACTTGTCGATTCGTTCGTTTAATTCGGGAGAGAAATGATTTTTCCAGTCGCCCGTTTTACCTGGAACGAGCAAAGAAAAACATTTCACGTCTATATGCACAGCACCTGCAATCAAGCGCACCGGACGAGACGTTTATACCTTTACGGATGAAATTTCCGCTGTTATTCATCAGTCCAATTTCTTTGCCGATTTCGCAATTGACCGTTTCGTTTTTGGCGAAATTGTCGAAACGCAAATGTTCAGTCAGTTTGACCAATTGATCTTCGGTCAACGTCTTGCCAAGGAATTTGGCAATCTTTTGGATTTCTCCTCGCAGGTCCTGCACGCGTCAACACACATTGAAAAACACGTAAGGAAAACCTTAAAAACAAAAACACAAAAATTTCAAACAATTTCTGTTTACCTTTTTAAGGTCCTCGTAGAAGACGAAGTGCAAATTGGGATGATGCCGTTTGTTCCAAGCGTCCAGCAAATGAGGAAAGAACGGAGCACTGTAAACTATCCTTTCCGAAATTGGCAAATGCGCGCACGTGTGAACAGCAGTCGATTAAGGTGTGCACGTTAATTTCATTTGTTTTATTTTGCTATTGGGATAACGAACCTCGATCCGTCATGAAGTAATCGGCGAAAGCTTCCAGGTTGCCTGTGTAGTGATGGAATTCCAACAGCCGGTGGTAATGATAATATGAAACGATAACATCTTTGGGATTGCGAGCCACGTAGACAACCTTGATGTGTACCCATAACAAAATTCGGGGAAATGGAAAAGATGATAACGGTATAGAATTTTTAATTGTGTGAAAGCAATAATAAAAAACAATAACAAAAGGGTTACACACACCTTGCTGGTGTTGAGAACTGACGGGTTTAACAGATACAGTGGCAAGTGACTTTTGATAACTCTTGGGCCAGCCATTTGGTCAATTTGTTCCAGATCGCGAAGACAGTCGCCCAATACAAAGCTGATGGCCTTTCTGATGAACGGACGAAGCCAGTCCATTAAATTCCAATAGCAGATGAGCTCCATGATTTTGTCGACCAGCGGTGAATTGGCTTTTCTGGATACACACCAAACATTTGTCTTTAAAATTCTGATTGCGTTCGCTTTGCAGTATACAATTCAATCAGCGAAAACACTTGCCTGCAAATAGCCTCTCTCTCGAATTTTTCGGCCAACTTTAAGGGCAACATGTAGTTCATTCTTTTCACAGCAGACAGATGGGACAGAGAGAAATAAAGGGAAACGTGGTTTTTAATTGTTTAAATTTAAAAAAAAAAAAAAAAAACGAAAACAAACAGGTGTTTCCATGGGGAAATAATTATAGCAACATCACTCACTCTAGAAACGGTGAACGAATACTCAGCTGCTCCTTCTTGCTTTTCTCGAAATCACATTGATTCACGACCATCCACACTAACTCTTGCACCCAAGTCGTTCCTGTTAATATACCGATCAACCGTTGGCATGATTAAAAGATTGCATTAACAAGAACACACTTGTGACGTGGGCCATCTTACCGCACTTTGGGAAAGTGGACACATAGATATCGTCCGGTCTCGGTGCCAAATTGTAAATATCTTCCGCATTTTTGGCGAATTCAGGCGTTGTGACGTAATGATGCGGTTCGGACCTAACAAGTCCATCGAGGTAAGGTGGGAAATCCTTGCGAAATTGTCCACCCAACGTCTCGGGCATTATTTCGAATTTTTCCTGCAGCTGAAGACGCTCTTTAGCACCCGACATGTTGGCCGTTCGATGAGGTACTGAAGTCCGAACGATGAAAACAATAGAATTATATCTCTTTCTTTCTCCGGACAATCCCGAAGGCCGCCGCTAGCGTTTCTGTACACCCATGTAGGCCAGACGCATAAAAAAAAAAGAAAGAAAAAAAAACCTGCCGACCAATCCCCGCAAGCCAGGAAGCCCTCCTCAGCTGGACGTTCCACTTACCGATTCACATAGTATGGGTCTTGGGCTCTCGCAACTAGGTCAGGTCAGGTGTTGAAAAAGATACGGAGCTCACTCTCCGTTCATCTCAACGTGAACGCTGTAAGCTATAACAATTTCTGAAGATGCTGTTTATCTCTATGCACAGTATATATACATTCAACCTATACGCGTAAGGCAAAAATTTTTTTTTTATTATTATTTCTGTGATTGTCATTCATTAAACAAGTGCCTTGACACGGGCTGGGCATTGATTATCGGCTATATGTATTTTCTTAGGTCATGAAGCCCCCCCTTTTTTTTTTTTTTTATGGCAGAACAACGTGTGGGATTCATAGGCACGTGGTGAATTTATCAAAGAGTCCCTCTATTGTTGAGCTGGCCTTACTGAAGAACGGCCCGGTTGACCACAACAATCGCCAAATGGGCATCGGTTACACGAAGGAAGCTTGCCCTAGCTAACGTTCGATATTCTACTTTTTGTTGTTACAGTTGTTGCCGTTTGGTTTTCTCTGAGTGCAATAAGAAAAGAATACTAGCAGAAGACGGCTTTCTACATAGAGAAGACTATCTTTTTTGTTTTGTTTTGTCCTAAAGAGCTCCTTTTCCATTAAGTTGTTTGTTCAGCTTGAATGACCCACAAAGAATACGTACCTATCGGGTCAAAAAGGAATGTATATATGCACCCCGTTTTCTTGGTTGGCAAAAATACTTGTATGTATACCTTTGTGAAAGTTGTTGCTTTCTAACATGCAACAGCTTCGTAAAACCGGTGGTGATAAATCTCACGTATTAATGCATTCAATGGCACCGGACTATATAGGGACTAAGACACAAGGAGACGCATCAGAAGTGAACGTACATAGCAGATTCGAAATGGGCAAAATCACTGAACGATTAACGATTGGATTACATAACGGAGTGGGTTAACCTTTTGATTTCGCGTGTATATTTATTCTGGGCTTTGAACTGTCGGGGCACGACCATATTATTTCGCTCGTCCAATGCGTTTTCCATTGGATAGCCCAACATGTTCGTTATTGGTGCAAACAAACGTCAATAACAAACGAGGGAAGGTGTTGAATTCATTTTTCGGTATCATCCGATGGAAACGGTACCCCAAAACTCACAGCCAACTCGATTTTGAGTTAAGGTTAAAAATCGGTTAAGGCCAGAGGCTTCCATTGAATCTCGCCTAATATGCAAAGGGCCTTCAGTTTAGAATTGGTGAATTTTAAAGCTATAGTCCAACGAATTTGAAAAGGACTGCCTTTTTTTCCGTTAATAATCGGAAAAAACTATGCACGATCAGTTAGTTGACTGTTGAATGAAACTGGCCAAACGAGGTATCGTTGACACACTTTCCATTTCTTGTCATACGGGTCATCTTATTATGCGCAAGCTGCGCACTGTTGAAACGAAGGAAGAAAAAAAAAAAAGACGACGAACCTAGAAAACAAATCGAGGACATTCAAAAACAGGATTTCATGAGGTCGGGTTTATTTTAATCAAATCTAATTTAATGTAGGTCGTCTCGTTTGAACGAAAAGAAGGCGATTTTCATTGAAGTTTGCCACACGACTGTTTTGAAACTGGTCTAGCGCCGCTGCTACACCAGTTTTAAAATTCTATCGGAACTATAAACAAAAGGCCTTTTTCATTTGAAATTCCTCTCCTATTCCAGACGCTCTAGACTTGGTGTCGTATTTGGCATTCACATGCAAATGACTCGTTACAAAGAGGAGCTATAAAACTTAATTGAATAATCCTGCTTGTTGGATGAAACGAAAACACGTGTTTCTCATTTTATTGGTAGGCTTCCTTATGATTTATTGCATCGGGCATTTTTTAAGAATCAATCTGATGGTCGCTCCGTTTTATGGAGTCCATTTGATGAGTATATAACCAACTTGTTGATGTCATATTTGAATTTAAATAATAGATTGTTAATACCAGCCTATGGGCCATTCGTAGTGTGTAGTGCAACTCATGTGTAACATTTCGTGCCCCATTCACAAAACAATTTAAGCCACAACAAGCGTTTGTTAGTTTTCTTTATACAAAGAGCCACAAGGGTTTCTCCGTCACGCAGCCTGGCAAGTGCGTTCCTATCTGTTGTAGCCTATATGTATATATTTTGTCTAATACACACACTCCGCAAATTTCAATGTAATGTTTTCTTTACTATAAACAAAAAGGGAATAGTTCCATCAGGTTTGCTTTCGTAAAACGAGGTAACACATTATACTATTCATTTTTTATAATTCATTGACGATGGAATTCGTTCTACATCGGCCAGCCGCACGTCACATATCTAAAAAAATAATAATAATTTGAATAGTTGCCTCTCGATTTACATATTTACAATCAATCATGATTTCTTCCGTGCCCACTCAAATTCCCTTTTTTTAAAAGAATTCAGAGCTTTTCTATTTTTGAATTTAAAATTTGCTATGAGGGGGATCCCCACTTTGTTCATGTGGGCGCTTGAAGAGCCGACCACTTCACAGCATTTTTCAAAAGTTATTTCCCAGAAAAGGATTATAGGGAAAAAAAAAAAAAAGTGGATCACATATACGGGACAATTTTATAGCTGACGTGAAATTCGATTGGCCTCTTACCGCCAACAGTGGTGTATATGCGGGCAGAAAATATAATCAGCTATCGATTGAGTCACTTGTGCGGTTCACCAGTACACATTCGCCTTTCGGCCGTTAATCCACCAACATAAAAGGCGATGCCTTTGCCAACGGGCATTTGTTCCTCGCCGATTATTTTCAAAGAATTCTTTTATTAATTCAATACAACGGTTGTTATACATTAGAGTCACAGCGAATCATGCAAAAAAATAAAACAGCATTAATACAGAAATATATAGGCGTGCACATTTATAAATTGCAAATGCCTTGGAGCACCGTATGCATTTAACTCTTGAAAAAAATAATAAATAAAAGGACATTGACGTGGAATATATACATTTGTATGAACGTATAGGGCGTGGTCACTTCAATTCGATACCTGAAATGTCGAATTTATACAAACACGTCTTTTTTGGGGGGGGGGGGCTTTTTTAAAAATTCTGGCCATCAAGTCGGACAGGTGATTTGCCAACGTTCCAACACGCCTCGATTCGTTGGTCAGCTGCCAGTGGCTTGGCGCGTGTTACAAACACGTCTGATGAGGTGATGTGCCACTTGGACGTGAGATGCGCAACGTTTGCAACAGTGTTGCACGGAAATCGCGCGAGAACATGCAGTAAATGTAGAATGTGAACGAGTAATTGGTCACCTCCAAAATGTTGGCCACAGCGCGAAACACCTGAAAATCGCAATCAATCGATCAGCCAATGAAAGATGAGAAAATGGATCGAATCCAATAACAGCATCTCGAACCTGGAAGTAATAGGACTGAAGAACGGCTTCGTGAATCATTAGGCTGAGCACTAACTGTGGCGTAATGCACACCGAAAATAGGATGGAAGTGGAGCCGAGCAAAAACATCAATCGCTTCTCTTCCCAGAAGCGTCTCGAATCGTCCGCTGGCTGGCCATTGGGGAGTCGCGTCTGCTGTTGCTGAGGCGGATTTCTGTAAATGCAGGGGAACAGGTCAGTGCGTGGTGGGTTATAAAAGATTTCAAGATTCAAATCCGCAGCGTATAGGGCATTGAAAAGTATATCGATCGTAGGCTCTATATCGTTCCACGGCGACATTTGCCTGGCAAATGTTTATCCGCCATTTTCGCAATAGTTGGCCTATCATTTTCAAGGAAATAAACTGAACTCATTGCTGCCCGATCGTTACATGGAAATTGGAATTTTAAAACACATTTGCAAAAGGGGATCTCATCTATATATAGCTATATACTATTGCAACATGTATGTAGTCAAATCAAAAGTTTCTCGGCCATCTGGCGATTCCGGTTTCGTTTCCTATAGCTCCGTCACGTTTGAAATGTTAGAAAGATTGACATACAAAAAATAAACGATAATTCTATAGCTTTCTATATATTTTTTTCAAACAGGATGGTCCTTAAATTGAGCCACAACATAACTGGATGGAGCGATGAATATTAAGTGCAGCCACGCTACTATTAATCATGTGCCAGCGTGTTTGATTGATAGCGCAAAAAAACAGCACTGGGATGAATAACGATTTTTTTTTTAATTAGCTCTTAGATTTGCATTACTTCTCTGCGGTTGTCAGCCGACAAATCAAAAAGATCGGATCTGCTGCATTTGGCAGAGAGAAATCACTTGATATGAGAGGACTAAAAGAAAGTTAGCTTTGCTATGCATTTTTTTTGCGAATAGTGTCATCCATGCCAAAGGATGTCGGTTATATTATTTGCATGCTGATATATAACGATATGCACATCAGATTGGCCATCGTCAGAACTGCGCACACAACTTGAGTTCTTTTCGTATATTTCGCTTTGAACGATACAAGTTTGGCTGGGACTTTTGGCATCACAAGAAGAGAACTGGAAATTTTTAAAAAATATCTGTCGTACCGGTATTTTCATTGAACCAGTTTGTTTTGTTGTTGTTTTTTTGTTTTACATCAAAAATAGAAAGAGAGTTCAACAAACTATTAGAAAAACAACAAGGTCGTGCGCCGGCCATAAAGATCGAGACTAGCTCCACAACCGCACAGTTGAGTGCAAATTGATTACATAAGTAAAAATAAATAAATAAATAATTGAAAGATTGTCATTAAATTCTGCTCGACTTAATTCTATCTAAACGATTTGTTTCGTCAATTGTATCACGTTATATGTGAGCGCATGTGAATTTCCTCGTCGCAAAGTGGCCAGCAATTGAGAACAGCGACCCGAAAGAAGACGCAGCACGTACCGTGCGGTTATGGTCACGAGCCAATTAGCATATATGCAAATGTTCTTCCGCCAAAACTTTCACCAAAAGTTTTCGTGGGTGTGCGTCTTATTTAAACGACTCTTCTCCATTCCTTAACTGACGGACCGTACGCCCCGGGCATATCGTAGAGTGGGACGACTTTCTCCAGCCCATTAAACTTGTAGCTATTACATACGGATGTACACAACTCGTTAAGCAACATCCATGTTTCTCTCTAACTACCTAATTTGTTTTTCTTCTTCTTTTGCTGAACAATTAAACCTCCTCCTCCTCATCATTGCAATTCCTTAATTAGACAACTATAAATAGATCGTATGTTCCAAAAAGAAATAGAAAAGGAAAACTTACTCGCTGCAAATGCGATCGGAGCCGTTGTTTGAGACGAAACTAACGGCCCCGTCTCTGTTGACGGATGTGACCATAGTCGGTGATGATCCGCTCTGATGGTGACTGCCATTGGCGCTCTGCACGGACGATGGAGGCGGAAGAAGTTGCGAAGCCGTAGGCGCTTTTGTTAACATACTCCGCCGTCTGGCGCACGTTCGCCTGTACACGACGATGATACAGCAATTGAGATGGACGATGATAAGTGTAGGCGCCATCTGGATTATTAAATTCCAACGGACGAAAAATAAAATGGACGTCACCCTTTTTTTTTTATTATTATTAATATAATACATATTTTTTTTTACAGTGGACATAGAGAATGCAATTACTCGGGTCATTTTTGGGACATGAAAAATCGAGTGCATCCACAAGTGAATATAAAATTCAGCTATGCGACAATCATTTGCCCCCCCCTCTTTTTCTTTTTTAATTTCAAGAATTGTTTGTTATTATTATTTATTTAAAAAAACGTGATGTATCATTTATTGCGCAGCTGGAGTTTGCTACTAATAGTTTGCCTGCCGGAGACAGACAAATCATCCTTCTTTTGTTATCGTATATTATCGCTGGAACGGCTTCCCTATATATGTTGCGCTTTTCCATTGTTGCTCCTCTATTTACTGTATATAATATAGCCTGATTAATTTCCCCATCGTTTACTGCGTGGCCTGTCAACATGTAGACGTGACGTACGTTCGTGACGTAAGTGCTGAAATACACGCAAAGGCCACTCAACGTAATAAGCGAAAGCCGAAAACAATAACATCAACAAAGGTCAAAAACAATTCGGAAAACGTTGGTGGGACTCAAACAGAAAAGATCTTCATTCGTTACTTTGAAAATGACTTCGAGTGTCCAGAGGTAAGCAGCCCACAGGGTGGAATGAGCGAAAGATGGATTCTCCCGTTTCCTGTAGACGGGCAATCCATCAGGTACCGTGGAGCATGTGATGACGTGAGCGCGGAACAAGTACGGCAGGTAAAGCGAAACGGCTAACAAGGCCAAACCGACGGCCACCAGGGGTGTCTTCTTGGCGGCGAATGCTCGCGTTCGTCCCAACCGGCAAACGGCGAGGTACCGCTCCACCGTCAGAGCCACCAGCATTAACACACCGATACCTTCAGAATCATAAATATATACGTATGTATAAAGGCGTGGGAAAGAAAAGAAAACATAAGAAATTTGATGAGCAATCAGCAAAATAATGATGATGAATTTTCGAGAAAACTTGAATGTCCAGATTTTGTTGTTTTCGGGACAGCCTACGGTGAGATCAAACGGGGTTATTTAGGAGAAATTTGTCGATCTATAACTTGTTTTTTTGAATTATTCCGGTGAAAATGAAGAACTAAATTGTTTTTCTGCTGACTCGTGACGTTTCTATTGCCAGTTTGTTCTCATTTTTGTTAGCGAAAAATCATTTCTTTCCCCCAACAGCTTGCGGAACATTATTTTTGGCTAACGTGACGTATATAGAACCCAGGCGGTTCACGAACGCGGGGCCATTTGTATCCAGCAATAGACTATAGTATATAATACCCACTTAATGCTTTGCATATATAGCAAAGAATACTGGAGGGGCAATTGTTTGCAATCATATATATAAACTGTAGTACAATGGCTGCAAGTCCATATTTGTGAAATGCCTGCGCATTTTTTCCTGTTTGGATGATTTTCTTTCACGCTGATTCGTGTCACGACTTCTAAAAGAGCAGAATTATACGAGACGTTTAATTGGTATACAGGTCTATTATACACAGCCAACAACTATATCTACGCAATAACGTCATTTTTTGGCTATAGGAACCGACAATGCAACTAGATTTGTATTTCACCATATTTATGAAACCTGTTAGCGACTAATGAAAAAGAAAACTTGTACGCCATCCTTCTAGCGTGCTTTTGAACTATTTGCAGCTCAACTATAGTCTTGTTTAATAATAAAAAAAAGGCTTCTTCTATTTTCTAGTTTGAAATTTCCCACTTGCCTCAAGCCATTTTTCACATTGTTTTTGTGGGTCACTGACATGCCAAGGAGAAATTCCAAACGTTTTCATCAACTTGTTATAGAGTTCGATGACGTTCACCTGTCTACAATTGTTCACTCAAACAGTCCGACTAAACATATATGTAATCCATTTCTCCTTGATGCGCAATGTATAGAAAGGTTCTGAAAAGTTCGGTATTCGGTCTCTATATACGTTTGATTTTTATATCGACTAACTTTCACGGTGAAATTGGAAAACGGAAACGCAGTTGGGAAGCGAAAGAGACAACAACTTCATATTCAATGAAGTAAGTCAACCTTGACATCAACTCCGATCATGATGTAATTGCGATCACAAAGTCTTTTTGTTTTCGTGAATTGTATATGCTGTACATGTGCAAGTTACGAAACTCGTCCGTTATCAACTACGATGCGATGGCTCATCGTTTATGACATCGACAATTGCGCATTGACTTTGCGATTTATCGAATAAGTTCTTCGGTTATAACTCTCACGTTTGCTAACGAGCACGACGAAAAAAGGCGTGAGCTATGGACGGTACGTCACGATCTGTCTACTGTTATTGCCCCCCAGCGATGGACTTTGTACGCAATGACTCATATACCCGTTCAACCCCCGCGTCTATGATTTTCGTATATAGACCTTGTCCTACTAAAATATATACGATCTCATCTCGTCGTCGCCTGATTTCGTAAATTATTGTATCTTTTTTTATTATTTTGGTTTTTATTGTAGAAACTGACTTTTACTGCCCGTCCATCGGCCCGGTCGGCCCACTGTTTAATTACGTCTGATGCAATTATTAGACGTTTCTCAATTAGAGCCAACAACCCATTAGACCCATGATTGTGCCTCCATAAAAGAAAAGCATTCAAACGACATTACATGGATATGACAGGACAATAGAAATCATGACGCTTTATATGAGACACATACACAGACAACGAGACCTAATAACAAAATTGGCAATAAATGCTGCCATCGAGCTACATATACACGAGCGTGTTTGTTTTCCTTACTGACGGCTAAACGTGACCTGTCCTGCTTCCTTTTTTGTTTTTTTTTAGTTATTATATACACGCAAAGTGTTCCGAGTAGGTAGCTTATACTATATACATGTCTTGGCTTGCCAATAACAGACACATAGACACACAATTTGAATAGCTAATACGTATATAGGACGTTTGTTTTTGAATGATTGTGTACTACATTTCTATTGCGTGATATAGCTGCCGATTAGAAATATACTCGTCTATCGCAATCAATGAAAGTGTACACAGTTTTCTTGTCGGGGTGTGGGCTGCTGTTTTACATACGGAACGTCCCTTTGACCCCTTTTTTGTGCAAGAACAATACTAATAAAGTTGATTCTCCGCATCCTCGCGAAATGTTGAATCTCAATCATGTGTATAGCCTGTATACAGTGTACACATAAATTTCAAATGGTTGGTGCCTTAGCAAAGCATTTGCATGTCGCGGCTCTTATATGCATTCCTATATTTACGTGTTTCAAATATTATACACACACTGTAAGTCTATATAGATTCAATTTACATAAGTCTATATACTTTCCCATCAGATTATAATCCCCTGGCCAAATCATTTCCTTGCCATACGAAAATAAAAAAGCTTTTTGATGTGCTATACAAAAGCCACACACGATTTACATATTAATGTCTGTCTCTCTCAAATTGTGTCGACAATTGCCAACCAACTCGGTCCAATACTCGCCCCTTCCATGCTAGAAAAAACTAAAACGAGTAGATAAAAGATCATTAAGTTTCCACGATGCCGCATTGAGTTCAAACATTCGTACAGTATACATAAAGAAGACATATATAAGTCCACAAACTTTCACTATACGTTCTCTCTCTCGAAAGAAGTTGGGTCTGGAAAAAGAAAAGAGACGCCTCACGTATCTGGTGCTTGTATAAAGCCTTATTGACTTCAAAACTCTTTTTCAAAACAGATCTGCACAAACTTTTAGAGGGTGCCGCGTCAAGTTATCGACCCCAACTTTCTCGAGCTATTTGGTCGGAGAGATGACGAACAAGGGTGATGTGCGTATTTATAGTTCGTTACGTCTACATTGTCTTTTCCTTTGGTTTGGAATCCGATTAAAGATCATTAAGATTGCCTATTGACAGTTCGACGCCCGTCCAAACTCTTTTCTACCCAACGACCCTATCCCTATTGTCAATTTTCACGACAACTTTTGAGGTTGTTCAATTTTTGTGTTGCCACATTTACACGAGTAAGAAGACAAAAATACTGATGTCTGGAAATGAATAACACAATCTAGAGCAAATGGATCGACTGTTATTATTATATAGGACAGAAAGAAAAGAAAGAAAGAAATAGATTCCCGACATCCTGTTTTATTGTGACGCTTTTAGTGGACACGTGGGGGACGTGAATGTTCGTGATGTGCAGACCTTCACGTTTCAATTTATATGAAATAGAATGAAAATTGTTTTACCTAGACAAGCATTGCCCAAAAAGAGTTCGAGATGAGCGTGAAAGAAAGCTTGGGCGAAACTGCTCCACGGTCCAATTTCGTTATGGAACAGAATGCGGCTGGAGAAGGGCAATGCAAAGACGATGGCTAGAAGCGCAGCACCGGCATAACCTGAAAGGAAAAAAACAAAACAAAATAGCAAAAACAAGTTTTAATAGGAAATGTATTATTATAATTTTTTTTTTTTTTTCATTTTTGGGGCTAATCGTGCAAATCCTAAATATTCAGCGATTCAATGGCACAAAGCCAAATCAGTTTGGCATGTATTCAGCAAATCTTCATTTGCGTGATGCTGAGCTTGTTGCATTCAACATCCAAATGATTCATTGTATAAGAAGCGTGAAATCTTCACGAAGCCGCACATCTTTGAAATCGGCGATATCGTATAGGTGTCCAAAAGAATTTGCTTAACACTACATTAGCCCCCAATTTCGAAACGTACGCTCCGATGAACAAACAGGTCCAGTTCCATAATCTGTGGAAAGTATATAGACGATGATAGGCAGGATCAATCGGTATAAATAAAGCAGAGGCTGTGCTGACAGAGTCCTCTCGAATTTCTCTTTTATACAGCAAAAGGGCATGGAATTTCGCATTGAATAATGAAAAGGTTATAAGGTATACAGATATATAGGCTATAATATATAGACTTCTTTATTGACATATATAGGGAATCAAGGCACATGTAAAAAGTTCAGCTGTTCCACTACCCAGACGCAGATTTCTGCTGACGTCAGTAATAATTCGTCAGATGCTATACGATATCGTTCCAAAACTGAGACACATTGAAGTATAGAGTCCATGTGTGTATATGTATATACGCACGTGTGGGTCGTTTCGCACGGACGATTCTTGTACTATTCCCGAGGTCCTCCACCCCGAGTGCACGGACCTAAAAGATGTCCAGTTTCTTTTGATCTTTCCTGTTTTGTTTTCTCTTTTTATTGTTGCGTGCTGCTGAACATCAGCAGACAAAAAGAAAGGTATAAAGTAAAGCAATTGACATACACACACTTTTGCCGGCCTTGTGTTCCTTTGTTGTTCCTTTCTTGCAAGATGTACGTGATCGATAATCACAAGAGCATATCAGTCAATCTGATGTATAAATAGAACTCTTGTATATATATACTGTCAATATTTGCAGTGCACACTTCAAATATTTGTTCTTTTATTACGAATTTAAAAAATTAAAAAAAAAAAAGATGAATATTGAATCAAACGATTCTCACAGTCGTTTGTTCTTGTTGGAAAAAGGAAATTAGTTTATTAAAAAGAGATTGCAGGAGAAGCCAGAAGCCTTCAAGGAGTCAAACATGTATAATCTATATATACCTTTTAAGGGCCAATGTTCAAACTTGCAATCTTTCTCTCTGCATAGTGATGAATTGCGAGATATTTTCTTTTTCAAAAAGAAGAAAAGGGGAAAAGAAAATGACGAACACAAAGTTTTCGTTTTTCCTCGAGGATAAATAATTATCATGCAAAAAAAAACTAGAGGTTGAAAGATTCTACATAGTAATAGACTATCCAGCTGTGAACAGATGATGGGCCTTTTTTCTTTATACAACGTATCATTTTATTTTGAAAGATTGATCTAGTGTTCTTTTTTTCTTGTTTTTTAAAAGAGGTGTAACAAAAAAAAAAAAAAGAAATGATGATGTCACATGGGCACAAGTTCAAATCCGGTCTGAAACTTTTGTGATTGATAGACGTCTGGGTTATAATATATTGGGCTTCTATATAAAATGTACCCTCTATATATCCAACCGGGTTGAATACATAGAGGACTGCATTAGCATATTATATTCATAAAGGATTAAATTCTATCGAAAAAAAGATATACGACCTATTGACTGTAGGCTTTGAAATGGCAGGTTATGCATTTAATTAAGTGGGAATACGTATATATAATCATCGAAAAACAAGTTTTGATGAATCGCGTCTATCGCGTGAAAATAAAAATCGCAGATTCAACGCAAACTTTCTTTCTCTTAATTCCTAAGAAATTCCATGACGCATTTACAACTTTTTAATGAGCTTTATACCTATATAACACGAGTCTCCATTTCCCCCCTTTTTCTTTTCTCTAACACACTATCGATGCGCAAGGAGGTCATCATTGGGACGTCGGCGTTCATTAGGCTCGTTCACCCTCCTTTGTATAATTCAATATAATACAGGATTATCTCGTATATAGCCATTCATCTGGTTAGATATACGGGGAGGGGGGAAGGGAGACAGCCACTTGACATTACAGAATGATCAGAGTTTCTGACAACAGGGGCCAAGACCATTACGTGATTGTCACAGTTCAAGTGTCTTTTTCATTGAAGAAGAGGGGAGTCTGTCTTGATGCTATAGCGTTCGTTTGTGTCCCATATCGCCATGGGCGTATATATGATGTCAACTGGTTAATACGCTTTACATCATCAGGGTTGATATATTATATTCGAGGGAAATGTATAAAGGGAGACCTTATAATTTGCCAACAGTTGGTGTATATACATAGTTCCACATCATTCGCTCTATATATTAAATGGACGTAGCCTAAATACATAAAGCCAATGATCATTTAGGTGACGAAATGCCATTCAACACTACGACTGATGCAGCTGATGTGTAGAATGAATAATGGCTAATTGCGTTTCTTTTTTGTTTGTGTGTC
Source organism: Daphnia magna (assembly GCF_020631705.1). Taxonomy (NCBI): domain Eukaryota; kingdom Metazoa; phylum Arthropoda; class Branchiopoda; order Diplostraca; family Daphniidae; genus Daphnia; species Daphnia magna. Next base: position 1,731,947 of record NC_059191.1, read on the forward strand.
GGCGTGTTACACAATTGAGAAAATGGCGCTTGCGTCCTCGTTTTTTTTAAATCTAGCGTGATGACCCATCAGCATGTTGAAGAACAGCCGACGCTGTTATTATGTCAGGGGAATTTGAATATACGTGCGGAACTGACTAAAACAGGTTTAGAAAATGTCTGGGTTTTATCATCGACTTTAAGTTTGTAGGCCACAATAGGCCCTACATACTGATGCGACTAGTTGAGTAATCGTTTGACTATAATGTAACAGTGACACGCCCAAATTAGTGGCGTGCCGCTTCTGCCTGACAACAGCAAAGTCCAAAAAAAAACTCGTGTATCTTTTATAAGTTTTGAATAAACGGTTGACATTTGAAAATCCAATAAACCTGCACATCGCAAATGTACTCGAAAAATGCAATATAACTTGCATAAAAACTATATGTATATGAAGAAGTTCGTATATACGGGATGATTAGTTTACATCCCTCCAGCGATTCACGCTAACGATTCATCGTTCACAGAGTTTGAGACCCATCAGCTGCTATATCTACACAGTGTCCAAGTCATATCATTAAAACAATCAATGTGCGCTCGCTATATAAGAACTTTTCTGTATCATTTTCAGAACTTTGCTGGAAACATGTCCAGATTCTTCGAGTGGAAGACGCTTTTGTTCCAAGTTTTATGCACAATCTTCATTATCGGAAAAGCTTGTGCAGATGATATTCGTCCATGTTATTGGGTATAAAAGGCATCACCTAAAAACTTGGGGGAAAACTATATAGCGCAGGTTGTATCAACCACCACACCCAAAGTAATCATAGATATATATCTATACTCAATATTTATAGTCTATATTCTACATATACATACATACGTGCTATATAGATATACATATAGGCCACATCATTGCTTTTCATTATATATTGCCTATATATACGTGTGTTTGGCTTTCGAAATATGCTTTACGATCAAACTGTATTTTCCCTTTTCTTACGACATTCTATTGTAATATAGATGTCTTCACCTCTACTATAAAATTGATGCTTCCCATTTCTATTGTCGGATGCCCTTTTGCGTTTGGTTTCATGTGTGTAGGATTCCTTTTTTTGTGGAACGCGGGCACGTTTGGAAGAATCGTTTTTTTATTTGTCTCTTTTAATAGTTTTGCTTGTTAGCGAAAGTGTCACGTAGCTGTTGCCATCTGATTGCGCCCGAAAAAATGGAAATCCATTTCAGCTCAGATTTCAAACAGAGTTATAACATTGCATTATATAAGTTCCCTCATATATGTAGGGGTGTAATCCGATATAAATTCAGGACCCCAAAAACGAATGTTCATCTCCCTCCCTTTAAATGTTATATCTTCTTATATAAGGTTTTCTTTTTTTAAATATAAAGAAAGGGGAAAGACTTAGACATTTATACTATATACCACGCAACAATAAATCTGTCTTTATATGTGTCACTTAACATGGCGCACAGCAAAGAGTCCTGAACCTGAAGAGTTCCCCCCTTTTTCTACAGCCCTCAATGCTTCTTCTATAAAGTCTTAAATTATTATTATATACCCTTTATATATACGAAGAAACCATCGTTTTCTCCCCCCCCCATCGCATTTTTTTTTTTATTCTTTAGCTTGCTATATATACATATACAGACTCGTTTTAGGTTCACTTAATACACGATAGAGACTATATATATATAGGGCGCGGTCTGTTATATATCGACAAACCCCCCACCACCGAAAGCCTATTCCTGTTTTCATTTGGTCGTCACAGACATTGGCATTTGTCTGGTGGATATATATATATATGCAAGTCAAAGTGCTGTCTACAACTTCCGCTTCTAATCCCCCTTTTTCTTGCTTCCTGGAATCATGTAAGAAAAGGTTGCTCTTTCTTCTTCTCTTATACTTGCAGAGTAAATATATCTGATGTGTATCTTGTATTCGTATGTGTGCGAAAAGAAGCGCTAAATAAATGTACACGTGGATCGATTGGCGGTGTCTCCATACGGCATCACTTGATTCGTGGCGAAAAAAACACGTCCAATCGCAATCACTCTCGAGCAGCTGTTGTTGCCATAAAGCTATAACTGACTTAAGCCCACGTCGTTGGGTACATCCAATTTTGTTTTTTTCTCACAGCTAAATCGTCTTGCGTTCACACATTTTTTTTGGGGGAGGGGTGTAGCTATATGTCTATGTGGATGGCAGCCAAATTCATTGTAGGAAAATGGCCAGTACGTGTATTCCCCACATCATCGTCTATATAGGCCTACATAACACATCATCAGCTTTCTTCTTCTTTTTCTTTTTTTTTTTAGACAAAATCAAAAAATAAGGGTTGGTCATGTGACCCTCTGGTCGCTATAGCCAAACCCTCTGAAGAGCGCAAGGAAAAGAAATACATAGGATTTTGTCTTCCCCTCTTCCGGGATATATATATCTAAGTCTATTATTACATTTACTGCGTGTTATACTATATAGATCCACCCCTATATAATACCCCCCCCCCTCTACTAAAAAAAAATAAACCCACATATACGAAGGCCTGTGCAAATGTCATTTATTATAGGAGAGGGTGGCAAACGTATAAACGAGGGCCGCGCTAATAAATGTGAAGAAATAAGAGAAGCTGTTTGGAAAGACGTCAAATGCATTCGATACATTTTTCCTCTTTTTTTTTTTTTCGTATACTTTTCCAGACGATCTGTCCAGTGTTGGGGTCCAATAGAAGGGGGATGTGTTGTATATCTCGTCATTGCAACGATGCCACTCCTTCGGGAGTCGTTTGGTTCTTCGCGCTGCTACATTCGTCCAAGAATCAATGCGTCTCTGAATTAAGAAGAAAAAAAAAAAGCCTTTTTTTTTTGTTTTCCTCTTTTTATTATCCCGTCAACGAAACAAAATAGCAGTTAACTTTTTATACGGCATTCTTTCAACCGACATCTGCTACGTATTAACGTCTAGAAAAAGAACTGTCACATTTTTTTGATATCGTCAAGATCTCTGTGTTTAACTTTGTATTGCGTCGCGTCCCTTTTTTTTTTCTGAGAACAAGACGATCGATGATGGAAAATCCTTCAAAATGTGGATAAAAGTATATAACGCGGGAAAAAGTATATAAAGACTTTGGAATATATATTTTTAGCGTATAAATAAGTGCGAAAAGAAATAAATACCACGCGCTATAATTCGGCCGATTAGATTCTTTCTCGCACTTTGCTTTGTTTTTTTTGAAGAATCAAATCTCTTTTTATGTATTCAAACTCTATGGCGTTTTCACGCTATATTCTAGTAGAATAGACGTATTAAATGAATGGCGACGTATACAAGCGTCACGTCATCAGTTAAACACAACAAACATCAAGTAGCACTTTCGACGAAAAACAGACACGCAATTAAGGCTGAGTGCTTTACTTATACTGCATGTGTTATTAGCCCGGATTTAAAGAAAGAATGGCATGATATCAATTCTTGTAGTCTACTTTCCTTTGTTGTGAGCAAACTGCTTGATCCCCCTCCGTATTTATCTATTTCGCGCAAAAAGACTTTTGTACTGTAATAGTCTATATACCAAATCAAAGAGTGCAAAAATGTATTCCCGTGGTTACCTGATACATTCAATGTTCATCTGCGTCAGTTTTAATCAAAGCGAACGAAATGCGAGAACCAAACAAAGGAACTTGCGAACTGAAAGTTCTTGCGATGCGAAACTAATTCACGCGTGAAGTCGTATATGCAAGAATATATTAAAAAATGGGGATTTCTTAGTATATAATAAAGTCTGGTTTTTGAACGCGAAAGTGCCGTGATGATTCGCAACACGACCTCACGCCAAATTAGACATTTATATTGCAACATGTCCATCGGTTGCTAAGCGAAGTGTAGTCGTGCGCCACAAAGCTATAACGTGTGCCATGTATTCATTATGTACCCAGATATAATATGTAGCCTAGCTATTACATCTTCATTTCAATGTCTGTGAAACTCTTCTTTGAATTGAAACATCTTAAGTTTAAAAAGGGATCGATGAAAATTGCAAGTGACATTTCGATTACGTGTTATCAAAATAAATCGAAGGGCAACTTTGATCTTATAAGAGATGTAGGCTATACTCGTCGGAAACGAAAACAAAATTCCCCAGTTGAAATTCGAAAATGCTTTGTATATATGGAATACGTCTTTCTTGGAACCTGAATCAATGTATCAGGGCGATAACTATATGGCGAATAATCATTCTCTTTTGATGCGTTATAAAAAAAAAAGATTTGCCCCCACCGCCACACCACTGATGCCATGGACGCTGTGTAAAGTGAGCGCAGCATCTAGCACAGCATGCTAGACGTTGAATAATAAAAACGGAAATGGTTGCCTCAGCACGTCTGCAAGTTTTTTTTCCGTCCCTTCATTCCAAGAAGGAAAAAAAAGAAAAAAGGAAAAAAAAAATTCGATTCAATATAAACGAGACGGTCAAATGGCCGTCATGTATGGGGTCACCTCCATACAGAATGGCTCTAATCACAGTGGGAATGTATAGCCTATTAACAATATAAAGAGCCAGCAGTACTCAGACAGAGTCTAGCCAAAAATTGTGTTGTGGACCGATATAGCACGATTTGTACTCAACATTCTAGATGACCTCAGCAAAAAATAAAAGGATGATTGGATTCTATACTGCTTGGGGTATCTATAGCATATATGTATACATCAGTCAATAGAAGTCGTCCGCTGCCTATATGCTATATATACATTATCTAAGCCATGCACAGATATTGAAAGAAAAATGGGAATGTCTTATTATTTTTTTAAATCACCTCTCATGTAGACGTAAGCTGGTCCTCGCATCGTTGGTCGAGTTAAGACGATTAAATTGAGGACATTTCCCAAAATGCCCAAGATGCAGATGGCGGGCAGGGCGATACCGTAAGAGTAGTATTTCAACCTCTGCATGTCCTCTTGTTGTCTGGCCACGTTGAGGCTGTGCTGATGATTGCGCAGAATGCCCGCTGGTGTCGGAACAGAGCTAACCGAACCCGCTAGCACGGTGGAAGACCAATCACTAACGCTGCTGCTATCGGACACCGGGAAATGATCGGTCGCATTCAGTTGTTGCCTCGTTAAGAAAGTCGAATCGTCTTCGCCAAAGAGCCGTATTTGGTTCAATCGGGTCAGTGCGGCGCCCGTGAAATAATTGCTAATCTCCGGTGGACATGTGATCGCAATCTCGGATAGCGACAAGTTGAAAATCTCTTCGACAGATTGGTCCATAATGATCATCTTCCGATATGGTGTTAAGGAGTAGTATATCACACGTCTTACAGATTCAACGATAAGGCAAATATATGTGTATATGCTAATTCGGAATTGAAAAACTAATTGTGGGGGGAACTGTTTGTTATAGTTAATTTCTTTCTTTTTTTTTCGATCCGAGTTTTTTTTTTTTTCACTCACACTACATCGTGGAACTGGAATGAATACTGCCTGTCATACCTCCTTTTATATAGTCTGGCGATGGATTCGCATGCGCAGATGATCTAGTCGGACTTTCTGACTTTGCACCTGCGTAATAATACGTCTAGAATATTTCGAGCAACTTTGAAAGACCCCAACAAATTCCGAATTTGTTTTTCGAGAGGTTTTCATATAGAAAATGGAGCGCTAAAAAAGTTATATACACGTGATTATATAAGCTCCTGTCATGAAGTTTGCCCATATAGAGATATCCTTGTATGTCAGCGGGCAACTGGACCTGATTGGACGCGGCATCTAAACTATTTTCGATGCTGCTGTTGTCGGTTTATCGTCGTCTCTATAAACACGGTGAAGAGCAACCGCTTTTTCCGCCATTTTCCAAATCACTTTCTTCGCTGTACATATACGGACACTTCCGTTAGCACTAAATCAACGCCTCCGTACATGACCTACTTGAATTGCAGACGTGCAACAAAAGAGTATAGCTCAACAATCGATATTCACATTCGTTTGATTCACGCACTTAAGCATTTATCCTCGTCTAGACTCGTTTTTCAGGCCGTATAACATAACAGTTTGTCTCGAAAATATGTTGACGTCTTTATATAATTTTCGTTTGCACGGAACCGATGGATGCGTGCTGTTATTCTTTTTTGTTGCGCGTATATTATACGGCAGCACTCGGTTCATTAGCGCGAAAACTTTGTGTTGACGTCAAAAACATTCCAGAACACATTACCATAGGAAAAGACGGAGCAGATGTATATACGCTATACTGAAAACTTGTTGTTTATCATCGTGTAATTATTATTATTTTTTTTACGCGTGGGTGTAAAACGGCAATCAATTACAATCTAATCAGGTCATTGCTATAAAGACTGTAAATCTAATGAAACTGGTATATACGTATATACAAGAAGATGATTTATTAGAGCCGGAAGCAAAAAGTTCTTTGATCTAGGGTCTATATAAATATAGGCTATTAGTATACGTATCCTCAAAAATGTGCGCAAAAGACAATCGAACAGTTCGTATAATAAACTATCAACGTAAAAAATGTAGACTTAAGAAGTTTTTCTTTGCCATTATTTCGCTCTCTCAAACTGCCGGGTATAACTTTAAATAAGGAGAAATAAACATTGCTGCCAAATGTTGATCTTCTCTTCAACGTGATTTATATATATATACGTATACGTGCACAAGTTATGTAGTATGATGATGGTCCAATTAGAAGTGCTTAAGTTTTGCGACTGCAACTTTTAGTACACGAAGAAAGAGCTTGTGCACACAACAAGTGCGCACTATATGGAAAAATGCTGCTGCCAAAACTTCCCTATGGGGAAAGTGATGGACCGTCACGAAGTGTGTACGCGAGTTTTTGCTGGCCAATATCTTTTGAGGCTCTCTAACATGAAAAAGCAAATTCAATCAGGGAGGATCCGGATAATTATAAAGAAAAGATGTTGTCACTGATTTTTGCGAAGAATCGATTTAAATTTGTTTACAAAAAGAGATTTTAATAATATATAGCCGTTGGAGTTTGAACGGCAAAGTGTGGCACAGCTGTTGTTTTCAAATGTAATAAACGTCGTTTAATAATGCTGCTTCTTCTAGTATTGACGTTCGGGATCCAGCATGCTCCAATTTCGATAAGCAGGTGAGCATAAAAATACACTTGCACGCGGCCTGATGTCTGCTATTCAATTTTTCTGTCTTTTGTTTGTGTGGGCCCCCATTAAACAGTGGGTGGGGGGAAAGGTCGCAACACACACACAAGCTCACAAAGTAGACTATATATACGTGTTTTTATACAAGAAGCAGCAGTCTCTTATTATATGTACCATATACATTGTTTATGTCACGAACAACCTGTATATTTAGACCAGGGCTGCTGCTTATAGATTGTATGCAAATGTGGAACGCAGTCTAGGTCATTGCTCTATATTTCTCTTCGTTTCCAAGAAAGAATTTTTTTTTTTTTTTTTCGTTGCTGGAGATGAAAGAGGATTGTTTTAAATGCTTTAAAAATTAGAATTTAGGTAGGCTATAGGCTAGCTACATCTGAAGGTGGACATGACCTTTGAGTTTATTACCGAGGTGTTTGGTCGTATCAACTGGCTTCCATAGGCCTACGTGGAAAACCTAAAAAAATTATTGTGCGTGCTTGTTTGATTGCAGTTTGTCATGTAACCAAAAGGGTTTGATTCAAGACTTTTGATGACGACGTTGTAGCTACATAAAAAGAAAAAAAAAGAAAATCACAGCCCTAAAATGTAGTAGGCACGGAGATATATAGACGTGACTTGGGTGAAACGTTATTCCAGCAGCGAACAGCAATATATTGAATTAGGTACGTTCAAATTGTTTGCTGACACGCCATCTTGTTGGTTTTTTTTTGTATTTCTCGCTATTTAAAGAACCGAGGTGAATAAAATATACAATCTGGTGCAACCTTTTCAAATGTATGATGCGCTTGTTGACACTGGCCCCCTTCAAATGCATTTCAACGCAAACATACACACAGCAACTTACATAATATTAAATGTTTTGAAACATTATTTCATTAAATATGCTGCTGGTGATGGACGCCATCAGTTCAGTAGATGTAAATAATATACTCTCCAATAAGTTGATGTATAGGTACATAGATTCATTTTCATAATGTTTTGCGATGTGCCACAGCAGCATGATATTATTAAGCTCACGCAAGTTATTGCCCAATTAGTATGGACACTAGAGATGAAATAGCAGCACTTCTGAATGAAAGCATGCCGGCAGAGACCACTCTCTCTTCTATATATCTATACGGAGCCAATAAATAAAGATATATTGCTTAGAGCATTCGCCAACTTGCAGATCAAGTTTACACGAGCCCACACATCAATGGAAATGTTTAAAAGAAAAATGTTTTATCTTGTAAAGGGCAATGCCTTCAGGATGGCGCAGCACAATATGAATAATGAACCACATAACCAAAGCAAATTGGCTCGTTTATATATACGTGATCGTGTATATACGTACGCACCAATCTGTATAAGGTTTACACAAAAAATGTGGCAAGGTCTTAATATTAGAATCTGTTCATTTTTTCATTTAGTAATTACTCGAATGCTGCTGCGATGTTAAATTCCGACTTTGTTCTTGACAACCATTTGCTGGGACATAAATCATCAGAATTTTTTTGAAAGCTTTTTGCTTTTATATTATTCCATGAATCTGATACACCTTATTGCACTTTGACGTTTATGACGGTGAACTTCTTCTGTTTTACAAGTCGTTCGGAACGAAGCTAACAGTTTCTTTTTTGCCTGTTAAAATTAATGCCCTTGAGCCCTGCTGTATCCACGACGATATAATAGTCAGCATAAAGAACATAGTGTATACGCGTATGACACGTGTCTAGTACAGGCACATATTTATGAGAAAGTAAGACGTAGAACACGCAAAACACGCATGGAAATCAACAGTCCATGAACGATCAATCCCTTTCAAGCGGTTTTTACAGTGTACGATGTGCATCGTACAATGTTGTTATATTCGGAGAACTCAGATTATTATTCCCCTAGTGTTGCTAAAAGATATATATGAGACTTGCAGGCTGCTAGACCATTCGAAAAAATAAAAAAAAAAAATAATAATAATTTCTTTTCGGGTGCGTCGGTATTATTAAACGGAAATACGCAGCACCCGCGCGTTTGTGTAATGAAGGGAGTGGTGAATCTATATAAGCCGGATGGCACACGGGCAAACCATAATAAGATTATTGCTTTATATATACAAATGCGCATACAACTATTGTTGTTCCTTTTGTTGATAACGGCCGGGAGTTTGCAGTTCAGACTGTATACATAGGATGGGTGTATCTCTCTTTTTACTACGCGCCTATTGCGTACATGTTTTACTTGCACAACAGCTGTACACAGTTATCTGTTATTTAAAGGGGAAAATAATGATATCATATAGACTACAAAGAAAAAGGGAAACGCGCATAATGGTAGCTACATCATTTTTCAAAAATGTTTTTATACGGCCATTTGTGTGGGTATACGGACCAACTTTCAGTACAGCTAAAGCAGGTGATTTGAGTTTCCTAAACAACATCCATCACAGTTGATTTGCCGTGTTTAATTACACTAATCATCGTGATAAACCTTCAAGTATAAACGATGGAAAATTTCTTTTCATTGCAAATCGTTGTCGATATAAAAATGCTGCTATTACATATAGCATTACTAAGGACCAATAAACTCGCGATAAGTATGTGTAACGTCGTACATAATGAGCTCTATAAGCTCAAATTTCTTATTGCTTCTTCCACGATCGTAACGCAATAGTGCATTCCACGATATAAATATAGGGAAAAGACGCGAAGTGAAAACGCTCCGTATTTCGGATATTAGCAACGAAAAGAAATCGATGTGATGGAAAATAATAATAGACTACAATAGTTTTCTTTGGAATGCTCGGCATAAATAGGAAAACTATAACGGGGGAATCTCGAATATTTTTTAAGAACCGCACGTGCGCTCCGGAATTATATAATTTTCCCTTTGAACATTTGAAAAGACCTCTAAACAATACAGGGGACACAAACTCCTTACACGTGCCAAAGTTCAAAACACAGTTCACGATTTTTGTTTATTTCTTTCTTTCTTTTTTTTTTTTTTTAGTTTCTTCTAATTCTTCACCGTTTGTAAAAGTGTGTACACACAGAGGCTCTTATTTCGTTGATAGATTCCAACAACCCACAGACCAAACATTGGGCTGTACAAAGAAGCCCGAAAAACTTATAAAGTTTATTACAAAAATCGAGATCAAACAGGGCTTGACTGACTATACCTGAACTTGCATGTCTATCAATTCACCTTGTTTGAATTTTCTAAATTTTACCCAGCAGCAAATGCAAATACATGTAAGCGTGTATAGAGATTGTGTGTCTATAGAGTTAAAAGAATCGATCGAGAGTTACATTAGCCAAGTGGAGGATATACGATACATATAAAGCTGTTATATATAGTTCTCGCTTCAGTCGTCCCACCTCATGTGGCCGTTACGGCGTCCGCCACTCTTTGTGTCAATGCCTTCAACGTGTGGGCGGGATGGCCGTGCGTGAGCACGTCCAACAAATAATAAGAGAAAACAAAAACAAACAAAAAATTTGATATTCAGTTGTGTCACACGTCTACTAGGCTACCTTGATTTATTAGAATAGGCTTTTAACACGTATGCCTATATCGGAACATGTTTGCATAAGTATATGCCTTGTGCAGTGGACACATTTACCTTAATATCTCGTGCTGTGTGGGATATGTGTACACGTCACTCGGTGGGGCTTGTTTGATTTATAACGTGTTCATCCGTCATGTCAAACTTTTTCGGAATAAAACCTCATGATGAACGCTTTTTATGCCAGTTCATTTCTGCTGGGGTGGTACTTTTAATATCCTGATAGACTGAACAGTATAACTTGCCATTGAATCGCTGTGTGCAACCATCAGGTAGCAACAAGAATTGTTGTGTTTTACATTGTTTGAACTTAAACTGGTGAGCTAACAAGAGAAAAAAGAGTCCAACGTCAATACTGGTTAGCTGCTTTATGTTAAAGCTTAATTAGGATTACATTTTGTAGCTTGCAGAAGAATGATTCTGTCGACACAGAACTAGGGAATGGCCCGGTTGCATTTTCGTTTTTGGCTTAGGACTTTTTGTAGCAAGTTAGTTAACGAATCAGCATTTGCCGAAGTCCCATGTACTTGATACTTGAGTACAGTCCTTATCGATGTTTGTCTCCGTGTATCCGAATTCCGAATCTAGATCAATTCCTGCGCAATCTTTTAAAATTAGAAACTTTAGAGACTTCGGGTTGGAGGGGGCTTCATTCCTCTTGTGACGGTTAACGCAAAAAGAGAAAACAAGTTAACTGTTTACCGGAGATTCACAATAGGGGAGTGAATCAGCTGTTATTCTATCAAAACACGAGTAACTAGGATTATTGTGGAGAAAAATGAATTCGGTCGATCCCATCACCAATCAGTGAATTGCCTTGTGTAACTAATGAATATTGATTAGCTAAAATCCTGGTCTGAAAAAGGTGAATCAATGGGAAATCAGCTAGCAGGAACTGTTCCTACACAGATCCTACCTGTGGAACATTATCTCCAAGATCTATCAGATTTGGAGTATGATTCCAGGTAATTCAAAACCCCGAGTGTATCTTTTGAATGTTTCTAAATACCAGTTATGAGATGTCATGAAAATATTCATCACTGTTGTTGTTACTTGTGAAGATACTGAGTACAGGAAGAAAACTATACCATTCCAGAGGGCTATCCCTCAGTACCCCTTAAACATCAATCAATCAAACTATACCTTTTGTTTTGTTAGTTTGGGGAGTACTAGATTCTTCAAGGTAGCACGGGCACGACATAAAGGAGCTCTCATTGTTGTCAAAGTGTTTGTGTTACATGATCCAACGCTTCCACTCGTAGAGCATAAGGAAAAGCTGGAATTTCTTAACCGTGAATTATCACCAAAAAATAATTGCTTGCCATTTGCAAAGCCAGTGGTAATTTTCATCTTATTTCAAGTAAAAATAAAATCAGCATTGATCCATTAATTTATTAGTTAACAGATAAAGCTGTGTTTTTAATCCGCCAATATGTGAAATCAAACAGCTATGATCGTCTAAGTACAAGACCTTTTCTAACATTGTTGGAGAAAAAATGGATTGCATATCAATTACTAAGGGCCCTGAGCTTTTGCCATTCCAGAGGGGTATGTTCAAATGTGTAGAGCATGTGTTTTTGCAATATTTAAATGACATTATTTTTTTTTTCCTCAGATCTGTCATGGAGATATCAAGTTAGAAAACATGCTAGTAACCAGTTGGGTTTGGTTACTATTAACCGATTTTGCCTCTTTCAAACCTGCACTTTTGCCAGAAGATAATCCTGCTGACTTTTCGTACTTTTTCGATACTTCGAGAAGAAGGACTTGCTACGTTGCACCGGAACGGTAAATTCATGTTCCTTTCTGTTTTTATTCCCTTTTTATCCGTTAAAACAGAATTTTTTTCCGTGTAATCGTAGATTTCAAATGACTTCAGCTGCTCAGGATGGTTCTGCAGTTCCGATGAGTCAATCCATGATGGTTGAAACTTTCATTCCTCCTTATCAGTTAACTCCACCAATGGATATTTTCGCCGCTGGG